>NC_133621.1:140568258-141316147 GCF_048593235.1 Sminthopsis crassicaudata
AGTGGTTGTAGGATACCAGAAATGAATCATCGACTTAGTGTAGATCCCCTTTAAAACTGTAAAATTCTCTTAGAGCACTCATAGATTTTTTGATAATAAAGAAACAGAAACTTCAGCTGTGATGATGCCTGTTTTCCTTTCAATTGTTTGATTCTAAGCATCTTGCCTCAAACTTCACTTACCACCAACCCTTCAATTTTACTCTTTGCAAAATGGAATTAGGGAAAGATTGTTGTTTCCCTGTTTTCATAATCTTATTTCTTTGATGACTTTTAATGTGATTTGTTTTCTAAAATATAGAAATATGTTAGGTGAATAGAAAAGAAGAAAAAATATATGCTAGATACAGTATGTTATATTCAATGCTAATTAACTGGTTGACTGCAATACAGAATGATTTTGGAATGCACTTCAGAATAGGTTCAAAGGAAAGTGATTTGCCATGACTGGAAATTAATTGTTCAATGCTCTGCATCCATTTGATTCTTGTTAAGAGTATTGCAAACATACTTTTAAAAGGCAATAGAGAAAGTGAGCAGGATTCAAAGAAGGTTGTTGAGAAATTCAAAGGAACAGATAGCTAATCTTATAAGATGTTGTTGAGTATCCCCAATATTGTAAATATATACATATATATGTATATTTAAATGTGTTTTTCTGAAACTAAAAGCCTTTTAAAAGTATCTTTAAAATTCTGTTTTTATACATTAATCCATAATGTCACGATTTTGTTTCTCTGTTATATGCCAAATCTGTATTCTGTTTAGAAAGAAATAATTCTAACATGATGTGCTCAAAGTAATCACTTATATCATTAAGAATGTAGGTAACAATCTTTGTGAATGGCATTGGATCAACACGTAGTACTTTTTTTTTTCAAAAGAGCTTAAAGAAAATCTTTTTCTTGATTAATTGCTTACAGATTAAAGAATGCAAACAAACCTAGATTTTTTAGGGGTAAAACTATCCTATAGAAATCATAAATAGGACAAGAGAAAAACCACTTTATAGTTTCTAAAATACTAATAGCTTATTGAATGCTATATTTTATATTTACCTTAGTCTTTTTTCAGCCTTATTTCAGTGCAAACCTTTCTAGAAAGCACATTCTGTTTTCTGTTTTTGCAAGTTCCTTTAAAAATGAGAGGGATTGTTTACCCAAAGCTACTCAATAAAAGCTACAATCAAATAATATAGATTGTTTATCAATATGAGGATATATACTAATAAACTCTTCATGCAAGTCTTAAATATTCCATCTGATCTATTTTGTAGTTATTTTCCTTTGTATTTGTTTTAGTTTAGTTAGTTTTTTTTTTTTTTTAGCTATAGAGGCTTAATTTAGACTATTATAAATTTTATCTTTCAATTTTAAATCTAATGTAACCATGAGAGAAACTTTTTTTGAATTATACACTTATGGATATTAGTATTTTAAAATGTTAGTCCATTTGAGTTTTGCATAAAATAATTTCAGATATTCATTATTTTATCAATATGAATATTAATTTCAGCAATACAGATTTCAACCTCTCCATGCTTTAATAGATGACCTTAACGAGTCACTATAACCAAAAATGTATTATTTGATAACTTGTCTTCTCTAGAGCATTTATTCTGGAGGAAGTCTTCTCATGCTTAGGGTAGGCAATTCCTTATTCACTGATGGTTTCAGACTTGATAGTTAACCCTAAATATATTTTAGTCCATTTGCTGAAATGTTTTATGTGAATGTGGCAGCTGTGTATGCTATAGATTTTTGGAGCCACAGGTGAGAGTTGGGTGACTACTTGGACACCCAAAGTGGAGAAGAAGTCTTGAAAAGGGCTTGACAGCTCTCACATCAGAGGTGCTGGTCCTCCCTGAATATTTATACATTCTGAAAGCTTTGGCAGGGGTTCTCAAACTACTGCAGGGGCCAGATATGGAGGGCTAAGGACATTTATGTGGCCCACCGGGTTATAGCAAATGGGCTGAGGGGTGGAGACAGAGTGTGAGCTTTTAATTTTACTATAGTCCGGCCCTCCAACAGTCTGAGGGACAGTGAACTGGCCCCCTATTTAAAAAGTTTGAGGACCACTGGCTTTGAACACAAAAAACATAAGTACCACAGATAGGAACAGTGAAGTCAGAAAGAGGAATAGGGTTTTGGACAAGCTGAGTTTGAGATGATAGTATAGGTTGAAGTTTCTCCTTGGAAATCATTTGCTTGTAGCAGTGATAATTGAATTCATGGACAGAAATGACATTGCTAAGGAGAAAAACAGAGAGAGAGAGAGAGAGAGAGAGAGAGAGAGAGAGAGAGAGAGAGAGAGAGAGAGAGAGAGAGAGAGAGAGAGAGAGAGAATATGAATGAATTAAGGAGAGACTTAGGGGACAAATAATCACAAGAAAAGGAGAAGGGACTAACTGAGATAACCGAGGAGTAATAAAGAAATTGAAGGAGATCCACAAGAATGTAATATTTTTATACATTAGTTAACTGCTAGGATGATGGAGCACTGCACTGGAGTCAGGAAGACGGAGTTCAAATATTCCCTTTGACATTTGTCTGAAACTTATGGTTTTAGAGAGTTTTTTGGGTAACTGAAAAGTTGTATGATTTGCTCAGGATCATACAAACCAGTATTTATGTATTAGAAATGGCACTAGATCTTCTTCTTGATACTAAGGTCAGCTCTCTCATCTACTGAACAATTCTGCCTTTGTGTTATTCTGATTTTTTAATCCAGTGTAGTTCTATAGAAATTAATAGCTGTGTATCCCATAAAGAGGACAACTCTTTTTTCTTCATAGCTCTAAAGAAGAGGGAGAATAATCTGGACTTTCCTGACCAGAGTTTGGCAGTTATACTTGTACTGTGAAATGGTATTAAGAGAAAAATGCATAGGGACTTCTATTCTCTTCCCCCAATACGTTATAGTTTTACTTTGCAATTTCTATTAATACTGATGAAAAGTAGCATCTTCTGCTTCCAAAGCTGCTTTGAGCACTTAATAAATAAACTTTCTCTTGTAGAAAAGTACCAAGTTACTCCCTTCAAGCCTTTAAGAGACCTTGAGAATCCTTAATTACTGTTTCCATGCCCACTCTTTGGAGCCTCAGATGCTTTACTGAATGGCAGCAGGAAGCTCCCACTCCCATTTAAGAGCTGGCTTTCTAAGTTGGCTGGGCAGGCAGCTACTCTTTTTGTATTGTTAGTCTGTTTCTTGCCTGGTGTAGCAGAAGATTTTCTTGTTCTTTGGTCTTTGTTCCACTTCCTTGCAGAAGAGCCCCTTGGCTATTCCCTCCTGGCCTGGAATGTATGAAGATAGAATCAATTGACAGCCACTTGTGAGCCTCTGGCTCTCTACTGCCAGGTGGTGCTGAATCTCTTTAGTCTGAGTGCTTAGGAATTTTGCTGAAAGGGATGTTAGCTTTTAAGCATTTTCAAGATTCTGAAAGAAATTGTTTTTATTTAAGTAAACCAAAGGCATTTGTTTCCTCTGAACAATTCATAATCTTCAGCCTGCCAGGTAAAATACAATTATATTAACCTGAAATTTAGTTTCGCTCCAAAGACCTAGGACTTGAAAGCAATTCTGAAGAAAAGAAATAAAACTGTGGTCAATAACTGCTGTATAACCTGCCTATTTAGTCTCCTTATCTCATTTTTTTTCATTCTAAAATTTATTTTCCACATGATTGCAGAAGGGAATTTCTAAATTCTTAAAAGTACAAGTCTGACCGAGTCATCTCCACTTTCCACCTCCATTATTCAATAAATTCTAGTCGTTTCCTTTTCTAGGATAAAATATAAATGTCTCTATTTGCAATTTAAATCTCTTCATTTCCTGGACTCTTTGTACCTTTTCAGAGACATGCTCTCCACACACTCTAGTCTACTTGTTGTTCCTTACATGTTGGATGGAGAAGACGTCTCTCTCTTTCCTTCCTTTTTTCCTTCTCTCCTTTCCATCCTCCCTCTTCTTCCTTCTTTCCCCCTCCCTCTCTTTCTTCCCTCTTCCCCTTCTCTCCCTCCTCTCCCCCCTTCTATTCTCTGTCTCCCTCTCCCCCTCTCTCTTTCATCTCTCCTGGAAACAAGGATGCTTTTTTTTTTTTTTTATAACAGTAATGTTCTCTGGTGGGTGCAACCATAAGGCTGTGAGTCATAGATTCACAGTCTCTGGAGAATTTAAGTTGTAGGATGCCTGAAGGGCAATGCAGAAGCACATGGTGGTCATAAGTAGGCTGGAATACATTATAAATGAAGACTTGGGTTTCATAAGAGTTAAGTGTGACCAGAAAAAAAAAAAAAGATGGGCTAGTTACATGGTGAAAGCAATGGATAACTAACTGACAATCCAGGATATTCTATTGCTATCCGTATTCCCATGTCATGATTGATTTTTTGGATCTCCTGTGAACAATTTATAGGAAGAGGAAGACACTAGTATTGGTCTCAGGGGATGAAAGGGCTTACGTTGTGATCTTCATTATTAGGATGTAAAGATCATGGTTAAAATGAAGAGATCATGGAGTCATTGAAATCAGAGAGTTTTACATAGAATCTCAAAAATTTCAGACTTTGATGTAATCTCAGATATTATTTAGTCTAATCTGGACTTTAAGTCCAGAAAATTCTTTTCTGAAATTGTCCCCAAAAGTAGTCTCCAGAATCTATTTGAAAATATCCATTAAGGGGGAATCCACTATATCTTGAAGTATTCCATTCTAATTTCGAATAACTCTAAATTGTTAGGGGATATTTTTTCAATAAAGAAAAAAAATCTGGTAATTCACAACTTCTTCCTTTTGCTATTAGCTCTATTTTCCAGAGCCATATTGTATTATTTCTCTTCCATATGATAGTCTCTCTTGTTCCTACCCTTGAGAAAGTTCCTTCATGGGGCTCCATTTTCCTGATTGGTGACTATTTTTCCCAGATCACTATTCCAGGAAAGTTCCAGTTAAGCTTCATTTTACTTCTGATTCTCCAGCTAGCTCCTCCATAGCTTTGCCTGCCATTTTATCCTTTTGGGGGTGGGTGACTGTTTACTCTATCCTTTCCTATACTACCACCCCTAGTCCCAACTCCAGAATCAGGAACCAAGAACAAATCAACTCTCTTATTGTATCTGCATAGATTATGTCAATCTAATTATGGTGCTACTCTGCATCTCCACATAGTTCAGGAACAGAATCTCCCTCCTTCTTGTCTGTGGTCTCTACCATTAAAATGTAAGGCACAGATTGTCTTTGTTTCTTGTATTCATAGTTTCTTAGTACAGTAATTGCCACATTTTAAGAACTTAATAAGTGCTTTTTCATTAACTTATAGTTGAAAACATCAAGTATATACTTACAGAGTTACAGGTTAAAATTTCCAGCTGTATATAACTTGGTCTATAGTCCTTCCAATAAATTGGTTACTCTCTTTTGAGAGACCAGATTATTACAGTAGTATCCTAGTTGGTATCCCCATTTCTTGGTTCTCTTTTCTATTATATCCTTCACTTCCTTGCCAAAATGACATTTCGAAGGTGCTGATCTCATCCTATCATTCTCCACTCAAGCCCTTCATGATGTGACTACAGTCTATGTTTCCAGGATGATTATACTTTATTTCTCCCTCATACTGTACATTTCATCCAAACTGGCCACTTATAATTTCTGGACAAGACTTTCTACTGGAATCTTTTTTTTTTCTTTTTTGATGTACTATCCTTCTTGTCTGGAATATTCTTCTTCCTCCCCACCAATTTTTGACATCTCTTGCTTCAAGATTCACCTTATGTGCCATCTCTTAGCAGGACTTTTCTGTTTCCCCTATTATTGGTACCTACTCCACTGCACCTCTGCACCACTTTGCATTTATTTTTATGTAACTAAAACATGTAGATAATATTGGATTATTGGATTATTGAATACTATGAAAAATAAATGTATGCAAATAAGTTTACAAATTAGTTTTCATAATTACCTTCATATGAACAGGAAATTACTCTAATAATCAGAAGTAATTGGAATTGACATTATAGCTCCTGAAAATTGAATAATAAATATATGATAAATTTAGGAATAAAATAATAGTTATAATGGTATACTTTGGTGAGATTTATATCTCATTTCTACTTTTGAAATGCAGATTCTAAAACTTCTTCAATAAGGAAATAACCTATAGACTATATTCAGTCATATTTAATGTGGTTTTATTTTCTTGTTAAGATTATAAAAACTACAGTCATGGTTGGGATTAGGTTGTCTCCATTTCATTAAGTTTCCTTTCTTAGGTTAATTGTGTACTGTGCTACAATGAACAGGTTTCCATAATTGTTCCAATCAAACTATTTTGAGCTTTTCTGTGAACTTCATTTAGAGGCTTTTACAGAAGGTCATCTATTGAGTAAGTTGGGGATTCTTAAGAAACTCCTGAGTCTTTTATATACTCTTGCAATCACTTAGGAGTGAACCTCCCAGAATTAAATTGCCACTCATGGTCTTAGGCCAGGCCTCTTCTACTGGAGAGCCTATTCAGTTATAGTGTTTGTCAGTTCAGCTGCTTCTTTTCAGTGCAGTGATTATAAAGCCATGAAAACATATGGAGAAATCTAATTTTCAGTACAAGAGTTTCTTAGCAACAGTTAAATGAAACTTGTTTGGTCATTGTAGGCTTCTATGAAGAAGATGGCTATTACACATGACATAGATATATACATCTATGACTGGCTGGATAGAGAGAGGTTGGATCTCAACCTGTGATTTCATCAATGTAGGGGAATGCTCATTATTTCTCTTCAGTTTCTTTCCAAGAGATGTTTCTTCTAAAACCAGATGATAGAGATCAGGCTGGTTTGCATTGGTAATTGGTGGGCTGCTTTCAGTGGTCTCAAAGTGTTCACTATTTCAAAAACCCATTTCTTTACCAACAATATTCTTCTATTGATGATTTACAGTAGACATGGGACATCAAGATCTTGAAAGAATTAGAATCACAATTAACTTAAAGTGTAATGGCAAACTGGATGGTGGGGAAGCAGGCTATAGCATCTTACTAGGAATGACTTATATGAGAAGAATAGTACAGAAAAAAGCATTAATTAAAGATATAAACAAAAAAGGAGATTGACCAGTCATGTATTAGGATGAGATGACAGGTTGACAATCAAAGTGACATGCTTAAAATACTAAGAAAACAAGAAAAGATCTTAATCCAGGATTCGTGGGAAATAATGGGTGTCAATGATATGATAAGATATGATATGTAAAGACATAGAAAGGTGGCTTTCTGTGTCAGCTCAGGAAAAGGATAAAATCACAGATCCACTTAAGTATCTCTAGGGAATATTGGACACAAATGAGTCCCTTTTACTTATCCACCTTGATTAACCTAATTAAGGACACTAAGTTGTGGACTGAAGCTTGAATATGTAATAGACCCTGTAGATACTAAGTACAATTAAAATATCTCTAGAGTTTATCTCTGAGAGGAAATTCTTTGATAAAAAGTAAACAAATATAACAATTAAAAAGGAACCTTAATTGCTTCTAGGCCACTATTTCCGTTAGCTTTTTATTGTCTCATAGAGGTTCACCTAGAGGTACCTCTGAAGTATCTCAGGAAGGTAGGAAAGCCCTAAAAGAGTCCCTTTGTTTAAAATTCTTATCATATTTGTGATTGTGATTCTTAAATTTCATTATTTATTCACTTTCACCATTCAGTCATCTAATACTTATTAAACACTTACTATGTGTCAGACACTGTGCATTTTAATAGGGGATTCTTGAAAACTGAAGTCTTTTTCTACCAGAGATAGAAACACACTCACACACACCCTGTATTGACCTGAATATAGGTTATTCATAACTCACATTTGGCTTTTGTGAAATCTGAATGTAGTTTATAATCAATGTTACATTTAACTATATGAGTGTGCATGAATAGTGAAATGTGTGTGCATGTGTGTCTCTTCATCTACTCCTCCCAACACATATATACATTTAAAAAATAAAATCCCATTATTTCACTAATATAGAGAGCTCCTGGTGAGAATTTTTTTACTAGTTCAGACTGGAACTTCTCCACAATTTTACAATCTTAGATCGTTGTTTAGGTATGCTGAGAAGTTAAGTGACTGACCAAAACACTCCTAATATGTGTCAGAGGCCAGGCTTGAAGCCTTTTCTTCCTGATTCTCTGTATATGTACAGATATCTAGATATATCTCTTTATAATAAGATTTTCCATTTTAGTATCATAGCTTATATTCAGGGGGAGCCTATATTAGCATCAGTATGTTACATGTGTAGACATATATGTTTGTATGTATGTATACATATTTACATACATCCACATGTATATAGACTTGGGATTGTATGTGTGTATATATATATATATATATATATATATATATATATATATATCTTTGAGTATGCATATACATACATTAACTCATTTTAGTATATTTAAAGGGTTTATTGTGTGCAAAAATATTCATATTGAGATTTCTTAGCATCCTTTGAATTCTAAAGTATTGATAACCCATAGTTATAAGTCAGTCCCTGATAGTGACAATAAGTGGGGTAAAAGAGGTAGCAAATAGTCAAGCCTTCTCTGGAAGTCAGAATCTAAGCCAAGTCTGTTGAACATATAATTTTGGATTTGAAAAGCAGGTTGCTATTGAAAGAATTTAAAAACATAATTTTGTGCATGTGTTGCTTCAGTTTCCAGAGATCTTCACCCCCAGGGACATCATATGAGTGTGCTCATCCTGGTAGGACCTTCAGATTTTGTCCTAAGGCAACCAGCTTTCCACAACCAAGGCATCTGGCATATTGATATGCCCTAGAGTCACTATTGTGTTGATTTTACTAATAGGGTAAACAAACCCCTCTTGACAGGCAGAAGTGACATAGAATGTGCAGAGAATGCAGTTGAAGCACAAGGAAGCAAAGCACTGGATGTAATACAGTAATTGAACATGAAAGCATGTCCAAATCTCAGGAGAATCATGGTTTCTACAGAGACATGATGCATGATGGGATGCTGGGAGTTGGGGGTAGTACCTCAGAAGTCCATATGTGTTGCCAAGTGAGCACTTATCTAAATTGTTTTTTTATGTCTGGGCAAGAAGTAATCATAAATGGGAAGCACAGGTTTAAAGCTAAAGAGCTTATTTGTTTAGCTGGCCCAGTGACTTTGTAAACTCTTGTCAAAGCATGCTGCCTGTTTTCTTTGGGGAGAGGAATAAGAAAACAGTGGTGGGGATAACATTCTCAAAATAATTAAATGGTTATATGGATTTCTGAGGTGCTGACCAGAGTCTAGTAGAATTTGTTAAATATTTTTGTTTCGATTGGCTAATTACTCTTGATTTATTTGCAAGTAAACTAAATTAAATTAATTAATATGAATTATTAATACTTAACAAAAATAATAAATAAATTAAATGAAAAAAAAAAGAAAAGGGGAAAAAGGGATGGGAACTATGAGTAACCTAGAGATACTTACGATTTGACTGCATTAGCTGATTAAGACTATGTTTGTAAATTGCTTTCCTGAGAATAATGGAGTCATTTCTCATGTCTGAGGCTGCTCTATCTTATATGCTAAGAGGTGACCTTTAAAAATGAAGGAATAATTTCTTAGCTTCTTCTACAAATAGACAACTTAAGAGAACATCATAGTTGGAAAATTTTGAATAATTATTCTATTTAAATTCCTAAGGACTTGTATTCATTACCTATAATGAAGCATGATTCATCTAATGGAGATTGTACATTATGTCAAGTAGGAGACAAAAGAGAGAAAAGAGCTCCTTAAAATGTTGCCAATATAACCTGGAATTTTTGTGGCTATTTTTTTAAGAGAAGAAAAAAGATATGTCATGCAATGAACAATTTGTTTAAATTTAAAATATACTTTGATATGATAAAATTAAAGAATCTTATATGTACTAAGCACATTTTTAAGTGAACATATAAAACAATGAAAAACTCATAACTGCTTAAAAACCCTAACACATATACTTTTATTCTCTTCTTTCCTATTCCCATTAATAAATAAAAACTCCAAACTGAAGGTTTTTCCCCTCATTATCTTCTAGCTCATCATTTCCTGGCTATCATACTGATTCTTTAAAATAGTAATGATTATAGGAAAAATATTCTCTGCATTAATTCCAATCTAGGCCACTATACAAATTCCTGGTAGGCAAACATTCATTGTCTAAGGCCATCATTTATCATGGTATGTGCATGTAACTCATAAACTAAATTAAGTCAAGCCCTATGGCTTCTCACAGAGACATAATCTTAGTAGGATGTAGCAATTACACTTTAAAAACAATCAATTATCTTGCATTTTTTTTTGTTGCATAAATTTCTGGACTATAGCATTTAATATTTCATTCTCAGGCTGTTTATAAAGTAGGAATATAAATCATTTTTCCTACCTGAATTTAGGCCTTAGCTGATTTATTTATACATAACATAGATCAACCTTTGGATGTTCCTCCACTTTGCTCCTCTTTTGGCTGAGTAGTTTCATCTTTCAAACATAAAGTGAATTTTGCATTTACCAATATAAACTCAGTAAATGCTTTTTTTGATTTATAGATTTTTTTATTATAAGGAATCTTGAGGATTAGGTAAAACTAAGAAAAAACTGTTTAAAAATATAAACTATCAGATTCCTACCTGAACTTGCATTTTGTATTTTCTTATTGTATTTATATTTAAGTCATCTTTTGTATGCTGGTTAATAACAAAAATGTAAGGGAGGAATTTCTTAACAGATAAGCAATCATTTCTTGAAAGAAGTTAATTGATTGGAAGGAAAGGCCTAGGAAAAGAAAGCATAGGAGGAAATGGAAAGAAACGATCTATGAAAAAGACAACAATGAACAAGATAACAGAGTATAGGGTAAAGGTCAAGGGCCTAAAAATTGGAAAATTTATACACAAAGAAATAAAGAACAAAGGACGTCCACAGTTATGAATGGAAATACTTGGATTAGAGGCTTTTTTCCCCAACTTTTTTTTTGTGCTTCATTAATCCTTTTGTCAGTCTGGTAAACATATGGATTGCTTCTCAATTTAAAAAAAAATTATAAGTCAAGGAAATGCCAAGTTTCAATTAGAAGATAGTAAAACTAAAGATCTAATTTTTCTCCATTAAATTAACAGACTCACTGAAATCTCTCTACTATATTTTAACTCCAAGTCAAGATCCCCTGGATTAAAGCATGTGAACATGAAGACAATAAATTGATCTGTAAGAGGCTACTAGAAAATCCAGTAGAAAGTATTGTGCTTGCAGTCAGGAGAACTGAGTTCTAGTTCTGCATCTTACATTAATCAGCAGTGGGTATCAATTACCCTTCTAAAAGTACCAATTTCCTACTCGTAAAATAAGGGATTTCTATTAAATAATCCTCAAGGTTCCATCTTTCTTTAATCCTGTTTTCTAAAACTTGCTAAAAATTTGATCAATTACATTCTGGAATTACAAATAAAAAGCAAATACAAACCTAGCCCTCAATTAGTTAGCAACCATTTATTTAGCATCTACCACATATTAGACGTTTTGATTGGCACTGAGAACACAAAGAATAAAATAATCCTGTTCTTAAGGAGAACTCATACTAAAGAGTTTACATTCTCAAGGGGAATTTATATTCTCAAGACTGCACAATATTGGTATGTACAAGATTCATATAATATCGATAGAAGGTAACTTTAGAGGAGAGAGGTAGAGAGGTAGTAGCAATAGCTGGAGGAGAAACTGGAGAAAGCCTTCTGCAGACGGCAGAAATTGTGCTGAGCCCTAGAGATAGTCAGGGATGAGGAAGAGAGGAAGGAAAACATTCCAGATAGAAGACAATGAAAGGCAGAGAAGTGGAAGAAAGAGAATCATGTATGCTTTGCATCAAGAAGGACTATATAAAGTGCAAAGAGGAGTGTGAAGAGGAGATTCAAGTGTCAAAAGAGTAGAAAGATAAGAAAGAGCCAGATTGTGAAGTTTTAAATGCCAAATAGAGAAATTCTATTTGCATTTGCACCCACAGGTAAAAGAGATCCACTGGAATTAATTGAGGGATAAATAGGTAGGTAAATGAATAGAAAAAAGATAATTTATAAAATTTAAAATTATATTATTAAATAGTTCAACCATTGATTGAATTGATAATTTATTGTAAGTTTATTAATTTTTAATGCCTGGCTTACTTACTATGGGCCAGGAATTTTGTATACAATCATAAAAAGCAAGATAGTTTTGCCTTCAAAATCATATTTTAATATAATTAATATATGTAACATTAATAATAAATAAAATAATACAATTAAAATTAATATAATATTAACATAATTAATAGAATCAAAACTTAAAGGAGGAAGGAGATGATTGTGCCCTGATGTGCAGAATTAGTACAGAATTGATGAGGAGGAACCATATGACAAGTTTCTTGCACTTAATAGTGTCAGGCATGCTAAGGAAAAAATCCAAGATTTGAGATTCAAGGAGGGATGGTGATGATAGCTAAAGTAGAGGCAGCATGACAGGGTGATGGCTAGAAAATGACATGAGAGGAACTGAGCATTAGGGGGAATAAATAAAATGTTGGAAGTTGCATGAAACATTGATTTGAAAGGGAGAGAGACTAAGAAGAGACAACTATTACAATAATTGTGGTAAGTGGTGATGAAGATCTGAATCAAGAGTGGAGGTTACTTGAATAGAAAGAAGGGAATGTAATTGAAAAATATTTGTGGAGATGGAAATAAGATTTTGCAAATGATGTTATGTGGGATGAGGGAGAGTGAGGAGTTAAGCATGGCATTTAGGCTGTGAAACTTAGTGATTAGAAGGGGCATATATACAGTAAGGCATATACATCTTCAAAGGGGAGACGCTCTGCACAATACAAGTATGTACAAGATTTATACAAAGTAGATCAAAAGCATACTCCTTCCAGGCACCAAATTCTGGACCTTTGCCATAGATCATCTGCCAAATCTTGCCATTTCCAGCTCCACAAATATCTTTCAATTATGTCCTCTTCTTCCAACTTCTTTTTTTAAAAAGATTCATTTATTTAAAACTAAATAAAAAGTGAGAAAAAAAAACAAAATAGACAAAGACAGGAAAAGAAATTTAAAGAATAACAATGCTCATGTACCCAGCAGATCATCAGGGAGGATAAAAATATGTAACAATAAATTTCCATTTCAAGAAAGCATATATAATAACAGAAGAAATCATATATTCATAACTGTCTATCTTTTCTTTGCTTCTTTGTAAGTTATTCTTTTGTTCTTTGCTGTCTATTTTTTACTTATTTTTTCTCCTTTCATCACTCTCACCTTCCCCAAGTAGGCTACAGTTATATAGTTATATTCACAGTGCATATATATATGTTTATGTATGTATATATATATATATCCACACACACACATACACACACAGTTTTATAGATATAGATATACGTTTACAGATGTACATATGTACATACATATTCCTACATACACATACCTACACATATATACACACATACACATTTACACATGTGTAGACATGCATCTGAAACAATATTAATATGTATGGCATATAATATAGATTTATCTCTTGATTATGAGCCCTATTTTTTCCCTAATGAATTGTATTCCTGAACCTTGTTTTTTGTTTTTTTTGTTTTCTTTTTTGTGTATGTTTGTTTTTTTAAATGAGAACCTATTAGTATAAGCATCTCTAATCTTGGTTTTGGGGATCTGGTGTCCCTGGTTTCAATTCAGCTTTTCTCTCAAACCCCAAACCAAAAGCTCCCCTTCCAGCAGGTGCCCACAATCAGCAGATCCTCACCCCACTGCTTCTATACTCATTGGCTATGCTGGCTCTTTTTAGCCCAGCAGGGTTTGGCATTCCTAATTAACTGAGGTTCCCTCAGTCTTCACAGACTCAGACTCTCCACAATCTGGGAGGTGAAAGTTTCTGTGGTTTGGGCTGAGGCTATTTATGAACCCAGTTAGCCCCAGGGGTCCTGCTGCCTATTTCTGTGGAGCTAGCCTGGAGGTGTTGACACTTCACACTGGTTAATCTCTGGCCTGGGATCTTTCGTGGGTTGTCTAGGAAGGACCCTTCTTCTACCTCAAGAGTCATGCTTTTCAATAGTCTATATTTGCCCTGAGGTGCATTTTTGGTTTGGGGAGAAATCTGGAAAGCTTGGAATTTTCTGACTTGATCTGTCATTTTCCCAAAATCCTCCTCATTGAAGAAAAGCTTATAAAGATAAAAGGTGGGTTTTTTGGGAGAAAGGGGCCGGTAGAGAAAGATAATGAATTCTATTTTAGCTCGGTTGTGTTTGAACTGCCTATGAGATCTCTAGTTTGAAATGTGTAAATAAGCACGTGGTCATATGAGACTAGAACTCAAGGCAGAGACTAGGGCTAGCTATATACATTTGAGCATCATCTATATAAAAATTACAATTTACTCCATGAGTTTTATTGGAATTACCAAGTGAGGGAATTTTGGTAGGAAAAAGAAGTCAAGATAGAGCTTTGGATATACTTTTAATAGGAGGGGCATGGTATCCATCAAAGCAGACTAAGAAAGAGCAATCAAATAAGTAAGAGGTTATTCAGGTCCATGAAATGAAAGAATAAGAGCACAGCAGAGACATCATATTTAAATATTTTGGGTAAACGTCTGGTAAAAGCTGATGATTTTTAGGGGGTTTGTTTGGAGAGATAGCAATTTACCAAGAAAAAGGTGAAGGAAGGAGAAGCAATTTGGTTTTCTGAATGCTCCATAAAGAGTCTTTGGGGAATAATAGAACCTATGGGAAAGGACAAGTAGGAAAATTATGACTGAAATCTAGGAGACCTTGGAGATAGATTGTAGTGTAAAAAAATGAATTATAAGTCAGAAAATTTGAATAAAATTCAAATTTCATTCTTGACTCTGAGATTAACTTGTTTTGTCGTGGGTTTCTTCCGAAAACTGAAGGGGTTAAATCAAAGATCACATGAAACACTCAAGTTCTGAAATGAAAGTATGATGGTCTTGGGTATAAAAAGTCTCTTAACTTTCTTAACAGAAATGCTGTTGAAATGATTAGGAGAAAAACAGGTACAAAGGTCAAAGTACACTGTAGAGATAGAGGAGAAACAAGAAATGGGAAAAGCATGAAAACATGAGTTTTACTTTCAAGAAGAAGGCACATATGTGGATATTTCTTTGGTTTCATGATGATATCTATTATAAATATACCAGTATTTATATGTCAATATCTATATATCAATATAAATATCTTTTAAGATTAGAAAATCAGACAAACTCATTGAACTCCTTGGTGACTAGAGCAAATAGTTTTCAGTCTGGAACAGAGACAGCTGGTCTCTATGACCTTCTAAGGTTTCTTGTAGTCTATTTTATAATTTTCTAAGTGCTTAATATTTAATTGAGTTATAATTATTAAATTATCACTGTTATTATAGTAGTAAATTATTTACATATGACCTTGAAAAGAATTTTTAAATTATGCTGTCTAATTTTTAGGTAAAAAACCTGAAGGCCTAAGAGGTCAAACATCTAGCCTGTGGTCACTCATTAACACATCATTAGGGTTATAACTGGAACATCGTTCTTTATATTTTCACCCTTTGGCTCTATCACAATGATTTTCTTTGAAGTGTAGAATATGTTTGCTTGCAGTAGTTGGACAAAGAGCTTTTCAAGTTAAGATAAAACTGTTATAAAATATTTTAAGTAAATTTTTCTTTTCTTTTACTTTGTATGATATGAAATGTTTTATGTTTTCCATTTAAAATTTTAAAATTTTGCTCATCTAAGACAATGGTCTGACCTATTATGTTTTAGAATATATTGTTTAAGAGAGTGAGCTTAGTTTTTTTTATTAATTTTATAATTATAAAATTTTTTTTGACAGTATATATGCATGAGTAATTTTTTTATAACATTATCCCTTGTATTCATTTTTCCAAATTTTCCCCTCCCTCTCTCCCTCTACTCCCTCCCCTAGATGATAGGCAATCCCATACATATTAAATGTGTTACAGTATAACCTAGATACAATATATGTGTGTAAATCCAATTTTCTTGTTGCACGTTGAGAATTGGATTCTGAAGATATAAGTAACCTGGGTAGAAAGAAAGTAGTGCTAACAGTTTACATTCAATTCCCAGTATTCCTTCTATGGGTGTAGTTGTTTCTGTCCATCATTGATAAAACTGGAAGTGAGTTGGATCTTTTTTATGTTGAAGATATAGTGGGCTTAGTTTTACTACCACTAACAAATAAAAGACCTTCTCTAAGCTTTGAGTTCAGAAGCTTTAGTTTCAGAAGTTTCAGAAGTTTAGTTGCTGCCAAGTATTAATAATAAACATAAGAAAAAACCCAGAGTTGTATATGTATATGATCACTATTTATAGATATATCTGTGTCTATCTAGATAATCAATAATTTTTTCTGCTTTAATGTATTTGTGATGTTACTAATTTGGTTTTGCCTTTAAACCAGTATAGATTGAAACTCCCTTCTCAGTTTGATTGATTTTTGTCTACTTCTTCCCATAAGTACTTCATTCATTTTGGATCTATCCAACAAGCTGGAGGCTTTCCTTTAGGTCATTTCCTTTTCATGACATCAGTTTAATATTTGGGCTGTCCATTTTCCATCCTAATTGACCTTCCTATTTATCTAATAATATGTTTCTGTGATTCTGTCTTCTGTGTTGTTTTCTGCACAAAAGTTGTCATTATTAATGTGTTTAATTGACATTATTAATATGTTGTGGCCATCATGCATCTCTCTGGATCACTCACAATTATGATTCTGTGTGGATCATGGTGTTGCGTGCTTTGCAATCATGTGTCATTACTAGAAACATAGTAATGCTTTCCCTCTGAAATAATCTCCTCTCTCTCTCTCTCTCTCTCTCTCTCTCTCTCTCTCTCTCTCTCTCTCTCTCTCTCTCTCTCTCTCTCTCTCTCTCACTCTTTATATATATATATATATATACACATACACACACACACATATATATATATATATATATATTTGTTTGTACATAGTTGCATTCATATTGCTCCCCATTAAAGTCTGAGGTCCCAAAGTGATGGGACTGAGAGTTTTTTGCTTTTTTAAAAAAAATCTTTGGTTCTTAATATTATATCTAGCAGGTACTCATCAACTTGACTTAAAAAAAAAATCTTTGTGTTAAAGATTGTTGAAAGCATTGTGTGGTTTCCCAAATGCACATTAATCCTTCACAAAAGGCCTAGTCTGATGTCTCATTATAATGTGAACAGTGAAGTCCTTGCCCACCTGAAGCATTAGCAGTTTCTAGCAAGATAAAAGGCTTTGAGTTCAGAATCTCTCAGAATCTAACTAAATGAAAGTTTCCTCTAAAAATGTGGGCTTAAAAGAATAAATAATAGTTATGACAGTCTAATATATTTCAGCAATTATTTAAAATATTTTATGATTTCATTGAGATATCATATAGCATGGTGGAGGGAGGGCTAGTCTCTGAGCCAAGAAGGTTTGGGTTCAAGTCTTGTTTCAGACACATAATTAGCTGTGTAACTCAGGACAAATCTCTTGACCATTTAGTGGCTCTAGGCCAGGCAGCAAGCAGGCTGTAAATAGAATGTTAAACCTGGAGTCAGGAGGACTTATCTTCCTGAATTCAAATCTAGCCTCAGACACTTAATAAATATATGATTCTGGTCAAGTCATTTGATCTCTCACTGTTGTAGATAACTCTTTATGACTGTATGTTGCAGAAAGGGGGCTTACTTGCATTAGTAGAGGGAGTTTCCTCATCTGGAATTCCCATTGTAAATGAAATCACAGGTCATTGAAGAAAAGTAATTCCTAATTTTAATAAATAGAACCATTTGTGGATCTAAAAATGAATTAGGCATATAGTATATATGTGTGCTGTCCATCGAAGGAGTAAGTAGTTAAGATACACTTAATATTGTAAAGAAAGCATTAAAATTCCCCAGGGACCTGATAATAGAATGCAAAGTCTCTATCAGTTTCATTTTAACAGTCAAAATGCAAATACTCCTTTTGGTAAATTAAATTTGATGCCTGGTGAATTCAATAATAGTCTCTGAAGAATTTTTAAAGCTCAGGCTTGTAAAACTATGAAAATGACTTCTAGAATTCCATTAAGAGTATACAATTTAAATAGCCACAGTATGGCTCTTCTACCTTTGATTATAGTTCTTGGATAGCCACAATGTGTCTCCCTCCTCCTCCCCTAGACCACCCCTTTTCCTCTCCCACCAATACCTTTTCTGGCTTTAGTGTAATTCTTGAATAACCACAGTATAGCATCCCCATTTCCTCCTGGCTTTGAGTGTGGTTCTTAAATAACCACAATGGATTTTCCCTCACTCCACTTTGTCTTTGAAAGTGGTTCCTAAATAACCAGTGTGGCTTTTTATTCTGTTCCCATCTCTTCCTATCCCACACCACACACTCCCCTGGCTTTGAGTATGGATTGAAACATTATCAGGGAGGACACATAGCTGTTTCTGCAGTATATATGTGATAGCTATTAGCAATAATTGTTCTGCTGCTGATTAATAGATCATCCCTTCCACTTATTGCATAATTTTCATTAAAATGCATAGGTTTCTTCCTAGCTGTGTGACCCTGGGCAAATCACTTAACCCCAATCGTTTTAGCAAAAACAAACAAACAAACAAAAAAAGATGCATAGGTTTCCTAGAACCTTAGAGCTATATGGAATCTCAAGACATCATCTCTTTCATCCCTCTGCCTTCAATTAGAACTATATTGCTAAAAAAAAGATTGAGTTAGATCAGAATATGCTCTATTTTTTGTTCTCTCTTTTACTGAGGCTATATATCTCACTTAAGTGGATTATTCCAGGTATACCTTAGTACAGATGTAAAAAAAAATGTCACTATCTATACATTTAGGTATATCTTGAGAACCAGACTGTTGAAGGTCAGGGAAGCTTAGCACATAATGATCAAGCATAGAAATTTACAAAGATTATCAAGGTAAACAGATATTTTAGTCTCAATTAAGGAACCATCATTATTTATTTCTTTAAAACTTTTCCCTTTATCTTTTTACCCTTTTTTCTTTTAATTTACTAACCTTTTCTTCCAATCTAAACCCCTTCAAATCTCATAGTTAAAGCTTCACACTGAAAAAAAAAATCCCTACAGATCTTTGCTATTTTAAAGAAGGTATTTCTTTCATATA
Source organism: Sminthopsis crassicaudata (assembly GCF_048593235.1). NCBI lineage: Eukaryota > Metazoa > Chordata > Mammalia > Dasyuromorphia > Dasyuridae > Sminthopsis > Sminthopsis crassicaudata. The sequence continues at coordinate 140,587,512 of NC_133621.1, forward strand.
AACCCATTATATAGAAGTATATTTTCAGGATTATATTTGAGAATAATTTTTAAAAGAAATCATCACATCATTATCTAAAGTAGTAAAAATTCTTTTCTATTAAAAATGATGGTTGACAAAAATTCAAATTTGAAGCAATTTTCCAGAAACATCTCATTTAGCTAAAGTGAGTTAGTTCTGTCCTGCCAGAAAAAAAAGTATTTTCTTTGTGGTAGATATAGAAAGCAAGACCTTAACACTCACATTTTGGACTTCCCATGTTAAAGGGAGAAAGCCACATTCTACCCCATCATGCACTTGGTAGGGAAGTGGGTTGATTCTCTGCAGCCAAATTCAGGTACTCTATATTGGTTTTTTGTTTGTTTTGTTTTGTTTTGTTTTGTTTTGTTTTGTTTTGTTATCTCCAGAATTCAAAGAATTGTGTTATTAACTTTTCACAAAATTTTGGATTTATAAATGAATTACTATGGAAAAATATTTTACAAGAATAGAGTGCATAGTTTAGTAGAAGGCACTTGCCAGTCAAAATATTTAAGTTCAAGTTTGGACTCTAGAACTATCACCAAGCTGACCCTAGTAGGAGACATTAATTATAATGAACTATAAGTACTAAAATGAGGATTGTAATACTTTTTGACTCTACTTCATGAGCTGATTATGAAGAAAGTACTCTGATTAAATACCATACATTGATAATATTGATGATGTTTTCTCTTGAAGAACACACACTTTCTTACATGCATATATATGAGGAATAATTCTTCAGCTCTTCTCTACAAATGCTTGCTTAGAGATACAATCAGTGGGAAGCTATAATTTACAATTTTGAAGCTTCTTCTGATTAGATGAAACATTCATGTTTAGATATGAGACTTTATATACTTGTGTTTTTTTTCCTAGAGGACAGTGTTTCACTCTCCCAAGTGACTTTTTTCATTGATGAGTTTTTTTTAAGATGGCCTGTCATGTATAAGAAATCAAAGCAAAAATCCATAGATAACTTAACATGTATTGGAAAGTTTGCCAAACATCCCTCTAGAATATGAGTATAAAGAGTAACACCATTGTCAAGATAGCTGAGAAATACTGAATGGCTTGTCTCTCACTTAATAATTAAAGGTTTCCAGTGTAGAGTATTAGTTTAAGCTTTATCTTTCATTTTTTAGAGAGGTATGGCTACTGAATAAATTCTTTCCTCAATAATGAGGAGTCATCATGCTAAAAGCTGAGGATGCAAACAGAAAACAGGACAGGGGGTTGTCCAGGGGGTTGCAATCTTGAGACAATAATAGAGGAAGCTTCAACTGCAGAGCAGATGCAAAAATCCAGAACTTCTAAGGCTTCAGTGGAGGGAAGGAGGCATTTTTGAAGCCTGGAACTCCTAAGCGTGCATGTCCTAAGATGGCCATGTCTAGAGGTTTGGAGAGCCATCTCAGTGGAAGGTGTAGAACTGGTGACTCCTAACTCCTTCGAGTAATGTTAATAATCAGTGTTGTAGACTGGAGTGCTTGGAGGAAGTTAGATCACTGATATTGAGTAGTGGAGAGGGTACATAAAGTTCTAAGTACAGCAGAGAATCTGAATTACATTCTGCAGTGGTAGATATACATGGTGAGTAGGGAAAAGGGGAGAAGGGCAGAAAGATTTGTCGAGAAATCACTATAGATTGTCCTTTTCAAATTCACTAGATTAGGTTTCAATGGCTTGGAATAGGAGATAGGAAAAAGGAGAAGGGTATCCCTTCTACATCTTTGTTATCTCCCATCACTGGTAGGGGCCATTTTCTATCATTTTGCTCTTACTCGGGACCTTAGCTCTACATCCATTTTGACTCCTGCCTAGACATTGTATTTTGTCTTTATGGAAATTATAGGGAGCTCAGAAATTTGCTAATTCAGATAATCTAATGAGTAGCCACTCATCATTTTGGTATTGATGCATTGGGGAAACAACAGGCTTCAGAGTGCTTCACAAGCCCTGTAATTTATACCTCAAAATTCCTGTACATTCATGGGAGCTGCTGACTCTAAATTTCTCAAGTTCTAGTTCTGTCAGTCTTTTCACAAAGAGCAATCAGCTCTGCTTCTGATTCATAGCATCTTACACACCTAGGGTCCTTGCTGTAAAAGATTTCCTCATACAGACAGTCTTGGTCCTCCTTAAACAATATTGGCTTCCCCATAAAATGCTAGCTCTCTCCTCACATTCCTTCTCACTACACTTGGTCCTTGTTTCCACCAAGATACCTCCAACATTAGTGTTAGAAGAATGTTCTAATACTTGCTTAAAAGATAAGGGATGACAAGAACCATGAGTATCCTTGAAGCCTCAAGTCTCATCAACAGGATCTAGCTTCACTGTCCCATCTTCACTGAGCAACATTCATGTTCTTTTGTTGATCTTTAACTTGTCACTTATATAGCTTAAAATTTCCAATTTTACCCCATATATTGTTCTAGTGTGCTAATTAGGACTTATTTCACATTTCACATTATATTGCTTGTTCCAACTAAACTGGTTTATTAGTCAATTTAAGAACTCAGCTCTCCATAGTCCATCTCTGTATTTTTTTTTAAAGGAGATTGAATTTCAGACTGTTATGATTCACTTATTCTTAGAAGCTGTTTCAATACTTTGCCTATGTGACATTTTCTCCAGTCTTTCTTATTACAAATTCTCTCTCTCTGCTCAAATTGTTTTTATTGGTATGCACATTGTATCTTCCAGTGGAATGTAATCTTCCTTGAAAGTTTGGACTTTAAAAAGCTTTTTATCACTATCCCAGGGGCCTAGCATAATTCCTTATGTAAGACATACTAATAAAATAAATGAATTGAATCTATCTCTGCAATTATTCTTAATTTTTTGCTAGTAAATCTATAAAATGAGAGCATTGGACTCAATGACCTCTAAAGTCCCTTCCAGCTCTAAATCTCTGATTCTTTTTGAATATTTGAAAAATGTGGTAGAAAGCGTATTGCTATAGATACTGCATAAATAAATACACACTTATGCTCTAACTCTGTTTGGGCTCCATGAGCACTCTTTTTTTCCCATCTGGAGATTGCTAAGAACATAAAACTATGCCAGTCATCTGTGGTTTGTTATTGCTGTCCTGAGTGCTAGAATCACATAAGAGGAAGTAAGAACAAAAGCAGGGACTTGGGCCAGCCCTAACATCTGGGGATTGGAGACCTCAACCCAACCTGTCCTGGTCCCATTTGGAGACATTCAGGAAATAGAGAGCCTCAAGCTTCCCCTCCTAGCATTAGTGTTTGGATGTCTGGAAGGATCAGGTAGACAAGAGACAAGAGCTCTGAACAACAGACATATCTTGTCCTTATATTGTCCCTCCATGAGCATGTGTGTGCGCGCGCACACACACACACACACACACACACACACACGAGTTTTTATTTCTCCTAGCCAAATATACAGATTCATAAACTTCAGAGAAATCTTCCAATCTAACTCATAAAAAAGCAGTTATTTCTATTGTTTCATGGGTGCTTTCCCTTTTGAAATTACCTTGTATATAATTTTCATCTATTTACTTATGTGCATATTATACTCATAGTATAGAGGGGAAAAAAAAGTTCCTTAAGAGAGCTGTTTTCTTTTTGATTTTTCATCTCCAGCAACCAGTAGAGAAATTTGCATATAATATAAAATGCACATGAGGTTGGTTGAATTGAGACTCCCTTGTGGACATCTTCTTGCTCTGTTATCACCCTCTGAATGCTTTTTCCCCCTTCTATTATGACTACTGGGGCTTCTGGTATACATCAACCAGATATAACATCCACTAATATTGTAGTCACAGTCCATAGATTGACTTCATGGGCTTTGGTAGTAGGATTCAATAACCAATCCCCCATCTGCTTACAAGCTAGAGGGACCTGTTTCCTGAACATTGACTTAATTCTAATGTCCTGAATAGTCCCCAAGGAGCATTTAGTTATGGAGTGAGTATACAAGACTCTAAAAGGATTTATAGGAAAAAATCCCCAAACACATCTTCATATTGTCTAGAGATATGCATCCTAACACTCTACTCCCACATGAGACTACTGTCATATATTCTCCCAATTTTCATTTAGTCGTGTCATCAAAATCTTTTTCCCCTAACTCCTTTCATAATCCACTGCTTTCCTTAATCATCCAGGGGTCAAATTCAAATCATCTCTATTCCACTAGTTAAAAGGTTCTATAGACTGTCTTGATGTCTTTTTTGTTTTTGTTTGCAAAATTGTTTGGGATGTAAGCAATTACCATGAGAAACCATAAACCTTCTTTGACAAGAGTCCAGTATTAGGCAAGTCATTTAATGTCTCTTGGAGCACATTCCTTACTTTATGAGAGTTCAGGGATCATGCCATTTCATTGCTAAGGACTAGGTACATTCTTTATCCTATGACTTCTGTAAATTGAGAGTCTTAGATTTGGAAGTCCCCTTAGAATCTATATTCTTTTTTTTTTTTAAATAATTTTTTATTATATATTTTTAATAATATTATCCCTTGTATTCATTTTTCCAAATTATCCCCCTCTTCCTCTACTCCCTCCCCCCGATGACAGGCAATCCCATACATTTTACATGTGTTACAATATAACCTAGATACAATACATGTGTGTAAATACCATTTTCTTGTTGCACAATAAGCATTAGAGAATCTATATTCTAACACCTCTCATGTCTGAGGTTAACTAGTCTGCTTCAATAAAATGGTTGAGATATATTATGTGACATCACTAGAGCACTTGATATCATATGGCATCATTTCATCATTGAACAACTCTAATTGTTAGAAAGTTCTTCCTTTTGAGCTCAAAGTTACTTCTCTACAATTTCCACTTCAATTTTATTCTCTATATCAACAAAGAATAAGCCTCAATTTTTACATTTTACTTTTTCAAATATACTCAGATTCTAATGTCTAAAAGGAATTTTGCCTGAAAATTGACTAATACCACTACACCAATTTCTTGGCTGGATGTTAGGAGACCCTAAATCTAGTTGGACTTCTGTTTACTAAAAACTGTGTGACTTTGAACAAAATATTAACTTTGCTTACCTGTGAGGTGAAGGATTTGGACAAAGTCACATACTATTTTTATATGTCCTATTACATCTAACAAAACACCTTATAAAAATTATGTTGTTGTTGTTGTTGTTGTTGTTGTTTTTTATCCAGGTAAAGCAACTTCAGTTTCTCACATTTATTTTTACATAGTATGATTTCTAGTCCCTTTGCTCCCTCATTTATTCTAATTTGGATATATTTCATCTGGTCAATATTTTCTTAAACATGTGATTCCTCAATGCAGTATTGCCATTCTGCATGATCAGGTAATCTGATCAGAGCTGAGTCCCAGAGTACAATGGGGCCACTGCCTATATCTCCTGGACTTCTATTAAGGCAGGTTGAGATTACCTGAGGTTTTCTGGTCGCTGCCAATTCATATAGAGCTTTTAATCCATTAAAACCCTAATGCCTCTTTCAGACCAATTGTGATCTAGTTTAGTTCTTCTGTATTCCTATGGTTCATTTTTAACCCATGTAGGACTTTGTATTCTTTCCCCACCACATTTATATTTCTCTCATTATATTTTGTCTTGAGAGACAGAATGGGATGGCTGATTTAAGGAGTCAGGAAGTCTGGAACTTAAATCCTTCCTCTGATATGTGAGGGCTTTATGACTATGGATATATCAGTTAATGGACTAATTGCAAATCTGTACCAGTGAAGTGAATTTCTATGATAAAAAATTTTTGTACAGATTAAATTTTAGGTCTAGATTTTATTTATCTATATTTGGCCCATCATTTAAGCTTATTGATGTATTTTAAATGTGTGTGATTTTTCCATTAGATATATCAGTTCAGCTATATCTCCCTCTTCACTATTGTGAATCACCTACCCTTTCCTGTTGTGGATCACTTACCCATTAAGTATGTCGCCTGTAGTCCATAGTAGGGGAGCAAGACCTATGTCTGCAGTTATAACTCTATTATCTTCTTCCAAGGAGACAATTACCAAGTTACCTAATCTCTCTGGGCCTTGATTACTCGTTTGTGAAGTGAATGGATCTGGATTGATGATCCCTAATCATCTTTTTCTTTTCTTTTTTTAAATTAAAGCCTTTTATTTTCAAAACACACGCATGGATAATTTTACAACACTGACCCTTTCAAAACCTTGTGTTCCAAATTTCCCCCCCTTCCTCCATCCCCTTCTCTGAATGGCAAGTAATCCAATATATGTTAACCATGGTAAAATATATGTTAATTCCAATATATGTATATATACTTATACAATTATCATGCTGCACAAGAAAAATCAGATCAAAAAGGAACAAAAAATGAAAAAGAAAATAAAATTCAAGCAAACAACAACAAAAAGAGTGGAAATGCTATGTTGTGGTACACACTCAGTTCCCACAGTCCTCTTTCTAGGTGTAGATGGCTCTCTTCATCACAAGATCATTGGAACTGGCATCAATCATCTAATTGTTGAAAAGAGCCATGTCCATCAGAATTGATCTTTCTATAATGATCTCCTGGTTCTGCTCACTTAGTATCAGTTCATGTAAGTCTCTCCTTACCTCTTTGAAATCATCCTGCTGATTGTTTTGTATAAAAATAATATTCTATAGCATTCATATACTATAACTTATTCAGCCATTCCCCAACTGGTGGGCATCCACTCAGTTTCCAGGTCCTTGCCACTACAAAAAGGGCTGCCACAAACAGTTTTGCATATGTGGGTCCCTTTCCTTCTTTTAAGATCTCTTTGGGATACAAGTAGAAACACTGCTAGATCAAAGGGTATGCATTGTTTGATAGCCCTTTGGTCATAGTTCCAAATTGCTCTCCAGAATGGTTGAATCAGTTCACAATTCCACCAACAATGTATTAGTGCCTCTGTTTTCCCACATCCCCTCCAACATTGGTCATTATTTTTTCTTGTCATTTTAGGCAATCTGAGAGGTGTGTAGTGGTAGCTCAGAGTTGTCTTAATTTGCATTTCTCTGATCAATTGTGATTTAGAACACCTTTTCATATGACTAGAAATAATTTCATTTTCATCTGAACATTTTTCATTCCTTTGACTATTTATGAATGGGAGTATAGCTTGAATTCTTATAAATTTGAGTCAATTCTCTATATAGTTTAGAAATTAGATCTTTATCAGAACCCTTGAATGTAAACAAATTTTCTCAGTTTATTGCTTCCCTTCCAATCTTCTCTGAATTGGTTTTGTTTGTACAAAATTATCTATTTTGCGTTTGATAATGTACTCTAGTTCTTCTTTGGCTACAAATTCCTTCCTTTTCCAAAGGTCTGAGAGGTAAACTATCCTATGTTTTTCTAATTTGCTTATGATATCTCTTTATATCTAAATCATGAACCCATTTCAACCTTATCTTGATATACAGTGTTAGGTGTGGGTCAATGCTTAATTTTTGCCAAGCTAATTTCCAATTTTCCCAGGAGTTTTTGTCAAATAGTGAGTTCTTATCCTAAAAGCTTAGGTTTCTAATGATCTTTTCTAATTCTAAACCTTACTAGTCCCAGGCCATAATTCAAGACGTTGATTTAAAAAGTTAGTTCCACTGGGGCACTGATGCATTGCTGGTGGAGTTGTGAAAGAATCCAACCATTCTGGAGAGCAATCTGGAATTATGCCCAAAAAAGTTATCAAACTGTGCATACCCTTTGATCCAGCAGTGCTACTACTGGGCTTATATCCCAAGGAAATACTAAAGAAGGGAAAGGGACCTGTATGTGCCAAAATGTTTGTGGCAGCCCTTTTTGTAGTGGCTAAAAACTGGAAAATGAATGGATGTCTATCAATTAGAGAATGGTTGGGTAAAGTATGGTATATGAATGCTATGGAATATTATTGTTCTGTAAGAAATGACCAACAGGAGGAATACAGAGAGACTTGGAGAAACTGATGCTGAGTGAAACGAGCAGAATTAGGAGATCATTATACACTTCAACAATGATACTGTATGAGGATGTATTCTGATGGAAGTGGATATCTTCAACATAGAGAAGAGCTAATCCAATTCCAATTGATTAATGATGGACAGAATCAGCTACATACAGAAAAGGAACACTGGGAAATGAGTGTAAACTATGAGCATTGGTTTTTTTTTTTTTTTTTTTTTTTTTTTTTTTTGTTTTGTTTTTTGGTTTGTTTTTCTTCCCAGATTATTTTTACTTTCCAAATACAATTCTTCCTTTGCAACAACAACAACAAAATTCGGTTCTGCACATATATATATTTATACCTAGGATATACTATAAGATATTTAATATGTATGGGAATGCCTGCCATCTAGGGGAGGGGGTGGAGGGAAGGAAGGGAAAAATTCAGAACAGAAGGGAGTACAACGGATAATGTTGTAAAAAAATATTTCCTATGCATATGTACTGTCAAAAATGTTATAATTATAAAAATTAATTTAAAAATTTATTTTAAAAAAAGTTAGTTCCAAAGTTTCCTCTAGATTTGGGTTTGCAATATTGGTATTTCATTTTATCACACCATCTTATTGCCCAGATAAAAAAGTAAGCCTAGCAACAAAGGCAAGAAAACAAGTAATGAAAGATTGGAAACTCTTGCCTTCAGACCTCCCATTTATAAATATAGTATGTTTTAGAGACTTAAATTGCTAGAAATTTGAAGTTCAGTTTTAGTTTAATATGATAATAGTGGACATAGTTTAGTAATGAGTAAAATATGGCAAGTGCCATTTGTATGCTGATTTTCAAGTTAGATTGTAAAACATATTTTATAGTTTCCTGCTTGGTAAAGGCTTTCTTTTATTTATTACTATTATTATTTTTTAGAAATTTCATATTCTGTGTAATATATTGATTATTCTTTCAGTTTAGACATTAATTTGTCCATAGTGAACTGTAGTTTTTTGTTTTTTGTTTTCTTTTTAAGGCTAGGTTTATCTCACCCATGCTAGAAAAGCAATACCTACTCATATACTTACATACACATATATATACATAGACATTCATAGTATGTGTATTTATGTACATAGATTTGAATGCATGAGTGTTTGCTACTCTTCTGGTCTGGGTGAGGTATATGTATATGTATGTATGTTGTATGTATGTATGCATATATGTATAAAACTGTTTTTGAAAATCTATAGTAAATTCAACAAGTGACTTTCAAAATTGTCTCACTTGTTTATGTTTCACTTTGAAACTTTTTTTCCTTATCCCTTCTGTAAATTTCTCTTTTTTTGGCTAACATTGTTACTTGTTCCAGCCTCCTTCACTAACCTCTTCTCTATTAAATAGGAAGGGGAAAACAAAATCTTTTTAGCAAATAAGAATAGTCAAGAAAAACAAATTCACAATTTTTATATACAAAAATGTATATTTCATTCTGAACCACATTCACCCCTCTATTTAGAGACAAAAGCATGCTTTATTATAAGTCTTCCAAAATCATGATCAATTATTGCATTGATCAGAATTCTTAATTCTTTCTAGGTTGGTTTTCTTTATAATGTTACTTATTTTCCTATTTTTGCTTACTTTATTCTGCATCAAATAATGATTAAAAAGTGTATCAAAGGGTATTAGTTTACATAATTTTGTTGTTGTTTTTGCCATCAAAAACCCAAGGTTGATGAATTAATGCATGTGTAACAAATCTTATACTGTTTTAAACTTGCATAATTTCAACTACTAGTTACTTAGAATCTTTTCTTGTCATCTACTTTTTAAATCCTCTAAATTATTTTTACGAAGAATTCTTTGATTACTTTCAATAATTTTCTTCTTTAAAGAAGGCATATATTCCTGGGATTTTATACAAATGGCACAAACATGCCAAACAAGAGAAGCATCATAACAAAAAGCCTAAAAGTGGATTAAGCATAAAGGGGGACTTTGCAGTGGAGAAAGCTTAAGGTTTTCAGAGCAGCCTTGCCTCACTCAGTTATGTAAATAAGCTTTATGCTATTAAGTACCTTTTAAATACCACTAATTAACTAGAAAACTAGAATCTATTTAGAGAGGCACCATTTGAATTAAAAATTAAGCATGAAGTGCCATCACTCCCTTTCATTTCTAACTACCCTTATATTGGAACTAAAGGCACATGCTATCAATGATATTTCATTGACATATGGTACATTAGTATCATTAGTACACAATTAGTACATTAGTACTAAGGTATTGTGTACTAACAGAGTCCTAGAAATGGTTATGGTTCACATAAAAATGTAAAAAATTTGTGGGATAGGAATTGGGAGGAAGGAAATCTTTCCTTTGTAGCCCAGGTGTCCCCAAGAGTAGAAATGGATGGTAGAAATGATATTGTGACCTTATTTCTGATGCTTATTATGGGTGTGACCTCATGTAAGCCATTTAACTTCCCTGGCCCTCCATAGCCTGAGCTAGAAAATGAAGTAGTGGGTTATATGACCTCCATATTCCTCACTCTAAATCTATAATCCATAAGGGACAATACTCTCCAAAAGCCCAGTGTAGTTATGATCTTATGTGTAAATTTGTTTCTGTTTTCTGAATGGAAGCAAAACATCAAACAGATATGAAATGAATTTTCAAAAAATAGTATTGCTTCAAAAGGAAAAAAAATGAGAATTTATTTTTAATACAAATCTTAGTTATCTGTTGGATCTCTATAATTCATGTACATAAAACAAAAAGAAAAAAATGGAGTTAAATCATTAAAGGAAAATGGTAGGTAATTAATACGGGGATGTTTGATTTTTCATCAAACATATACCCCAGTTCTCCATGTAACATTAAAGAAGAAAATACTGTGCTGTCAGTATGTTAGCTATAAAGTTTCTGTCCTTTGGCTGAGAGAAGAAAAATATCTGAAAGACTCTCAAAGGGAGCTTCTCAGTCTGCCACCTTGGAATTAACACTGAGAAATTCCACCCAGATTGGAGATGCCTTTTATGAGATAAATGGCCCCAAGTATATTGGATCTATGAACAGCATTACTGCATTTAAAAGATGGGAGAAATCCGAGTAGTTAATGTTGAATCCTGGGAGCATTCTAAAAATTACTCTAAATTGGCAAGAAGCCAGCCCCTGGTCATGATAGTGAGCAGGGAACAAAAAGGCTGAAGAAAGCTGATTCAGGAGACATTAATTCACATGCGGTACAGATTTGAAAGGGGAAAAAAAAGTGTCATGTTTTGCCTTCAAATGAGTAATCATCTTTATTAATTTAGGGATAGTGGTGGAAGAAGGCAAACACCAAGTCAATTTTAAAAAATCAATGACAATGTCATTTGTTGCTTTATAAGACTATGTATATGTTATGGTTTACATGACACAGACAATGTTATGTTTAGTGTACATTCTAGACAAAAGCACTGATGGCACATGATATAAATATTAGAAAAATGGAATAAGTTTTAAAGCAGTAAATTTAGGTAGGTAGATAGATGCCAACTATATAATTATATCTATATATAATATGAAATATGTAATTTCATTCTTAATATTTATTAATTGGTTAGCAAATGCAAGTGGTGTTCTTATTTTGTAACCCAAATTTTAAACAATGCTGTAATACATGATAATTAGAAGATTACCAGTTTCCTTAATTTTCCCATTTCCCAATTATGCTACATCTCCCTTTTTGTAAATGACAACTATATAATACACAATTCATTAATTATACTATTTCATTCCATTTATCATTTCCTTGCTATGTGTATCTTTGCTCTTTTATTGTATATAAAAGAGATAAAGAAAATATGGGAAGGCATAATAAATTAATTCACAAACATAATGTATATTAAGTGCTTATTATATACAAGAAACTATACTATGTGCTGGATATACAAAGATTTAAAAAATTACAAAATGTCACTCTCTCTTTTCTTTGAACTTTCTACTTCACCAATAACTAAATAATCCTGAATCCTTCTCCATGCCAGCCATTGGGTTCAACTCTGTCTCTAGTTTCACATCCACCAACCCTAAATCAGTGTTTCTCAAATTTTTGTTCTCAATATCTTTATACAATTAAAAATCTTTTAGGATCTGTCTAAAAAGTTTTTATGTGAGTTATATTTATATATATTTACCATACTAGAATTTTTTTTAATTGAATTTGTTGATCCTCTGAAAAAAAGAAAATTCCCTAGGGTTCTTTGGACCACATTTTAAGAACCACTGCCCTAGACTAAAGTTTTTTAAACTGTGGATTGAGTCTCATGAAACCCAACTGAATATGGTCCTGAAATTATGATTTATTATTAGTAAATATTTGATTTGTTGGTTGGGGGATTGTTGTCCTTTGTTCTTTTTTTTTTTTTTTTTTTTTTTTTTTTTATTATTATATATATATTTTATAATATTATCCCTTGTATTCATTTTTCCAAATTGCCCCCCCTCCCTCTATTCCCTCCCCCCGACGACAGGCAATACCATACATTTTACATGTGTTACAATATAGTCTAGGTACAATACATGTGTGTGAATATCATTTTCTTGTTGCACAATAAACATTAGAATCCGAAGGTACATGCAACCTGGGCAGACAGATATTAGTGCTAACAATTTACATTCGCTTCCCAGTGTTCCTTCTCTGGGTATAGTCCTTTGTTCTTGAAGAGGGACAAAATAATCACTATGTTAGAGGCGAGTTATAGTGTCCAACTGTGGCTGATCAGATCAATATGAGCTTGGAATGATCTGCTTCACAGAAACAAATAGTCCCTATGAACATTTGGGGTGACTAATCTAATTTTGCACATATTGCATTTCTTTTGAGCTAATTCAGTTCTACTTTGCTCACACAACATAGCAACTTCTCTGATGCTAGGTCATCCAGTGAATCCTGTGTCATACAATGTGTCATACAATTTGATTTTTATAATTATTTTATATATCTGGGGTCACATAAAAATTTTCTGCGTGAAAGGGAGGCACAGGTGGGAAAAGTTTAAGAAACCCTGCCCTATTCCAAGTCTCATTCATTCCCTCACACCTGGAAAACGCAGCTGCTTACAACTCTGGCCTCTATCAAATCATCTTCCACAAAGTTCCGGAGATAATCTTTTTTAGGAAGCATTTTCATCTTATCCTTTTTCTCAAGCACCTTCCCTGGGTTGTTTGTGGATCAGATGTAAACTGCAAAACCTATCATTTAAGGCTTTTATAAACTGTCCTCTTCAACTCTCTCAATCTAACTCTCTTGATGTTCACTAATACAATATCTCTGCTCTAAAAAGACCAAATTCCTTACCCTACCACATATGCACGGCTTTCACTCTTACCTTCATGCTTTTACTAATGCTATTCTTTTTCTTTGACATGCTCTCTCTCCTTGGTGCTCTCAAATGACCATATTTAATCACATAATTTCCCCTCTATACACATATATTTTACCACTAAGATGGGCTAAGAGGATTACATGGGGATATTGCTGTAAGTGGTAAACTTTTGCAAATTAGAACATGTTTAAAAAGATGGAAATAAATAAAAGAATAAAAGGCTGAAGAGAAATGGATGAAGGATTTGAAAAACAAAAAATGAGAAGGCATAGGAAGAGGAAAGAGTGCACTAAAAAGACTGAGAAATGTACAAAAGGGTCTCTCAGATTTCTCGTTCTATTGGTTTATTCCTCATCTTTAATTTCTTATTCATTAAGTGACTAATCACAATTAGTGATGATTTTATTCCAGGCATCATGAATAAAGGAAAGACAAATTGGAGAAAAGTCCTACAGTAAATTTAGGAAATAAGAAAAGCATAAAAGGAATGGAGAAATAATACATTTTAAAGGAAGAATAATAAAAGAGTCAAAGAAAGGTATATACACAAACGAAACGATAAAAGTATGTGTAAAATAAAATAAGAATAATTATAGAATTGATAGTAGATAGAGTTCTTGCTTTGGAGTCAGGAAGATCTGAGTACAAATTCTTCATCAGATCATTACAGACTTCCTATCATACTGTGTGATTCTGCTGTGTACTTCAGTTTCCTTATAAATAATCAAGCTAATAATTGCCTCTCATCTCAGGGTTGTTGTTGTGAAGATCAAATGAGATAATATATGAAAAGCATTTCTGTAAACCTTTTAGAAATATTAACCATTATTATTATTATTATTATTATCATCATCATCATCATCAAGAATGTGGCAAGAAAAAGGAGGCAGAAAAAATTGAGAAGAATAGATGGGACCAAGGACAATAGAGGGGGGAGGGGATAATAAATGATAAGATAAAAAAAAGCATTAAGAAAAAAACCCTAGCAAAAATAATATAGGTTTTATGAAAGAAGAGAAAAAAGAGTTGTGAGAAAGTTAGCCACAGGATAGTAAAGTAAGGAGATAGTCAAATGGAATTATAGAAGAAATTAGTGAAGAAGGAACTGAATGAATGAAAAAGAAAAAAATACATTAAGAGGGGAATAAAAATGAACATTAAATTAAAGAATGGGTTAATGGATAAAAGGAGGGATTAAGAAATTGGAAGAAAAGAGAATTGAAAGACAAAATATCAAAAGGGGAGACCTATGTATACATATGTGTATATATATGGTGTATTGTGATATTCATATATATGTAAATACACATATTACATATCCCATTTTTATTTTTTTGATATCAATGCTTCGGTGGCTAGTGTTCAAAAGTTTCTGTGGTCAACTTTTTGGACTAGGCAGGTCTTTTGGACAACACATAATACCTTGCTGAGTCTAAATTCAGTCTTCTTGACTGGTTACATTTGCCAGTACTTGCATTTCCCCTGAACTATGCATGGTGAGATATTGTGCAATTTTAGGCTCTATGAATAAGAGGATAAAACCCAGGTGACAGGAAGTAACAAGATCATAGAATCACAAGTTACAGCTAGAAGGTATCTCAACAAAACTTATCAGGTCAAACTTCTCATTTAGTAATTAGTAGGTATAGGGAAGAGAGCAATAGGTCTGGAGTTGGGAAGCCTTGAATTGAAATTCTGCCTCAGACATTTACTAGCTATGTGACTCTGAACAAGTCTTTTTTTTTCTCTGAGCTCCAGTAATAACACCTACTGTAGAGGGTTTTTGTAATGAACTGAGATAGCATGTAAAACACATTTGAGATCATAGAGTATATAAATGATAGTTTGATGTCAATACCATTTTTTTACATGAAGAAACTGAACTTTATTGCTACTATATGATTTTTCCAAGGTAATGAAAGTAATTTGAATCTAAGCTTTCTGACTTTGTATCCTACACGCTTTCAAAGTATGCTACTTTGTACTAATCAAACTATGTCAAAAGTGTTCGGTTCCATGCTATGTGCAGAATTCCAGAGAGGACTATCAACAAATTGGAGACATAGCAGAACAGAACCAGATTCTGCAGGAGTCTGGAAACTATACCATATGGTTTAAAAATATTTAGATTGAAAAAAAAAAGCAACTCAAAGAAGATAATACCTGTACTCAAATATTGGAAGGATTATCATTGTGAAAGAGGGAACCATGGACAATTTATAGCTTGTTAGTGTTTTTAGAGAAACTCCACTCCAAACTCCTCTTATATACTAGTAAAGATACAGGGCCACATTGCCCAAGGTCAAACAGCTACTTAGTTATCTCAGCTAACATAGGCAGAGAAGCATGTCACCAGGCGAAGCCCACCCTACCTACCATGGATTCATAAATAGTGGACTGAGCTGACAGAAAAGGATGCCACAGATGTTCTATGGCAGGACCAATGAGAAATGTCAAAAGGCTGTCCCCACCCCTACTGGTACATAAATAGAGAGGGCAGAGTCCACAATGAGAGTCTGGCAGCAGGGGGTGGCCCACTGTGGCAGAGTAATACACATCATTTCCCTCCTAGTTTCCCTGTGAAGTAACAATTACAAGCCAAGTCATAAAAAAGCAGGCTAAATAGGGACTCTAGACTAGTGATTATAATCACAATGCAGGCCCCTCTGGCCCATATAACTCAGGTAAATGTATTTTCCCTTGTGACAGTTAATTGTTTTCCAGTGGGTATACAAAACTCTGATCAAATATTATGTACTACACTGACATTAAATTATTAAAGTTAAAACATGTACTTTTCCTTCCTTTTAAACAAATGGTTAATTATCAAGTTGTATGTAACATCTATTGCCAGTGAATAATTACTCATAATTTTGTATGCTTTATATTGTATTATTTAACTATTTTCTGAGAATATACTTTGTTGATTGGAGTTTTGCATGTTTATTTAGGCTTATTTGCTGTATCAAAACAAAATTTATGTATTCCAAACCTTGGCCCTGTGAAATCTGAAAGTGTCCATAACAATCTGAAAGTGGCTTTCCCTATTGGTACTTCTAAGTCAAGAGTTTTTCAATTTTTTGGTGTGTGTCTTATAGATTCATTTTGTTGGTTTTATGAAGTTCATAACCCCCTTCTCAAAATAATGTTTTAAATGTATAAAATGAATTACACAAGATTACAAAGGAAACCAATTATATTGAAATGAAGTAATCAAAATGTTTTGTTTAAAAAAAAATTTTTTAAAAAATTAAGTTCATGGATCTCAGGTTAAAAAGCCCTGATCTAAATGAGTCTTTTCTATTACTCTGGTGTCTATACTGCTGGTCCTGGCCTTAAGATTCTTTCTCTCTCTCTCCTGTGTATGCATGTGTGTGTATGCATACACATGCACACACATACACACACACGTATATATATATATATATATATATATATATATATATATATATATATATATATATATACACACACACATATATGCATTGTGCACATTTACGATTATATATACACACATATATGATATATAAAAACATATATGATATATATATATATACATATACACATACATACATACACATACATGTGTGTGTGTATACTGGGGATGAATAAGGGCAGAATCATTCTTGTCAAGAACATGTTGAATAGTATTTGTCTCTGGGCAAAGGGGGAGCCTTAGGAACCAATTTGAGCTGGCCATAGTTCCCTTGGGTGGAGGCAATGATGAAACAGGCTATTAATTGTGCTAATGAATATGTGGCTGATGTATTTTCTAAGGTTTCTTCCTCCCCCATTATCACGAAAAAGGCTTTTATTGAGAAAGAAAACATTCCCTCATAGCACAAAGTAGAAGCCAGGTTTCTTCACTCCAAAGCAAATATATTCTTTGCAGCATACCACAATACCTCTGATTTGTTTCTTTTTTTCCCTAAGATAAGAATTAGATGACATTATGGAAATGCAAATGCCATTTCATTATAAGGAGGAACTTTGAAGACAGTTACCCAGTGAAAGAAAGGACTATTTCCATCACTTTAGTAAAGTGGAATCTAGATGACCTTCTCTTAGGGATATTGTATAAGAAATTCTTATTGTGGCTGGGAAGCTGGATTAAATAACATCTATAATACTAAAGCAAAATTTCCTTTGTAAGCAAATGAATGGGGGAGGAAGGGGGGAAAGAAACACCAAGCTACTGAGGATAATCTGTATTTTCTAATTCACTCATCAAAAATTGATAGAATAAAAAATAAGAAAGAGAGAGAACAGAGGAATAGAAACATGTGATGATAAATATTTAGATAAAATGTAGGGATGGGAAATGTAGGGATATAGGGAGGACAGAAATAATTGTGACAATGGTGATCTCAAATCCATCCAGTAAAGGAATGGTCTTAGAGCAAATGCCTCATCAGAAATACAGTGAAAATATCATTTGGTAATAGCAACTCTCATGGGTTCTATATTATCACCTCTATGTAGGTGATTCCTAGTTCTATATTTCAAGTCCTACATGTTCTCCTGAGCTCCAGTGACATATTTTGAATATGTTGAAAAGGATGTACTGCAAGGTATCTCAAACGTAATGTGTTGAAAATAGAATGTACCTATTCTCCTTCTCTCTTCCCAAGTGTCCCATTATTATTTTATTCCCATTACTCTTGAGGACACCACTATCACCACTATCACCACTATTCCTTCAGTCACTCAGACTCACAAGCTTTACATCATCCTCAACTCCTCAAACACAATCTCTTTTCGAGGATTTTTGTTCTATATTCATATCTCATGTATATCCTGATCTCTCTATAGCAGTCATCATTCTGAGCAAGACCTCATTTTCTCATACATAGACTATGATGATAGCTTTGTGTAGTCTACCTCATCTTTAACTATTTCAAATTATCTTCCACTCAGCTGTTAAAATGAGTCTTTTCCCTAAAGCTTAGATATGGTCATATCATCCCCACCCATACCTATATAACCAAATATAAAATCTTTTGATTCACAACTTGGCCCTAGACTACCTTTCTACTCTTTTTATACTTTAATTTCCTCTACATTCTAAAAGCCCAGTATATTGACCAACTTGATATGGCTTACCCTCAAGGATATATATCTCCCAACTCCATATCTTTTCACTGGTTTTTCTCTGTGCCTGGAAAAAAACTGATAATGCAGCACTTTTCAGTAATTTAGATCATTAAAGATAAACTACCCTAGTTAGCTCTTCTGGGACAGGTAATCCTTGTTAAATATCTCACAAACAACTATAACTTTGGAGCAATGCACTCTCCCTTCCCCCATTCTCACACACTTTACACTATCACTTTCCCCTGACCATGGTGCTGACTAGTTATTATTGGATGACAGTATTAATAATCATTACAAATGTTCTGTTAATTCTTTTCTAAATTGTCTCCTCACTTTTCTACGAAAACCCTATATCCATTTATGAATGTGTGCCCTCATGTACTTTTTTTTTTTTTTTTGCCCAGAATGTCTTTCTTTTTTCTTTGCCAGATTATTTGTACTTTTCTCAATCTAGTACAGGGATTGACATCTTCAGTGATTTTATAAATAGGATTTCACCAGTATAAATGAAGTCAAGTATCACAGAAGCTGGTGTAAAGGGAGATAATTATAAAATGGAAATGTGTTCTCTGAAGACAGAGCAGAGAATATTGTATTCCTGTTTATAGAAGAGTGGATTTAGGTTAGACAGAAGGAATTTTCTGTTATTTAGTAAGCATTGCAATGGACTCATAATTAAAATATTTATTAAACACTTAGTATTTGTGAGGCAGTACCATTGGTAATGGGATGAAAGAAATTTCTTAGGGTTCTTGCTCTCAAGTGGTTTACAATCTAGTTGAGACAATGTGTTTACTTTTAAAAAATCAAAGGCAACATCTATTAAATATCACAAAAATTGAATAGGTAATAGGTAATAGGTACTACATAGGGTCAATAAAAGGGCAAGGGTATATATATGAAAGCAGGCATTTAACTAGTCTCAAAATCAAAAGATTCTTCAAAAGTTGTCAGCATTCAATTAAGGAACAGGAAACATTGAATGGTCTTGACATGCTTTATTATTATATTAGCAGTTATATGCTTGTATAATATATAATATATTAACTGTTATATTAGTAATATTACAAAGCAGGAAAGTTAGGTTTTTCCCTTAATAATTAGTGCATTTGTAGAAGATGGTTATACTTCCATCTTGGCCTAAAATGACCTTACATAATGTTATTATGTGCTATTAAATATTCAAACTATGTCTAACTTTTTGTTGATATATTTTATCTTCATAAATTTTCATTTATTTTTATTATGGCTAGGAAACTAGAAATATCTCAGGCATAATTACTGCACTGTACTATAATTACTGTAGATAATTGAGCAGAGGTGAAAATTGAGGTTTGTTGCTATGAACAAAGATTTCACTAAAGACATGGCAAATGAGCTGAATCCCTAAGAATATGTGGAGATGGGGGGTTGATGGTACTCTATATTGAGGAAGGTAAGGTGAACACAATTTCAGAGGTGGAAATGCTTATGGCATTTTACAGGAATGGATAAGGAAATTTGCATAAAGAAGAGTATATATATATATATATATATGGAGAAACTATGAGAGATAATATGAACAAGAACGGTTCAAAAAGCCTTGGGTGCTTTAGGCATTCAGACAAGAGTTTGAACTTTATTTTATATACAATTGAAAAGCATTGGAGGTTTGGGTATTGGGTTACACATATTCAAAGCGTATTTTAGGATAATTTATCTGGCAGTAGTATGACATCAATTGCAGTAAGGAGAGATGAGAGGTAAGGGAAACTCAATTAGAGAAGATTTATTTAAGTAGTTGTGAGGCAGTGTTGGTCTGAATTAGATGGGAGCAGTGGGAATGGAAAGTAATAAACACATAAAAGAAACATCGAAAAAGAATAGTTTTAGTAAGAGGTTTCAGATTTCTCCTCTAAATATTTGGGAACATTTATGAAAATATTTAAAAATAAGATCTAGTCTAGTTCTTTGACATGGTTTGGGTGGATTCTGCTAATGAATTTTCCAAATCTTTATAGTTTATATTTTAAGATATGTTTTAATTTAATATCTTTCTGAAACTTTTAGATATATGAAGTATTTGTGTGTCAAATGCAGATTCTTTCAGAAACAAGGGGAAATACTTGAGAGGATTTGAAGGGAGGAAGGATGGGGTAGAGGAAAGGGAGATAGTGGGTGAGTTTACACATACAAAGAGGGAGAGTGGGGAGGTGGGGGAAATCGCTTAGACACTCGGACACACTTCAGCTGTGCGTGGCTGTTTGTTAGGTCATTGCCATGGCAACTGAAACGACCAGAAGATGGTAATGAGTCTCACATGTTACAACCAATGATGGAAATGGAAATGATTTGCTTAGGGAATTTGGACTGTATTTTTGTTAAATGGCCTTCATGCTAGTTGAGGTTTAGAAAACCATGTTGTTCTTCATACCCCACAATGTTTTCTTCTCTTTCTGTTTCCCCCTTTCCAGCACTTGTTATAATTTATATCCTACTAATTATTCAGTCAGGTTTACATTGTTCCTCTAGCTATTATTGGAAACTTCTCTGTTAAACATTTTCACTTGTGTGAAGGCAATTTGTGTTTAGAAGATTTTAAATGCAGTTTGAAGTAGGATTTGAATGAAGAACATGGTCTATTTGTCTTGACACATACATTAACACTGACAATAGAGCTATTTAGAAAGTGCAGCAACACTGTATAACAAAAAAAGATGAATATTGTCAATTAAGGAGAACTAATCTTACCTATTTCTAACACTACATTTTAACTATTTGTTAAAATACAAGTCATTTACTTTTGTGTTTTTTAAATGAGGAATTATACATGACTACTTCTAAGAGAGAGATTATTAATTTTACCATATTTTTGATCATAGAAAAACAAATTACAGTTAAATTACTTCTGTATTAGATTGTTTCAGAAGAGAGCTGATTTCTGCTATTTCCCTGAAACATTTGCCAGATCATAGCAGCACTATTTTTTCTTCCTGTCAAAATTTCTTTCTCAGTTTGGGTGTTTTGCCTATCAGTAAATTAAGAGGAAGCCACAGGATATGAGCCTGCTGTCCTATCAAAGCATCTGTGGGGGTTCTGTGCCTGCTATCCTGTATTTACAGAAATAGATTACTACTGTAGCACTTGCCACCAAATTACATGGTACTTAACTTGTCTCAGCCATGCAGAGCAATGGCTTCATGAAAGATACACTTTTATGACTTAACTTCCGGCTATATTATATTATTTCTGGAAGGGAGGGAGAAAAAGCCTTGTGAAACATTCAGTTTTTCCACTCAATTCATGGTTATATTAAGCAAAGCAAATGATTTCATATTCAACCAATAAATTGTCATTCTCTTCCCCCCCCCGAAAGAATTCAAAAGGAAAACATTCATCATCACAACTATAAAATATCCTATTAGAGAAACAGCAGAGGTTATGAAATAACAAGGATAAAGATAATGATGTTAGATTTACAATATAGAGTTTAGCAATTTCTTTGGAAGAATTGTTGGCTTTTTGATGGCCAATTTTTAACCAGAAAATTCAAGAAAGCTCATGATATTTTTCCTGTATTTTTATTTAATATTGCAAGATGCAAATTGACATGATGACTAGAGTTAGCTTCAAATCTTCTGATCCTTATTGGCAATGAGTAAATCACTTAATCTCTCAGTGCTCCCAGGTAACTCTCCAAGACTATAAATTGCAGAGATGTCAACTTGTAATGACAGAGCTCCCTCTCAATTCTTCTTTATCCCAATGGAAACATAAGTTTGAATAAACAAACAAAAAGTTTGGCTTTTTATTATATTAGAGGAACAGCATGTAGTTAATATAGTCTATTTGGTTCTCATCTTGATTTCATCAGCACGGAGCAATGGTGTCAAACTCAAATAAGAATGTATACCTACAGTGGTGATAGAGAAAATCTCAAATTAACATTGTCTATGATATTCCATATTTAATTATTTTATTATACATATCTTATTTACATTTTAATCTGATTTATGAGGATTTTTCTCGAGTTGCTTGAAGGCCATGGGCTGAGAGTTTTTGACACTTCTATTGCAGAAAACTCTGGGTGTGGAATCTTTCTTTCCAAATTCAGAATAACATCTCATCTATAGCTTATGCTTCTTAAGAACTGTATTTCTTAAAGCGCACTAAGTAATATGTTGGTATACAAAATTTCTGTTGCATACTATATACAAGTTGTGAATGAAATCAGATTATAAACTAAATATGGATGGTATCTTTGAGAAGTTCTGATTAAAAGTTTAAAAAAAAAAGCAGGGATCATTTTGGTGGAAACAGCTAGAAAACAGTGGATAGAGTATTGGAACTGAGGTCAGGAAGATGAGTTAAAATTTAGCCTCAGACACTTACTAGCTATGTGATTGTGAACAAGTCACTTAACCTGTATGCCTCAGTTTCTCCAAATAAAAAATAGAGATAATAATGGTCAATTCTCTGGAAAATAAGATCATATTTGTAAAGTGCTTTGCAAAATAACTGGGTACCTAGTAGATGCGTAATAGATGCTTTATTCCTCCTTTCTTATAATTTATAGTAAGGTCTCAAAAAAAAGGACACTTATGAAGAAGACAGTTTAACAATTTAATTTAATTTTAACAATTTAATAAATTTTTATTTTTTATTTAATTTGCTAATTTAACAATTTAATGAAAATTCAGAAAGCAATGACATTTAGGTAATATTCTGATTATTTAAAGAGTATATCCAATTAATATTTTCATGGATATTGAGCTTCCCTTGTTGTCCTGACTGCTTTTACTGTCAGGATTGAAACTTTTTTTTAAAATTGTATTTCAAACTTAAAAGAACTAGTTCAAAGGGACTTCCTCCTGAATGACAGTTGCAATAAATGTGTTTTATTATGACAGTTTCCATCCTTGTGGTCAAATGACAGATTTTCCCCCAGGTTTTGAGGTTCCCGTTAAACACAGAGTCTCCATTTAAGAAAAATGTTTTGAGTAGCCCACTGAGTAGCTACTGTTGGAAAAGTAGCAGGTCACAGTGGGATACAGAGCAGGAATTGGGCCCCCAGAAGCACTTAGTGTTTAATGGGTCTTCAGCTGTTGTGAAGCAGTGTGCTGAAATAATTCTGATTAGACTTGGTCAATCAAGCTGCAGAATTACTATTGTCTTTCTTCCATTCAGGTTTTAATGTTCACAGTACAATCCCAGTTCAAAATACACATTTAAGTCATCCTTGGACTTTTTCTCTTTAAAACAAGTTCCTTTCAGAATGGCCTGTGAATCATTCTTACACCTGTGGGAAAAGCACATTTGCCAGAGATTGTTACATTAACAAATTTAAGTGAAGAAATTGTTAAATTTGACACTGCTATGGAAGTATGTTTTGGAACTTTTAGAAGAAAATGACTATATAGGATAATAAGAAAATGGTTGAGTTCACACATGGATATACATAAGTGATACCAAATATAGATCATGTTTTCAGGGGTTATTCATGGCATGCTAATATATAATGTGTAATTGTGTCACACATAGAGCAATGTGACATGTATGAGGGCTAGTCATACTACATATATGATAGCATACCCAGTATGAGCTGTAGATTTGGAGATAGGAAGACCCAAGTTCAAATCTCATTTCAGACCATTATTGGCAAGTCATTTAACCTCTATCAACTTCATTTGATTGAATTATTAAATGGAGGTAATAATGTACCTATCTCTGAGAGTTGTTTTGAAGATAAAATTAGTACAGAGCTTTGTACATCTTAAAGCTAGCTATTATAATGGGATATTCCACATACAGTAGAATGGAGTAGCAATGCTACATGTAAAATGTGATAGGATACCTCTGTTATACATTCCTATTTTTTTTGTCAGTTGATATCATGAAAAATGTCTTAATATACATTAGAAGTTATGCTTTTTTAATAGAGAAAAATTTTGAAAGCTTTTCTGTTATTTGATAATTTAAGAGAGATGTCTTTTTTTAAAGGAGTAGAAAAGTTCACTAGAAGATAATATATTTTTAATTTTAGTGCTATTATTAGAATAATTCTAAGTAAATTAGATGGCTTGCTAAAAGAAACAGATGTATAGTGGCAGAGCATGGTTAGAATACTCTGATATCTTTACTTGGTTGAATTTCAGAGGTCATGTGGATGTGGTCATTGCTGATCTCCCTGACAATATGCTTTGAAGGAGATTATGTTACATGTTGGTTGTGCTTTTGTGAAGAAAGGCATTATTCTGAGCAGGTCTTAAGAAGAGCTGAAAAGAGCTTCAAAGAAGGGTATCCACCTATTGTTCATAGCAGTCACTGTAATAAATGAAGAACAGATTTTGGGGTTTGTTCTAGGGAATTGGATAAAATGAGGTTAGAAATCACGGTAAATTAATACTTTGGAAATTCAAACTGTCTAGTAAATGCCATAAAACATTGCCTTTCTTAGTTTTATTTTTTCAGGGAACCAGGAAACTTGAAAAAAGAATCAGCCTTGTGTACCTAATGCTGCCTCTAGGTATATAACTGTATAAGCATTTCAAGGATTCAGAGAAAGTGACATGCCTAGAAATCTAACATGGTACAAAGTACATTTTAGAGATATTTACCATTGACCCTCTGGGTAGAGCTGAACTGATTTTAGGGACTTAGTACTATGTTGAATTGTAACTATAAATGTGAACTATTTTTACTAAAATATCTTAGAAAAAAATTTAAATCAGTGACTATATTTTTTTATTAAACCTTTTTATTTACAAAACATATGAATGGGTAATTTTTCCAATACTGATCCTTGCATAACCTTTTGTTGCAAATTTTCCACTTTTCCCCCCACCCCCTCCCCTATCTGGCAGGTAATCCAATACATGTTAGATCCAATATGTGTGTGTGTGTGTGTGTGTATATATATATATATATTTATGCACACACACAGTTATCTGGTTGCAGCAACTATATTTTTGAGGACTTTTTGCAACACTAAATATTATGCAAGAATCTCCAATTTATTATGAATGATATTTAATTAAAGTTCAAATCCCTATGCTATTATTAGAGTAAAGGACATAAAGGCATTAGTTTAGGTGGTTTTTTTTTTTTTTTTTTAGGCAAGAGGATAAAAGAGAATCAAGAAATGTCTAATTAATATGGAGTAAAAGGCATAAGTAAGGATAGCCCTAATTTCTGTCATTCTTCTGAAAATCCATTTGGAATTTCAGATGAAAATAAAGATGAAATAAGGTTGCCCAGTGTTTATGAATGAAAACTGAAGAGTGACTATAATCATATAAACTCTGCATAAAACATATTGTGCGACTCTACCTGAAATATATTGATGTGCTGAAAGAAATAGATGAGTCTCAAACAGTTATTTTGTCCATAAAGAAAAGAAAGTGGTGAAAGTAGAAATAGGTGAAATTTTTATTTAACTCATTTTCACACCTAATAGTAGTGGAGGTAAAGGAAAATGAGAAACTCAAAGTACATTAATTTTTTTTTAAAGGAAAGACAAAAATGCCATTTACTTTCTTAAAGCAATATTCATTCTAAGCCCTAAAACATTTTGCTATTTCACTAACCAGTTTTAAGCAACTAAACAGATTTTGCCTGAGTCTAAATGGATACAGGGAAATGTTTAACCCCTATTGTATTGCCACAAAGCCTAGCTGATCACACTGGGAAGCTTGGGAGGTCTGAACGGAATTTGATTGGCTGTTGAGAATAGTGTTCTTTTAACATGTTCCTGCACACACACCAGCCACAGCAGGATTCAATTGCCGATGCTTTAAGCTGCAGAATTGTACTGTGATGGGAGTTCCGTTTAAGTTTTCCACTTGTTCCTGGAAGGAAAAGGCAAAGAGTTATGTGTAACTACATTTGTAAGGTAATATTTGTGCTTATTAAATTTGGGTAAGGGGATGATGTTTTTTATGTTTCACTTTGCTGATAGCTATTGATATTTTTGCATTTATATTAAATATCACTTGATTTATTTTAGTGATTTGTTTAAACTTGAAGTCCAATTGAGAATTGTGTTCACAGCTCTAAAGGATTTTCTGAAGTTTAATGTTCCCTGTTCATTGATCTAGTTAACTTTAAAAAGCCTTTCTGGTTAGTGGGACTATGGTGATGTTAAGTACCCAAAGTGAGACTCTGACTCAATGTTTGGGCAGATTTGGTTATACTGTTTTGAGTTGCTAATGATAAAAATGTCAATATTTACATATACTACAGTTTACAACCATTTCAAAATGTAATTTTCATTGTATTCACTCATTAATTCTGAATGAATGATTTTTTCCTCTTTAGTCACTGGCACATTTTTCATATTCCCTTAAAATGAAATTCTAACCAAGAATGAATTCTTCTTTCTCCACTGCAAACATTCCTATTGTTGGAAAGAAGTTGTAATACAATGCTCTGAATGTGCAGGGTATAGTGTAAACTTTCACTGATGCTCCTCTTTGATTAAACAGACAGGATCTTGCTGGCACTTTCCCTTGACATCTCTCTGCTCATTTGACATGAAGTACTGAACTTTTTAATGGGCCTTCTTTATTGACTCTGTCACAGGCATCAATATTCCAGTGATAGTGATACCCTTAGGATGTTTGTATGGGAAAAATGGAATTGGGTCTACATTTGTAAGTGTATCATTTCAGTTTGTCAATTCCTTCTTAAAAGTATTCTTAAATATTTCCCACAATAAAGGTGTTTATAATTTTCTTGCTTCATAATTTCCCAAGTCAAAATTCAAAACAATTGGCTTCTCTGCGATTAGGCTGCTGCAACATATCTATTTTATTTGGCCCAAAGTTTTGCATTCTTAAAATTACCCCCAAATTTATGTTTTTATTTTTAGTTTGAAAAGTTCTATAATGAAGCAAAGGTCGTCAAGGACATTGTGTCATTTATCCAAGAACAATTCTTTCCCCCCCCCCCCCACCATCCTTTTCATGTTGTCTGGACTATCATGAAATGGAGTGAGAACCATATGTTTGGTATTTGTTTAAATGATTAAACCATTTTGGACTTAGCCCTCTAGAAGGAATGTGTTGGCAGTAGACAGCTTTAAGCCAGTTGCTTCAAAGTCAAATGTAAGAACTTTCTGCATGTATGGAAGAATAGTAAAAAGGGTGAGAGACCAGAGGGAGCAAAGATACCAAGCCCAGTGCCTTGGAGACCATGAAGTAGCTGCTAATCTCTTCTATGAAACCTTCCATGTTCTCCAAGTTGTTACTGCTCTCCCCCTCTTCAAATTACCTTGTATTTACTTATAGGAATACATGTTGTATTCTTTAAAAGAATTTAAGCTTCTAGTGAACAGCAATTCTATTGTTTTTGTCTTCTTCATATCCCTGGGATGTTTAACAGGGTGGCTCATAAATAATAAGTGCTTAATATTTGGTGAACCAAATTAAATGAAAACTAGATTTTATATCAGGAAACCTGAGTTGAAATCAAGGATCTTATATTTAATAGCTGAGGAACTATAGTCAATTAATTTAATCTTACTTAAGTCTTAGTTTCCTTATATTTATAAATGAAAGTTCACCTCTCACAGATTTGTGGCAGAGAAAATTGCTTTGCAAACCTTAAAGCTATTTATAAATGAGAGTTTTACTGTACAAAGGACAGCTAGGTTTCCAATAGTGTGAATAACAAATTGCTGGTATTTAATGCTTGTTGAAAGAATTAAATTGTTAAATATTCATTCTGTAAAGTACTGGAGTGTTAGGGTGAGCATGATTCATGTTGCTAATTCTTTTTTCCATTTTACTCTCTCCACACCCTTTTTTTTTTTTTTTTTTTTTTTTTTTTTTAGTGGTAGCTTTAAAAACATTCCTGTTCCCCCTCATATTTCACCCCTTATATCTTGATCTATCCTGAAGATTTATACTATCTGTCAAAAGTAGGCATTCCCAGTTGCCACAGGCTACTTTTGGACACAAGTGAGAGACTATAACCATTTTTCCCCTCAGGGACTTCGTTTCTTGCATGAGACTAATCCATCAGATCAGCAAATGGGTCAACTTGAAAGCTTCTCTTCATAATACAGAATAGACTGGGTCCAATGTTTGCCGGAAGCACATTAAGAGTAATTGGATTCTGCAATTAAAATATCCCTACTACACCAATATGCACCACTTTTTCCTTTTTGTTTTTTCAAATCCTGAACATGATTTAGAGGAACAGTAATTAATACATGTGCATTCACTAGTTGTATTCTTTTTAGAGGAAGACTCATTTCTCAGCCTTCAAGTTTAATGCTTTTTCACTTATGAAATTTGTTTAAGCATTCCTATTGAATTTTATTTGCAGTTAGCTCCTAACTTTCTTTTTGAAGTTACATAGAGTCATTATATGAAATATCTTGAAATGTTAGCAGTTAATTGAAATGTAATTTTTCAAACCTCAATTGAGGTACTATCTCCATGTCATTAGTGCAAGTAAGGCTGTAAGAATACACTCTTATCTTGTGATTTCCTTCTGAAGTGTTAGAAAGCTGATTGTTAGAAAGGCACTTTTTAGGCAAAGTTCTCTCAGGCCATTTCACTGAAGCAGATATTGCCTTAACTCTTGGATGTAGGGAATATTTAGATTTAGATCACAAACTAGAACAGAGATATAAGCATCTAAATTTTAGAGAGGCATATTTATATACACATATGTGTATATATATGTACATGTGTGTGCATTTGCATACATGTTTTATATAAGGTTATGTTATCAAGTTTCTTCTCAGTAAAAATAAATTAATCATTTTGGCACATGTGTATTTTAAGATTGGTGGAAGTCACACGTACTGTAGAGTTGATGATAGGTAGTCTCAGAATCAGGAAGACCAAGGGTCAAGTCCTACTTCTCATACATACTGGCTGTTGTAGCTGAGCCAGATGCAGGTTAGGAGCTGAGGTAGCTTAATTTTGATACTTGAACAAAATTACATATATATATATATGTATATATATGTAAATTATATCTATATATTCACATTATATACATATACATATGTAGGTAGGTATTCAGCATTTTTTTCTTCCCTGAGGCTGGGGTTAAATGACTTGCCCAGGGTCACACAGCTAGGAAGTGTTAAGTATCTGAGAGCAGATTTGAACTCCGGTCCTCCTGAATTCAAGGCTGGTGCTCTATCCACTGCTGTCCACTATCTAGCTGCCCCGGTATTCAGCATTTAACCAAAAGAAACCTAATTAGCCATTAGCAGAAGGATATTCAATAAGGATGGGCATTGAGTATACCTTAAGTATCCTCAATCAATGTTGATTAAATTGAGTGAAGCTCCTTTGCTTCATTTGCCTATTTTGATCCATCAGCCAAGTATCTGAGAGTAATTGGAGTTTCTGGTGGCTATTCTGTACTTAGACAAACAAGAAATAACTTCCCTGGAGCCACTCAAGGATCAAAGATAATTTTAATATCTTTTATAAAGAAACTAGCCTAACTTGGATGAAAGAGGGGTTAGAACATTGCCCTCCACACTAGTTTTGTGACCCCCAACAAATTACTTAACCTCTCATTGTCTCAACTCTCTAAAACTATAAATTACAGAGCAACTGACCATCTGCATTGGTAGAGATGGTCTCCTAGCCAGTAATTTTCTATACCAATGAAATCACAAGTTTAGAACCCCCAATTAGCTTTTGTTATACTGAATTATTTGTAAAATTCTATTCTGATAACATTCTGATTGTGGCAGCCTTTTCCACACTGAAATTCCATGCATAGTTTAATCATAATATAATTAGCTATATATTCTTCAATAATTCGATGATTTATGTTCTTTTCACTGTGGGTATTCCCTTCATTGACACAAATCAGAACACACCCAAGCTTTAGGATAATATTAGAGAAATAGAGTTGGAAACAATCCTTAGTAACCTCCTTTAGGCCCTGGAGAAATTAAGTGATTTTTCCCATTTGCATTAAGTTACAGAAGCAAAATTTTACTACTCTACCAATTTCCCTTTTCATCTTTTGGAATTCTTGGCCATGTAAAATCTAAATAAAATCTCAATAGAGGATCTATCCCCACATGTTAGAGGTTTTTCTTTTAAAATTAAAATAAAATTGTTAAACATTCCATATGCATTTATTGAAAGACAAGCTGAATATCTGTTGTACCTCTCAGGAATTTCAATTTTGGCCTGTTCAATTTCTTTTTTCTAAAATAGATCTGTTTAGATATTTTTTTTTTTAATGCTGTTAATCTAGGCAATTTATATTTTTGTAAATATTCTTCCTTTTGACTTAAATTGTTAGCTGTGTTGGCATGTAATTGGGCAAAATAACTCCTTATAATTGTTTTAGTTTCATTTTTATTCAGCCTTTTATATTTTTGATAATAAAAATCAACATTTTTGGTAATTTGGTTTTCTTCTCTCCTTTTTTAAAAATTCAAATTAACCAATTAATTATTTTTTTCCACAAGCCAACTCTAGTTTTATTTATTAATTTAATGGGCTTTTTCTTTTGATTTTATTAATTTCAATTTTAATTTTTAGAATTTCTAATTTAGTATTTAACTGGAGATTTAAAACTTATTCTTGTTGGTTTTTTAATTGTATATCCAATTCATTATTCTTTTATTTCTCTATTTTATTGATGTAATCATTTAGAAATATATATTTTCCTCTAATCACTGTTTTTGCTGTATTCCATGTAGCTGTTATCTCACTCATTACATAATTGGCCCACCTATTTTTTTATTAATAAAAGTGAAACTAAAGCAATTATTTTGTCCAATTACATGCCAATATAGTTAATAAATTTCTGGTTACACATGCCCTTGCTGATGTCTTTTATATAGATGTATGTTCTCATGCATCTTTTCTTTGCCCTTTAGATCATTTAAAATTGCTATTCTTCTGAGATTGAACCGTTATTCTTTGAATTACAGGATAATTGGAAAAATAATGGTACTAAAAAAATCATAGAATTTTAGAACTATAGATATAGTTTTAGAAGGACCTTAAAGGTCATGGACTTGTATGGCATTGCTAAAATACTGAGTTTCCGAAAGAAGTCCATCCCTATTTTCTGCTATTTGATTCTGGTCCCTCTTCTTGTCCAGTTTGCTGTCTCTCTGTGGCATCTATCTAAAATGCTTATCTTTCTGTTTGATAATTTGCTTAATATTTTTACTCGGCAGATTATCTTCAAAGAGACTTCTGTCAAAAAACATTAAATATTTTTAATTAATTCATAGGAGACACCATAAGAATCTTTAAGGTTACATTTTGCTTAGAAAACTCTTAAGGTTTTTGTGCTTAACAATAGATTTTGCTCTACTTTTCAATTAATCTTCATCAAAGATGATCAAATGCTAATTAATAGTGGATGCTAAAAAAAGCCAAAGAACATACAGAATAACTTTCTCAATTTTCTTCTGAGTGCCTAAGTATTGATATTATCTAGAATATTCTAATAAAATTTATTTCTGGGAAAAGTAGAATAGAATTGGTAATTATCTAGCAAATTTGAAACTTCTTTGTAGATAACCAAATTGCACAATTGATGGGAATATATTTTTCTCCAGAAAGTTATCCACAGAGTTCAACATTACTAGAAAATTGCTACCTCTTCATTTCATATTCACTGCTTTGATGTTGGTTGTTCTGGAGAAAGGGCTTTTTGTAACTTTTAATATTAAAGAAATGAGTCATTAATTAGGAGGTTTAAAAAATTTTTTAAAGCTAAGGTAGTATCTGGAATTAATTCCTGATGGAGAAAAATGGTATGGTTTTTCTTAAAGGGGAGGAAATATATTAGAAATAGCTGGCCAAGCAACCTTGCTGCAGAAGTAAGAGAATCTTAATACATAGTGTTCAAGTCATCACTTAGATCCTAAACGCCACCTTTCCCAGGTCTGGAGATCTTGAGAGCCATAACTTATTAATCAGTCAAGATAGGGAATTCAAGTAAATAGAACTCCTCTTTTGAAAACTAGAATTCCAAGTGCTATTCCTCCATAGGAAAAGTTTTTTTTTTTTTAATGAGAATTAAAGATATTTAATAGGGAGACATAACTTTGGAGTTTGTTTGTTTGTTTTTGGCTGACATCCCACTGATTCTTATTGTAGCATATTTTATAGTCAAGACTACAATGGTTAGGTATTCTAAGTATAGAAAGTAAAGGTACAAATAGTTAGTATTACGTGGCTTCACCTTACTTTCTTTTCTATTTATATGAAATAAAATTGCCTAGTATGAAAGAAAATCTATTGACATTGTGAATTATTTCAAAATGGATTTCCCCAAAACAGAACAAAAACAAAAACCTCTATTATTTCTGAAGTTTTTAAAAATTGAAACATATTTCATGGATTTGTGATGTTAACAATGTGAATATTCCCTCCAACAATTCAATTGTAATGAATCCATTACTTTTCATCATATTAACTTTTTATCCATATTTTTCCCTAAGTCTATCACAGGAAGTCCACCTGTGTTGACTAAATCTCTTGCCTTGCAGAGATACCAGGATACTGTATATATTATAGGTTAGTTGCCTCTCATTCTTCCTACATGACTGACTTGTTTCCTTTTCTGGTCATATATGTCTTTGATGAAATTCCATCTGCGTTATATTTATTGTTAGCATACCTACTTATATTTTCCATATGAATCTCTATTGGATAACTTGTATATTTCATTCTTTAGAGACTGTATTTTACGACTCATGCTTACCTAACATCACTGAAAAAAATATTGATGTTAAAAAGATAGACTTTTTGCTTCTTTATTAGAAATTATATTTAAAACAAACTGGCAAATGCCTTCTATTTGGCACACAGAAATATAACTCCATCTATAAAATGTAGATAATAACATTGTTAATATTTATCTCACCATATTGTTGTGAGGATGAAATGAATTAATATATGTAAAGTGCTTTGTGAATCTTAATAGTTTTACATAAATGTCAGTTATTATTATCACTAGAATTTTAGTGTTGGAAGTTAGCATGTTATAAAGAATAGAATACTAGATTTGAAGGAATAGAGATTCTTGTTTGTCTGGGTTTGATGAGTTGAATTCTTTGAGAGCTGCCATGTGATTTCTTATACCTCACATATATTGCCTTTAAACTATTAGCTGATTTTGTTTTTTCTTCCCCAAATTGTTTCCTTTCATAGACAAAACAGAAAAAAAGTGGAAATTGAGTAATGGTACCTGTTTTTTTTTCTCATATGTTTTCATCATCTCAAATCTCCCAACTTGTGAAAAATGAATTATTTTGAGTGATCCATGATTTCAGCAATCTAAGTACTACCACTTGCAAGTGAAGATCACTTCCTAGAAGAGTCAATTTCTTCAAGGATCAGTCTGTATTACTTCCTATGAGAAGCCTTTCCTAATCTTCTTAAGTTGTTATTACTTTTGTTGTCCCTAAAACATTTATCTCTTTCCCTTCCTAGAGTGTTGTTGTAGATTATAATAACTCCTATATTCTTTTTAGCTTATGTGACAAGATGAGAATAGGAATAGAGAGTAGTTTAGCATGGCTGAAAAATAGAAGGGAATAAAAGGAAAAGTAGGAAATTAGGCTGGTCAAATGTGATGAACCCGGATCACCGAGGGCCTTGAGT
This sequence comes from Sminthopsis crassicaudata, assembly GCF_048593235.1. Lineage (NCBI taxonomy): Eukaryota > Metazoa > Chordata > Mammalia > Dasyuromorphia > Dasyuridae > Sminthopsis > Sminthopsis crassicaudata. Next base: position 140,621,505 of record NC_133621.1, read on the forward strand.
GTCAAGATAAGGATTTTTTATACTCTATTTGGTAGGCAGTGGAGAATGAAAGTCATTGAGTAGAGGAAGAATATCATAATTAGGAAGAACATTTATGCACTTGTGTGGGAAATGGATTGGAAAGTGAATAGATATACCAGTTAGGGGACTATTACAATAGTTTGGGTGAAAAAATATGAAGACCTAGACAAAGATGGTAGAAATAGGAGTGGGTAGAAGAATTAGAAGTGAGATAATATGGTAAATAATTTGATGTGAGAGTTAAAGAGGGAAGGATCAAATCTTATTCCAAGATTACAAACCTGAATGACTACAAGGCTATTGAAATAGAAATAGATAAGTTAGGGGGAGACGAAGATTTGGGGAAGAGAATAATCAGTTCAGTTTTATATATAGTTAATTTGAAGTGCCAGCAGTATTTCCACATGGAAATATTTGGTAAACTTAGAAATATGGAACTGTGACTCTGGGAAGAGGCTAGGAATGGAGAGATATATATTCGAAATTATATAATACAGGTTTTTTTACTGTATGACAGATGAACATCTGGCACAAGAGAAAAAGAAAAAATTTTGGAGGAGAACCATGAAAATGCAGTGCAAGGAAGCCAAAAGATGAGAATATGGAAAAAGTCAGGGGTAATAGAGTATACAGTGACAAATAATATGTAAATATCAAGGATGATGAAAGCATTAAAAAAGATCGTTAGACTGTAATAAAGAGGTCATCAGTGGTCTTAGATAATGTTGACTTAGGAGAATGGTATTGATGAAAGTCAGATTGACAAAGTTTAAGAAATGAGTAGGCTGTGAGGAAGTGGAGGAAGCAGTGTAAATGTCTATTTTTAGGAGTTTGGCAGTGAAAGGAAAGAGAAAAATAGGCTAATAGCTTAAGGAGATGACAAGGTCAAAAGGAAGAGTTTGGTTTGTGTCTTAAGCATAAAAGAGATCTGAAGGTGTTTGTTGGCTGAAGGAAAGAAGCCAGTGGAGACAAGGGCCTAAAAATACATACTTGATGGACCAAGATTATGGAGAAAATGAGAGAAGATAGAATCAAGAACCGAGGGAAGTAAGATAGTTTCAAGAAGGATTATTTGTTCTCTTTCTCTTAGGCTGAACAGGAGACAAAATAAACAAAGGCATTAAGAAGATTAAATAAGTAGAGAATAAAAGTTGTAAGATGAAGTTATCTGCTGAAGTAACAGGGAAGCAGGTGGAAATGGGGACTTGAAACAAAAGGAAGTTTGGAGTATAAAGAGTAAAAGAATTACTATGGGAAAGTAAGAACAAGGTTGATGTTATTAAAATACTTAGATGGACCTGTGATTTCTTTGATGTGTGCGTTGCTTCTATGGATACAATTCAAAACCCTTACATACCTCCTAATCCTAAGCATGTTCTATGAACATATTGGGGTTTTCTTTGCTTTTTCCTGGTATTTCACAAGTCATAGCAAATGCTGTAGTTTATTTATGCTCACCCTGTATTTTTGTACTAATAATTTAAATATTTTCCCCTAAGATTATGCTGTTCCTTGATTTGTATCTACATAACATTAGTGGGATAGCACTGATGTTAAAAAAATACACAAGGATTTTTGCTCCAAAGAGAAATCTGGAATCATTTAAAAACACTGAATAATTTCCAAAGAAATATCCATCTCTATGTTATACCACTTAATGTCCATCTGCAGAGTTGTCCCTGATCCTTGTAATTGATGGAATAATAACTGGAGCAGGGAATTGATGTCATCCATTTTATTAATCTTGTATATATGTTTAGACAATTTCCATATTGCCCTAGATTTCACTGAGATTTTTCAAAGTTCCAGAACTCATTCAATTAGTAGTGTTACGTATAATTGAGTAGAAATTTTGAAAATTCCTATCACCAATGAATGATTCTTTTGTTTGGACTCTTGTAAAAACATTTTCTATGATACCTTATTTTAAAAGAATCATTAAGCCTGCATTTTAGAAAATCCATTTCAGAAAAATGTAAAACTGAGCAATTAACTGTTTATTGCACAAAAATAATTTTTATAAACTCTCCTTTTCTGCTGTACCTGTGTCAGATTATTTTAATCAGGCCCTTTTATTTACCATATAGAAATACCTAGCAATGAATTCCTTGGGATTAGGAATTGTATTCATTGTATTTGTATACCCAGCACCTAACACAGTGACTAGAACTTAAGAGGTGCTTGATAAATATTTGCTCATCAATTGATTATTGAATCTTTTTTTAAATCAATAAACAATAACTTAATGGGATCTTATGTTCACTTATCTTATGTTCAATTCTGAGTCAGTTGTGAGGTTATAAAGCTGTGGGCTCCTAATTTTTAAAAACAATCAAATTAGTCTTTTTATTTCTCTGTGAAAAAACTGATGATGAATAACCGAATGACAGGCACACACCAGAAATGTAGCTGTGCTAACAAGTCTAATTTACAGAATGTTGTTGTCTTTGTTTTGGCTTAAGAAGGAATTTCAAGGATGTTTCATATTACAGCTATTAGTAGTATTCCTAAAAGATGAGTTTTGGAGCCCCAGTGTAGAGTTGTTTGAGATTAAAAACCTGGCATCCCTGTGCCTGAGCCACATGCCAGGAGCAAATTGCTGGAACCACAAGCTGAGGAGGAAGCTTTTCCCAGAAGTCAAAAGAAGTTATTCTTGCAATTCAGCTAATATATGAGGAAAGACAGATGATATGTTATAGTGGTAATCCAGAAGCTAGAGCTACTGTCTAATTTATTTTTTAAAGGAAATTTCTAATATATATATATATGTGTGTGTGTGTGTGTGTGTGTGTGTGTGTGTGCGTGTATACATACATATATATATATATATATATATATATATATACATATATATATATATATATATATATATATAAAATTAAAAACTTAATAAAGAAATAAATCTACCTAGAAAAAGACATGGTAATCAAGATAGTCTTTGGTTAGCATGTTGCCACCTTTCATGTTTAATATTGTAGCTGCCAAGAGTGTTCCTACTGCAGAGTTGAAAAGACCTGCCATCTTTCCACACTGATTATTTTCTTTAATCTGTCCTTTGGTTAGCAGCTGTTGCCACTGTTTATGGCTCTGCCCTTGCCTCCTAGGAAACATGATGCTTCTACTTCACATTAGTTATCCCATGTCTGTTAGCTCCACATGCCAGCAGGGTCTATTAGCTGCTGCTATTTCCTCATCATCAATTGCTATGTGATAGTACTTTGGTATATTCTGGTATTGTGTGTTCCATTTATCTGATTTATACTGGTCTCTCCTATTAAAGGCAGAATGTCATGGTTTCTTTGGTGTCCTGTTTTAAGTTTAGATATGGAAGCACTGAAAATCAATGAATTTAGCACGCAGTTCTCTAGGATTTGTTGTCACAGTATCCTGTCACAGTATCCTGACTCAAGGTCCTGAACTCATGCATATTGAGTTTACTCTTGGGGAACTGGATTCTCTCTGATTGACCTGAACTGGAGCTATTCCAGGGAAATGGAAATTAAAAATTGGATCTAGCCCACATCTAGGACTTCCTAAATATGAGTAACCAGATCATGGAGTCATTGAGATTTGTAAAAGGATCTACCATGGCATCATTGAGATTTGTAAAGGATTTCAGCAGCCACCTACAACCTCTACACAAAATGAATTCCCACTATTGGTGGTATGTGCCTAGAGAGGTGGACCTGGAACCAAAAAGTCCTGAGTTCAAATCTGCCTTCAAACACTGACCAGCTGTGTAACCTTAGACAAGTCACTTGCCTTAGTTTACTTATCTGTAAAACAGGGATAATAATAGCACTAAGGTATCAGGGTTAATGGAAAGATATAACTGAGATAATTGTTGTGAAGCTCAAATGAGATAATAATTAGCACAGTGTCCAGCATATAAGAAATGTTATTATTATTATAAGCTATTATTATAATGTACCTGATAAACAGTTGTCTAGTTTTTACTTTATAACTTCCAAAGAACAGAACCCATCATCTCTTGAGGAAGCTTGTTCTACTTTGGGACAGCCGTAATTGTTATTTTTTTTTTTTCTGATATCAAACCTAAAGTTGCCCTTTGCAATCTGCTACCCATTCTCCTGTCCAGACAGAACAAGTCTGATTCCTCCCCCAATTCAAATGCTTGAAAATAATTGACATATCCTTTTAATCTTGTCTTTTCCAATTCCTTCAAAAAAAATCTTTCCAAGTTATGCACACAAGAGCTTCACCATCTGGATTTCCCTCCTGTATATTTTCCAGCTTATGAATATCCTTCTTAAACTGCACTGCCCAGTACAGATGAGGGCATAATAAAATAAGACTGTAAATTCCCTATTCCTGGTATCTGTGGCTCTGTTAGTACAGCCTAAGATTGCATTCTATTTTTTGGTTGTCACATCATACTACTAATTCTTATAAAACTGAGAGCCCACTAAACAATCTATATATTTTTTAGAACAATTGTCTAAATTTTTTCCCTCCCTTTTGTATGTACAAAGTTGACTTTTTGACTCTTAAAGACTTTATTTATGCCTATTGAAATTATATCTTATTAAATTCAGCTCATTATCCTAACTTGCCAAGATTTATTTTGGTGTATTGGTTTAGTGTCATCTATAAGTTTGATGAATATAGGAGCAGATAGGTGATGCAATGGTTAGAGCATTAACCCTGAAATCAGGAGGAATTTGTTGATATTAAAATCATTAATAACTACTTGAAGTACCAAACAACAAGTTTTGAATTTGTTATTTTTGGGGGGTTGGTCTTTTTTTTAGGCAATTGGGGTTAAGTGACTTGCTCAAGGTCACACAACAAGGAAGTGATTAAGTATCTGAGGCCAGCTTTGAACTTGGGTCCTACTGAATTCAGGGCTGGTGCTCTATCCACTGTACCATCCAGCTGCCCCTCTGAATTCATTGGATTGGAATTTTCATTTAATCTGTCTCCTCATTTTCTCTTGAACAAAAGTTAGAATTTAAATTATGTCAATAGCATTAGTAATCCCGATAATAAAGAAAATTAATTTAGTTTGACTTGACCTGTTCTTGCTAAAGCCATTATGGAACTCTATAATCATTGCTTCTGATCTTGTTTGCCAACCATCTCTTTAATGATTCATTCTAGAATTTTTCTAAGAAGTGAAATCAGACTCATTAGCTTTGTAGGCTTTGTTCTTTTCCTTTTTGAAAATTGGGAAATTTGTCCTCCAGTGTTACAGAGATTGTTTTCAGTTAACTTTCATATATCACTGGCAATGATTCAACAATCACATTTACCATTTCTTCAGCACCTGGGTTTAGAGCTTATCTGGCCAAGTGATTTAAATTCATCAAGGTTGACTGGATGCTTTCTCACTATCTCTATTAGTCATTTCCATGGCAAAGATCATTCTCTTTGGCAGAGAAAATGGAACCGAAATAAGTGAGCAGTTCTCTTATCTCTCCTATTTTCGTTTTCCCATCTCTTCTAAGTAAAAGTCTTAACCCTTCTTTGATCTTACTTTTTTTCTCAAATAACTTTGAAAAGCCTTGGTGCTGTCCTTGACTTTCTTCAGCAGTTTTAATTTATGTTAACCTTTATATATTTTTAACTATCTTTACAGAGCCTTGTTATACTTTTATATCCATTCTCTGTTATCTGGTTTTGATTCTATTCCCTACAATTCTTTTTTCTCTTATTTTTCCAACAGTTATCTTGTTTTTTCTCTTTTATAGCTTTCAATATTCATTTTTATAAGATTTTGAATTTTACATTATTCCCTCCTCATCTCCCTCCTCCATCTCCAAGACAGCAAGCAAAGTGATATAGATTATGCATGTGCAATCATGTTAATCATGTTCTGAAAGAAGACTCAGAACAAAAAGAAGAAAATTATGAAAAACAAAAAACAACAAAAATTAAAATAGTATGCTTTGATCTGTATTCAGATTTTGTAGTTTTTTCTCCAGATGTAGATGACATTTTCCATCATCAGTCTTTTGAAATTGTCTTGGATCATTGTATTGCAAGAAGAACAAAATCTATCATAGTTGAACACACATTGCTGTTACTGTGTATAGTGTTCTCCTGGTTCTCCTCACTTCACTCAGCTCAGTTCATGTTAAGTCTTTTCAGGCTTTTTAAAAATCACTTTATTCATCATTTCTTCTGGTTCTGCTCACTTCACTCACTTCATATAAATCTTTCCAGGTTTTTTGGACATTTGCCTGCTCATCATTTCAATAGTGTTCCATTATATTTTTATATGATAACTTGTTCAGCTATTCTCCAATTGACAAGTATCCTCTTGATTTCTAATTCTTTGCCACTACAAAAAGAGTGTCTATAAATATTGTTGTACATGTGAATCTTTTTTTCTTTTTTATGATTTCTTTGGAATACAGATCGAGTAGTGCATCAAAGGATATATACAGTTTTATAACCCTTTGAGCATAGTTCCAAATTGCTATCCAGAATGGCTAGATCAGTTCACAACTCTATCAACAATGAATTAGTGTTCCAATTTTTCCACATCATCTTCAACATTTGTCATTTTCCTTTTCTGCCATATTAGCCAATCTGCTATGTGTGTGGTGGTATCTCAGAATTGTTTTGATTTGTATTTCTCTAAATAGAAGGGAGTTAGAACATTTTTTTTCCATGTGATTATAAATACCTTTAATTTCTTCATCTGAAAACTGCCCGTTCATATCTTTTAACCATTTATCAGTTGGGGAATATAGTTCTTTTAAAAATAGAAATCCTTGTATATAGATCTCTTTAGAAAAATCTTAAAATTTTGATTTTTACTGGAATTGTTTCTTTTTGTACCTTCAGAGTTTTGGATGACTTTTGGTCCTTTAAATCCTGCCTATCTTTTCTCTGATGAAATCAACTTTCTCAAAATTTAGGCTGTCTTTCAGACTATATCCCAATTTCCTTTTGTTCTCTAAGAGGGAGTAGCCACTCTCACTACCCACCAGGATTTTCATCATTTCCACCCCAGAAATAAATCATCCCCTGTTAGTGAGAACCAGAAGCATCATACAATTTCTCCTTGGTTCCTCAATCTTTTGAAAAAATGAAATTATCACTAGGACAAATCAAAAAGTTATTAGCTGCTCTGCTTTGGCAGAATTCCAGCAGGTGTCTGGATAATAGAAATACCTCCCATCACTGGTATATCATGCCTCTGTGCCAGACATATCTATTTCGCAGATGTTTCATGTATTTCTTCACTCTCCAGGTGTTCAATTAAAATCACTTATTTTCTCCTTTCTTTGACCTTCATGCAAATACTCTGTCTTGCTATCTGTTTTGGATTCCTGGATTTCCTCACATGAATATATCTTTTTGATAAATGCTTCTCGGTTTCCTATTTATCTTTTCTATTTCTTTGGAATTAGATAACAAATCTAGATCTTTGGTCCAGTCATAGATTTCATCTCACAACATCTCAGTGATGCCTGTGAGAATCAAACCATGAGGAAACACAACATAGGCCCCCTATAAGCTTCAATTTCTTGCTCAGATTTAATTATCTTAGCAATACATTTTCGATTCCTTCTGGTATTGTCATTTTGGCTTGCAAAAACTATTAGAAATATGTAGGTTTCTTCCATCTTGACAAGTCTTAGAAGATTCTTTTTATGACTTAATTACTTGCCTTGGGATGACAGTGGACCTATCTGTTTTAAACAGGTCACAAAATGTCTTTTTCAGCATGAAACCAACTAACTATGACCCTTACTGTATTTTTGACTTGATAGCTTCTGTGACTGTTGTTACTGCTATTGATAGATAACATTCTTTAAAGGAAAAGTTGTCTCTTCTTTTTCCTTGAATAATAGCTTCAAATTCCTTTTTAAGCTTTAATTGTATGTTGTGTTTTCCTTCTTTTTCTCTTCTATGTAACACTTATACTTGCCAATATCCTGGCAAGGGTGATATCTCTCTTCTTCTACCTCAAATTCCTTTTTCCTATAGAATCCTCACTTTTCTTTTCATTAGGATCACATAATTCTTCCATTAGTCCTAGATTGTGGAGAAGTTGCCTTTTTTTTAGGAAGGAGATGAGCTCATACGATAAGCATAAAGATAACAGTCATTGGGCTATGTCAGAAATGCACACGTCACCCATCAATGGATGCAGGCCACTATACCATCTTTCCTATCCACAGTGGTTAAAATTTTCAGCCTTTTCTTTTTATTATGTGAAAGTCTTTAGATTTCAATCATAAGTATCTGCTGACAATTCTTATTGTGAGTTATCTCTTCTTAATAATTTAACAATCCTACTCAATTTTTTTTCTTATTTTAAATTGTCTTGCAGCAACTTTCTATTTCATTAATTTGCACCACCCCTCAATGCATTCTATCAGTTTACTTCACAATTTAATTATTCCTTTTATCTTTTTTTAGATTGTCTTGTGTTGTCAGCTCTTTTCTTCTTCTTGAATCTACTTTTTCATATTTATTCTACTCCCTAATCACCTTCCATGTTCCTTGATTCCCATATTAGTATTCAAGCTATAAAATAGGTTTGGATTGTAGGACAGGTTTTATTTTACCCATTGCAAAACATTTAAGATATCTTGGACTTATAGGAATCAGTAAACAAATTCAGAAACATTCAAATATCCCATCAGATTCATTCAGCTCCTCCCCAAAGCTAAATAATTTTGGGGGCTAGTTTAAAAAAAAAAACTCCTATTTATCATTTGTATTACCCAAGCAACTGGAGGCAATATTGTGAAACATTACCAAGAAAATATATAGAACTCCTTGCTTCCCAAATTCCTGAACTCAGGAATTCTTGGGTTGGATAAGTACATTTAAAAAATTTCCTCTCTTAGGTCATTATTACCACCACTATCATAATCATTGTATTTATATAGCAACTAGTTTGCAAATCATTTTACTGTTATGTAATGTACTATACAGTCCAAGAGTTCCTGAGTTCAAGAATCTGGGCATTGGATCTCCTAGAGGTGGAAGATTTCCTTCACAAAATGCTTTTTATTCAGGAAGCATATGGTCAACATGTGTCCTGCCATTTCAACATTACTGACATGTCATGGATGGCAAGAATATCATATATTTTCCTTCTAACATTCCATGATATTGTTGCCAGTTGCTTGGATAATGGAGGTGAAAGGTAAATGGAGATTATTTAGCCCCAAATTTTCTTCCAAAAAATCTGAGTTCAATAATCTGCCTCATTTTTTGTTATTATTGGAAGTAAGAACCTCTGTCCAAGGCCCATCCTCCCTTGAATCTCAAGCCACCTTCTTCTTAGTGGCAATGGCACTCACTGGTAACCAACAAATTAGGTAACTGAAGTTATGTCTAATCAATCTCCATTTTTCTGTCCCCAGTAATTGAATATTTTCTGTAATATCAAATCAAAGTAGGATACATTTGGGCACATTGGTATTTATCTCCAATTCTTGATTCTCTAGGGACCAGTGGAGATTTATCCCAGTTGTCTCTTAGGTATATTGATTATCTCCTGTATATGTTTATATAATGTTCTCTCAATTACATGTTAAACCAATGTTTTTACATTTTTTTTAAAAAAGGTTTAAGTTCCAAATTCTATCCCTTCCTCCCTTCCTTTCCTCCATGCTCCCTAAAATGGTAAGCAACCAGATATAAGTTATACATGTTCAACCATGTAAAAGCTTTCTATACTAGTCATTTTGTACAAGAATCAAAAGAACAAGACTGAAAGAAAGTGAAAAATGGCATACTTCATCCTATAGTCAAACAATATTAGTTCTTTCTCTGGAGGAAGATAGTATTCTGAATCTTTAGTCCTTTGGGATTGTTTTGGATTATTGTATTTGGAGAATAGCTAAATCACCCCCAATTCTTCATTGTACATTTGCTGTTACTGGATAATCCCCAAGTTAACTTTCTTTTCTGAAGGGCCCAGATTTCCCATGGCTAGATTGATCTAGAAATTGCATTTGCCTTCAAAAATGTATATATATAGATTTGACAAGCAAACAATACTTGGTTAAGTTTCCATTGGTTACCACCTGCCTTGTGGCTGGGACAAGGCTTTTCCCAAATTCAAATAATTAAGAAAATAGAAATAAAGCAACTAGCAATAGCAAAAAATAGAGATAAAAGGGGAAAAGGAGGAAAAGGGGAAAAGGAACAGAAGACAAACCTCTACCTCCACCCTGAAGTCTTGCTCCAAATTAACTTTCAATGCAACTGGGCCTCTTCCAAAAGGAGTTTGTATTGGGGTCAAATGGAAGTTAATTCTCCACATGTGGCACATTTGATGATTTCTTTTTAAGGGAATCCTGACCTATATTGTATTATTGTGTGCAAATTCTCTCCAAGATTCCAATCAGCACCAACTTGTCTGGAATTTACTGTTGCAGGAAATTGCTTAAGGCCCTGAAAGATTAAATGATTTGTTCTAAGTCATACACTGATTATGTGTCTGAGGCTGAAACTAAATGAAGGATTTCTGAGTCCAAAGCCAATTCTCTTTACACTTCTTCATCTCTTAAATATTATGACTTTGATCATTCTTGGTGAATAAATTTAAAGAAAAATACCATAAAGAATTATCAAGGGATGAAGCTAACAGAAATCACCTTTTTTTATGAATATTTTCTAATATTGATGTGATTGTATGAAGATAATTATACTGATGGGGATAATTTCATGGGGAAAAAGAACTTATCATCATTCATCATAGAATGATTGTTATAACCTGTCCTCTTCCTCCTTTTCCATTCTTCTCATACTTTGAAATCTAATGAGAATGCCTTCCTTGGTATTCCTCAAACAAATATATCCCATCTTCCAACTCTAGGAATTTTTGATGGCTGTCACTCATTCCTGGACTTTTCTCCCTCCTACATTCTCAGCTTCCTTCAAGTCCCACCTATAATTCCAATTTCTACAAGAAGCCTTTCCTTATCTCATGTAAAGCAAGTGCCTTCCCTTTGTTAATTATCTCCATTTTATCCCTTGTATATCTTATTTGTACATATTATTTGCATTTTGTTTCTCCTTAGAGAATAAGCTCCTCAGAAAAGGGATTATTTGGTGATTTTCTGGAAAATGATGAGATTAGACTAAATGGATAAGTTTTCTTTCAGCTCTAATTCTATGGCCTTAAGATTTTATTACCTTTAAAATGAACATGGGAAAGTGTACACCTGGTTTTGAGGAACTACTAATGGGCTGACATCTGTGTTTAAGCAACCAGTTTGAACCAAGTTTAGTAATAAAGGATCTTGGAATTTTATGGAAAAGGGTCTTTTCCCATATTTTTCAGAATATTAAACCTCACCTGTGGTGGGCAGTTAAGTGACACAATGGATAGACTGGTAGGCTTGGAAGACTCATTTTCCTAAGTTCAAGTCTGGTCTCAGACACTCACTAACTGTGTGATTCAGGGCAAGTCACTTAATTCTGTTTAAATCAATTTCCTCATTCATAAAATGAGCTGGAGAAGAAAATGGTAAACTACTCCATTATCTTTGCTAAGGAAACCCCGAATGGGGTCGAGTCACCAAGAGTCAGACATGACTGAAAATCACTGAACAACAGTAGATCATAGATAATATCTAGAGTTCACCCAAAAAGAAAAGTAGAAATAGTCAAGGTAAAATATTAAGTATGGAACAAGTACTTCATTCCTATCCATAAAAGAAACTCAAAATAAAAGACTCATAGAACTCATTTAACAAAACTATTTGAATGTGATTAAGTGACTTAACTTAAAACTACTCTTAAAATCTGCTAAAAAAAGTAGTATCTGGGGAGTGAGAGGAAAAAGCACAGCCAGTTTCTCTACCCTGGTCTCAGTCCCCTTAGGAAGCTTTTAGAGACATAGGAGAGTCACAGTTAAAAGGCTAAATTAGAACCAGTATCTTCTTTTTACTGAAACTGCATTCCAACTTTCCTTTCCACTTCCTCTCACAAGATAAGGAGTGGGAAATCAGAGAAGACTAAGTCACCCATTCAGGACTTGCCATATTCTACTAGTCCTGAACCACCACAAAGTCCTTGTGGTCAGCTGCAGTCATGTAGGGAAACTTAGAATGCTCCATGGAAATATCCCTTCTGGAATTCATAAATATTTGTCTATTGAATTGAATGTAGTTAAATACTTTGTCCTGGAAAATGAAAATTTTATTCACATTCTGTTCCACAATTATTTTTCTAGCTGACCCTGGGTCAGAGGGTACTTATGCTAGTAGAAGTCCTTGGTTTTGTCAATTGTCTTCTGACAAAACTTCTGAATATCATTATGGATGTGGCCTTCCAGAAAAAATGAAATTGGATTTATATCACCAGAAAGGTTGATAAAAGGTACTTCAGTGATCATTAAATGAATCCTCCCCAGAGACTTTTATGAGAGCCTGAGATTATTAATTCCATTTTGTACACAAGAAAACAAAGAGCCACAGAGAACAAGTAATTTGCCTAATATCACTGCTGAATTCATGACTTGATCACTTTATTTATAAGGGATGGTTCATTTACTAAAGGTCATGTTGCATTTAAAATGACTGGCTGTTAAATGAATGGCTTTGTATTTGGAATTAATCATAGCTAGTCACCAGGGACTATTAGAGTTTTGGATTTCTGCAGGACAGGATTTTATAACCTTATATTAAAAAATTAACAGGGAAAATCAAAATAGATATTTCATAATAATATAGCTTTATTTGAGTAGGAAAAAAATCTTAGATTAAATAAACCAGTCCTCTACAGATGAAGAAAATGAGGGTCTAAAAGATGATATATCTTGTCCAGTGTCACATCAGTAATGCTAAATAGCAATATTGAATCCAGATCTTAGCCATAGTTCATAGATCACTGTAATAGACCATAGAGTCACCTATTTATGTGAGGCTATGTACAGCCTAGTGAATTCACTAGGTTTAGAGAACTGTATCTTACCTGAAAGTAACACCCTTAATGGAAGATTTAGAACATGCTCCTAAGGAAAACTCCAGCGTCCAGATCAGTGGATGATATTGTCATTCCCAATATGATGTTTATTTCTCAAATTCCTAAGAAACCCCAATTGACTGCAAAAAATTGAGACTTAAAATTTTAAATCCTCAACAACATCATTAAATTGAGCAAAGACTTATCAGTAAGTTATAAAAGCTAACTAAAATTGTAGTAAACAGATGGTAAAAATCATTGAAAGTAGGCTAGATACTGGGTTTGTATCCCAAAGAGATCTTAAAGAAGGGAAAGGGACCTGTATGTGCAAGAATGTTTGTGGCAGCCCTCTTTGTGGTGGCCAGAAACTGGAAACTAAGTGGATGCCCATCAATTGGAGAATGGCTGAATACATTTGTGGTATATGAATATTATGGAATATTATTGTTCTGTAAGAAATGACCAACAGGATGATTTCAGAAAGGCCTGGAGAGACTTACATGAACTGATGCTGAGTGAAATGAACAGCACCAGGAGATCATTACATACTTCAACAATACTATATGGTGATCAATTCTGATGGACGTGGCCCTCTCCAACAATAAGATGAACCAAATCAGTTACAATAGAGCAATAATGAACTGAACCAGCTACACCCAGCGAAAGAACTCTGGGAGATGACTATGAACCACTACATAGAATTTCCAATCCCTCTATTGTCCACCTGCATTTTGGATTTCCTTCACAGGCTAATTGTACACTATTGCAAAGTCCGATTCTTTTTGTTCAGCAAAACAACTGTCTGGTCATGTATACATATATTGTATTTAATTTATACTCTAACATATTTAACATGTATTGGTTGACCTGCTATCTAGGGGGGTGGGGAAGGAGGGGAAAACTTGGAACAAATGGTTTGGCAATTGTCAATGTTGTAAAATTACCCATGCAAATATCTGGTAAATAAAAACTATTAAAATAAAAAAAAAAGTAGGCAAGAGCCATATTTAAAACACATGCAAGTTAATTTCCCTTAAGGTTTGTTTTTGTTCATCTGTTTCCTTCCAGAACATGATTTTGAAAAGACCTCAAATTCACTTCAATAAGCATGTCAAATAATCAGGAAGTTGTGAGTAACATAAAAAGTGGGAGATCTCCTAGTCAGCTCATGTCTGATTGAAGAACAAAATTGAGGAATAAAGGTTCTAAAGTGGTTTGTAAAATTAGAGTGACTTGTTTAAAAAAAAATGATCATTAAGTAAGATATGCTCAGGAACACACAGCTAATATCTATTAAAGGTAAGATTTGTTTTTTATACATGTCTTTTGCAATAAGTGGAAAACCAAAACAAACATCTAAAAACTGTGTAAGAAATTTAAAAACAAACAATTCAAGTTCTTGTCCCTTATTAGCCCCGATCCCTGATAAGTCACCTCTCTGATAAGTATTAATTTTTTTTATATAATAGATAAAAATAAGAGGAATTCAGGAATGTGGGTAAGAAGATTTCCAGAAATTATCCTCACAGGATCTCAAAGTGTTCTATAAGCTCTTCTTGGCTTTGGAGAAAATATATTATCTGTATAAGCATTCATTCTGGAGATCTCATCAAGTCTACAAAGAAGATAGGGTCCTTGGCAAGTACTTAATAAAGCTGGCTAGCGACTGCTAACAATGGTGGCAGTTTCTGAGCCAGGGTAGCCACATGGCATTCTGCTCCTGCTATTGTCAACCCAAAGATGTAATTGACTGTCCTAGAAATGACATAGAACAGTAGGGTCTTGTTCATCTGTGTACATTCAGGCTGTGGTCATTGGGCTCTGGCCCATTGACAGTCTGGGCTGGAGACTGCTGGTGTCCAGACAGATCTTCCATTCCTCAAGTGAGTCTTCAGAGTCGTTGCTGTAGCAGCAAACCCCACAAGCTGAGCTACTCCTGACATTCAAATTGAGGGGATTGGTGTTTCATAAGGACTGTTTTCCTGTGACATGAATGATGATCTTGGTCTGCAGGTTCCCAGAATAATTGCCTTTGTAGCCAATGCTCAGAGGAAGAACTTGAACCCAGTTATTCCTGGCTTCAAAGTCAGCATGAATACATTTTCTCTGGATTTTAAAACAACAATATAAAATTACTCTATTATGGTCACAGTGATGAAATATGATTTTGTGGTCCCTTGATTTTATGGACAGGGTGATTTTGTTCTAACTATAAGTCAGGAAATCCTAAATCTTCTGGTTTTTGGAGTCTGGCCTCCCACACTCTTTATCTAGGAACAATAATCTGTTTGATAGTGAACAAGGCCATTCCTCAATTCATTGCTGACTGATTATCTGACCAGTAATAATCTGGTCAATGAGAACCAAATTCCTTCCTACCTATGATCCATAGAATTAACATATCAATGCTAAAAAGGTAGATAAATGCATCTTCTTGCTTCTGTTTCTCTGCTGAATTCCCTTTACAATTCATTTTGGCCTTCTGAATACAATCCTTCCTTTGCAACAACAACAAAATTCGGTTCTGCACATATTACAATATATATAGGATATACTATAAGATATTTAATATGTATGGGAATGCCTGCCATCTAGGGGAGGGAGTGGAAGGAAGGAAGGGAAAAATTCGGAACAGAAGGGAGTACAAGGGATAATGTTGTTTAAAAAAAAATTACCTATGCATATGTACTGTCAAAGAAAATGTTATAATTATAAAAATTAATAAAAAAAATGACAAAAAAAAATTCAGTCTGGCCTTACTATTGCAATAGAGCTTGGCCTCTTGGCTAAGGCGATGGGTTCAAGCATTCAAATTCTTTTGAAATACCTGGTGACACCCTGTCTGGAACCCCAAATTTTTGGGACCCCCCCTTTCCCAACTTTCAACAACAGGTCAGATATTTTTGCTATGCATTTAAAAAAAAAATCTTTGGCTTCCCTCTATTAGAATTCTATCTATATATGGAATTGACAGAAATATCTGCTACCTTCTTATTAGATGTACAAGTTGACATCGATTTAAATTGTGAACATGTGGCCAATTTGATTATGTTCTTATTTCCATATTTGCATTTCATGCTTGCCTAAACACTTTTCATACAACAGCATGGATTAGCACTAATATTTTAAAGAGTAGTAATAAAATAAAGCTCTTGGTTCCTTTGTTCAAGCCCTTAAAAAGTAATCAGATGAAGTTATTAATGTCCCCCTTGATTCAACTCCTGTCAGTTTTATAAGTGTCAAAGAAAGCCACATAAGCAAGTCACTGCAAATTGTTTATACTCAAAGCACAAATATTTGTTCTATCAGATTATTTTTCCACAGGGTAACTTCACAAACAAATGGTCATCTTTTACAAAGGCTCAAGACCAAAAGATGTTAAACATATTGCATATTATATAGTTTTTCCTGATTTGCATTTATTGAATTGAATCTGAATGGAAGATTGTATAAGTTTGTCCAACATGTTGTTAAATTGGCCCAACAATGAGGGAAGGGGTCAGAGGAAAGACACCATTAGGCAAAGTGCCATGACACCCAAAAGGGATTCAGAAGGTGTGGCCCATGGACAGATTTCCAGGGGAAATTTAGCCTCAGGGGTTTTACATCACATATTAACTTTCTGATTGAGGGTTTCCCAAGACCTCCATAGGGGTGGGACTGTAAGAATGCACTGATCCCCATCAATGCTCTTCTCTGCTTGTGGAGGGAAATATTATAAAATACTAGTACTACAGGCTTTCTCTGGCAACCCCACCTAGTTACTCAGGACCTCATCAGTGCTGAGCAAGTCACTTAATCCTGCCTCAATTTCTCATCTGAAAAATAAGCTAAAGAAGAAAATGTCAAAACACTTCATTATCTTTCCCAAGAAAATCCCACATGGGGTCACAAAGAATCAAATATAACTGAACAACAAAAGCATTAGGGCATAGCAGCAATTCAATTTAATTAAGCAAACAATTATTACACACCTGTTTTATAAGACCTTGTACTAGATATAGAAAGGAGAAATAGAAGATAAGTGCACAGGTCAATTTAAACTAATAAATATCAAATACCTACAATTTAGAAAGCCCATATGAGCTACTGGATGGTTAAAAAGTTGGGGTAAGACATAGTCCTGTCTTCACCAGTGGCAAATGTAGATTTAGAACTCAGAAGAAAATGAGAACTGAAAATATGTCACCCTCAAAGACTTAGTGATAGAATCTATAGGAGTAAATGAAATTATCAGAGGACAAGAATTGATAGAGAATAGGAAGCACAGATAGAAGGGAGGGAATATCTACTAGAAAGAAATAGTTAAGAGTATCAAAAATTAGAGAAAACTGTGAATGAGCAGTTTAAAAAAAGAAACTGTTAAATGCAATGATTTAGAGGTCATTGGGATCTCGGAATATGAACTTTCAGTAAAATAATAGAAATAGAATTCCAATTACAAAGATTTCAGGAAAAAGACTGGCCAGAAAATGATGATGCTTTGGCTATAAGCAACCTTTCCAGCTTTATTATATCTTATTTCATGTACTTTATGGTTCCACCAAAACTAGCTTTGCTACTTTTCCTCCCAGAAGATATTCAATCTTCTATCTCCATGCCTTTTCAAGGTTCTCCATTCTTTTCTTGACTCTATCTCTTAGGATTCCTAGTTGCTTTCAAGGCTTAGATCAAGTATTATTTTCTATATGAAGCTTTCCTAATACTATCCCACACCACCTGCTAGTCTTCCCTCAAAACAAAGTACCAGATATTTATATATTTGTGTATGTGTGATCTTGTTTCCTTCCCACTTAGATTGCAAGCTTCTTGAGGACAGATACTATTTCACTTCTGCCTGATACCTAGCATACTTCTTGGTACACAATAAGTATTTCATGGTGTTGGTTCATTGATTGATTGAAGAATGGAACAAGAGAGTTAATAGAGTTCAGCAAAAATAACTTCAGTCTTATAAATGAATTAAAAGGTTAAAACTTCCTTAAGTGT
The DNA here is from genome assembly GCF_048593235.1 of Sminthopsis crassicaudata. NCBI lineage: Eukaryota > Metazoa > Chordata > Mammalia > Dasyuromorphia > Dasyuridae > Sminthopsis > Sminthopsis crassicaudata. The sequence continues at coordinate 140,639,421 of NC_133621.1, forward strand.
AGGTTATGGGAGTGTCATTAGGGACCCGAAGAAAGACAAAAATTTGAAACCATTTGTTGGAGAGAGTCAAAATTAGTTGAATGGAGATGTGGTTATGCACAAAGCCTAGTGAAAGTTAGGTAGTAAAAATGTATATGGGTAAGTGCTTGATTTCCTGATTTTCTCCTTCAATTCTCAGGGCACTGCAGGAAAGAATAAAATGGTGGTAGTTATCCAAGGTTAATCCATATGTATATAGTACTTTGAAATTTACTTAGTGTTGCAAGTCAAGAGAGCAAGGGATTCTAGTGTAGCAGACAGAAAAAAAAAAATACATTCTTCAAGAGCTAGATAGCCAAGTAGTGCAGTGGATTAGAGAGACAGGAAAATTTGTCAGACACTTACCATCTGTGTGACCCTGGGCACATCACTTAATCTCTCAGTTTTCTCATATGTAAAATGGGGATTATAATAATAGTACCTTCCTCCAGGGACCTACCTCCCAATGCTCATATGTACACTGAGGTCACATATGTAAAATACTTTGGAAACCTTAAAGCATTATATAAACAGAAGGAACTCCCATTCTATTGTGAGGGAGGATACTATATGAAAATGTTGAAAGTGGAAGCTGAATAAGGAAACCAGGAAGGACATAGGATATGGCTCATGAGCTGGGCCTTAAAGGAATTCATTATTGTAAGAGATGGAATTAATGGGATAATACTTTCCAGATTTGGAATCCTGTCTTTGCCTGTGGCACACAAGTGATAGGTAAAATTTGAGTTCTTTGAAACCAAGCAGAACAAGTCTATTCCATTTTCCAACAGAAATGTGAATGTTCCAACTAAGCTCTTTCAGTGCTTAGATTTCTGTATAATCCTCTTACATCCATAGAAACCATAAAATCACAAAAACACAGAATATCCGATTTGGAAGGGTAAAGATAAGATTAGTATACAGGTCAATATAATCAAGTTCATGCAGTAATCAATTAGGAAGTTCTTATGTACCTAGCACTGTGCTGGGCAATAGGAGGCTAAGTTTAGTTAAGATATGACATGTATCTTCATGGACTTTACAGCTTCAGTAGTGATCTGAATACATCACTGTTAAGCTTTTGTCCCAGCTTTTAAGAAGTACCCTTAGGGAATGGAACTCTTCCCAAGTGTCCTGATTGTGCCCAATCTGGTCAGGAGCCATATGAATGGCTTGGCTTCTTACAGGTCAAGTTTGGTGCCAGAAGTCTGAGTCACTACCTCCACTGAACCTCATCCGGTCACAGTATGGGCAATAGCTGGTTAGCACTCCCCTATTTCCATGTTCTTTCTTAGTGCTCCAGGCATTTAAGCAAATGACTCATAGAAAACTTTTGAGGTTTTTTGTTTTTTTTTCACTTCCACAGTTATCTTTTCTGGGAATTACATATGTCACAGGTAATGATATAATTGAGTTTCAAAATGTGATTAGTTTTCTGTGATGCCAAGTTAAACCAGAAGTCAACTGGGTGATTTGCGTGCACCAGAGAAACCAAAAATAAATGCCAACTTCGACAGAATTGTTTATTCATCCCTTTCTCTCTAGGCCATGATTATGAATGGACCCCAAATTCAATCCAAATAATGTGTCACAAGCAGGAAATGAAGAGAAAAATGAAAAGTTTTGTGGGCTAATATAGCCTTGATGTTGGTTAAGAATTTGGCAAGATTAAAGAACAGAATTTGAAAATAAGTTTGTAAGAAATGAAAGGTGACAGTAGCATCCAAAGCAAAATAACTTTGCAAATATGAAATTTTACAGAATACATGATAATAAATACAAACCCACAAAATTATCCTCATTTATTGAACCTATTTGTTACTTTGAAAATTATCGTTAAGTTACATTTATTTTGTTGGTCTTGAAAACAGGACAGTTATGAGCTCAAGTAAATTGAAAAAGGAAGCAGCTCTATAGGTCAAATTGAGTAAAATGTTGACATTTTTTAGATAAAACTAGCCCTTGCTGGGTTTTTAACAAGAGCACTTTTTCAGAAATCTTCCTCAGTGAAACAGGAGAAAGAAATATGTTGAATATATTCTCAGTTGTATTACAAAGAGTAGATTAGCCCGGATTTCAAGGATGTCTAGCTGATTGCCGATCAATTTATACTATGTAGCATGAACTTTTGATTGTGTGCTCTATTGTGAATTCTTGTTCAAAGAAGAGAAATGAGCTACCTAGCAGTACATAATACTGAGTCATGTAATTAAAGGTAGAGTTCTCTACATGAAATTACATTATGGGCAGTGAGAAATTCCCTATTAAGGGAATCTTTTCTGTTTCATTAATAGGACAAGACAAGTGTCTGTTTAAAATGTTGGGTTTTTTTTTTTTATTACATTATAATGGAAGACCATTAAGTTCCTTCATACTGTGATTGATATACATGTTGAAAGTCAGACTGACTTTAAGTTTGTTGGATATTTAAACTTAGGTATTTATATTTTGGGACAAGAACATATAAAGCAATTTTGATCTCATATTGACTTTTTGATTTTTTTTAGTTTTGCCTTAAATAGGAAAAAGTAACACTAGTCTGAGAGAAAAACAATGAAATACATATTTTGATGTTGGAAATAGAAAGTTGACACAAAATAATGAAATATCCTTCCTTCTGAACTGTGATTGATTTAAGGTAGCTGAGACTTTGGCACTGATGTATGGGAAAGGAGTCTATCTAGGAGTCGTGTTTTTTTGTTTGTTTGTTTTGATTTTGTTTTTGTTTTTTTGATTTTTTTCCCCCCATTGGCAAGCCACCAGTTATCCAATTACACTGTGTCTATATTGATTATGGTCCACTCCTGAACTCACCTGTTTACTGGTGCAGATAAAACCTAATGCTCTGCTTGACTGGGGAGAGCTCATGCTACACTGGCTACTCAAGATCACTGGGAGTTTTCAGGAGAGTAATCAGTAGTAACGCAAAATATGCCATCTGTTTCTATTTCAACCTTCTTTGTAAGCCTGTCCTTAACTTTCCTTCTACCTTCTTTTATCCTTTCTTTTCATTATGCTCTCTAAAAACTTCTGTTTTAAACTCCCCTTCATCCTAGATTTCTCTTCTCTCACACTCCTTTCATTTTATGGTGCCCACTGAAATCTAGCTTAGTCCTGAAGTCCTGTTCTTGATAAATTCTTTAAAACTGATTTCTCCTTTCACATCACCAAAGGCACAGGGTCAGAAGGAGTTAGCATATTCCTTGCTCCTTACTATCATTTTCAGATACTTCCTCTGTCACCAGTATTCAACAACAGTCATCTTCCTTTAAAGTTCACTTCCTAGCTCACAGCCTTTTTTTCCCACCTAAATCATCACCCCCTGCAAACACTCCGGTCTTCTTTTTCTTCTTCAACCTCTCAACTTCCATGACATTGGCCAATGATATAGCTTAACCATACCACCTCCCCTTGCCCAGATCAATTTGCCAGGTGCCCTGTATTTTTTTGCTTTAAAGTTGTGAGATAAGGGTGGGAGGTAAGGGAGATTTCCCATTGTCCTGAAAAGAAAACTATGTTAGGGGAATGGAAGGCAATTAATATGCTTATTTGAGGAAAGAGTAAGGATCAAAATAAAAAAAAAAAGAATTGTTTTTTGAAAAGTGTTTGACATAATTAATCATTACTGTGAATAAGTAGTCTTGTAATAGGCTGTATATGAGCAGGTATTATGGATTAACCATCACTAAGAAGCTTTTGGGAATATTCAAGGTTTCAAACAAAGACATGGAGATTTAATTTTATCTAGTAAGAGTCAAAAGTGTTTTAGTACCTTTGTCATTAACTCAAGCAGGCATGGCTGAGTTTTCCCAAAATATGTTATAGAATCATTCCTTTACTAGACATTATGCTCCCTAGATTTTTGAGTTGAAATGAGTTGTAAAAATACATGAAAGGGAAAGATGGAAGAAGGAAAAAAGATAGGAAAAAGGAAAAGAGGGAGGAAGAAAGGAAAGGAAGGAAGAAGGAAGGAAGGAAGGAAGGAAGGAAGGAAGGAAGGAAGGAAGGAAGGAAGGAAGGAAGGAAGGAAGGAAGGAAGGAAGGAAGGAAGGAAGGAAGGAAGGAAGAAGGAAGGGAAGAAGGGAAAAAGGAAAGAAAGAAAGAAAGAAAGAAAGAAAGAAAGAAAGAAAGAAAGAAAGAAAGAAAGAAAGAAAGAAAGAAAGAAGAAAGAAAGAAAGAAAGAAAGAAAGAAAGAAAGAAAGAAAGAAAAGAAGAAAGAAAGAAAGAAAAGGAAGAAAGAAAGAAAGGAAAGAAAGAAAGAAAGAAAGAAAGAAAGGAAGGAAGACGAAAGAGAAAGAAAGAAAGAAAGAAAGAAAGAAAGAAAGAAAGAAAGAAAGAAAGAAAGAAAGAAAGAAAAAAGAAAGAAAGAAAGAAAGAAAGAAAGGAAGGAAGGAAGGAAGGAAGGAAGAAAGAAAGAAAGAAAGAAAGAAAGAAAGAAAGAAAGAAAGAAAGAAAGAAAGAAAGAAAGAAAGAAAGAAAGAAAGAAAGAGAAAGGAGGGAGGGAGGGAGGAAGGGAGGGAAGGAAGGAGGAGGGGAAGGGAGGGAAGAAGTAAGCAAGCATGGAAAGATGGATGGATTTCCCTTTGCCTCCTTTGAAATCTGCTCAGGTGTCATTGCAAGCTCTACACATTCACAATTTCCTTTTTTGGTAAAATACCATTACACAATGCATACTTGGCAGTTTTTGAAAAAAAGAAAAGGAGGAGTATAAAAGAAATGATACTGTGGGGATCACTGAAAAGTATTTTCTTTGTCCCAAATATCTGTGGGATATTTGACTATGCTGATTAAAATAAATCCTTTTTTTCCTATTGAATTTCTCTAATATTCCTTTAGAGAAGGTTCTAACTTATCAGCAGGAATTTAATACCAAAGGAAGACTAGCTTCTTTATCATAAATTTAGCTTAGATTAAATAATAAATATCCACTAATTTCTATGATACTATCATTTGCATCATATATTGTGAATTTGCAGAGATGTTTCTCTATGTTTTTAAACCTTAAGAAACTTTAACAAATTCAATACAGAAAATTTTTTTTTCATGTACTCTAAAGCACACAGGAAAAAAAATATTTTTCCCCTTTGAGTTTAGAAATAATATGATCAAAACCCCCAAAATTTATGACTTCAAATTTGACAGGATAATTTTAGCAGTGACTTCTCTGGCTGGTAACTTATTGAGAGGATAATGACAATATAGTTCTAATCAACTCTTATATCCTTTTAGCTGTCTTATTTAATTTAACTCAAAGAAATATGCTTTGGCAAATTTAATTCACAGTTTGTCTTTGTTTCCAGGGCTACAACCCTAATTGCTATTTCCCATCAGGGAGTCAAGTCAAAGTTAACATATTGACATATGTGATTGACTAGTAAATGTCTGGCTTATATTTATATTCTCTCTTTCTCAACTCACAGGGCTCTGCTGAAGAGACCTATGGTATAGAAGAGTAAAAGAAAAAAGATCTTATATCAGAAGGCCATTTTACAAGGTAGGAGTTTGTTTCTTCTTTTTAAAAAAAAGCACTAATGGAAGAAGGGTATAATGCTGTAAGATGGCACAATTTGATCCTATTTATTATTAATGTGATGTGTCCTATTCCCATATTTACTTATATTTTCACATCTAAAAGCTTTAAGATGAATGTAGGAGACTATACACTCAAAACTATTGATTTTACTGTTTGTTAAATTGTAGAGTAAATCCCAAGAAAATAAGGCAGCACTCCATATTTTTTCTATTAAGATTGATTTAATAAACCATGAAATGTGAAACTTGTACAGAGAACAGAACTTAGAACAGAAACTCTAAGAATAAACAAATATGCCTCTGTAGGAACTAGAGTTTGAATTTATAAGCAATTATAATTTAACTGAGGAAAGAATTATGTGTATGTTGTCATTTCTTCCATCCCTACACTACCAAATATATCTCAAAAATCTTTTGAGATAGTGCTGTCCATGTGCTTTCTCAAGTCACTCAATAAGATCAGTTAGTTGAAAAGTCTATTTGGGAAGTTTTTTTTTTTTTATGTTAAATATATTACAGTATAATTTAGATACAATATATGTGTGTAGAACTGAATTTTTTGTTGCACAGGAAGAATTGGATTCAGAAGGTAAAAATAACAGTTTACATTCATTTCCCAGTGTTCCTTTTCTGGATGTAGCTGGTTCTGTCCATCATTAATCAATTGGAATTGGATTAGTTCTTCTCTATGTTGAAGAAATCCACTTCCATCAGCATACATCCTCGTACAGTATCATTGTTGAAGTGTATAATGATCTTCTGGTTCTGCTCGTTTCACTCAGCATCAGTTGATGTAAGTCTCTCCAAGCCTCTCTGTATTTCTCCTGTTGGTCATTTCTTATAGAACAATAATATTCCATAACATTCATATACCATAGTTTACCCAACCATTCTCCAATTGATGGACATCCATTCATCTTCCAGCTTCTAGCCACTATGAAAAGGGCTGCCACAAACATTTTGGCACATACAGGTCCCTTTCCCTTCTCTAGTAGTTCCTTGGGGTATAAGCCCAGTAGTAGTATGGCTGGGTCAAAGGGTATGCACATTTTGATAACTTTTTGGGCATAATTCCAGATTGCTCTCCAGAATGGTTGGATTCTTTCACAACTCCACCAACAATGCATCAGTGTCCAAGTTTTCCCACAGCCCCTCCAACATTCAACGTTATTTGTTCCTGTCATCTTAGCCAATCTGACAGGTGTGTAATGATACCTCAGAGTTGTCTTAATTTGCATTTCTCTGATCAATAGTGATTTGGAACACTCTTTCATATGAGTGGAAATAGTTTTAATTTCATCATCTGAAAATTGTCTGTTCATATCCTTTGACCATTTATCAATTGGAGAATGGCTTGATTTCTTATAAATTAAAGTCAATTCTCTGTATATTTTGGAGATGAGGCCTTTATCAGAACCTTTAACTGTAAAAATTTTTTCCCAATTTGTTACTTCCCTTCTAATCTTGTTTGCATTAGTTTTGTTTGTGCAGAAACTTTTTAATTTGGTGTAATCAAAATGTTCTATTTTGTGATCAATAATGGTCTCTAGTTCTCCCTTGGACACAAACTCCTTCCTCCTCCACAAGTCTGAGAGGTAAACCATCCCATGTTCCTCCAATTTATTTATGATTTCGTTCTTTATGCCTAAATCTTGGACCCATTTTGATCTAATCTTAGTATGTGGTGTTAAATGTGGGTCCATGCCTAGTTTCTGCCATACTAATTTCCAGTTTTCCCAGCAGTTTTTGTCAAATAATGAATTCTTATCCCAAAATTTGGGATCTTTGGGTTTGTCAAAGATTAGATTGCTATTTTTATTCACTATCTTGTCTTGTGAACCTAACCTATGCCACTGATCAACTAGTCTATTTCTTAGCCAATACCAAATGGTTTTGGTGACTGTTGCTTTATAATATAGCTTTAAATCAGGTACACTTAGACCACCTTCCTCTGACTTTTTTTTCATTAGTTCCCTTGCAATTCTCGACCTTTTATTCTTCCATATGAATTTTGTTGTTATTTTTTCTAGGTCATTAAAATAGTTTCTTGGGAGTCTGATTGGTATAGCACTAAATAAATAGATTAGTTTGGGGAGTATTGTCATCTTTATTATATTCGCTCGGCCTATCCAAGAACATTGAATGTCTTTCCAATTATTTAAATCTGACTTTATTTTTGTGGCAAGTGTTTTGTAATTTTGCTCATATAATTCCTGACTCTTCTTTGGTAGATATATTCCCAAATATTTGATACTATCGACCGTTATTTTGAATGGAATTTCTCTTTGTATCTCTTGCTGTTGGATTGTGTTGGTAATGTATAAAAATCCTGAGGATTTATGTGGATTTATTTTGTATCCTGCGACTTTGCTAAAATTCTGAATTATTTCTAATAGCTTTTTAGCAGAGTCTTTGGGGTTCTCTAAGTATACCATCATGTCATCTGCGAAAAGTGACAATTTGATTTCTTCATTTCCTACTCTAATTCCTTGGATCTCTTTCTCGGCTCTTATTGCCAAGGCTAGAGTTTCTAGTACTATATTGAATAGTAATAGTGATAGTGGGCAACCTTGTTTCACTCCTGATCTTACAGGGAAAGGTTCTAGTTTATCACCATTACATATGATGTTTACTGAAGGTTTTAAATATATGCTCCTTATTATTTTAAGGAATAGTCCATTTATTCCTATACTCTCAAGCGTTTTTAGTAGGAATGGATGTTGGATTTTATCAAATGCCTTTTCTGCATCTATTGAGATGATCATATGGTTTTTATTAATTTGATTATTAATATGGTCAATTATACTAATAGTTTTCCTAATATTAAACCAGCCCTGCATTCCTGGTATAAATCCCACTTGGTCATAGTGTATTATCCTGGGGATGATTTTCTGAAGTCTATTTGCTAATATCTTATTTAAGATTTTAGCATCAATATTCATTAAGGAAATTGGTCTATAGTTTTCTTTCTCAGTTTTCGATCTACCTGGTTTAGGTATCAGTACCATGTCTGTGTCATAGAAGGAATTTGGTAGGACTCCTTCGATCCCTATTTTTTCAAATAGTTTACATAGCATTGGAGTTAGTTGTTCTTTAAATGTTTGGTAGAATTCACCTGTAAATCCATCTGGTCCTGGGGACTTTTTCTTAGGAAGTTGGTTAATAGCTTGGTCTATTTCTTTTTCTGAGATGGGACTATTTAGACTACTTACTTCTTCCTCTGTTAATCTCGGCAAGCTATATTTTTGAAGGTATTCTTCCATTTCATTTAAGTTATCGAATTTATTGGATAAAGTTGAGCAAAGTAGCTCCTAACTAATGTTCTAATTTCCTCTTCATTAGTGGTGAGTTCACCCTTTTCATTTTCAAGACTAACAATTTGCTTTTTCTCTTTCCTTTTTTTAATCAGGTTTACTAGGGGTTTGTCTATTTTGTTGGTTTTTTCATAGAACCAACTCTTAGTTTTATTAATTAATTCAATAGTTTTTTAACTTTCAATTTTATTAATCTCACCTTTTATTTTTTGAATTTCAAGTTTTGTGTTTGTCTGGGGGTTTTTAATTTGTTCCTTTTCTAGCAATTTTAGTTGTAAACCCAATTCGTTGGCCCTCTCTTTCTCTATTTTATGCAGGTAGGCCTGTAGAGATATAAAACTTCCCCTAATTACTGCTTTGGCTGTATCCCACACATTTTGGTATGATGTCTCATTATTGTCATTTTCTTGGGTGAAGTTATTAATTATGTCTATGATTTGCTGTTTTACCCAATCATTCTTTAGTATAAGATTATTTAGTTTCCAATTATTTTTTGGTCTATTTTCCCCTGGCTTTTTATTAAATGTTATTTTGATTGCATTATGGTCTGAAAAGGATGCATTTACTATTTCTGCCTTACTGCATTTGATTTTGAGGTTTTTATGCCCTAGTATATGATCCATTTTTGTATAGGTTCCATGAACTGCTGAGAAGAAAGTATATTCCTTTCTGTCTCCATTTAGCTTTCGCCAAAGATCTATCATATCAAACTTTTCTAGTATTCTATTTACCTCTTTGACTTCTTTCTTATTTATTTTGTGGTTTGATTTATCTAATTCTGAGAGTGCAAGGTTGAGATCTCCCGCTATTATAGTTTTGCTATCTATTTCCTCTTGCAGCTCTCTTAATTTCTCTTTTAAGAATTTAGATGCTGCACCACTTGGTGCATACATGTTTAATATTGATACTGCTTCACTATTGATGCTTCCCTTTAGCAGGATATAATGCCCTTCCTTATCTCTTTTAATTAGATCAATTTTTGTTTTTGCTTGATCTGAGATGAGGATGGCTACTCCTGCTTTTTTGGTTTTGCCTGAAGCATAATAGATTCTGCTCCACCCTTTTACTTTTAGTTTGAATGTCTCATCCTGTTTCAGGTGTGTTTCCTGTAAACAACATATAGTAGGATTCTGACTTTTAATCCAGTCTGCTAACTGCTTCCTCTTTATGAGGCAGTTTGCCCCATTCACATTTATGGTTAGAAGGACTAATTCTATATTGCTTGCCATCCTATTAACCCCTGCTTATGCTTTTCCCCTTTCCTTCCCTTTTACCCTCCTATCCAGTATTCAACTGGTAAACACCACTTGCTTTTCACAGCCCTCCCTTTTTAGGATCCCTCCCCCACCTTAAAGATCCTCCCCTTATTTTACCCCTTTTCCTCGAAATTACTGTATTCCCTTCCCCTTAGCTTACTCCTTCCCTTTCACTTTTCAATGAAGTGGAAGAAGTTTCACCATAAATCGAATATGTCTATTGATACACGCTATGTTCATCTCCCTCCTTTCTTTCTCTCAGATATAATAGGTTACCTTTGCCTCTTCATGAGATATAGTACCACCACTTTACACTTTTTTATGATATAATCTCCTTTCCACCTCTAGTTTCTAAGACAAATTGTACATATGTTCTTTACATATTTTTTTTGACAGAAGTATAGTTCTCAAGATTTCTTTTTACCTTTTTTAGAAGTCTCTTGAGTTCTGTATTTGAAGATCAAACCTCTTATGTAGGTCTGGTTTTTTCATCAAAAATAGATGGAATTCATTTATTTCGTTAAATGTCCATCTTCTTCCCTGGAAAACGATGCTCATTCTTGCTGGGTAAGTTATTCTTGGGTGCATACCAAGTTCCTTAGCCTTTCGGAATATCATGTTCCAGGCCCTGCGTTCTTTTAATGTGGATGCTGCTAGATCCTGTGTTATCTTTATTGTGGATCCTCCATATCTGAATTGTTTTTTTCTAGCAGCTTCCAATATCTTTTCCTTTGTCTGATGGTTCTTGAACTTGGCCACTATATTTCTTGGCGTTTTGATTTTAGGGTCCCTTTCAGTAGGTGATCGATGAATTTTCTCAATGTCTATTTTACCCTCTGTTTCCAAAATGTCTGGGCAGTTTTCTTTGATAATTTCCTCGAAAATGGTGTCCAAGCTCTTTTTTTCCTCCCATTTTTCAGGGAGTCCAATTATTCTCAAATTGTCTCTCCTGGATCTGTTTTCTAGGTCTGTTGTCTTTCTGGTAAGGTACTTGACAGTCTTTTCAATTGTTTCATTTCTCTGGTTTTGCTTGACTCCCTCTTGGTTTCTCCTTGAGTCATTCATTTCTACTTGTTCCAGTCTAATTTTCAATGATGTATTTTCTTCACTCACTTTTTTTATATCTCTTTGTAATTGTCCAATTGAGTTTTTATCTTCTATGGAATTTTTTTCCATTTTATCCATTTTATTTTTTAGAGAGCTGATTTCTTTTTCCAGCTCTCTAATCCTGTTTTCCTTGGAGTTGTTTACCTTTTCCAGCTCACTAATCCTGTTTTCCTTGGAGTTGTTTACCTTTTCCAGCTCACTAATCTTGTTTCTCAATGATTTGATTTCTTTATCCATTCTGTCTTTGAATGCATGGGATGACTTCTCCAGGCTCTCTTGCCAAGCTTCCCTTTCCTTTTCCCATTTCTCTTCCAGCTCTCTTGTGAGAGCCTTTTTGATTTCCTCTATGAGGTTCTTTTGTATTGAGGAGCAGCTTATATCCCTCCCAGGGGATACATCTGGGGACATTCTGTTCCTAGTCTCCTCAGCATTTGAAGTCTGCTCCCTCTCCACACAGAAGCTGTCAATGGTTAGAGCCCTTTTGAATTTTTTGTTCATTTTGTCAGAGTAGGAATCAAAGAAAACAAACTGACAAGAGAAACAATTGGTCTGTTTTGCGGGGGATAGGGCTGGATGTTATTAATGGGCTTCCTCTACAGACTGGGGGTAGGGCAACAGAGAGCCACTAACAGAACAGCAATGACTGTACTGAGTCTGCACTCTGAGGCTCTGAGAACGCACCGAGTCAGTCCAGGTGGGGGTTGGGGGTGGCCGGGCTCTGAGAGACGCTGGCTTTCTGGGGTTTTAATCTTCACCTCAGGTGTTTACACCCTCTCTGCTGCTCCTGGCTTGCTGCCAAGACGGAGCATCCACACTGGGGCAAAAGCCCTTTCCCAGAAACGGCAGAGATCACACCCCTCCCCCTCTGGTCTGAGCTGTGTGAGCTTCCTGTCGTGCTCTGGCTGTCTGCCCTCAGTCTGCGCCCAGTCTGATTGACCCTCCCCCGAACAAACACAGACCTTTCAAGGATGTCTTCTCTTGGTGATAATTTGTGGATTTCTTTCTGGGTCAAGCATTAAGTCAGAGGCTTGTCATGAAGTAAGTTCTGAGAGAAAACGAGGAGCTCAAGCAGCTGTCTGCCTCCACGCCGCCATCTTGGCCGGAAGTCCTATTTGGGAAGTTTTAAAGTTAGTTTTTTGTTTTATGCTTTTTTTTATGGTTCAGTTTTATCAGCTTTAAAACAGAGATAGCATTGGTAGGCCTTCAATGCCATCTTAGTAGTCATCTATTGCTATGGGGAAGCAAATCTTATTTGGAGATCTAGAACATGTTACAGAGAACTGTATAGTCTTTTATTTTTTTCAACAATGATATCTACCCAATGGAATTTATTTCTCACTAACTTTTAACTAAAAAAAATGGATAGCATTCAAGGTCTTATGATAGTTAAATTAAAAGTGTATATTGTTTTTTCTTAAAAAGTTTTATTTGAGAAAATATTTAGATTTTAAAAATGTTAATTAGTCAAACATCAAAATAGACTTATAATTTCCATTGGGAGATTTCATATGTATTATTCAATTTTGATGGTTTTTATTCAGCTGATAGAATTTAAACTGTTCCAAAACTACTAATTAAGCCTAAGAAACCAGTAATATTTCTTTGCAAACATAGACATTCGTATTGAAAACTGATAAAATGACTAATTCTATATTGCTTGCCATCTTGTTAACCTCTGCTTATGCTTTTCTCCTTTCCTTCCCTCTTACCCCCTCTACCCAGTATTAAACTTGTGAGCACCACTTGCTTTTCACAGCCCTCCCTTTTTAGTAATCCCTCTCTCACCTTAAAGTCCCCCCCCCTATTTTACCCCTTTTCCTCACAATTTTTATATTCCCTTCCCCTTAGCTTACTCCTTCCCTCTCACTTTTCAATGAAGTGGAAGAAGTTTCACCATAAATCGAATAAGTCTATTGATACACACTATGTTCATCCCCCTCCTTTCTTTCTCTCAGATATAATAGGTTACCTTTACCTCTTCATGAGATGTAGTACCACCACTTTATCCTTTTTTATGATATAATTTCCTTTCCACTGCTAGTTTCTAGGACAAATTATACATGTGTTCTTTACATATCTTTATGGCAGAAATATAGTTCTCAAGATTTTTTTTACCTTTTTAGAAAACTCTTGAGTTCTGTATTTGAAGATCAAACATTTTGTGTAGATCTGTTTTTTTCATCAAGAATAGATGGAATTCATTTATTTCGTAAAATGTCCATCTTCTTCCCTGGAAAACGATGCTCATTTTTGCTGGGTAAGTTATTCTTGGCTGCATACCAAGTTCCTTAGCCTTTTGGAATATCATATTCCAGGACCTTCGTTCCTTCTCAAGTAGTAGGTTCCTACTTTAATATGCCATTGTAGCATGGATATAATCCTGAGTTCTTGAAAGCTGTCAAATTTTGATAGTTCTTTTTTGCTCCTTTTCAGAGTACAATTATGATCAAGGACTCTCTTTGGCAAGGAGCTGATTGCCAGAATGTTGACAACCAAGTCATGTTTTTTTTTTCCTTCTAGAGCAATTCATTTAAAGGCTCTGTTGAAGTTTGGAGTACTAACAGTTTCTATTGGGGAAGGAATGTCCCATATAGATGAAATCACAACTCTTTGAAGTATTGAAGTATGTATTTTTAGTTGACAAGGACAGCATAGATCAATTTTAAGTTCCTTCCAACTCTAAACCTTTGATTTGTGTCTTGAACCTGCAATTTGAGTTTCAAGAGTAAATCTGTTTTATATATAACTTTTCAAAAAATCATATTGCTGCATGAAGTGAGACCCACTTATAATGTGAAGCAATGCATTAAAAGCAATGTCCATTAGAGCAGAGAATTAGGTAAACTAATTCTAATAGAACTATTTGGGATGTGAACAAATTTCCCTACTATTATTAAGTAGGAAATCACAATATTCTAACATACCATACTGGTACTTAAGAATGAGATAAGTCAGCTCTCTTTGCTGTAAGTTAATATGTTATGAGATACTTCAGAGTAATGGAAAGAGAGCAATACCGTGTTGGTAACTTACGAATGACAGTTAATAGAGAAAAGTCAAAACAAAACAAAAACCTTTCAGGAGCAAAGAGGGACAAGTATAAAGAATTGCATTGTACCTTTACAGATAACCGTAATGGGCCCTATAACAGGTGATTTCCCATTTTAGATGGCACTTACCTTTCTGGTCTCTAAGGGAATTTCTCTGGCCTGAGTATCTTAATTTTCTCTTTTACTTATTGTTTAAAAGACATGGGATTTAAAACCTCTTTTCTGAATTCACAAGTAGAATAAAATACAATTCCACCTCTTTGAATGCCTATTAGTTTTTTGATCGTTTTGGCTTGCCTTTTTTTTAAGGCTACTGAATTAACTTTTTTGGCTGTCAGGCTTCATCAGAGCCACTAAAATGTCTCATTTTTCTTTCTGTTAATGGTTTAATCTGGTCGAAACTAAATATTGGGTGTCTTCTCCATTCCTTTCCCTTGCAATACAATGAACAGACTTTGTTGTGACTTGCTGCTATTCTCAGCATTTCTGAAGCTTGTTCCTATTCAGGACATCCCCAGGCTATTCAGGGATTTGACCTTCGACTTGACAGTCAGGGAGTTTTTATGTAACTAACTCCTTAGAGTTTTCTGTAGCTTTTCCCACAGTCATCATAGTAGTGAGACTTTTGAGTAGAGCCAGCTTCAGTTAAAATTATGAAGACAAAGTTTTTATCTCACAGGCTCCTTTTTTGTTTTTTAATAGCACAATCTTTGTACCCCCAGAGAACCTCACACCAAAGTGATGAAGTGGTAGTGGTGGGATTTCAAGCAGTAGCCAGTAAGTGGCCTTCTTTATGCCCTTTGAAATCATATGATGATTACTTCTTGAATTGTGTGGCTCCTACCTCCTCAAGAGTCTGCCCTAAATTTTCTTCTCTTTCTATACTCTTTCATGGGTAAGCTTATCCATCTCCATATATTCTTTTAGGACTATCAAATTACCATACCCAGCTTGAATCTCTTCTATGAATTTATTTCTTATCTCCAATTTCCTGCTGGAGCTTTCCATGTAGCTGCCCTTCTAGAATCTCAAATGCATCTTATCCAAAATCTGAATTTTGCACTGCCTTTTTTCTTTATCTGGAATGCATTCATCCCTTAACTAATAGCTCTTAAAATCTTTTTTCTGATTTCTGATTCCCCCACCCCCACTCCATCCTAGTTACTGAGATGCTACCTTGTTATTAAATTTTGAGAGAACTTTAAAGCTCTTTTTTGAACCCCAACACTCCCTACATTGGATTATTCTTACTTATATAGATTTTCTATATTATCCTCATCTCTACCCACATAGCAGATATAGTTTCCTTAATAGTGGAAATTTAAAAGACCTTTTTATCCCTATCACATTTTAGGGATTTCGTAAATGTTTGCTGAATTGACTTGAATTTGATGTTAGTGATTTCCTTTTTTGTCCATTACCCTGAAGAAAAATAATATCCATGCTATACTTTAAAATTTAGTAATGTCTATTTTAGTAATGTAATGTCTTTGAAAAGGAAAAATCTGATTCACTGCTGGAGGTACTTATTGTAGATCAAGTGGCATTTTTCTTTTTGGCAAAACATATGACTTTCTCTTTCCCAAGTAGATATTATGTATGAATGAAGGGGAAGAGAAATTATACCCTAAGTAACAAATCAATATCATTGTAAAATCTGTTTTGCTTGTACTGCATCAACAATGAGTTTCACTGATGAGTATCAAACCTTTATCATGGTGTGATTTTTTTTTTTTTTTTTTTTGTTCTTGTTAAAGCTCAAGGCATTTAAATGATGTAATCTTGTGAGGAGAGTTCATAGTGTGTAATAAAATCCAACAACCTGAATCAATATTGTTATACAATGAGAAAAGTTTGAATCTAAAAATTTTAACTTAAAAGAAGAAGAATAGGATTCAGTACTAGAATAGACCTTTTGGTGGTCATATAGTCCAGCTTTCTCATTTCAGAGAGGAGGAAGCTGAGACCCAGATACATGAAATGAGTAGCTGAAGGTTACACAAAGGCATGTTACTCTAATGTCATTTACACTGATACTTATCAATATTTTGGCATTGACAGATGATAATATATTATGATTATGTCTTTATGCACATTGAAACTTGGTTCTAAATTTGTACAAAATAGTATTTGGATCTTTGTCATCTTAATGATTTATTGATTTTTTGCATCAGTCAACTAAAAAAGAAATGAACAAAATCTGAATCAGTATGTAAAAATATTAATTACAAGGGAAAGCATACTGGATGTAGCGTCAGAAGATTTGGGTTAAAATTTTATCTCTGCTACTACTATATGACTTTGAGCAAGTCATTTTGATATTGGACTTCAGCTTCCTCAACCACAAAATAATAAATTGTACTAGATATCTTCCAAGGTTCCTTGTAGATTTATATTTATGATCATTGTACATGTAAACATTGTAGGGGCACAAAGATAAATAAAACAGTTTCTCTCTTCAAAAAGTTTATATATTGTATTTATTCATATATTTTATGCCCTATCCCCTTGATTTTGGAGAGGAGATTGTTTTACCTCTATGTGACATACATTAGCCCACCTTCCCAGATTGGGGTGTCTTTGTTGTCAACAGCTGCAGCTGCCCCTTGAAGGCTTTTTTAAGAGTAATTCATGAGATATGAATATCTCTGTAATGCTAAATATTGCTTAAGAATTCAATTCATTCTTCAACACTTTTCATCCATTCTAAACAGCCCATCAGAGGTTCAGCCAGAAAGGAAATTATATCTACAGTGGCAGAAGCAATCAATTTTCTTGCATAATTCCCACCACTCTCCCCTGACTATGTTTTTAGAGAGAAAATACATGCTTAAAAATTGATTTGGGGGTGATTGGAAGGGATGAGAGGAGAATTACATAAGTAAATGTATTGTGTAAATGATGTCTGGTTCTAAGTGTTTAAGATCTTTGAAAATATTTACTATCTGGATGTACATTCATTTATTGTGACTGATCAATCATCATTAGACATTTATTGTCTACTTGTATCAAGCTCTGTGGTACACATGGAAATATAAATCCAATGAGATAGCCTCTCCTCTCAAGGAACTTGTATTCTACTCATGTCACTCTACCAATATGTTATGAGTGTTGTATTTTTATTTATACTTTTTAAAAGGAGTCAGCAAAGAACATGTTGCTAGTAAATCAGTCTTTTATGATGGTTTTATATTAAAATATTTCTTTATATGAAAAACATTTATTAAAAAGTAAAGTTATAGATGGCTCTAATTTTAATATTATGTATTGACTAATATTTTTAATGACCTGTTATATAAATATTAGGGATAGGTGCTGGTCTTATAATTTCATTGGCATAGGGAACTTCCAAGTCAGGGAACTCTACCGATGCATGTCACTACCTTCTGTTCAACTTATAAACTTAAGAGAATTCCTTAGAGCACTGGGCAATTAAGTGACTTGTCCAGGATTATACAATTACTATTTATCAGATGAAGGGCTTCAACCCAGGTCTTCTTGACTATGATGTCAGTTCTCTATTCATTAGGTAGGACATGCTACCTTTGAATATACCTACATTTTTGAAACAAAATATTTATTAAGCACAAACATTTATTTAATTATATTAAACCAATAATTCTATGAGGCAGCTAGGTGGCCCAGTAGCACTGGGCCTGTATTCAGAAAGAACTCAGTTTAAATGCAGCCTCACAAACTTAATCTCTGTTTCCTCACCTGTAAATTGGGGATGAAAATAGTGTTGTAAGGATCAAATGAGATAATATTTGTTATTTTTTTTCTCAATAGCATTTTATTTTTTCCAAATGCATGTAAAATAGTTCTCGACATTCATATTTTTAAGATTTTGTGTTCTAAATTTTTTCTCCCTTCTTCCCAAGACAGCAAGTAATCTGATATAGGTTATATATGTACAACACTCTTAGACATATTTCCATATTTTTATATTGTACTAGAACAATCAAATCAAAAGGGAAAAAAACACAAGAAAAAACCAACTAAACAAACAAAAATAACAACAGTAAGGTGGAAATAGTATGCTTTGATCTATATTCAGGTCTTTATACTTCTCTCTCTGAGTGTAGATGGCATTTTCCATCATGAATCTTTTGGAATTTTCTTAGATCATTGCGTTGCAGGGAAGAGCTAAGTCTATCATAATTGATCATCACATAATCTGTACAGTATTCTTCTGATTCTGCTTGCTTCACTCAGCATCAGTTCATATAAGTCTTTCCAGGATTTTCTGAAGTCACCCTGCTCACTATTTTCTTAGAGAACAATAATATTCCATTATATTCATATACCTTAACTTGCTCAGCCATTTCCTAATTGTTGGGCATCTATTCAATTTCCAATACCCTTCCATGACAAAAAGAGCTGCTACAAATATTTTTGCACATGTGGATCATTTTTCTCTCTTTTATGATAAGGTAATATTTGTAAAACACTTAGCACAGTACCTGGCACATAGTAGATATTAAATACTTATCCTCTTCTCCCTTTCCTGTCTAAACTCTTTTAGTATTTATAACCTAGTGAGGTAAGACAAGCTTGTGTGTATGTATGCATATATACATATGTATATGTAATCTTAGGTGACTATGTAGACTCAAGTTTCTATACAGCCACCAATAGGCATAAAACATTTAGTTTATGTCTAAAAGTAGGCATATGTGCTATGGGGGTGTCTTGTCATCTCCACTTCTGACATCTGGACATTTCATCCATGGCTGCTCACTGAAAAGATTAAATTCTGACAGCAGGTTTATCTGGGGTCCCTGGAAAGAGCAAGAGGTTGAAGGGAATCTTTAATTCTGAAAGGTATATCAAAGGTAGATCACATGAGAAGTAGAGTTAAATCATGTCTTTAGTTTTCAATAGCAAAGAAAAAAAATGAAGTGTTCATACTGGCAAAAAATTAATTCTACTTTTAATAAATAGTTTAGCTATAGTTATTGGTTGAATATTTCAGAAAACAAAAATCAGGCTATTAGGGTTATGAGAGGGAATAATGTCTTTAGAAAGTGTTGAGTAGGATATGGTACATAAAACCCTGAGCAGACTCTACCCCCCACCTCCAGTAACGTTGTAGAAATTCTAATTCAGATTCATGCTTTGTGTATTCTTTAGTGTGTTACAATTAAACAATGGAGCATGCCAGACTATGCCACAGTGTTGATTAATGCATTCCTTGAATGTGTTGATTAATGTGTTCCTGGGATGCAGCCTTATGCCCTGACTGCACCTGAGGTGCTCTCTAATCAGCAGCGCTTAAGAAGCCGCTCCAATCACATTTGGTGTTTATGCATGTATATTTGTATAGGACTAGAGTGTCTGGAATTATTCTGTGGAAAAAATAAAAGTGAAAAGGCATTTTATATGAACAGTCTTCTCTTGCAATATATTCAAGTTTAGCAAAGAAATTACACGAGAGTCACTGAATTGAATGGATAATAATGCTTTGAATCTTTCAGAATATTTTTATCAATTTAATTCTTTTTTTCAATTATTCATATCTTTAGTTTTAAAAAGATTTTGATATCCAAATTTTCTTTTTTTTCCTCATTTAAGTATTATGGTACATAATAAGCATGTTGGAAGGCTTTTTAAAAACTAAAGTTGAATAATTGATAAAAAGTTTGCTAAATTCAAAATGAATAAATGACAGACTCAAAAAGTAACTGTTAATTTATTTATTTCAGTTAGGTAAATTCATAATCCTGAGAATAGTTTTATCTGAAAAGTCACTATTAATTCAATAATGTCAATTTGGAAGATATCTATAAGAGTGTTCCTGGGATTTGTCCTTTTTAATCAATGTCTTGGGTAAATACATAGATGGAATACTTATTGAAGTTTGATCAGACACAGCTTTGAGAGTAGATAACACACTGAATGTTGACAGATCTCAAAACATCTCAACTGGTGAGGAAATCAGCTTAGGTAAAAAATGTGTGATTTAATAGGGATAAATGAATAGTCTTATACTTGGTTAAGAAGTCAATTTCACAGGTGCAAGGTGAGTTCAAAATCTGTTTGACTAAAAAAGACTAGGAGGAATTTATAAGCTTAATGTGAAGTGTGATTAAAAAAAAAACCCAACACAACAAACTAATATCTTGGGCTATACAGAGCAAGAAAGATAGTCCCATTTTACTCTGCCCTCAGTGGATATATATATATATATATATATATATATATATATATATATATATATATATATATATAGGGTTTGGGGAACTACATTCTTTTAAGGACATTTATAAGCTGAAAGTGCCCTCAGATGAGGGCAAAAAAGAATAGACCCTTAAGCTCCTATCCAAGGATCAATTGAAGAAACTGGGCATGTTTAGCCTGAAGAAGAGAAGATTGGAGTAGAATAAGATAACTGTCTTCAAATATTTTCAGGACTACTTGTTTCCAGAGGATAGATAGAACTGGGTTCTGGGAGGGCTGTACAGAATGATAGCTCATTATAAGAAAAGCTTATTCATGAGAGTGATCCAAAAAGTAACAAGAGCTGTCTTGAGATGTGATGGATTCTCCCTCATTGGAAGTCTTTGGACAAAGACTAGGTGATTGACATTCTGTCAGCAACATTGCGGAAAGGATTCTTATTCTAGCATTCAGTTATCTATTCTATGAAATTTATATCAATTGGGACCTTCTCCTTGTCATCAAACTAAAGTTAATTCATCGTTAATCTGTTTCATTCAGAGATGCAACTTTTCCTTTTGTGTTATCAAATTCATACCAAACCAGTTTTTATACAATGCCGAGTACATTTTTGTTCCCATTTGTTGCAGATGCTAGAATTCTTTTGTTTGTTTTCAAACTTCCAAGCCCTGCGTTTCTGATTCTTTTTTGAGACTACATGGGTGAAGAGATGCTTATTCCCTTTCAGGAATACAAACAGGTAGACAGGAAATATAGGTATCCAATGACAGAAGTATTTCTGTTGCAGTGTTCATGAAAGGCAAGAGATTCCATCTGATATTTGATAATTAATTAACAAAAACTAAATAACTCTGAAGAAATGCGTGTATAAATATATAAATTTTTCATGTAGCACCACAAGTTATATGGGGAGGATGCAATTTTGGTCCAAATTTCTAAGTAATAGTAACACGTAAGATGTATTTAAGGAAACTAATTTTAGGAAGTTGCTTTTTGTTTTTGTTTTTTTGATCAGCAGAGAAGGCCTTTTAAATATGTGACAAGTTACAATAAGAAATGCATAGAAGAATGGTCTGCATTTGTGATTAGACATGCATTTCCCTTGGTCTGCTTAAATTCTGCAAGTATAGAAAGTATAAACAAAGGAGAACAGTGAACATAATTAATCCATTTTTTTTCCTATAAAGCTTTTGATACTGTATCACACAAAAGCTCTGCTTACAGAGACTGCTAGCATGGTAAAAGAAAGACCATAGAAGAAAAGAAAGGACAGTTCAAGACAGGGAGACAGAGAATGAGGGAAACAGAAAAAAAAATGGTTCCTCTACATTTCTGTTTATTTGCTGTATCTCACTGATCATTACGTCAATGCTGTTGATCAAATGGGATATTTTTTTTTGGAACCAAACATTTATTAAGAAGTCAATAAATACAATTAGATAAAACTACAAGATTCAAATAACCTGGAAAAATATATCCAAGTTTCAGGAGCACTGGAATATTCATCTTTATAATGTAACATTTCACTCTCATAAATAGTTTAAATATGGGTATGTTTTTTTTAACATTATTATCTACTTGAGGGCATGAAACTATCTTTGTTATTTGTTTTACATACAGCATAGTTAAATTCTAGTGACAGGAACACACAGCTGCAAAAATGACTTGAAGTATTCTCTTAGAGAAATAAGGAAATAGAGACTATAGTAGCAATTCAATTCTAGCCTAGAAAGCATTGAATAAATATTTGTTGAATTGAAGTTATCTATTGGATAATTATTGTACCTAAACTGTAAAGAGTCAATTCTAAAAACTTGCATCTACATTTGTTCCCTAGTTCCTACAAGGATACTTAGAATCACATTGTAAAAGTTTGTTTTTGTTTTTGTTTTTAGGTTTGGGTTTGGGGTTTTTATTTTAATGAGTTCTGTATGCTGATAGAAAATTATGAAGTATTGTTTTCTTTTTTAAAAAAATACCTATATTTTAACACAATGGACTCTTTCCAACCAACAATTAAATAGTATACACACACATACACATGTAGTCAGTCCTTCTCCTTCCCCCACTTTCTGTTTTGTTTCCCTCCCCCCTCAACCCATACTGGATTCAGAGACAAAAGATTTGGGTTCAAAACTATTTACCATTTAAGACAAATAAATCACTTAACGTTTTAGTCTAAAATTACATGAAGTAATACATGAGTGCTATTTAAATAGGATAGAAATCAGCAATTAATAGACAATGAAGGTAGGATTTGAACTAGGATCCAGACAGACAAATGATTTTAAAAAGAGGGAAGAAAGGGGGAAAATAAATAGATGCATCCTGGCAGAATACTTTATCAGTTTAAAGAAGGTTCATATAGGGAAATAATAGAGATGACTTCAGAATAGTAAGCAAGAGTCATTCAGACACTGCACTCCAGGTTAAGGATTGTGAACAATATACCCTTGGCAGAAGGAATCCATTGAAAATTTTTGAACGGGGTTGATATTGCAAAATAAGCAATCACTAAACTGTGGTGAAATTTTACATTGGACTAGGAGTAGGATGACTAGTTAGAATACTGTTGTCATAGTCAGACTTCTTATAATGGTGAACTAGACAACAGTAATGAAAGTTGGAATGGAAAAAGAAATTATGCAATACTTATAAGAATAAAATGCAACTAAAATTTAAGCTTTTAAACTGAATGTGTTTAAAATGTCTACCTTGTACTTGCTTGGTCTTTTTATTCAATTTAGCAGCAAAGTTTATATTTCACACTTCCATTATGCATAAGAACTTACTGGAGATACTAGTGGCTCTAGAGGAGAAATGTGATTTGTGATAATAAATTATTTCAGTTTATTTTCAGCATCCTTAAACTTTGTGAGAATGAAGGATTTTTCTTGAAGATGTGCCTTTGCCAGCAAGAAGAGAAATGATGTGATCAGCTATAACTGAGAGAGTTCATAGCTTTTAAAACTAAGAGATCAAGAACTAACATAAAATTGGGATGGGGTACAGAGAAAGAAGGAAGAGAAAGCATGTACACAAGTCAAACCGAAATTCTTTGCATAGAAAATAGTGAATATAAGAAGAAAATACCAAGGACGACAATAAAAGAAAACCGTACATAGCACTCAAAAGGATCATTAGAATCATTTCTGAAGTGATACTTTGGCCGATATCACTGGTTCTACACAGACAAATAACAAGGAAAAGAGTTGGAGTATTTTCTACTACGTTGAGTAGAAATTTAAAAAAAAACACGTTATTAATTTAGGAATATTTGCTAATAAATTGTAACATTCCCCCTAAGCATTTCTCATTCTTTCATATTTCTGGATCAAGGCAATTAAACCATAGGGAATATGCTGAGATTAATCACAATTTTCAGACTTAGTGTTGTAAAGTAAAACAGCAGGAATAGAAATTGTGTTACTTATAGATATGTTATGATCCCTAGCAGACCTTCTTACAATATATTGCATCAAGGAACTCCTCCATATAAAACATTGTTTTTAAAACTATAAATCTATAATTTTCTCAGTATATGATTCAGTGAAGAAGCTCTTTCTTCCAATGCAATCAGCCTCATTTTTGCTTCCTTTTGAGAATTTCCTGAGGGCAGTGAGAGATTTAAATGGTTACATAGTCCATGTATATATGAAAAGTAGGTCTTCTTGAATCTGAGATCAAGTTTATATTCACTACTAAATTCTGATTTCCTTGATGTTTTTAAGTTCCAAACTGTCCCTCCAGTCTTCTCTACCTTTGACAGAGATATAAAAATATATCTAAAACCATACTATTTATATTTCTATTTATCAGTTCTTTCTATGGAGGGAGGTAACATCTTCCTTCATAGGTTGTTTGTAATTGATTTGAGTATTTATAATACTCAGAATAACTTGCGTGTTTACAGTTATTTATATGGTTTCTTAGAATAAATGTAAAGTGTTATGCTAAGTGGCACAGTTGATAGAGTGCCAGGTCTGGAATCAGGAAGACCTAAGTTCAAATCAGGCCTCAGACATTTATTAGTTGTGTGACCTAGGCCATGTCATTTAAATACTTTTTTTCAGTTTTTTCATTTATAAAATTAGCTATGTAAGGAAATGTCACACTACTCCAATATTTTTGCTAAGAAACCCCCAAATAAGGATATGAGGAGTAGAACATGACTGAAATGATTGAATAAATAACAACATTTTTTTCTTGTTTATCCAAATCAAGTAAAAGGAAAACTGATCTTAATTTTCTAAAATGGAAAAATTCATTAACAAAAAAGGGTAATCAAGATGATGATTGGAGCAGCCAGCCTATATGTTTACATTTTTCATCTTCTGGAATCTTTATTAGAATTATCTATACTTTTATGAACAAATTATTTTCACATCTTGATAGACAATTGTAGTGTCCTATTTTTTCACTAAATATTACTGAGAAATGAGGGAGATGGAGTCAAGATGGGGGGATGACACATTTCTGAATTAGCTCTGGACCAGCAGAACCCACAAATATCGGGAGTGCAACAAATTATCAGCAGAAGATAATTTCGAAGATCACCAGAAAAGGTATGTTTCAATTGTAAATGGGAGGCAGACAGAGAAGCACAAACAGCTAAATACAAACACTAATGCAGACAGTGCAGAGTCTTGGGGCAGTTGGTTACTCTGCCCTGGCTGGAAGCCAGCAGATCAGCAGAGAGGTTATAAAACATCCAACACAAAACACAAAAAATAAAGTGAACCCCAAAATGGCAGAATCTCAGGGGACCTGGCCATGCCCACCCAGTCCCGGGAGTGAATCATCACTGACCCAGTGCAGTTAAGGCTGCTTGGAAAACCTCCCTGCCATAAAGGCAGACCTTAATTTAAAAAAAATGAGTAAAAAGGTAAGGAGGACTCTGATGATAGACAGCTTTTATGGTGAAAGAGAAGAACAGATTTCAAACCCTAAGGAGGCTAAAGGCAGATTGTTTCCAGATGAAGCCCCAAAAGGCAATATTACCCCATCACATAAGGCTCTCCTAGAAGAAATTAAAAAGGATCTTTAAAAGAAAGCTAGAAGAAAAATGGGGAAAGGCAATGAAAAAATTGCAAGAGGCTTTGGAAAAGGCATATAACTTATTGAAAGATAGATTTGATAAAATGGAAAAAGAAAGCACCCTCAGAAAAATAGAATTTATGAAACAGAAAAAAGAAAATAACTCCTTAAAAACAGAATTTGTGAAATGGAAAAAACAATTCCTAGAACAAAACAACTTGTTTAAAAATTCAATTGGACAAATACAAAAAGAAGTTTAAAAAAATTAAATGAAAATAATAATTCACTAAAATTCAGAATTGAACAAATGGAAATGAATGATTCAATGAGACAACAAGAATCAGTCAAGCAAAACCCCAAAAAATGAAAAAATAGAAAAAAATGTAAAATACTTAATTGGAAAAACAATCAAGCTGGAAAATAGATCTAGGAGAGGCAATCTAAGGATTATTGGACTCCCTGAAAAGTACATGATGAAAAAAAGAGCCTAGACATTATCTTTCAGAAAATCATCAAAGAGAACTGCCTGGATATCATAGAATCAAAAGGTAAAATGACCATTGAAAGAATTCACTGAATGCCTCCTGAAAGAGATCCCAAATTAAAATCTCAAGGAATATTGTGGCTAAATTTGAGAAGTATTGAACCAAGGAAAAAATATTATAAGAAGCTAGAAAGAAACAATTCAAGTACCAAGGAGACACAATATGGATTACTTAGGGCTTAGCAGCTTCCACTGGGCTTGGAATCTGATATTTTGAAAGGTGAAGGAACTTAGAGTCCAGCCAAGAATAAATTATCCTGCTAAACTGAACACCTTTCAGGGAAGAAGATGGGCATTCAATGAAACTGGCGAATTCCATTTATTTTTGATGAAAAGACCAGAGCTAAACAAAAAATATGACTTCCAAATATAGAACTCAAGGGAAACATAAAAAGGTAAAGTGAAAAAAAAAACTCTTGAGAACTGTATTTCTGTTATGGGTATACATTGAGAGTAAATGTATAATCTGATTTTACTGTTATAATATTAAAAAAGAAACCAGAGATGGAAATGGGATTGTAACAAAAAAAAAAGGGGGGGGGAAGTGGAGGTAAAATGAGGGAAATTGCATTTTAGGAAGAGGAAACATATTATAATTGAGGGAAAGAAGGAAGGGTGATGAATATTGTGTGAATCTTACTCTCATCAGATTTGGCCCAAAGAAAGAATGTTAAATATATTTGGTTTCACTGAGAAACATCTCTCATTATTATATTATATTATATTATATTATATTATATTATATTATATTATATTATATTATATTATATTATATTATATTATATTATATTATATTATATTATATTATATTATATTATATTATATTATATTATATTATATTATATTATATTATATTATATTATATTATATTATATTATATTATATTATATTATATTATATTATATTATATTATATTATATTATATTATATTATATTATATTATGTTATAGAAAAGTGGGAGGGGAAAGGAGCAAAGGGAAGGGGTAGGCTAAATAGAGGGGAAAAGAGAAATAGTAAGGGAAAGGTATTAGAAAGGGGGAGAGTCTCTAAAGGGGGAGGACTGCTTGAGGCAAGTAGTGCTAATAAGTATAATACTGAGGAGGAGGGCAAGGAAAAAAGGAAAGATAAAAGTATAATTTGGGGTTAATAAGATGTCAGGAAATACAGAATTAGTAGTTTTAACTGTAAATGTAAATAGAATACTAGAAAAACTAGATATGACAGATCTTTGGAGAAAATTGAATGGAGACAGAAAGGAATACATTTTCTTCTTGCAGGTCATGGAACCTATATTAGGACATAAAGATCTCAAAATGAAATGCAGAAAGGCAAAAATAGTAAATGCATTTTTTCAGATCATGATGCAATAAAAATTACATTCAATAAGGGGTCAGGGGAACATAAACCAAAAAGAAATTTGAAATGAAATAATCTCATCCTAAAGATTGAATGGGTGAAACAGCAAATCATAGACACAATTAATAATTTCATCCAAGACAATGATAATAATGAGACAACATACCAAAATTTGTGGGATGCAGCCAAAGCAGTAAGAGAGGGAAATTTTATCTCTCTAGATGTATATTTGCATAAAATAGAGAAAGAGAAGATTGACAAATTGGGCTTGCAACTAAAAAAAGCTAGAAAAAGAACAAATTAAAACTCTTCACAAAATATCAAACTTGAAATTCTAAAAATGAAAGGAAAGATAAATAAAATTGAAAGTAAAAAAAAACCTATTGAATTAATAAATAAAACTAAGAGTTAGTTTTATGAGAAAAAAAAAAAACAACAAATAGATAAACCTTTACTTAATTTGGTTAGAAAAAGGAAAGAGGAAAATCAAATTGTCTCAAAAATGAAAAGGGAGAACTATCCACCAATGAAGAGGAAACTAGAGCAATTATGAGGAGTTACTTAGCCCAACTTTATGCCAATAGATTTGACAAACTAAGTGAAATGGAGGAATACCTACAAAAATATAGATTGCCCAGATTAATAGAAGAGGAAATAAATTGCTTAAATAGTCCCATTTTAGAAAAGGAAATAGAACAATCTATTAATCAACTCGCTAAGAAAAAATCCCCAGGATCAGATATATTTACATGTGAATTCTACCAAATATTTAAAGAACAATTAACTCCAATACTATACAAACCATTTGGAAAAATAGGTAATGAAGAACTCGTACAAAATTCCTTTTATAACACAGACATGGTACTGATATCTAAACCAGGTAGGATGAAAACGGAAAAAGAAAATTACAGACCAATCTCCCTAATGAATGTTGATGCAAAAATCTTAAATAAAATATCAGCAAAGAGATTATAGATAATCATGTGGAGTACAAGCTAGAAGCTAGTTCCTTGGAGGGCTTCAGGTCAGCCAGAGTCAGAATAAATTAAAGTTCTTGGTTTTTAGGGGGAGAGGTGAAAGAGACAAATTGTCATGAAGCTTGCCAATGATCTCGCCTGGATTCTGGAGTCCAAAGTCACCAACTTCTCTCCTAGTCATCCTGAGACAAAAGTCACTCTGGCCTCTTTCATCCCACCCTCCAATCCTTGCCTATAATTATCTTAACACCAAACATTCAGCCAGCATCAATTGTGAGAAGAACCATTTATCCAGACATGTGCTAATAGAGTCATTCTCTCATATCAAATAGATAATTAGCATTAAGTGCTCAATCATCTGATTCAAGTGTGCCTATTCAGAGTTTTAGCCCTCTACATAGTCATCCCCAGGATAATATACCACAACCAAGTAGAATTTATACCAGAAATGTAGGGCTGGTTCAGGAAACTATTAGCATAATTGACTATATCAATAACCAGATTAACAAAAAACCATATGATCATCTCAAAAGATGCAGAAAAAGCATTTGATAAAATCCAACACCCATTCCTAATAAAAACACTAGAGTGTATAGGAATAAATTTCTTAAAACAATCAGTAGTAACTATTTAAAATCATCAGCAAGCATCCTATGTAATGGGGATAACTAGAACCATTCCCAATAAGATCAGGGTGAAACAAAGTTGCCCACTATCACCATTACTATTCAGTATTATTTTAGAAATCCTAGCTTTGACAATAGGAGAAAAAAAAAAGAGAGATTAAAGGAATTAGAGTAGGTAATGAGGAAACTAAAACTAAATTATCACTCTTTGCAGATATGATGATATACTTAGAGAACCCCAGAGAATCAATGAAAAAACTATTAGAAATAATCTACAACTTTAGCAAAGTTGCAGGATACAAAATAAATCCACATAAATCATCAGCATTCTTATACATCACTGACAAAATTCAACAGCAAAAGATACAAAAAGAAATTCCATGTAAAATAACTGTTGATAGTATAAAATATTTGGGAATTTATCTGCCAAGGGAAAGTCAGGAACTATTATATAAGCAAAACTACAAAACAATTTCCACACAAATAAAGTCAGATCTAAGCAACTGAAAAAATATCAAGTGCTCATGGAGAGGTCGAGTGAATATAATAAAGATGACAATACTCCCTAAACTGATCTATTTATTTATTACTATACCAATCAAACTCCCAAGAAACTATTTTACTCATCTAGAAAAAATAGCAACAAAAACTCATCTGGAAGAATAAAAGGTTAAGAATTTCAAAGGAATTAATGAAGAGAAAAGCAAATGAAGGTGGCCTACTGTACCATATCTAAAACTGTATTATAAAGCAGTGGTCATCAAAACCATTTGGTACTGGCTAAGTTGATCAGTGGAATAGGTTAGGTTCACAGAACAAAAATAGCCAATGACTATAACAATCTAGTATTTGACAAACCCCAAGGCCCCACCTTTTAGGATGAGAATTCAGTATTAGACAAAAACTCCTGGGAAATTTGAAAACTAGTATGGCAGAAAGCATAGACCCCATCTAACACCATATACCAAGATAAGGTCGAAATGGGTTCATGATCTAGACATAAAGAATGATATAATAAACAAATTAGAAGAATATAGGATAGTTTACCTCTCAGATTTGTGAAGGAGGAAAGAATTTGTGACCAAGGAAGAACTAGAGATCATTATTGATTACAAGTAGCTAATTTTGATTACATTAAGTTAAAAAGTTTTGTACAAACAAAACTAATGCAGACAAAATTTGAAGGGAAGGAATAAACTGGGAAAACATTTTTTTACATCCAAAGGATCTGATAAAGACCTCTTTTCTAAAATATATAGAGAATTTACTGAAATTTATAAGAAAGCAAGCCATTCTCCAATTGATAAATGGTCAAAGGATGTGAACAATTTTCAGATGAAGAAATTGGAACTATTTCTAGTCATATGAAAAAGTCCTCCCAATCACTATTGATCAGAGAAATGCAAATTAAGACAACTCTGAGATACTACTACATACCTGTCAGATTGGCTAAGATGACAGGAAAAGATAATGATGAATATTGGAGGGGATGTGGGAAAACTGGGACATGATACATTGTTGGTGGAACTGTGAATGAATCCAGCCATTCTGGAGAATAATTTGGAACTATGCTCAAAAAGTTATCAAACTGTGCATACCCTTTGACCCAGCAGTACTACTATTGGTCTTATATCCCAAACAGATTCTAAAGGAAGGAAAGGGACCCACATGTGCAAAAATGTTTGTGGCAGCCCTTTTTGTAGTAGCAAGGACCTGGAAACTGAATGGATGCTCATCAATTAGAGAATGTATTGAATAAAATATGTTATATGAAAATTATGGAATATTATTATTCTATAAGAAATGATCAGCCGGTTGATTTCAGAGAGGCCTGGAGAGACTTACTGATGCTAAGTGAAATGAGCAGAACCAGAAGATCTTTAAATATGGCAACAACAAGACTATACATGAATCAATTCTGATGGAGGTGGATTTCTTCAACATTGAGATGATTCAAATCAGTTCCACATGTTCAGTGATGAAGAGAGGAATCTACACCCAAAAGAGAACCATGGGAATTGAGTGTGGAACACAGAATAGCATTCTCACCCTCTCTCTTTTTTTTTTTTTTTTTTTTTACCCTCTCTTCTTGTTATTTGCTTGCATTTTGTTTTCTTTCTCAGTTTTTCTTGTTTCTTCCTTCTTGATCTGATTTTCCTTGTTCAACAAGATAAGTGTATAAATATGTATACATATATTGTATCTACTATGTATTTCAATATATTTAACATGTATTAGAGCTAGAGGAAGGGATGGGGGGAAGGAGGGGAAAATTTAGGTGAAAATTACCCATGCATATGCTTGGTAAATAAAAAGCTTTAATAAAAAAATTACTGAGATCAAAGTATGTTCTTAAAGATCCTCTTCTTACAAGGAGATTCCTATTCATATGAATAGGACCATATCATATCAACCATAAGATATGAAAGATGTAAGCACAGAAATAGCTTTGGTAATTTCTCCACTGATTTCAAATAAGTCATAAAACAGTAAAATATGAGAGGAATTCATGAATGTCATAGAGAATATCCTGTGAATAATCCATATGAAGTTAATGGTAAAGTCCTACAGATGCTTCTGCCTATGGATAATGTTTTGCTGATTGAATAAAGTCTCCCTCACTGATTAACATAGTCACTCAAAAAATAATTATAACAATCTACAGAAGAAAAACTGACTGGATGAAAAATAGTTATTACCTCAATAATGGCAGGTAGTCATATGAGTGATTGGAGAATGATCTGGAACCAAACCTGAATAAGAGAAAAAAGAATGGGTCAGTATGTTTGAAATTTTGCAGCATTTTGAATGATCTTGAGATGTTTCCTAAAACAAAAACCCCAAGTGTTCTCCCAATAATGCTGTCTGTCTGTGAGTCATAAAACACTATGATTCTGGAAGAATCAAAATTGCTGATGATCCAAAGGACAACAGAAAGACACTTGGTAGGCATAAGTAGACTAAAATATATTACCAGTGACTTGGAAGTGAGAAGTAATGTAAATGATATTTAAAGAAAATGAAAATAGTGAAGGATAACTGACAGACATTCCAAATATGTGTATACTTATAAAATATATGTGTGTTTAAATACAGAGCAGAAAGGGGCTAGACTGATTTTCTAATCCCATCCCCTCATTCTGCAAGTGAAGAAATATTGAGTGTAAAGAGAATAAGTGATTTCCCCAAAATTACACAATTAGTAAATGGCAGAGGCAAGATTAGAACTCAGATTTTCCAATTCCCTTTCCAATTCAATACCCTTTCCATTGTGAGTCCTTTATAGAGGATTTGCAAGAAACCATGTATAAAAATCACAGAAAATGAAAAAGGACAAATGGATTGTAATCTGCATTGATAGAGAGAGAACCCATACTGAAGAATCGCAGATCCATCTAAGTCTCCTGATGTTTTTTCACTTACAGAGAATAAATCCAAATTTGTACTATCTTCCACTAGGCATCATCAGACCTGAAGTCAAGAAGACCTGAGCCCAAATCTAGATTGAGACATTTACTAGCTATGTGAACCTGTGCAAGTTACTTACCACTGTTTCCCCGTGGTAAAATGGGACTATCAATGACACTTATCTCACAGGGTTGTTGTAAGGAGCAATTGATAATATTTGTAAAAAAGTGCTTAGTATAGTGCCTTGCACAGAGTAGGCATTATATAAATGCTTATTCCTTTTCTGCTTATTCTAGAATTGTTGTATGGTTGTGGATAGAAATACATGCCTAAATTTCTCCAGTTTCCTTCTGAAGCTTGTATTAGCTAGTTCTTGATTAATCTCAGTGCTTTATAGGTGCCTAGTTACCAATCCTTCTTTAATGGTCTCTTTCATGGAAATTGTATTAATAGAGGAAATATTATATCTTTAAATTATTTCTTGGTTTTGAACTTAAAAGAGATACTTGATTTGTTCAGCATGGCTAATTTTTTTTCATCAATGCAGTTCTCCAAATCTCAATGCCTTAGTGGAAGTTTTATAAATTTGTATATATATTTTCAAAAATCATTACTTGGTAGCCATAGTTCTGATGGTGAGACTCCCCAGACTTCCCTAAGCTGGTCCTCAGACATCTAACAGACTGTTACTTAAAGCTGTTGCTTAGCAGGATTTGCCAGAGCATTCAATCCAATGAACTCCCAAGACAAAATGAAGATTCATGAGTAAAATAGTGGATTCATTTTGTACAAATGTCTGTATAAACTCTACAATTATATTAATGTTTTCTGCCTTGCATTATTCCAAAGCTGACATCTAAAAGACTGACTTCAATAATGGAATTAACTTTATCATCTCTTATTTATTTTACTTCTGGTAAGAGAAATGGAAAGTGCTTATTAGAACTGGAACTGGAAAACAATGTATACCTTCATTTTAAATTATTCAAATTGCATAGTATTCTTTGCAAATGATTAGAGGATTATTTAGCATTTTAAATTCTTGCTGGTTACTTCATCTTTTCTTGAAATACTGTATGTTTCCTGTAATTTTTTTTTTATATCTGTTATGTTAGAATTAGCTTTTCTGAGCTCTAAGTTAAACTTCCATCAGTTTTCCTTTTTTTATGCAAATGATTAATCAAAAACAATTCATTTTTATTACCTCTTGTGACTCAGTGGAATATATATATATATATATATATATATATATATATATATATATATATGGAAATAAACATTACATTCAAAAGGAATTTAAATGCTGGATTAAAAGGAGAAGAAAAGACATTCTTAAAATAAAATTTGCATCCCTTACTAACCTGTTTTTATTTACTTCTGTGGGAAAGAGTTATTGGTGATTAAATAAAATTATTTTCCTAGGTGGGCTTCTAGTAGTCCCAAGGCCTTGTTGTATTGTACTACCACAGAGTCAGCATTATGATTTTGGTCTTAAAAGAAAGAAGAAAAGATAGCAAAGGATCACTAGCTATGGAAATAGAGCATATGATATGTTTTTCTTGTCTATTACATTATTTCTGCTTTCAACTCTTTCTGATTCCCCTAATGATGTAAAACCATTCACACTTCATGGCTTCCTCCATTTGACATAATTCTTTCTGGTCTCATATTCCATCAATACTGGAAAGATGTGGCAGATAACTTACTTCCCCTAAGGCAGGAGTTCTTGAGTTGGGTGGCATGAATATAAGAATATTATTTTGATAAGTATATTTCTCTATAATTGGTTTCCTTTGTAGTCCAGTGGGTTCTATTTATGCATTAAAATATATTTATCAGAATATGTACAGAACATCTGCTCTAATAGATTTATTCTGGCTTCTGTCTCTTCCCATTTGCAAGTATATGATATATGTGAAAAAAATGACCTTTCTTCTAAATAAATGTTTATGATACAGTTAGCATCTGGGGTATTCCATGGCATCATTCATGAAAGATGAATTGATTTAATTTAAAATTATATGTTTTAGTGTCTTCTCCATTGAGATAGCCTCCTTCAATATTTAATGATCAAATTAACACAAATAATCAGAATATTGTCTAGAGCAATATATTTTTCTATAGTTTTTTTTTTCTTTTAGCCACGTCTACATGATGGCCAACAGATGTTTTTAGAAAGGAATAAATTGGTACATGGGGCAGTAGTTTCTCAACAGTAAGGCTTGTTTCTAGTGAAACATTTTGTGAAAGCCCATATGGCCTCCTACAAGGAGAAAGTTATTGGCCAAAATGATTAATTAGTCACTTCTCAGGGGACCACAGACTTTCGGTTTGCCTTTTGATTGGTTGTCAATTTGATGTATATAAATGACAAATAAGTCCACATACTCAAAGTAAAAGCTTTTAACTGCTTAGATCAGTCTCCTGTTCATCAACAACAAGTTTGCAGATAGAGAGATATAGATTATAGCTTTAAGGTAGTGTGTAGGATAACACTTGAGTGCTGATCCCACATACTCATCTTATATTAATGTACATCATATTGTTCTAAACATTTGCCCTACATAGACATGGCCTGAAATTTTTTTGTTTAGTAGATTGGCTTCTGTAGTTATTTTGTGTTTCTTGCTTGGTGTAGTTTGATTTTGTTATTTGTTTGCAGCATTTTACTCATCATTGTGTTTCTGAAAGAAACCGTATTATTCTCAATACAGACCTGAAATATATTATTTTTGGACATGATGACTGTTTATATGATTTAGTAAGAATAATATGAATTTTAAAAAGTGACTAGTATTTAGTGTAGTGATGGGATTAATGGGAGAGGAAAGAATGGTTCAAAACATGCTGGTCCTCAAATCTTTCCCTTTTGTGTCTCCCATTACCCCAACTCAGTTTAATCTTCAAGTGCTTGGTGCCTAAATAGTAATGATCTTGGTACAAGTTCATTTTCAGAATATGGATGAAATTGGATTTATAATTTCATTAGCATTATTTCCAAATGGAGAAACTCACTTTTCTATGAAGGTTTAACACCTTCTCTCTAACATGTAATCTTAGAAAGTTGCCTTAATCTCTGAGAGGTTTATGAGAGATAATAGATTCCTACAACTTATTATATCTTAGTTAACAAAATATGAAAAAACTAGTAGAAATGGAAAAATAAAATAATTTAGTTAATTTGATGCTTAGTGGAAAACTAGATTGACTGATATTTTCCCCTTTCCCTCATTAAAATGAACAGATTTTTATATCATATACACATACTATTTGAAAATTTGGGATGATGCTTTGCCAAAATCTTTACAATAATGGATGTTATATGTGTAATTCTGCACCTGAAATGCTTTTTAAGTAAAGGTTTCAGCTAAGGCATATCATTGGGTTATTTTGGTGGGATTTAATTGCTTTTTTCCTCTGAAATTTTCCAGATAAATAGGTACCCTCAATTCGTTATTTTATATAACCTTAAAATCCAGGTTTTGTGTTCTGAGACAGTTCTAGCCTAAATGATATAATCTGTTTTAGGCACTTTTCCTTTTACCTGACAATCTCCTTTCCTCATCGTTAGATCTCTCAGCCTCCCCATACTCATGCATTTTATGGAAGATGGTTATTTCCTTGTTAACTAATCTTTACTGAGGAACTAACTGATCTCTGCTTTGGGTATAATCTGCATTTTAATAGTGGGTTCTTTAAGGTAAAAAGCTTAAGAAATACAAAGGATCTAGTATTCGGAATTCAGAGAGTGGGTCTGGTATTTTAATCCAGGGGAATATTGCCTGATGTTCCTTGAGTGACACCACTTAAGTACACACCTCACCCAGAGTGTAACTTTAGTGATGGTTTAACAGGACAGCTAATATAAATATGTTTATCATTAAAATTTACATATTGTAATGAAGATTCCTTCTTTAAGCTTCTGAAAGAATATTCAAAAAGAGAATTATTGCCATGAATTCTAATTGAAATGGACACCCAGAATGTTAAAACTATGAAAAATTTTAGCGATCTCCTGGTTCAAGCACTCCTTTTACAAATATAACTACTGAGGCCCAGAGAGGTGAATTATTTGTTCAAAGTCCCCAAACTTGTTAATAGCTGATGTGAGACAGGAATCAATCTTCTGAGTCACAGTTCCGTGTTTTTTTAATGATTTTTATGGCTCTATGATTCCATAAATATTGAATTGCAAAATATTTAATTTCAGATATGGGAGTTTTGTTTTTATTCTGAGGCTCTCAAAAAAGATAAAACCAATCAAATTGCTGATGGGTGAGCTCAAATAATTCATATTAGTTATAAGTAAAATCCAAAATTACCTAGATTTAAAGTTTAAAATTCTAAACTAATATTTATTTGTCAAGTTTATTGCCAAATTCCATTAACAGGCATAAAGGGTACTTTAGCCCTAGATTGCCTTTGAACCCCACCTCCACTTTTTACAATCGAAAGAAATGCTTTCATCTCCCTTGTGAATGAACAAATGTAGCATTTGTACTTAGTAGAACTTCTATTTACAAAGAACAGAAACTGTTCTCATAGTCTTTGTGAAGTATGTCACTATGAGCCCTTTAACTTGCATCCTTGTGAAGTGAGTATTCTCATTACAAACACATGCTTTGTTTAGTCAAAAGTTAATCATAAGTTTACAAAGGCTGATTGGGCATTTGGTCTGTGACTAATTTCTGGCACCAACACTGAAGAGGCTGTGAGGAACTAGATCAGCCACACATATTTTAAGTAGAAATGCTGTGTCCTCAAATATCATATATTTGCCTAGTTCTCACTTTTGGATTGAAAGAATGCATTGCTTGAGAGGTGACCACGCTAATTCCAAGAAACACCAAGGTTTCTGCCAAAGTCGCAGCTGTTTCTACACTGGCAAAAGGAAGCATAGAAAATTATTTGTGGGAAAAAATGTAATATATTCTCTGTAGTTGTTTAGTAATCCATTCCATTTACTACTACACAACCAGAATGAAATAGACTGATTAGAATTCTAGCATCTTCACTGTTTCTACATGATGGGTTTTGTGGATAATAACATTTGTTCGGGGGGTTACCTACTATCAGAGCAAACCTCATTATAAGCAGAGTAAATTGCTTACATGCTGTGATTCCGTGATTCCAAGGATACTGTGAATGACTGTTGTCCCCCAAAGTACTTCCTCAATTTGTCATCTAGTGTCTGAGATGCTTTCACTAAAATTTTCTTTAAAATTCCAACAAAATGTAATCTCTTGAGTGTAGAGATTTTGTTTTTGTCTTTCTCTCCAGTTGTCCAGAACAGTGGTTTACATATAATAAATGCTTAATAGATGGTTGTTGAATTGGTTTGATCTCTAAGAGTGATAAAAAGCTGAATGATTCCATTATTTGTGCATTATTTTTAACGAGCCTGAGATATTGTTTTTTAGGCAGCTATGCACAGTAAATAGAACACACAACATGGAATCAGAGAGACATGAATTTAAATCCAGCCTCAAATACTCAACTAGGTGTGTAACCCTGAGAAAGTGATTTTATTGCCTCAGTTTCCTTAACTGTAAAATGAAGATAATAATAGCACCTACCTCCCAAGATTTTTGTGAAGATAAAAATATTTGAAAATTGTTTAACATATAATGGAATCTTAATAAATGTGTGTTCCCTTCTTCCTTATGAGTAAGGTTTACTACAGGAATAGGAGAGTCCTTAAGTTTAATAGGAGAAAAAATTATTTTATTTTGGAGATATTGGTTTTGAGGAACTAACAGGTAGATTTATCTAGAAGACAGTAGTTCATAAGGATTGGAGACTCAAGAAAGAATCAGAATTAGAGATATTTAACTAGTGGGCAGAATAACTAAATGAAGAATTAAGAGCCTCTCTCCTGATTGGGAAGCTCTACTCAAATTTATCCAGAATCTCTCACCCTTTTCTCTTTTTTGAACAACATCTATAAAAGCAGTATATGAAATGTCTACTTGGGGATTCATACTGAAGTCACTGGTAGAGCAAGATGCAGATATGTGGAGAGATTTAAGTGTCGGGACTATCTGTGACACATGAACTATGTGACTTGGGGCAAATTGTTTAATTTTTCTTCATCTCCATTTACCCCATCTGCAAAATGGGGATAAGGATACTTGCAATATCCATCTAATACTGCTTCTGTGAGGATCTAACAAGACAACAGGTAAAAAAAAAACACTTTGAAAACCTTAAATTATTATGTGAATGACAGAAATTATCATTTTTATCATCATCATCATCGTTGTTTTCATGTGAAACTCCTGACCTCAAAAGCAGCTTTCAGATCCAGTTTCTGCACTTTATTTCCTCTGGTCTGAATAAAATCTGGAAAACACAGCAATGGAGATGACTTTACCAAGAGGGACCAACTATTCTGCAAAACTTGCATTGCCAGAAAGAAAGAAATATGCTTCTATCTGGTAAGATAGGTACTTGCCCACAGAACATATAAACTATATATATAATTTCATCTTTTGAATGGTTCCATCTTACACTGTACACCTTGAGGAGGAAAGAGGACTGTGTATTATTTTTCTTAGGATATTCCAGAAATCTTAGTGTTCTTAGCAGCCTTCATAATTGTTAGGATTACTAAGTGAGAACTGAGGTTTTCTGGACAATTACAAGGTGAGAACTCAGGTTGACTTGATAGAGGGGGCAAGCTATTGGCTGGGGTGGTTCTTCCCAGAAGCCCTTGCATTATCCCACGCCCATTCTCTGGGAGAATAAAAGAGAGGACTCCCAGAGACAAGAGAAAGACTCTGAATTGCATCAGGCTTGACGGAGCTCTCTACAGGAAGGGAAGTCACTTCTTTGACAAGAGTTAACAGCAACTGCCTGGAGACAACGGTTCGTTCAGGAAGAAGAATCTGTCGGAGAGATTTGAGTAGAAGACACAGCAGATCTCTTCCCAGAGAGTGATCCGGCAGCTTCTAGAGACGACAGCTCGTTACACATAATTTCTTCAAAATAGAAATGCTACAAACTTACAAAAATAATCCTTAATCTAATTATTTCTGTTCCTTTCACACTTAAATAGTTATGTGAGGTTTTAAAAATAATTCATTTTTATTATTACTTTTAACACAATGTCTTTCTGCAGTGAGTAGGGTGACACTTTCTGAATGACCTTTTCTCAGACTTGTGAATCAATAGATGAAATTCTGCTTGGCCATATTAGTCACTTGATCTGTGTCTATAAGACTTTTTCTTTCAAGGTGACACCAAAAATGTCTTGTAGACATCAAAACTTCATTCTTTGGGTGATGGTAAGGCTGGGATTACATATGCAATCTTTTCAGGCACTGAGAAGCAGTTGATGAAATTTTCTACAAAATTCAAAAATCAACCAAAATGATGTAAGTTGCTTAAAAATCAGTATTTTAAAATTTTAAATAATTAAAACTCCAAATGTTCTTTTTTGAAGTTTGTAGTATTTGTACTTTTGAAGTTAAAGTTAAAAACTACACTAAAATTTCTGGGACATCTCATATTTATTATAAAGCTACTGCAATTTAATGTCTTATTATACATTATATTTTAATTTACTGCTTATTAGAATATTTACCCATGTTATATACTTTCAGTGAAATGTTTGTAGTCAATTTGCCCATACTTTGGATCCCCATCCTCCCTTCTGCATTAACCAGATGCTAATCAATGCAGAGAAAATACAGTGTAATTCAACCTTATAAAGGACCCCTGCAGATCCTTTATAATTATTTTTAAAAAGTATCCACATAGCATAGGATGTATGAAGAAGCCTAAGCTTCTCTTAAGGGCATAAGAAGGCATTACTTAGCTAAGAGAAGTACAGAAAGAGGTGTCTAGGAGTTTAGTAAAACTTCGAGCAACTCTTCTTCCTTGTGTCCAGAGGACAGGCAACTGACCTGCTTAGTAGTCCAGGAGAGAATACCTAGCCTTGGGTTACACAAATGAACTTATTAAGCGGATTTACAAAGTGAGTTTGGTTAATCAAAAGGGAGGAGAATGAAAAGAGGTTTTCTTATTCCATCTTTGATAGCATGCTGGACAATTAGAAATGTCATTTTCACTCTGCCATTGTAGCCCTCAGTTGGGGTCAACTATATGAACTAAAATACAGCTGGTGGTTTGAAGCAATAAGGCTGTTAATTAGCCAACAGGGAATAGAAACTCTAAGAAGAGGATTTTTATGTTCTCCAATCCAGCCTGGTGCCTGTTCTATTACATTGACCTAGATATCTAAACTTATATACACTAGATTTCTGTAGCTAGATCCAAGATTTGACTTTATTTTATCATAATATTCGTTTGACTTAATAATGATTTAGCATTATTTCCTTTTTTAGGGGAAATATTGGTTTCAGAAAAGGGCAGAATTTTTGGATAAGTAGGATTAAATAATGTGTTATCAAGGAAAATGTAAGTTAGAGCCAGAACATGTTAGGCTTTATCAGTCAAGATAAGAAGTTTTTGTTTTATCATCTGAGAATAGGGAGTCACTCCCTATTTTTGAGGCTTTTGAGCAAGAGAATGACACTACAATTGTAAATTAAGAAGACTATTTGGGCAGCTATATAAAGCGTAGGTAGAAGCATGGAGAAACTAAAATCAGAGAAAACAGTTAGAAAGCTTTTAAAGTAGTCCAAGTGAGAAGCCTTGAACCAGAGGCAAAAAAAAAAATCGATTAACATACTATGACAGTAGTCTAAGTGAGAGGTAGTAGTGGGAATACATAAAGGGAGGGTAGATTAAAAAGATATTGTAGAGATTAACAGAGGAGGAAGTAAATTACTTAAATAGTCCCATTTCAGAAAAAGAAATAGAACAAACTATTAATCAACTCCCTAAGAAAAAAATCCCCAGGACTAGATGGATTTACATGTGAATTCTACTAAATATTTAAAGAATAATTAGTCCCAATGCTATATACATTATTGGAAAAAATAGGGAATGAAGGAGTCCTACCAAATTTCTTTTATGACACAGACATGGTACTGATACCTAAACAAGGTAGGTTGAAAACAGAGAAAGAAAATTATAGACCAATCTCCTAATGAATATTGATGCAAAAATCTTAAATAAATATTAGCATAAAGATTACAGAAAATCATTCCCAGGATAATACACCATGATCAAGTAGGATTTATACCAGGAAACTGTTAGTATAATTGACCATGTTAATAACCAAATTAACAAAAACTATATGATCATCTCAATAGATACAGAAAAAGCATTTGATAAAATCCAGCATCCATTCCTATTAAAAACACTTGAGAGTATAGGAATAAATGGACTTTTCCTTAAAATAATCAATAGCATTTATTTAAAAGCATCAGTAAGCATCATATGTAATGGGAATAAGCTGGAACCATTCCCAATAAGATCAGGAGTGAAACAAGGTTGCCTACTATCAAAATTACTATTCAATATTGTATTAGAAATGCTAGCTTTGGCAATAAGAGTGGAGAAAGAGATTAAAGGAATTAGAGTAGGTAATGAGGAAACCAAATTATCACTCTATGCTGATGATATGATGGTATACTTAGAGAACCCCAGAGATTCTACTAAAAAGCATTAGAAATAATCCACACCTTTAGCAAAGTTGCAGGATACAAAATAAACTCACATAAGTCATCAGCATTCTTATATGTCACTAACAAAATCCAACAGTTACAGTTGCAAAGAGAAATTCCATTTAAAGTAACTACCAATAATATAAAATATTTAGGAATCTATCTATCTGCCAAGGGAAAATCATGGAACTATATGAGCAAAACTAAAAAACACTTTCTACACAACTAAAGTCAGATCTAACCAATTGGAAAAATATTAAATGCTCTTGGATCAGGGTGAGCAAATATAATAAAGATGACAATACTACCTACAGTAATCTATTTATTTAGCTCTATACCAATTAGACTATTTTAATGACCTAGAAAAAATAACAACAAAGCTCATATGGAAAAAAAAAGATCAAGAATTTCAAGGGAACTAATGAAAAAAAAATCAAATGAAGGTGGCCTAGCTGTACCAGATCTAAAATTATATTATAAAGCAGCAGTTACCAAAACCATTTTGTATTGGCTAAGAAATAGATTAGTTGATCAGTGGTATAGGTTAGGTTCAAAGGACAAAATAGTCAATAATTTTAACAATCTAGTGTTTGACAAACCCAAAGACCCCAGCTTTTGGGATAAGAACTCACTGTTTGACAAAAACTGCTGGGAAAATTGGAAATTAGTATGGCAGAAACTAGGCTTTGATCCATACTTAACACCGTATGCCAACATAAGGTCAAAATGGGTTCATGACCTAGGCATAAAGAATGAGATTAAAAATAAAATTAGAACAACATAGGAAAGTTTACCTCTCAGACTTGTGGAAGAGGAAGGAATTTATGACCAAAGAAGAACTAGAGATCATTATTAATCACAAAATAGAAAATTTTGATTATATCAAATTGAAAAGTTTTTGTACAAACAAAACTAATGCAGACAAGATTAGAAGGGAAGCAATAAACTGGGAAAACATTTTTACAGTCAAAGGTTCTGATAAAGGCCTCATTTCCAAAAAATATATATAGAACTGATTCTAATTTTAAAGAAATCAAGCCATTCTCCAATTGATAAATGATCAAAGGATATGAATAGACAATTCTCCGACAAAGAAATTGAAACTATTTCTAGCCATATGAAAAGGTGCTCCAAGTCATTATCAATCAGAGAAATGCAAATTAAGACAACTCTGAGATACCTGTCAGATTGTCTAGAATGATAGGGAAAGATGTTGCAGAATGTTGGAGGGGATGTGGGAAAACTGGGATAGTGATGTATAATTGGTGGAATTGTGAATACATCCAGCCATTCTGGAGAGCAATTTGAAACATGCTTAAAAAGTTATGAAACTAAGCATACCCTTTGATCCAGCAGTTTTACTACTGGGCTTATATCCCAAAGAGATTTTAAAGAAGGGAAAGGGACTTGTATATGCAAGAATGTTTGTGGCAGCCCTCTTTAATAGTGGCCCCAAACCGGTAACAAAGTGAATGCCCATCAATTGGAGAATGGCTGAATAAATTGTGTTATATGAATATTATGGAATATTATTGTTCTGTAAGAAATGACCAGCAGGATGATTTCAGAAAGGCCTGGAGAAACTTACATGAACTGATGCTGAGTGAAACAAGCAGGATCAGGAGACCATTATATACTTCAACAACAATATTATATGATGCTCAATTCTGATGGACATGGACATCTTCAACAATATGATGAACCAAATCAGTTCCAATAGAGCAGTATTGAATTGAACCAGCTACACTCAGTGAAAGAATTCTGAGAGATGACTATGAACCACTACATAGAATTCCCAATCCCTCTATTCTTGTGCCCCTGCATTTTTGATTTCCTTCACAGGTTAATTGTACACTATTTCAAAGTCTGATTCTTTTTGTACAGCAAAATAACTATATGGATATGTATACATATATTATATTTAACTTATACTTTAACATATTTAACATTTATTGGTCAACCTACCATCTGGGGGAAAGGATAGGGGGAAGGAGGGGAAAAACTGGAACAAAAGGTTTGTAATTATCAATGCTGAAAATTTACCCATGCATATATCTTTTAAATGAAAAGCTATAATAAAAAAAAGATATTGTAGAGATAGAATTGACAATATGTGAGGAAGAGAGGGAATAGGCAGGAACAATTCCAAGATTTTGAAACTGAGTGATTAGAAGGTGAATCTATTAACAGATGTAGAGAAGTTGAGAAGAGAGGCAAGTTTAGAAGGGAAGTAAGTTATTGAGCTTAGGACATGTTGACTTGGAGATCCTCACAGCACATCCAAGTGGAAATTTCTAACAGGCAGATAA
The DNA here is from genome assembly GCF_048593235.1 of Sminthopsis crassicaudata. Classification (NCBI taxonomy): domain Eukaryota; kingdom Metazoa; phylum Chordata; class Mammalia; order Dasyuromorphia; family Dasyuridae; genus Sminthopsis; species Sminthopsis crassicaudata. The sequence continues at coordinate 140,683,710 of NC_133621.1, forward strand.
ATATGTGGATAGGGGACAGGTTGTGGGGTTTGTAAAATACATTTGAAAATATTTTGCTAAGAAATCATTTGCTAATCATTAACACTATTGAATCAGATGAACTCACTAAATGAGTTTTTTTTTTTTTTTTTTTTTTTTTTTTTTTTACTTTTGGTTTGATTATTGCACTATAGACAGAATGCTGAATTAGCACTCAAAATTGGAAAACTAGTTTCAATACTTTCAATGACTTCCTCTTTCACTTTTTTTTTTAAAGATGAACTTAATGAGGCAACAAAATAATTGTCAGCAGTATTTTCATAATAAATAGTTAATGATATATTTTTTTAAGTTTTTTACATTTTACTATTTCAAAATAACCAAGATTTCATCATGGTGGCCAGATTTTCCACCAAGACAAATCTTTACCATTCCATAACTCAACATGTGTTTGTTTTAACAGGAGCTATGACAAAACAAGATCTTATGACTAACAATGGAAGGAAAACTTTCTGAGATAGCTGTATAATTCCTTAGAGAAAAGTCTATACCTGAAACTATACTTATATCTATAAATAAGCATTGTTCCAGGTTTAGAGGATACAAATGATAAAAATAATAATTGATAGAGCTTTGAGGTTTTCAAAATGCTTTACATATATTTCATGATTTTATCATCACAACATCCCTGTGGGGTAGATGCTATTATAATCCCCATTTTATAGATGAAGAAACTGATATTAATTCAAAATACTCCATGCCAAGGGATGGACTGGATAAAGGGCAGATAATGAGTCTTATTTGGACATGTGAAATTTGAGAAGTCTATAGAACATTCTATTCAAAATATCTACTAATGGTTCATAATGTGGGATTTGATTTCAGGAAAGAAACAAGAATCTGGAGTTATCAGCTTAGAGACAGCTAAGCACATGAGTACTGAAGAAGACATCAAGTAAGAGAATATAGAGAGAAAAGAGAAGGTGGTTAAGGACAGAGCTTTGTGATAGCTACAATTAGTGGATATGTCTTGAATGATGACACAGTACAAAAGATCAGGAAGAAGTCATTTGCCTTCTTTATATGAGTAGATATTGTGTTCCCCTAGTAGAATGTGAGTTCCCTGAATTATTTAATTAATACATGTGGCAGAAAATACTATTAGGACATTAAGAAATAATTTTTAATCTGTTCAGTTTAATAATATTATCAGATTGAAACTTCTATATTAGGGGTGACAAAATATTAACTCTTCCTTATATATGACCCCAGATTTCTTCATTTCAGATAGCCAATTTGTTTGAACTTAGTTTTCAAAGATGGTCAATAAAAAGAATTTGTGTTTAAATGCAAAAAGTTTATGCAGCAATTTTGATATGATATAAAGAGTTCTAGATTAGAAAGAGAAGCCTTGAGTTTAATTTCTGACCCAATTCGTGTGAAATATTTAATCTTTGTGTAAACACCTTTCTTGATCTTTACAGTACAAAATGAGAAGGTTGGATGAAATGCTACATACAGTTCTTCCTAGCTCTAAATCTATTACCTTGGCTATGCCATATAGTATTTCAAACCCAGTGATATGGACATTTACCAGTTCTTACCATCAATTTTACAGTTATTAAGGAATGCAACAGAATGTTGACAATTCTTTGTTTTATACTTCACTCTACATTAAAAGTCATAAAGGAATGAACTTTACTAATAATTAATATTTTTTTCAATTTACACAAGAGAATACATGAGTTGTACATATTAAGTAATCAATCTGATTACTATTATTCAATAAAAACTACATAATAAAAATGCTACTACCCATTGTGATAATGTATTTTAATTACTCAAAAGGGAGATTAAACCAATATTATCTGTCTAAAATAAACACAAGGGATAATAAACAATTTCCATGAAATGTTTCAAGATACTTGGCTAGAGTCTTGGGCCTAGAGTCAGGAAGATCTGATTTAAAATCTGGCTTCAGACATTTATCAAATATGTGATCTTGGGCACATTACCCAGTTTGCCTCAGTTTCCTCATCTGTAAAAATGAGCTACAAAATGATGTTTACCAAAAAAAAAAAAAAAAAAAAAAATCCAAATGGTATCACAAGGAATCAGATATGACTAAACCACAACAGAGAGTAGAAGAATGTTCCTAATAAACATATTGACTTTCTTTTGATGTTGTATTTTTTGAGTAGAACTTTCTGAAACTCCCAAACTCTAATGAGTCTGGACTCTGGCTTAGAAAGTTTAGGTATTAGATCATTTGTAATCAGCCTAATCCTGAACTTTTGTTCATGCTCACTTACAAATTGTTCCCCGAAACTGCACAGATGTGAGAATTGTAATTCCAGCCCTGTAAAGTCATCTATCTGGCAACAGCAACCCTGTCTGCAATAGTTAACTGTCTTTTTTTATATATTTGACATGGTCTAGTAATGTTGCAGAGCTTTGCTGCTTCAGTTGATGACTATCAGCAGTTTCTAAAGCCTTTTCAAAAGGACCAGAAGAATAGATAATGATAGTGAACAGTGCTGGAATGAAGAAAGAAAGAGTGAATGGATATTCAAATGTTGATGCAATTTTGTTCCCCTAAATGATTACAATTCATTTGGTTTGATTGGCTTTTTCAGGCTTGGATTTTAATTCTTTATTGTCTAACTTCTGCAAAATGCCATTCAAGAAACACATGTCAGTATAAAATCCATCAGAAATGTTTAGACAGATGAAACTACAGATAGGAGAAACATATACTTCTGTTAATGGATGTCCATTCAACTGTCCTACATCAATACTTGCTTAACCCAACTCTTTAAGTATGTTAACCTTGAGGAAAGTGGTTTATAGAAAGGGACTGTGTCTTAGAATGCTTGACATATATTAGGTAATGTAGGGCAGAACACATTTTATAACACTCAAAAGTACTGCTGTAGACAAATTTAAATGCAACTGACAAATATTGAATAAAATAAATAAAAATGCAATAGAACATTTTCTAAAGCCAATGTGCAACCCTCAGGGCTCTGTAAAGTACAGTTCAGTGGCCTTATTTGTATTTGAGTTTGACAATACTACAGTAAGGAATACCAAAGAAAACTACATGGATGAGCAAAATATACTATGCTAAAGTATTTTTATATGTTTAATTATACAACCCATTTAATACTTGAAAAAAAATCATGCTGAAAAGTTTTGCTGCCTTATTTACCATTTAAGACTGCAATTTTATTATTACTATTGATGCTAAGAAAAATATTATTTTTCTCATCTTTACTTTTCAATAATTAATATTACCATGTGAGATGTTAAAGAGGTAGTATGTTCTAGATAGCTAAATTGAATCAGCATGAACTAGGGTCAAATCCTCCTTTTGAAACTTGGTAGCTGTATAATAAGACAAGTTACGTAACTTTTCTGAACCTCATTTTCCCCATCTGCAAAATATAAGTAACTAAATCTATAGTGCCTAATAGGGTGGGTATGCATCAAATGAAAAGATAGATATCAAGCACTAGACAAGGTTCCATTCCCAAAGTCTCATAGTGCATTTTATTTAAGCTTTAATCATTTAAAATTACATTAAAACTTTTGGGGCAACCAATATAAATGCTACTTATTATTATGTCATGCTCACTCTTTGATGAGATTAATTTATATGTCTGTCCATCTTCTAATTTATTAAATCTGTTTTCATTAAGCAAAGTATGATATTTTTCTGCTTCAGTGTTGGAGCAGAGATGCTTGTTCAAACCATTATTTAGAAAATTTCTTCATGTCTTTCCCAGACACAACCATCATTTTCTTGCTATAACAAGTATTATCCATTATAAGATCTATACTCCTATTGGTGAATAGTATCTTGGCAGAACATGGAAGTCCCTATTGGGACTTAGAAGGCAAATTGAATTTTTAATCACTAAGTTTCTAGTTCAAATCTGTAGTTAAGTGCAAAGGGTTTTAATTCAGTCATGTTCATCTAGAAATAATTTTTAAAATGGAAACTCAGGCTTCTTTATACTCTAAGTTCCCAAAATCTAGTTCTTTCTTTAACTGAAACAGAATATATTACTTGACTTTTGAGTCTCTACTAGTACTTATTTCACTGAGAATAGCAATCTGGCCTCCCTGCTGCTGAAATTGAGTAGACCAAAAACAAAACAAAACAAAAAAACCCCTCTCATTTAGTGAACAATATATCCATATAGCCTAAGTTATGACTTGTGAAGCCTATGAAACAATTAAAAGCAAAAGGACTCAGATCTCCTCTCTTCCAAAAAAATAAACCATTCTTTTGTAAAGTTTAGAATTATGCAACAAGCAGCCACCATAATCCATTCACTACTTTGATTAAAGGGAAATATTATCTCCCCTGTTCTAGCCTAGGAGACCCTAATGAAGAGCTCCCATATGCTCATGCCATTAAAATGGCCAGCATGCTTGAATGAAAAAGATTCACATTTTCCATTTTAAAGCAAGTCATTAAACTAGGAGATGAGTGATCACAATGACTAAGTGAATCCACATGAAATTATTTTCTGAAATTTATCCTTTTGAATCTCATAATTGTTCATTAAATTTTTTATGTTAATTTATCTAGGTTTCAAAATTTGATACTATACTATTATACTACATTGCTGAAAAACCCAATTGAAATTTCCAAATGCTATAAGGTAGATATTGTTTTGTTCTTATTTAAATAAATGTAGTTGTTATTAAGCATGAGTAGAAAAGTCATTTTTCTGTTATTCTTATTATTTTAAACTTTCCATATCTTCTTGAAGTTTCTTGAGATTTGAAATTCAAATCCATGAGAACCTTATTATATTAACTATGGCTATAAAATAGTCATTCACTTTTAGACACACTAATCAATGTATATTTATCCAATCAAGAATGTCCTTCAAAGTAGTAGTTTCTTTGAGAACATTATTTTAATGTTGTTACTGCCATTGCTTAGTCTAAATAACTAGGAGGATAGTAGAACAATCAAAAGAAAAATTTGCAAGTTAGGAGGAAGGGCAGATGTGGGTAGAAAGATAAGTTTAGTTTAAAAATATCTAAGTGGAGGCAGTCAATTAGGAAATATAGGATTGGAATTCTGAGAAGAAATCAGGGCTGAATAAATATATTATATAATTTGTATCTGGAAAGAACCTTAGTGATTAATTAATTCAATTTTCCTTAATTTCAAAGGAATTGAGGTCCATGTCTGATTCTCATGACCCTATTTGAGTTTTTATTTTGTTTTGTTATTTTTACAGAGATACTGGAATGCTTTACTATCTACTTCTCTAGCTCATTTTACAAATGAGAAAACTGAGGCAAGCAGATTAAGTGATTTGCCCAGTGTCACACAGCTAGTAAGTGCCTGGGGCCAGATTTTTACTCATGAAAATGAATCTTCCTAACTCCACGTCTGATACTCTATCCAATGAGTCACTAGCTGGCCTAGGATATGAAACTGTATTCTCACTTCAAATCCAAGGATTTTTCCAAAGCTCTCAATATTTTGGAAGTCATAGGTGATAAGTAGCCTTTGTTTGCCAATGTATAAGATTAAAAGAAAGGGACAGTTGAGGACCTCTTTTTAGTCCTTTTTCAAATCGCTTCATCCACATGTAATTCATATAGGTTTGTTAAATTTCAGTGAAATTTAGCATCCAACCAAAGTTATCTAAAACTTTCATTGTTTCTTATTATTGCACCATTACTACATAAATTGATAAGTATTATTTATCAACTACTGGATTACATAGTATTCACTATGTAACCACTGGGCTCCCATTCCTCTACACCTGTGCTTCTTTCTGGTATTCCCTTCCTTGGTTTCACCTCCTATGTATCTACAAGGTAATATTTTGTATTACATAGTATATCTATGCACATTTTATTTCTATACTAGGTTGCATACATGAAAAGGATAAGTATCATGTTTTATCTAAATCTTAAGTCTATCCCCAGAACCTATGACAGTGTTCAGTACATAGTAGGTGATTAATAAATGTTTATTGAATTTAAGAGGGAATACTGTTGGTTAATACTGTGAAAAAGTATTAATCAAAAGAATTAGATTAATTAATTTTAAAAATTAATAAAAAAGAAAAACTTAAAAGCAAGCTCTTTTCAGAGTCAAAGTAGTTTATAATAAAGAAATTAGTAAAATGGAACTCTTAAAGTTTTTATTTTGGAGAAAATCTGTATTTATCTGCAGAGTTACAGCATACCTGGGAATAGGGGAAGAGAATGAAGTATTTTTCACTTAGGCTAATTAGCACTCCTATACACTGAATTAATTTTGAAGGTTTCAATAATCTTTTTTTTTAATCATTGACTGTGACTTCTTTGAAATATGTGTGTGGTTATGAAGCAGTGAACAAGCACAGCAGTGGATAGAAGTTTGTTTTCAATTGTAATTGTACCCCTCCTTCCTCCACCTTCTTTCCCCTTCTTCACAACTCCACATACACACTCTTCATGAATGAATAATCCTCAAAGGATGACCTACCAAATTCCAGACTGCCAGGAAAGAAATGCCAGTTCTTTTCATGGATTTGCTACTTTGGCCAGTTGCCAATAACTCAACAAAACCCTGGGTATATAAAAGCTTAGTATGTAGGTTGAAAGAAAATCACTTGGTTTTATAACTGAAATTTTGAGAGAAATTCTTATTGCAACTAGTTAAATTTATGTTTTCATCAGAGGTTATTCTTCATCTTTAAACTAAGGCTAAATGGGAAATTATCACAGAGACAGATGGTTATATCACCACTACCTCAGAGATTATGTTTCTTCAGTAACTAAGAAAATAATTTTTTGGGATACGATTTCTCTCCTAGGGAAAAAAAAAAGAAATGAAACTGACTAATACAGTACAGTACACTTATTTACCTTTCCATAGAAACAGGCAAATTAGCTCCTGCATAAGTAAAGTAATGTAAGTTACTATTTCTAAGAATACCATATGCTTAAAAAGGAATAATGAATGATAATTAGATTTTTCTTTTTTTACTTCTCTTTCCTTTTTTTTAACCATTTTAAGGGTCACTAAAGTTTTACTAGAAAAAGAAAAGCCAAAAATTTTGTTAAATAACAGCAGACAGGTATAGTGAATAGAGAGCAGGAAGACCTTAGTTTAAATTCTGCCTCTGAAACATATTTTGTGACCCTGGACAAGTTACTTCTCAGTGCTCCAGGCAACTCTCTAAAACTATAAGGTATAACTGAGCTTCTTGTCTGCATAATTGGAAGGAATTTCCATTTCTGGAGAACTCTACACTGAAGAAATTAAAGGTCTAGACTAAAAAAAAAATTCAATATTGCCATGGCTGTATCTAAATACTTCTTTATGGAAGATTGAAAATTTTAAACTAATTTCATGTTATTTTAGGATTTGGGGGGGTTTGCATGATATTTTATTATCTAACATAAAATCGTGTCACTTCTTTACAACAGATACATGATTAGCATGAAATTATTCCTGCTGATAATTTATCGAATTATTATATGGCAGTAATTTTATTTTTATGAGTATTGCATAGGTGACAGATTACTCTGATATTAGCAGTGTTACTGTCTAGTTAACAAATTGCCATCTGCATGAAGAATCTCTTACAGATACAGGCTGTCATTTTAGAGGTGAAAAAAAAAAAACCAAAAAATGTAGTTGTACAAATGAAAAATGTTACGGATATGTAATGTAAATGGTAGTTACTGAGAAAGCCTATTGGCTTCATTTTTTAAACTAAATAGAAAATAATAATTGGTTTGATTATTCTTTTTTTTATTTTATTAGTTTTTATTTACCAGATATATGGCATGAGTAATTTTACAACATTGACAATTGCCAAACCTTTTGTTCTAATTTTTCCCCTCCTTCCCCCCACCCCAGATGGCAGGTTGACCAATACATGTTAAAGATGTTAAAGTATAAATTAAATACTATATATATATATATATATATATATATATATATATATATATATATATATATATATATATATATATATATACACACACACACACACACACACACACATACAAATACTTGTTTTGCTGTACAAAAAGTATCGGACTTTGAAATAGTGTACAATTAGCCAGTGAAGGAAATCCAAAATGCAGGCAGATAAAATTAGAGGGATTGGGAATTCTATGTAGTGGTTCATAATCATCTCCTAGAGTTCTTTTGCTGAATGTGGCTGGTTCAGTTCATTACTGCTCTATTGGAACTGATTTGGTTCATCTCATTGTTGAAAATGGCCACATCCATCAGAACTGATCGTCATATAATATTGTTGTTGAAGTATACAACGATCTCCTGGTCCTGCTCATTTCATTCAGCATCAGTTCATGTAAGTCTCTCCAGACCTTTCTGAAATCATCCTGTTGGTCATTTCTTACAGAACAATAATATTCCATAATATTCATATAACACAATTTATTCAGCCAATCTCCAATTGATGGGCATCCACATAGTTTCCAGTTTCTGGCCACCACAAAGAGGGCTGCCACAAACATGGTTTGATTATTCTTGATAGAGATATAGATAGTTGACCCAAAATATCTATAAAAACTGAAATTTCATAATTGCAGAGAGAACTGATAGTTCATTTACAATGCAAGGAAAAACAACCCTTTAAATTGCACTTTGTTCATCTCATGCATTTTTAATATTTTACTTCAATTTCTGTGTATGTATATGTTTTATTTCTTATCTTTTACCTTGTCAGATTATAAACTAGACAATACAACTATTTATTTATCTTTGTATCAGCCTTAGTATAATACTTTGTTCATAAGTGCTTAATAAATATTTATTGAATTGAATTCCAAATAAAAGAAAAAGCAAGTTGAAAGAGAAACTCCCATATCATTCTTCTTCTTCCAATAAAGTTCTTCAATGCCTCTTCATGGTAGGTGAATGACTTTGGCTTACCTGTAGAAAACAATTTTGTCTTCTGTAAGAGGCTTCCCCCAGTTCTCCTCCTAACCCCTCACCATCACCTTCCCTCTGAAATCACTTCCCCTTTACACATATATATATCTTTTGTATGTATGTACTTATTTGAATGTAGACTGCCTTATTAGGATGTGAGCTTCTTGAGGACAGGAACCTGTTTGTTTGTTTGTTTGTTTTTGGGTTTTTTTTTTTTCCTATGTTTGTATTCCCAGTGCTTAGCAAAATGCTTATAAGTACTTAATAAATGCTTGACAAAGATGATGATGATAATGAATATGATGATAGTGACAAGAATGATGAAGATTCTCAAGGACTCTGTCAGTAGATCTGTAGTAGGTCCTACTAAACTAAAAAAGGCTACCAGCATTGTTTGGATAATACTGTGTCTATCACCTAAAAACCAGCAAAACAATGTTCAGAGAAGTCTGCAACCAGGTCAGCCACAAGATAATGAATTTTTTTGATCTCAAAACTTTTAAAGTCAATTTATCAAATTATAAAAAGATTGTGGTATACTTTAGGGAGTGAATACTTAAACTGACAAAATCCTTGACGTAAATTATAATTATTTTTCTTTTATTAAGGTAGAATAACTTTATATTAAAGAAGAAAAAGTATTTTGCAAAATGATTTAATTTTTTTCAGAAGATCCAGAAAACAGAATCATTAAAAAAAATTAAACTGGTGACGTGAGCAATAAGACATTTTCTAATCCCCATGTCCTATCAAATTTCTCCAAAACAGAAATTACATAACAAATATAAAGCAGGGAATTCTGTGGTCTAGGATATTCACAAAAAATTGACTTACAACAAAACCTATTTCTACATAACAGTCTTCTCTCTCTCTTTCCAAAACAATGAGAAACCCAGATCCAGGTTGAAAAAATTTGCTTTTCAGGAGAAAGAGGGCTGTAATCCTGTAGCACCAGTGCTACAAAAGTTCTGAAGTGTCATCCTGGGGTGGACAACCCTATAGCTCTCTGAACTGCTAGGTATGGATCATAGAGCTAAGAAGCGAAGAGAGCAGGACAGGGAAACCATGTATATGTCTGGGGAGTGTGAGTGTGAGGGTAGGAGTAGGGGTTGTACAGCATTCCATTAAGCCTGAGGACTAAAATGTCAGCCCCCATCTGTGAGCAGTTCTGACCATCCAAAAATCACCTGGGGCAGAAACCTAAATTGTTGAACCAAAGATTGCTCAGCGTGAGAGAAGTCTGAGATACTTTGAAAACTTGCCCTCTGGAAAACAACCATCAGAAGAGAGTCAGTCAGAAAGTGAATTTAGAAAAAAAAAAAAAAAACAGGAGAAAAAAAAGACTAAAATTGTCTCAGATCTCAGGACAAAGAAAACTCAAAATATCTTGAACATAAATAAATAAATCAAGAGGGGAAATATTTACAAGTAGAAATGTGCCTTCTACATTTAGCAAATGAATTCATGTATATCTATGAATAAAAACTGAAAAACAAAGAAGAAAAATGAATTAATAAGATAAATGACCTTAAAGAATGTAAAGAGAATATGAAGCCTCAACATATTGTTCCTGAGTTTCAAAGATAGTTAGTTAAAAGAAAACAATCTAATGATAATTCATTTTCTTCATTCAAGGATTCTCTTACTTCCAAAAGAAAAATGACAATTGTAAGAGCAGAATTTTTGGCATACACACACACACACACACACACAAAATGGGCAGAATAGAAAAACTATAATCTGTAATAGCAAGTTTTACTAAAGAAAACTAAATAAAAGCGAGAATAATAAATTGGGATTGCAAATTCACAGAAATGAAAGACAATTTAGAAGAAAAGAAGCAAAAAAAACTAACAAAAAGTAAAAGAAAATCTGTTCACTATGCAAGCAAAACATGCTGATCTTAAATACAGGTGCACAGATACAATCTAATGATGGTAGGTATTACAGGAAAAAAAAACAGTACAAAAAACCTTAATACTATAATGCAGAAAACAATAGAGAACTGTTCAAAACTTCTGAAAATAGAAAATAAAATGTCAACTAAAAAAATTTCTAAATCATCTCCATAAAACGAAGGAAACACACACACACACACACACACACACACACACACACCAACAACAACAACTAAGGCTGTAAATGTCAAACTTTGACCACTCAATCAAAGACAATAAGTTCTACAAGTCATTAGGAGAAAGGAAATTAAATTCAAATAATGTTAGGGAAGAAAATGGCTTCACTTCATGTGAAGGCCATTTTCCCATTATATTTCATATCCAGTTACATCAAGTTATCATTCAACAAGTATTTTTTTTTAAATGCCTGCTTTGTGCCAAATTTTGTAATTAGGCTCCTAGGATTGTTCATCTATTTCCACTGAAGTTGGACTCTTCAAGGCTCTTTTTAGTTTTTTTGACAAAGATAGAAGGATGGTTTGCCATTTCCTTTTCTAGCTCATTTTATAATGAGGAAACTGAGGTAAGTATGGTTAAGTGACTTGCCCAGAGTCACCCACACGATGGGTATCTGAGGTCAGATTTGAACTCCAGAAAATGAGTCTTTCTAACTCTAGATCCTCTTTCTATTGAGCCATCTAATTGCCCTAAGGTACCTAGAGTACAAATACAAAAATGAAATCTCTTGTCTCCAAAGACCTCACATATTTTCTCAGAAAATGTATACATTCCTAATGTAAAGACAGGGTTCATGATGTAGTAGAAAAAAGAGCTGACCTCAAAGCCAAGAAGACTCAGGTTCTAGTTCTGCCCCTAACAATACGTCCTAAGTTTTGAGCTTGAGATAGTCTCATCTCTCTAAGAAACTCTTTTGGACATTAAGTTGCAAAGTTGATCCTGACTTGCACTGGTAACAGTTTCCTTACCCAAGAATCACTGTACCAATGAAAGCACAAATTTATTCCTTATCCCACTCATCTTATTCCTACTCATTCTGAAAAGGAATAAATATATTTCATTAAAATAGTTTGCTCTGTGCTTCTGCTCTATGAATAAGTAGAGTAGTATAGTTATAAGCTAAAATTGAATCCTATGTAGAATTCTGGCTAAATAGATATATTGTTTCCTAATGCAATAATGGCTTCAGGGAGAATATTGCTATGTTAGAGAAGGAACTGGCTAAACTTCATGTTGAATAAATTAATCCTTTTTTTAAATTCTCAAAGTTTGAATTAATAGCTTGCTAAATGGTTGTCACTTAGTGCCTGTTACTTGGTATTTTCTTTGTCTTAAGTATAGTCTTGCTTAAGACTATACTTGCAATAATAAATTCACAAATAACATATTCTTAAAAGTCAAATAAACTGAAATGCTTTGGAGTATAATAATTTAATTGATATTGTCAGGGAAATAGAAAAATCTTCCTTTGCAAGTTTACTTTTTGGTTAAACTTCACAAAATCCCAGCAGACTCTTAAAAGTCACAGAGAACTATATAATTACAGAAAAGAAAGAATGAAGACAGGCAAGAAGGGAGAAAGAAGGGAGGGAGGAGACAAATTCTATTTATATAAGTATAACCGAACATCTTTGTTAGACTCCAGTTTCCATATGTACCTTAGGGAACTATGAGATATTCAGAATTATTCCCCACACACATATTTCATATGGGCCCCTGAACTCTTTAAGGTATCATATGAAGAGGAATTTGGGACCTAAATGAATAAAAAACATTTTTTATTATCAATAGCTAACATTCACATAGCCCTTTAGAGTTTACAAAGAATTATACTTACATTGGAGCAGCCAGTTGGCTCAGTAGATAGAACACTAGGTCTGGAGTCACAAAGATCTGAATTCAAATCAGGCCTCAGATAATAACTTGTTTTCCTTATTGTTATTTGTTCTTCTATTCTTCAAGAGGACCTCGACATCAGGAAGGTAATGCTATGACTTGCAAGGATTTATATGTGGAAGGGCTGGGCAAGGTTACTGACCTCACTTTGTCCTCCAGAGCCATATTTGGATTCAGTGGCAAAATATAGACCAGGATGACTAGAAAAGAAAATGGCAAATCACTCCAGTGTCTTTGCCAAGAAAACTCCAAGGAAATATGGTCCATAGGGTACTGAAAAGTCAGACATGTATGATTTAATGATATACATACACATGTCCATAATATGCTATCTTAATGGATTCTCTAATAATTTTTTGAGATAGATACTATTTTTCCATTTTACTTGAGAATGGAGTTAAGTGACTTGGGCAAGGCCACCCAGCACAACGTGGAATTTGAACTCAGATTTTCCACATTCCAAGCCTAATATTTACTGTACCAAGCACTGTTTACAAACACAAAATTTTTTGTTTGTTTGTTTGTTTGGTTTTTTTTGTTCCTGCTCCCAAGGAGTTTACATTTTTATAGGAAAGAAAGTATACATAGGCAGTGGTGTCCAGGAAAGGGAATTTTCTTTTTTTTTTTTTTTTTTTTTTTTTTTTTTTTTTTTTTAATTTTTTTTATTATATATATATATATATTTTATAATATTATCCCTTGTATTCATTTTTCCAAATTACCCCCCCTCCCTTATTCCCTCCCCCCGACGACAGGCAATACCATACATTTTACATGTGTTACAATATAGTCTAAGTACAATACATGTGTGTGAATATCATTTTCTTGTTGCACAATAAACATTAGAATCCGAAGGTATATGCAACCTGGGCAGACAGATATTAGTGCTAACAATTTACATTCCCCTCCCAGTGTTTCTTCTCTGGGTGTATCTACCTCTGTCCATCATTGATCAACTGGAAGTGAGTTGGATCTTCTTTATGTTGAAGATTTCCACTTCCATCAGAATACATCCTCATACAGTATCGTTGTTGAAGTGTATAGTGATCTTCTGGTTCTGCTCATTTCACTCAGCATCAGTTGATTTAAGTCTCTCCAACCCTCTCTGTATTCCTCCTGCTGGTCATTTCTTACTGAGCAATAATATTCCATAACTTTCATATACCACAATTTACCCAACCATTCTCCAACTGATGGACATCCATTCATCTTCCAGTTTCTAGCTACAACAAAAAGAGCTGCCACAAACATTTTGGCACAATAGTCTCTTTCCGCTCTTTAGTATTTCTTTGGGATATAATCCCAGTAGTAGCGCTGCTGGGTCAAAGTGGTCAGGAAATCTTAAAAGATGGTGAGTGGAACAATAGAGCAGTCAGCTGATGCTTTTCAGTGGTAGTGAAAGTGTTGAGTTCCTTATAATTCTTAGGGCAAGAAATGAGAGAGGTCAAGGGAGGTGGGGAAAGGGGAATACCCATCAGGATAAAGAGGAAGAAAATGATTAGGGAAGATGAGTCTGTGATTCTTAAGTAAGTGAAGAGGTTCAAGGCTCAGCTCCTTTCACGTTAGTCTCTGGTCTGATTTGGACTATTAGCAGCAGCAGGAACAAAAGCATTGTGGGAATTGACCCAAGTGGGAAACCTGGGAGGCCAGAAAGTGCACAGCCAACTGATTCTGCTTTTCCCAGGTCAGATCTGGAAAGTACAGAGGCAGCAGCAGCACAAGTGACCTGAGATAGGGTAGCACCAGGAGGGAGTGACAGGCTCTCCAGTACAGAAGAGACAGGAGGATAATGTGTGGAAAATTTAAGAGATTTGGAGTCAAAAGAAATGAATTGAATTTCCTGGCCCCATTACCAATGTGACTTTGGCCCAATCCTTTATTTCCATTTCAACTCAATTTCCTTCTCTTTAAAGTGAGGGAAATATCCTAGATGATCTTTTACCCTCATCCTTCCTGCTTTAGCCCCTCCATGAGCATCCAGAGAATAGTGAGCCTTTAGAGTCAGGGGTAGAGGTATAGAGAGAGATAGGAGAAGTAGAAGGGTGACTCTAAAAATCTAGCCTGTGGGTGTGACCCCCCCCAGCCAAACCTCAAAGCACAACAGAAGGATGTAAAGAGGGTATCCAGAATACACCCTGTGGTATTGATGAAGTTTAGATTTGGGGAACTCAAATGAAATTAGGGTTTCTGGTAGGGCAGGGAGTTAAATGAAGTCTAGTAGCAGGTTCGGGGTTCAGGGGAGGTTTCAGCACAGGCATAGGGAGTTTTGGGGACTCTCTTCTGGTGGCATAGAGGTTCCCTGTAAGGGAATTTGCAGACCTGAAAACATAGATTGATAAAAGAGGTTTATTATGGGGTTTCAAAGTAATGTTAAAGTCTGGTTAGGGAAGTAGGTAAGGGTAAAGAGAGGATGGCACTGGAAAAGAGTATTCCAGTGGGCAGAGAACCTTGGTGTATCAAGCACAGCATAGCATGGTATGCTTGGAACTTCTGCAAAGAGAGGATTTTAATTTGGCTCTTTTTATAATGAGAGATTTAACAAAAGGGGACCCGTGGGTAGAGCCCCAAGTTGGCTCTTCACTGGGTTTCAGCTAGGGTTAGAATTTGAATTGAATTCAATGAGTTTCCGGACTGAGCCAACCCCACCCAGATAATAAAGATGAAACTGTTTATCCTTGGGGCTAGGTCCATCACTGAGGCAGAGTTGAAGGAGATTTTCTCCTTTAAGGATTTTCAGAGTTTCAGGTTCCTCTCTACACTATGTCCTCTGGGCTTACTTTTTCAGTGTGGCTCTAGGAGCCACAAGATAGTTCCTGGAAACTGCTCCAACTGCCCTTCAAGGATTCAGCAGCTGGGAATTGGCCCCTGGAGACAGGATCTAAGGGCTGTTGTCCCTGTGGCTGTGCTGCTGTCCCTGCTGCTATTGCTGCTGTCCTGCTATCCCTGCTACTGCTGTCCCTGCTTTTGCTGCTATCCTTGCTCTTGCTGCTGTCCCTGCTGCTACTCCAGAGCTTAAAAGGGAAAGTAGCCAGTTCTTCCCACCCCTCATGCTCCCATCATTCACCTCCTCACCTCCCTCCTTCTATCAGGAAAGAAGATTACACCTGGAAAATAATAGGGGAGAGTTCTCCATTCAGTGTGGGAAAGGTGGGGGCTTAATTTAGTCATATTCCCTAGGGGAGAAGAGAAGGAATAATAGATATAAATGAAAATGCTAAGAAAGAGTTAATTAAATTGGTGACAGTAGTAATAGCTTCTGAGCAGGCAGAATTGGAAATTTTTTCTTAGATATTGCTTGGCAACCTTGGGTTAGGTTATTTTTGGAGTGATGGTTTAAAAATAGGGTGTTATTCAACTCTAATTCTTCAAGAGCCTTGATTCTGGGTCAAAGGAACTGGGTTCAAATCCCTCCCCTGTAATTTTAGTCAAGCTACTTCACTTGCCTGGGTCTTGGGCTTTCTAATCTACGAAATGAGAGGCTTGGATCATATGGCCCCCAAGGTCCCTAGTCGCTCTACATATCTATGTGACAGTGTGTTAACAAGATGATCTCAATATGGCACAATGGAAAGAGCAATGAACTTGATACAGTGGACCATTTCCAATCCTTTGCACTTATTATCTGTGTAATTTTGTTCAGTTTATTTATCAATTCTTTGGATCTCAATTAGATAAGACAAGATGCTCTCCAAGGTCCTTTTCAGCTTTAAAATCTATGATCATATAATTTCTTGACAAAGCTAAGAAAACATGAAAATTAATTTGTAGAGAGGAAAAAGAATAATACTTCCCCCTCACCATTACCACCCCAAAGGGAAAACAAATTTCATTTTCTAAGTTTTGTCTTCCTTGATAAATGAGAAAACAAATTTAAATATCTATAAAGTTATAAATGAAGATGATAAATTTGGAAGACCTGCACTCAATATAATAGAAACTTCTTAATCTGTATAAAAGGAATTCAATATTTAGAACTACACATGTTGGGGGAAAGTGAATGTTTTACCATATTTAAGAAGTTCAGATTGCAGCCTTATGTGGAAAAGGGGAAAAAAAAGAAGAAAGTAAAAATTATGCAACAGAGAAAAAAAGAAAACCTGCAAGGAAGCAAAGAAAAGATGTACAGATCAGAACACAATGGATAGTATTAATTATATAGGCTTTCTTGAAATGGAAATTAATTGCTCTATATTTCGAGGCCTCTCTTATGTTCTGCTTTGCACATGGTAATTTTTTTTTCATTTTCTATTAATGTTTAAAATAAAGAAGGGGAAAAGGAAAGGGAAGTAGAGAGAGAAAAAGGAAAGAGAGGAATGAAGGAAAAAGACAAATGAGACAGAAAGAGAGAGAGAGAAAGAGAGAGGGAAAAGGGTGAAAATAGAGAGAAGGGAAGGGAGAAGGGAAGAGAGAGATGGAGGGAGGGAGAGAGGGAGAAGATGAACTAAGAAAATTGAATTCAGCCTACTTCTTAAATGTATAGTGAGGGAAGGGGAAAAAAAACAAAACCCTTTCATCAACTGAGAAGTCTCGGTTTGGTGATTCTTTTCCACCTCCAATTTTGGTGACTTATTTTTATCTTTGTAAGATGAACAAGAGTCAAAATCTAACTTAGTATTTCTAGATTTAATAACTCAGTGACTGACGAATGATGTGGAATCAAGGAGGGGAAGTAGTGACTTTTAATGAAAAAAAGAACAAAAGCCTAATACAACTGATACACCCAGTCTGCCTTGTGTGGGCAGCATTTTCACCATCCATTACTAAAAGATGAAATGGGAACAAAGATGAAGCTTTAGACAAATTTGAATTTGAAGTCAAGTTAGGTGTAAATGATACCTTTAATGTGGCAGAAAGAAAATATAATGAAGCATGGAAAATTGTCACTAACTTCAGGAAAATAATTCTTCCAAGTGAAAATAAAATTGTTTATACAGGAAAATGACAAATGTCTAATAAAAGTTCAGTACTAAACTTTTACTTCATTTATTTTTGTTGTAATGTCTCAGCCTCATAAAATTCTCTTCTCTCAAATTCCTTTCAGAAGAAATCAAACTGTCTCATAAAGTAATTTGGTGCTTATTATTCATTTAGAATTATGGTGTGGTAAAGTGAAATGGAGATGGAGAATCCAAAGACTTAAGTTCAGATATGGAGTCTGCTGCTTAGTACTTCTGTAACCTTAGGTTTTCTAAGCTTCAGTTTTGTTATATGTAAAATAAAGAGTGGGGGAAGAGGAGAGTCCTATTAACTGGTCACCAAAGTCCTTTCCCCTTCTAAATATATAACAGTGAAATAAGTGAATTCTTTTTTATTTTAGTTAAGTTTTTTAAAAAATATATTATTGGTATTCACTATGACTTCTCTATGGTCAAGGAACGTTTTCAAGATGTGATCGTGTACAATTCTGAGAAGTATAGTCTTGGCCAATGGATTTATTCCATATTTTTGAACTATGATTTATTCAGTATCCTGGAAGGGTAAGATAGCGATGTTCCTAAATCATCCTCAGTCTATTGCTCTTTCTAGATAAGAACTTATAAAATTATTAACAGAAATCAAAACGTACTGAACACCAAGAATCAAACAACGTAAACAAAGCTCATTTTCCACATTGGTAGAACTAAGCAAATATGTAAAATGTAGTGTTTTTTGAGAAGATGCCCCTTAAGTAGAAAATGACTGAACAGCTTATAGTATATGAATGAGATAGAATATTATTGTGCTGTAAGAAATAATAGATAGAATGGGTTCACAAAAACCTGGGAAGACATATGAACTGATGCAAAGAGGAAAATAGAACCATAATATTTTCTATTTGGTTATTGAGTTTTTTGCTGAGGCATTTGGAGTTGACTTGCCTGAGATCACACAAGCCACCAAAATATTGTGTCTGAGGCTGAATTTGAACTGAGTTACTCTTCACTTCAGGGCTGATGCTCTATCCAGGGGTTCTCAAACTACAGGCCAGATGCGGCCCTCTGAGAATATTTATGCCCACACCTTTCTCAGGCATAACTTCAATAGGAATCAAGGTGTTTAAAGTACTTGTGCTTTGTCTTTAGTATAAAAAGGCAATAAGAGGGAAATTTAAGCATTAAAGCAGGGAATTAGCTTTTAGGTTGGTCTTGCTTAAAAGTTCCCTATCACTCTCTATATATTGTAAATATAGATACATATATTTACTATATATATATGTATATGTATATATATATATATATATATGTATATATCACTATATTTACACACATACACCCATATAGTTGAGTCATTTCAGTTATATCCTACTCTGTGATCCCACTTAGGATTTTCTTGACATAGATTTTGGAGTAGTTTATCATTTCCTTCTCAGATCACTCTACAGATGCAAACACAGATACTATAAGTAGTAGTTAAGTAGTAGTATCTGAGGCCGGATTTGAACTCAGGAGATTGAATCTTCCTGATTCCTAGTCCAGTGCTCTATCTACTTCTCTACCTGGATGCTCTAAATACATGCGTGTGTGTATATATATATATATATATATATATATATATATATATATATATATATATATATATATATATATATATATATATATATATATATATATGAGATGCGATTTATTTTTATTATTGGGATATGTATATATAAGATGAGATTTATTTTGATTATTGAGATGTATATATATATATATATACATATATGAGATGAGATTTATTTTGATTATTGGAATTGTTTTTTAAAAGAAAGAAAAATGTATCCCTGATTTATCTTGGGTTTTTCAAAGAGATAATGTTAATTGTATGATGGTATTTTATAGGAAAACATTCTCAAAATGACAGATGACAGCAAAATGCTTCTATTAAAATGACTGCCACCAAGACATATCCTGCTTTGTTTTTTACTAGGACATTGAGAGTAAGGATAACATTTAGAAAAGTCAGACCCAATGACATTTTTTTTCCTGGTGAAGTAGTTTAATCATCATTACCATTCATTCCTCTTGATGGAACTTCCAGAACCTCCTGAAGACCAAAAGGCAAAGTCATTAAAAAAATGACTCATCCTGGATGTCAGAAGCTAGTTCATACAACTGAGGAGTTTCCATTTCTCAGATTTGAGTTTTGGAGTAGCTTTCCATTTTCCATTTTGGAAATCAGCCAATTGATTTAATGTATTTTCTACTTCAGAAAGTGTATAAAGTAAACTGAATAGGGAAAAAAAATCAAAACTGTACTCTGTTTTGGCTTTGTCCCATTCTCCCCTCCCCCACAGTGAATGCTTTTACAGGAGATTGAGTAAAAACTAAGGCTTCATTCACCCAGGTATCAAGTCTAATATTTGATTCTTAGGGGTTGGAAGTGGGGGAGGAGGCCATAAATCAGAACTTCATCTTTATTTTTTGTGGTATTTCTTTGTCCTATGACAGTTATCTCTTCAAGCACCAAATTCTCATTTCTGCTCTTAGCTTTTATTTTCTACCACATGGGAAATCATCAAGAAAAAATGCTTAATATGGTGCTTAGATAGAGTCTACCAACTTCATTTTTCATTTTAATTCAGTTTAATCCAGTTTCCTAGTAGTCAAACAGAATCACCGTATACCTTTTATTTTTCGGAGAGTCTATGTGATGTACTAAAAACCACCTGTTAGATCATTGACTATTCTGAGGAAAAGATCTGTCATAAGGAAGTTGCAGCCATATTAACCCAAAGTGGACCAGTTCAGTTACAAAGAAGAAAAATAAGACAAGATTGGTACTATCTTTTTTCTTGTTCTGGCCCTAGAATTTCATTATTGTAAGCTTTTCCCAAAAGGAAGTCTCTCTAGCATCTTCTCTTCAGTGAACTGAGAGAGTAAATGAAATAGTATTTGTAAAGTGTTTAATGCAGTGCCTGGCATGCAGTAACTATTACCATTAGAGTTTCTTAGGCAATGAGAGATCAGGATTTGCCCATTGTCATATAAGCAGTACTGTCAGAGACAGGACTAGTTTATTAAACACACACCCTTCCTTTCTTTTAACAAACTGCAAAATAAAGTGTAAGGCTGTGTGTACTATCTGTCCCAATCACTCTTTTTAGTTTGTTTTGCTTAAGTATTTTCAATAATGATTCATTACAAGGGATTAAATTGTGAATTTGTTTGGGTCTGTATGCTATAGTGAAAAAAAATTACAATAAGGAATATTCTATAAGAAAATAAAAGGGCAATTCAGTGGAAACAAAACCCTAGTAAAACTGATCATTTGTTTTAATGTGTCCTGAGATTTTTTTCCTTAAATGGAGTGTTATCTTAGGTTTATTTTTTACTTTTCAACTAGTGATTTTTGGTCTGATCTTAATTTCTTAAAGAAGTTCTGTAATTTGTTCTCTAGCAACTGTAGCACATTTACATATTATATTAAAGTTTGCAAAACACTTTCTTTATGACAACCCACTGAAGTAAGAAGTAGATGTATTATCTCCTCTTTCCAGGTAAGGAAATTAAGAATTCAGACCTCAGTATTCAGAAACAGCACTCTATGTTAGAAAATCTGAATTCAGATGTGACCTCTGCTGATTACTAATATGTGACATCTGTAAAGAAAGGGGGATTGACTTTAATGGCCTCTAAATTTCCTTCAAAGTTTAGCTTTTGATCTGCATATTTTTAAACAAAGACAAGAACTTGCCTATGATTACAGAGCTAGTCAGAATCAGATAAACATCCTGACTCCAAGTGAATCAATCCCTCTATCCACTGCACCACACTTCCTTCCAGTATATTTTGACTAGTCAGCAATATCTGAAGCAGGAGGGAGAAATGAACAGAGATTATTTGAACAAGAACTATCAGTTGTCCTCCATTATTTACTCTCCCACCTCCATCTTCCTTGGCTACCCAAATACTTTGAGCTTGAAGCTGAGACCAGTAGCCACCAATCTGAAGAGAAGCCAAAAGAATTGGGGAGGGTGAATAAAAGCACCATCCTTGCAGACTGGTAGAAAGGAGAGAGGAATGGCCTTTTTGAAAGTGTGTTTCTTTAGGTCCACATCCTTTCCAAGTGAACTATTAGTTATCTCCATGTAGAATATTATTTACAAAGTCTCACTTGTATTCTTAAGGATTTCAAATCAATTGTCATCTTATTCAAGAACATTTCATTTGTTGAGATCACCATGTCAAGTTAGAAATGTGTGTGGGAAGAGTTGACATCCAGATTGAAACATGTGCCTTACAATTAATTAATCTCTTTAAAAAGATTTCTCCCTCCTTTGACACATGCTGGCTTTGTGACTTAAGGGTGGAAAGGGAGAGGTGAAGTCACTTGATTTCCCAGTTCCCTAGTCATCTCTCAAATATAGAAAATTGTAGGACAGCTACAAATATGCATTGGTACTAGAAAGGTCTTTCACTAGATTCCTTCTATACAAAAGAAGTCAGAGATCCAATAACTTTTAATTTTCAATATTCTCTTTCCCATATCAGAAACTCCCTTAACATCCCAAAGTCTAAAATTTCTTTAAAATGAATCTTGCATAGATTGGCCTAGTTTTATAACTCTTTTGAAGTACTTTTCATAGATTTTTACTGATCAAGATTTTTTTTTTACATCAAAGGATAAAATCATTAAATTCTTTTGTTTATTAGGCTAAAAGCTGAATAAGAGAAATGGAGGAAGATTCAGGCTGGGGAAGGGGGAAGGGCAGAGTGTCTATAACATCTCAATATGTAGGGCACATCTGCTCTTTTTGCCCATTTTCCCCTCCACACATGATATTTTTTTTTCTTTTTACTGTAACATGAAACCTTAAAAGTAATTGCCAAGGACCTTGGAGAAAATATTCTGTGGAAGGTTCCATTTTGACTTGTTCTAATTTGAAACAAGAAACAGGCTCCTTATTAATTTTTAAAATATTTTTAAAAAATAATTATCATAATTCCATTCAGGTAATACTAGTTACATTTTAAGGCTTATTCTATGGCTATGAATATACATATAATTCATGGCTTCCTTCCTGTGAGTTAAAAGATATATTTTCTAATTATTTTTTCACGCTCTTTGCTGTCCTATATACATATAGTCATACAATTTATGATTGGTTGGATCAACAAAAATGATATTTTCATATTTGAAATTTTAAAAATAAGTTGTACACACAATAAGTTGTATCACTCTGAATAAGATTTCTAACATCATTCACTATGTGAATGTTCATCATTCATTTATGCCACCTACTGATGGGTCGTCATAGGAGTAATTAATGTGTTAAAAGGACAGGCCATCACATAAGAATATTTATCAGCTTAGAGAGTAAGTAGATCATATTACATATTGTAACAGCCCTTATTGTTAACCATCAATGTATGATACTAGATACAAACGAAAAAGCAATATAGGTAATGAATCAAATTTATTTTTAAAGAATCTTATTCTTGATTTGGAAGAGAAGGTAAGTAAAATATTATTTTTCATTTGGGGATGAAGCGCTGATTGTTTAAGGAATAGTCATTTGAAAATTATATCCAAAAGTAAACTTGGACTTTTTTAAAAAAATGAGTCTATCTCTTTGATAGTTGAAATAGGAGCTATTACCTTTGTTTAGAAAGACATGTTTTATCTTGAAATATATAAAAAATACTGTGAGACTTTTATTTTATAATCGAAGTATGTTTTGTAATTTAAAAAAGGCTTTTCCTTCCCTTAGAATATCTATTTGCAGCATAATGGACATAAAACTTAAAAGAGATTAAAAATGAAATAAAATGGCATATAATAATTCATTTTTTTAGGATTACTATTATTCATTAGAGTTTGTTAAGGTCTACTTTTATTCTATCAGGCTTTTGATAAACTTTTTTATTCCCAATTTTCCTTTAATTTATTTTATTCAAATAAATATTGTGACTTTAATGTTACCTATAGTTTTTTGATAAGTGAATTATTAAAATTATGTTGTATTATGTCTCACATGATTTTAAAATTAACTTGTGAGGAAAATTGTTCTGAACAAAAATCACATTAACTTCTTTTTGTTATTTTAAAATATAATTTATTTTGATTTATTGAAACTCATTTTACTTAAATACAGACAGACATTATTTTCCAAGATGGAGTGCAAGGCAGATTTATTCCCAAGGGGAGAGAAAATATATTTCCATAAATATTATGTGAATAAATAAATATATATGCATAAAACAATGTTTTTTCTTTGTGAGGGATATAAGCATGCTTTATTCCTACTGAGTGAAAGGCACAACTTTCCTATGCTGTATTGGCTTTTCATAATGATTGAGTGTTTAGGACTTAATCCTATCCACAGATATCACCCTCTGATAGTC
Source organism: Sminthopsis crassicaudata (assembly GCF_048593235.1). Lineage (NCBI taxonomy): Eukaryota > Metazoa > Chordata > Mammalia > Dasyuromorphia > Dasyuridae > Sminthopsis > Sminthopsis crassicaudata. Next base: position 140,707,742 of record NC_133621.1, read on the forward strand.
TGAAAAATTAGGTATGATACAAATGCATGAGGTATGGGTGATTTTTCATATGATCTATACAGGAGTCAGAGAATAGGGTTGAGCATTTGCTTTCTGTTTGCATACAAATGGAATCCACTTCGTGGCTAATGGTGCAGCTAACATGATACTACTGAGAGACCTCCCCTAATCTTTGTTCATTTAAATGCATCATTGTGAAAATTTAGTATCTGTCATGGTAAGCAAGCCTTATCCTAAATTTCATATTTTAATTTTTAGATTCTTGTTTTTAAGAACAGTTTGATATAGCAAAGACTAAGAGGCAGGAATGTAATGCAGGAGTCACTAATGAGTTGTGTGACCTCAGGCAAATCATTTAATCTTTCTTGGCCTTGGTTTCTTGATTAGTAAAAATGAGGGTCATGGACTGGATGACCTTTTTTTTAGCAGAAACACTCTGCATTTATCACTTTGTGTGTTTGTGTGTGTGTGTGTGTGTGTGTGTGTGTGTGTGTGTGTATGTATGTGTATATAGATTTAAAATGAGCAGTACCTAGCCCAAAGTATTGCACAGAGTAGATATTTGATAAATGTTTATTGATCTGACCATCATTTTGCTTAAGATTGTATTTATCTCTTCTTTGGTTTTCAAGATTTCTACTTTTGTATTTATGTGTTATCTTTCTAAGATTTTCAAAAAATTGCCTGCTTGATTTATTCATCTTGAATTTAAAGAATGTTATAGTAGGTTACTAAATTATTTTCTCAATTATAAAAGATGGAGAAGTGAGAATCTGTTCAAGGAAAGTTAAAAATGCAATAAACCTTGAAACTGGCATATGTAAATATACATGTATATATGTGCATGTACACATATTTAAATATCAATTTGGACTTTTATTATCGACATAATTTAACATGAAAAATTCAGGAAAGTCTGTCAGCTTTAGAGTTTAGCACCTCTTTTAGATCCTAAGCACTTGAGCAAGAGTGCTATATTAGCAAGAACCAAAAATAGCAGCCAACCTGCCATTTATTTTCTCTGCTGTTAGATCTGCTTTGCTTCTTTGGACATGCATGAGATGCTCACAGCCAATGTGATTTCTCCTAGATAAAACAGCAGAAGTATGATTCAGCCCCTCCCTTTTCCCCCTGAAGCTTATGCATGAATTAAGACTCAGCATTTCAGTGGGAAAATTAGATAGTGTCTGTATCAATCACATCAAGCAATATTCAATTATTTCTTCCACATTGTAAGGGTTAGGGGCACAATGCTCCTGTGATCTGAAAAATCCAGGTAAAAATTTTGGCTCTTCTTTTGTACCATATAGGAATTCTGATATTTTTTTTCTTTTTCTTTCAAGGGATGTTTACAATACCTTACTTCAAAATTTGAGTTAAGTGTTAGGTCATAGTTTTGATATCATCTGCTGACTTTTATTTATCATCTGCAGCTTCCACCAAACTTTCCAAAAAATTCCTTTTAATTTCTTATGCCAACTCAATATATATCAAAATCATAATAAGGAAAGTCACAATGTAGAAAGATAACTGTAGATACACAGTGAATTTAGATACAGTTTGAACATGTCAACATGTAGGATGACTTTGATTTAGTTGGCAATATATTGATTCAATTCCAGGCTCATTTTCCATGTTGGAGTTACCATGGGCAATTCCCTTTCTGTATCCCCAAGGAACAGAAAGCAAGTTCACTAGATATTACATTTGTCAGTAAATTTGTTAGCAAAAGTTGAAGGCTCCTGTGGGTCTTTCCTCTTGCTATTGGTTTATGTGCTTGTTTTCCATAGCAATCTTGGTCAGTCAGCCACTTATGAAGCACTTAATTGTGCCAATCACTGTGTTAAGTCATAGAGATGCAAAGAAAAAGTACAAGACAATTTTCATCACTTATTGGGTTGTTTATACTGCTTTGCATTGAAGCAGAAAAAAAATCATGATAATTGATACTGTAATACTGGACCAACAATCAAGACTCATAATTTCTCACCTTTGTACTACTAGTAACTAGCTGCATTACTTTGGGCATTATCTTATTTATAAAGTCAGATATTTGTAACCAAGCATCCTCTAGGTTGAAATGTTTATAAATCCATGACATGTAGTTCTTAGATCAGTAACAACCTAAAAGGATTTAAAACACAAGTGTCTACCTAGTGAATTAAATAATAAGTGTTCTGAGACTGAACTGTCATACCTTAGTAAAAATCTTATTCTCAGAATGTTCATTTGTGATATCTCTCATTTCTTTTTCTATCATGTGGGGAAATAAATTTAAAGGAACACAGATTCTTTAAAAATGGGAATATTACCTGAATAGATTATTTCTTAGGAAGATAATAAGAGAAAATGCTTTGTAAACCTCCAAGCACCCTATACATGGGAGTTATAATTACTGTTTTGTGACTCCATAGTGAACTGATCTGGTTTATGAAAACATATCCTTGATTTAGCAAAATCCATTTGGTCTCATGGTCTACCAATTTGAAATTGCCATTAGATAAGTTAATATTTATTAAATGCCTACTATGTGCAGGAACTGTACTAAGTGCTGGAGATATAAAAAGAAGTAAAAGATGGTCTCTGCCCTTAATCTCCTGGATACTTCCACACAGCTCCAATGTGATGATAATCAATGTTTGTAAAGATAACCCTGAAATACAACAACATACTAAATTGAATTATGTTCACTATCATTTTGGTGCTTCACAATTACATTTTAAGGAAAGCAGATTTAAAAATTCAGAGGTAAGAAATTTCAAGGAGTGTCCAGGTAAATGAAGATAGCTGGAACACTAGCAACTAGGTATCCAAATAGAAAGAGCATTGAACAAGCTTCCAAGCCAGGAAGACATGTTCCAACCTGATCTCAAACATTTACTTCTGTGAGACCAATAGACAAATCATTGATTTTCTACTTGCCTTGGTTTCCTCTTTTGTAAAATAGGCATAAAAAGCATCTATCTCCTATAGTTATTGTGTGATCAAGTGTGATAATATTTATAAAAGTACTTTGCCAATCTTAATATAAGTGCTCCCTGTTCATATTGTTTGGCTTCATTGCTGAAGAGGACTATGACATGAAAGTGAATTGGATTTCAGTAAGGGAGGGCTGTGCAAAGTCATCTGCCCTACTTTTTCCTCCAGGGAATGGAGGGAGAGAAGGTTAGGCAGTCAGATCCTGGAATCTTAAATTCTAGTCTAAGGACAATCTAATTTATTCAGTAGACATTGTATACCTATTGGAGGTTGGAGCAAGGGAATGGAAAAGTATATAGTTCTATGAATTAGACAAAGATACACATTGGCAGACAGACAGATCGGGAACAGAGACCTATTACAATGTCTCTGATAAAAAGTATCAAGAGCCTGAACTAGAATGGTAAATAAGTGTTTTGTAGTCTTGAATCAAAGTTTACTTTCATGAGGGAAATTTTATAGTATTTAATCAGTCAATAAGCATTTATTAAGCACCTACAATGTGCCAGTCATTGTGTTAGGCACTGGGGCAAAAAAAAAAAAAAAGACAAAAAATAATCCCTGCTTTTAAGATGTACATCTAATGGAGGAGATAAAAATGAAAACAACTGTACAACCAACCTATAGACAGGATAATTTAGAGGTAATTAATAGAGAGAAAGCACTAGAGATAAAAGAGTTCATGAAAGGCTTTTTTGTAGAAGGCAGGATTCTTAGCTCTCAAATGAAGCCAGGGAATAGAAGAGGTGGAGATGAGGAGCAAGAGTAATATAGGCAAGGGAGACAACTGGCAAATGTGTTTGGAATCTGAAGATGGGATTGTCTTGTTCTCTTCCCCCTCTAGATTGTAGAAACTCTTCTTTCTGCTGTTCTTTAGACCTAGTACTTTCTGAACCTCTCAACACACATTGAGGCACTTTAAATGAAATAATCATGATCATAAAAATTAGAAAATTTGTGTTGCACAGATACAATAAACTACAGAAACTGGTTTTTTAAGATTTTAATTGAAAGGTAAATACACAAAGTTGGCTACTCAGGCTTCACATGTGTTTTAAAAATTAAATTCTGAGCTTTGAAATTCCACTGCTGATATCCATTATATTAGTACATTATTACCATTAGTCTTTTATCCTTCTCTTCCAGTCCTCTGCATGATACTTACTTAAGCATTGCCCACGGATCTATTGTGGCAACAAGGAAAGGAAATTCAGTTTGCCTGTCTCATCAGGATTTAAGTTAATGCGGCTTAAAATCATGCCCCTAAAGAAGAGCTTTTCTGTACACCGAGTTCCTTTGATTCTCTTCCTATGCCAGGTGATGAGTGCCCTGGAAGTCCCTCTTGATCGTAAGTATTAATGTTTTAAAACTTGTAGTATGAGAAGGCAGAACAACCTCAGCATTAGCTATCTCTTAGAAATGTGTAGGATGCAAAAGAGCTGTGTCAGATGGGAAAGTGAAATCAAAATGAATTTGATTGTTAACCTTGAGCACATGATATTTATTAACACTGAAGAACCAGTTATATCAATTGATGCAAAAAATAGTATAATTTCAAAAAAGAAGTTTTCATCTATCTCTGCTTTATGAATTTAAGAAATGAACTGTCAATGCAGATTGGTTCAAAGAATTCTTAAATTCTGGTCTTTTTATTGAGGGAAGCATAGAAATGGGCAAACATTATGAGCTCTCTAACATATTTTTTGCATGACTTTTTATGAGCGAGTTGTATTGAGATTAGATGCCCTTGGCCTGAGAAATATTAGGTGGTATCGCACCATTGATTCTCCTACTTCTAACTCTTTGGATTCTGCCTAAGATTCTGACAACGTTTTCTGCCTCTTATGCCCTCCTCTGTTGCCAATGCTGTGAAAAAGGTATGCTATAGTCTCTGTCCAACTCATCTCTCCTCTGGGCATAAAAAGGGGGCTAAGGCTGATGGCCTAAGAATCTTAAAATAAGACAGTTTGAACATGTGATTCTAGAACTAGGAATTATTTATGAAGTTTTATGAATTAGTCATTTTTGATGAAGAATTTAATTAAAAAGAAACTTGGGAACTGAAAATAAGATTAGTGATTTATGAGGGTCCTGAGGAGAAAGGAGTAAATAAATGATAGGGACTATATTCTCTCTGCTTTCTCTCAAATGGAGAATTATAAGCTATATAACCAGGTCCTGATTAGTGCAAATAATGAACCTGGGAAATGGTCCAATTATTCAAATTTCTGTGCATATTTCTACTGGACTGGAACCAATTGACTTATTTTACATATAATTAATACTTTGAATAGTACAATCGGTTCATAAGATTCATTGTTCCCACTAATACTGATCTGGGCTTAGGTATACTCCCTCTGGTATGTGTCACCATCATAATAGATTCCAGGTTATAACTTGGTCCCTTTCCTCAAATGGAAAACAGAATATTCAGAAGCTGGACAATTATGACTCTAGTATATTGATTTATGTTTTATCCTTAATCTGCATGACCTTCTTAAATCCATTAACTTCTTGAATAGAACATCTGTTTGCCAATGTTTTCAAGGTGAGGGAAAGATAACGTTTTCCTGAGGCTCTTCAATTGTTATAATCATTTTCTGCCACAGAGGCTGCTGCCAACGATGAAAATACCAATATGTGGGCTTCCAGGAGGCAGTTTGGTGTCCACTAGATTTCAAATTGCAATTTAAACTCAATATTTTTCCTCTTTATTTTTGTTTCTTTTTCGGTCAACATCCATTTTTTAATGAAATGACCTTAATTGTCATTTCTTTCTTAAATGAAGTATTGCTAATATCTACTGGGGTGGTAATATGTAGTTCATAGTTAAGCACAGGCTGAAACATGGAAGAGACATAAATATCCTTGAAAAAAAATGCTTTTGTTCTTTCTAGCACTAAAAGTCTTCCTCTTAATCTAACTACTCACAGTCTGAAGGAAATAGTCACCTGCAGCTAATCCAATTATCTTTGCTAATGGAGAAACATAATTGCTATGAAATAAAGTCACAGATAAACCCAAGGCTTCGGTCCCAACCTTAGCAAGTCCTGATATCTGGCAGCAATGGAGATAGAGAAATTTTTCACTGATTTAATTCCTGGCTTCATAACCCCTTGTCCACCTTTCACCAATCCTGATTTTTTCTTTACTATAGTCACTAGTAAAGGGGAAAAAATAGCCAGACTAGTAGTAAAAGAGAAAGAAGAAAATATTGAGAGTTGAGCCTTTTTTTCTCTGTTTCAACCTTTGGCTGAAATCTTAGTTTATAGTAGAGTTTCCAAAGTAATAAATTTTTTTTAATGTTTTGAAAAGATAAAACCTGGACTTTAATGACTAACTCACCAGATAGGAAAATCCTAGTAAGATATATTGCTGATCTGGCTTGTTTGATTTAGTATTAGACTATAGCCAAATGGATACTCAGTAGTGTTTGTCACATTGTTTGGTGCTAACATTGATGATGACACCATGTGCATAGTGGTGTCTGTGATAATAGGATCAGAGACAGACAACACAGTATGTGACAATTCAGATTAATTGTAGTTTTCAGCTATTTTTCAAATTGAAAGTAATTACTTGTCCAGTGCAATATGTATAGGATGGAATTAGCTTCCTGAACCTCCCGAAGACTCACTTCTGCCTTAAGCATTTCTTTTGTTCTTTTGCGTAGTTATATAGATAGCTACAACTCTAGTAAAATGCATTCAATTAATTCAAGTTCCCGCCACTTGGAACAACACTGGATCTCTCTCTTATATAGAGTCTGGGGAATCAAACTGAATACTGAAGTTTGCTTCTTTCATCTCTAAAGGTCTAACTTTCCTTTTTACTAACAACTGATTTTCTTTAATCCTTTTTTGCCCACTCATCTGCTGATACTGATGGGGGAAAAAGAACTTGAAAATTGTAAGTTTCTTTTTTATCTGGTGGGCAGTGTGAAAATAGAATCAATAACTTTATAATGCTGAAGTCACAAATTATTAAGATCCAAATTTTGTGACTGGTCATTTGTGGAGCATGTGTGTTTGCTGTGGCTAACTACTGCATTCATAGAATACAAAGAAGCTTTAATCTGTATATTTTATCAGGCAAGATTATGTCTACCAATAGCCTTTGAGAACTTTTTTTTTTCTTTTATTAGTGGTACTTTGTTTACTCATGGAGATTTAATTTATATCTGATGCAACTTAATGAGAAAATTCCCAGAATTGCGGAAGAAAAAAAGAGACTCTAACTAAAATCTTTTAAATGGAATTTGCTGTTCTCTACCTGTTGCTTTAAAGATGCATTTTTTAAATATTGAAATATAAAAGTGCTTTGTGAAGATTCATATGTGTAATTTCAAGTAATCAAAACTCACAAATCATAGAGCAGATACATTCAGTTTTCTACACCACTGTCTTTTCATGATTGTCAGAGCCGTGTATCTTATGATGCTGAGGTTAGAAAAAGAGTAGGAAATCTAAGAAACTTTAGTGTCATAGAAGCCATTCTTTTTTTTTAAAAGACTGAGGGGACCAACATTGCTAAATGTATCAGAAATATAAATCAAGATAAAAATTGAGAAAAAATAATATTTTGAGGGAGAATCAGTTAGTGAAGGAAAAGCTCGATGATATAGTGGATAAAACACAATAGGAAGTTCACTTAATAGTTGTATGATCCTGAGCAAGTCATTTAATCCCTACTTGCCTTAATTCCTCAGCTGTAAAATGGGGGCACACTGGAAAAGAAATTGGCAAACTACGCCAATACCAGTGCCCCCCCTCTCCCCCCCCCCCCCCCCCCCGTGCATAAACCCCATGGACAAAAATCCATACAGTCACATAGAGTAGGACATAACTGAATGATTGAACAACAATTGTTCAGGGAGAGAGAGACCAGGGTTCCAGGTTGAACAAACCACTTAGGATCTCTGAGTCTTAGTTTCTTCATATATAGAAAGGAAAGACTTGGACTAGACGATCTTTATGCTTCTTCCTAGTGTAAAATACTATGGTTTCTCCAACACAAGAAAACATTTGTTATCTTAGAATGAACAGTAGAATAATCACATAGAAACCATTTTTGGTTTTGTTGAGATCAAACTATCCTATATGATGAAGAAGTGCTTTTTTCTCTCAGAAAAAAACTAATGTGGATAGACAGCAGATGGTAACCTCACTTTGAATACTGCAATGGAAATATGGAATAGCAAAATTAGGGTTTTTTGTTTTAGTTGTGTCTAACTCTTCATGATGGGGTTTTCTTGGCAAAAACACTGGACTGATTTTTCATTTCCTTTTTCAACTCAATTTACAGATGAGGAAATTAACACAAAGGAGGTCAAATGACTTGGCCAGAATCATATACCAAGGAAGTATCTGAGGCTGAATTTGAACTCAGGTCTTTCTCACTCCAGATCCACCATTCTATCTACTGATCTATCCATTACAAATATCCCTAATTTCATTCCTTTTACCCTGAATCTGATGGTCTTATCTTTATTGATAATTCATCTACCTTCTAAATCTAATACAAAGGTCATTGTAAAAACTTCATGCATATATTTCAGTTTCTGTATTTTAAAATACATTTTGGTTCTATTTATGCTAAAGACATATTAGTGTACTTGTCTTTTCTATTGTGAAAGCTTACCTCAACTTGTACTGAAACATTTTGATCCTAAATTGAGGAATTTTTCATTGTTGCATCAGAAAATAATCTGACTTTGTTTTGTGACTGACAAAATTTTTACTAATCATTTTCCTAAGCATTTTTCATAGAAATAAACATGTGCATGTTAAGAATCTGACAGAGATATGTATTAACTTCATAGCTCTAGGTAACTTTTGAGTTAGAATCTACTGAAAGTTAAGTTGTCTTCAAAAGAAATACTAAGTATATTTTAATAAATTTTACAAAATATATTTTTCTAGTGAAAATGGCTGATTAACATTTTGAAATAATTGTTCATTGCTCTATGTCTGTTTATTCTGTTCAACAATAAAGTGGTGCAACCTCCAACTATCACTCGTCAATCTCCAAAAGATTACATTATTGACCCCCGAGAGAATATTGAAATTCAATGTGAAGCAAAAGGAAAGCCACCTCCCAGGTTGGTATACTTTTTAAAATGTTTTGCAAAATATAAGAGAAAACAAGGATATCTCCAAGCATAGGAAGAAATATTGAAAATAAATTTAAAGCAAATTGAGAATAAAAGCTTTTTATACTGGGATATTTCTATATGCAACTAACTGTTCAAGCTCACATTAGTCTCTCTGGCTTTTTCTGCCTTTCTGGGTTAGTACAATAATGTTTTCAAATGTTGAAGTTCTTTTTAAGTTCATTGTTTGTTTCTTCCATTGTTTATCCTCTTTCAATGTGGATAGTTGAATTCATATGCTTCTAAATAGTTCTCCAAATTCATGCAGAAACCAATGGATAGAATGCTATATATAGAACATAGCACAGACATCACTTAAACAATTTTGAATATTTTTATTCAAAACTATTTATTAAAATATTTTGAATAAAAATATTAAATTATAGCTTGATGCAAGCCATAAGAAAGAAAAAATGCAACAATTTGAGCTGCCCCCAAATAAAATTAACTTCTTCCCAAGCTAATAGGCTATCCATTATTTGAGGTCTTTATGTGGTGGCTGCATTGAGGATTGAATATTATGGAAGGGATTTCTATTTAATTTTGGCTTGAAATAAATTACTCCTTGGATACAATTAGAAAATTCTGTAATTCTATGACATCTGTATTTTGAAGTGATAAGTAAATGATACTCCAAATATTTCCTGTCTAAATTTTATTCACCATACAAATCTTACCTCCATTACAATAGACTAGCAATTGAAAATCATTCAGTTCATCAGACCTTTATTTAATATAAACTATATTCTAAGCACTCTTCTAGGTGAAGGAAATACAGAGATAAATAATACCTATGATCCTTCACATAGAGTAATATAGGGGGAGGTACAACAAAAGTCTATCATGTCAGTGATGTAGGATATTGAAATCCACAAAGCCATATTCTTTATTATGGGTGTGATCTTTGAGAGTTACTATGGCAAAAAAAAGTCCATTACCCTGTGGACAACCAGCTGAATAATCTCTTCAAACTTAATCACAGTATCCATGGACTAAAAAACTTTCATTCCATCATCAAACTCTTCAAAAATGGTGAGAAGTGTCTGATTTTGCATTCTTCTGGCATAGCCATTACATTCCCAGGATCATCTCCACATTAGGAATTAATCCACAGACATTTGTGGAGGAAGTACTATATATTAGGGATATAAAGGTGTAAGGGTACAAACATTTTGGCAAAACAGTCCCTGCTGTTAAAGAATTTAAATTCTAATGGGAGAGAAAAGTACATTTATAGTTATGTACGTCCAAAACACATACCAAATTAACACACAGTGATATGGATATAAGACCTATAAGGCAGTAGCAACAGAGACACCAAGAAAGGTATTAGGGCTGAATCTCAACGGAAACTAGAGATTTCAGAAAGTAGTAGAAGAGAATCTATCTAAGGTAGACATAGAAGGACTTACACTTGGTATGCTTTCATACGAAGAAACATGTAACAGAGTTCATGCTAAGTGTGTGGGGAAGTTGAAAATTGATGTTTTGTGCAGTATTTTTCTGATACTGTGAAATCTTTCCCAAGATTCGCTGATAGAGTATAAATTTAATATGTACTATTTGTGTTTTTAGTAAATTACTGAGAATTAAATTCAAAACAAATATTTTCTTTAAAGTTCAGCCCATTTTCTTAATTCATTAAGGGTAAATGTAGATTTGTGCATCAGTAATTCAATCAATATGTATTTATTAAGGACCTACTATGTGGCAGGTATTATATTAAGCACTAGAGATACAAATATGAAAACAAAAATACACACACATAGACACACACACACACACACACACACACATACACACACACACACATATTCCTCAGTCCCTGCTCTCAAGGAACTTACATTCTAAAAAAGGAAGATAGTATATAAAAGGAAGCTGAAAATCCACTTGGATTTGGGAAGGTACTTGGCCTGAAGATATGAAGAAGTCCAAAAAATTTCAAAGGGGCTTTAACATTTCAAAATGTTTGAAATTGAAAGTTTGCTTCATATAGATATGCTTTGCTATTTGTTTTAGATTTTCATTTTTAAAAATTCTCTAGCTTTTGTGAATTAGGTTTATAGTACCTTTATTTTTAATACTATCTCTAATTCTGTATTAAAAAGGAAAAAAGTACTTAGGGTTTTTAAAAGTACAACTTGAAAAAAACATGCTCTTGTAACAGCACAGTCATTGCCTATGCTGTAAATATGTTTCTAAATAAAATGTTGAATTATATGATGATTATGAATGCAAAGACAATAAATTTGTTGAGGAAATAAATCACTGTGTGCACACACCATCAAAATCTCATTTGATTTTTTGGATAGCTCCCTGTGGAATATACTAAATTATCCAGGAACCAGCAACTTGCAGAATACATTTGCAGAATCATAGCTCTCACTTGCAAGAAATGAAACATTAGTCAATCCCTATATAGGATTTGCTGTTTTTCCATAACTTAAAACTGCCCTAACCAATTAAAAGACATAGTTCCAGCTGACGCTTTCAATGTCACATTTCAGCTCAGAGCAAATTTTTACAGACAGGTTACCAACCCTCTGAACAATGGCATCTATAATAAAAATGCTAATGAAGCTCTAGGAATAGTAAGACTGACAGGTCAGCTTCCTATGTTTTCTTTTGAAAAATGACAGGTAATTTTCGTGCTTGATTTCTCTACTGAGTTCTATTGGTAGTTAGCTATAAAGAAGACATGGACCTGAAAATGGATAACCAATATTTTATTTCTAAGTCATCATTTAGAAATCAAGCACTTCACATGTGCAATTTTCTAAAGTTGTGGTCTTTTATATTGTATAATTTGTTCTCAGTTAAAATCTATGCAAGCCTTAGAATTACATATAAAGATTTGTACAATACATGTACCTAAATATTCCTTTAGAAGAGATGTAATAAATATCTAAATATTCTACTGTATATGTATTCATATATTTAAAAAGTGAGTTTTTTTAAAGTGATAAGGCTTTTCTAACTCTTTAGTGTACTCTAATCTCATGTCTTTTACTTGATGGTAGCTTCTCCTGGACACGCAATGGGACTCATTTTGACATAGACAAAGATCCCCTAGTAAAAATGCTGCCCAACTCAGGAACCCTTGTAATCAGCATTACAATTGAAGGGAAGGCAGAGTCATATGAAGGAGTCTATCAGTGTACTGCAAGGAATGAGCGTGGGGCAGCAATTTCTAATAATATTGTAATTCGTCCATCCAGTAAGTAAAGCTTGTAAATGAAACCTGCTATTTCTCTTTTGGGGTATTCCTCGTTTTGCCATTCTCAACTTTTGTAATGCTTGGGATTTTTAAAATTATCTCTACAATCTCCTTCAAAAAAGAAGACATTGTAATAATCATATTCCTCATGTTCTATCTTTGAATTACATGAAAATTACTCTCTTTTCCAGTTTTCTCTAACAATTTCATTATCTAAACTTTTTGATTATATAGTTTTCTTGTCTTATATATATTTTTAAATAGCAAATGGTAATAAGGCACTAAAAATGTAAAATGTTATTTTTCAGAACCAATCTATTTATCTGTTCCTAATTTGTCTCCCATACAAACAAGTTTCCTGAAGTCAAGAGGAATTTTATGCAATGTATAAGGCATTTGGAGATATATAAATGAAATATGTTTGTAATTTTCCTCTAATGTCACTTTTTTACAAAATAGTATGTGCTTTCACTTCTTTAATTTACATAAAATAGCATCTGATTAAAAGCTTTGATGTTTTGTGCAGTATTTTTCTGATACTGTGAAATCTTTCCCAAGATTCGCTGATAGAGTATAAATTTAATATGTACTATTTGTGTTTTTAGTAAATTACTGAGAATTAAATTCAAAACAAATATTTTCTTTAAAGTTCAGCCCATTTTCTTTCCATAAGTACAAATGGTTAGCATTTACAAAGTAAACTGAGGGAAATGGACAAGATTATAAGATATTTTCTTTTTAATGTATTTTTTAAAGTTTTCCAATGAAGGGTTAACTTAGGAGTTGATGTTGTATTTAATAGGATCTCCTTTGTGGACCAAAGAAAAACTGGAACAAATCACAATTCTGAAAGGACAGTCTCTCGTACTTCCTTGCAGACCCCCTCTTGGATTACCACCACCTATTATATTTTGGATGGACAATTGTAAGTTGTAAGAAGATTTAAGGCATGCCATTTTATTTTTTAAGAGGCACCATTTTGTGACTTTTAAAAAAAATTGTTAAGTTCCTGGAGGAAAATTCATACTTATAAAAATACTCTGTTAATAACTTATTTCAGATTAGTTAAGAAGAAAACTCACAAGTCATACATATTGTATGCTGAAAGAAAATTTTCTCAGATATCAATCAGAAAACAATAAATTTAGTCTTTGAAGAGGGAAAAAGACTCCAGAATTTTAATTTCCAGTGTTGAAATTTTATTATTTGGGAAAACATGCTAAGAAGTCCTCAAAAGAAAAAAAATAAAAATAAACTTTCTCTGCTCTTTATTTGTCTCTGTCTCTATTTTTGTCTCTTTGTATCTCTCTTTCTCTCTTTCTTCCTTCCTCTTTGTCTTTGTCTATCTTTTTCTCTTTTTTTAGTCTTTATATAGTACCAAAGAATATGCTTTTACCCCTGTTTATTGCATTTTATAAACTAGAGGAATATTAATTCTTGCTCATATTCATCAAATGCTAGCTTATATTGATATATGACAAGAGTTGCAAGAATTATCTGCTATTCCTTATTAATTTAATTAATAATATAATATTAATGTTATAACACATCTCTATGGTGATGATTTTAGATTTTATAAAGTGCTTGCTTCATAACCACCCTATGAGGATTGATTAAAGATGTTTAGTGTATACAAAGAAAGAATTGGGGGGACATAATGTCTGTCTTTTCTGATATGAAAGATTGTCAAATGAAAGAAAGATTACATTTATTTTGCTATGCTCCTGAAAGTAGAATTAGGAGAAGTAGTTGAAAATTGCAAGTAGACTGATTTCAGTTCATTGTAAGAAAACATTTCCTAACTGAGTGTTATTCAAAAAAAGAATCAGTACTTAGCTGTCTATCACTGTAAGTCTAGTTAGTCATTTCTAAAGGATATCATACCAGGAATTCCAGTTCAGAGAGAAATTGAAATATGTAATATCTGAGTTTCCTTCCAATATTGTGATTTGATGACACTGAGCTCTATTAGATACTCTCTACTAATCTTTCCCTTCCATGGGAGAAGGACCTTAAACATTTATCTGAACATTCACATTCTATAAGTGTAAGAAAGTACTAGATATTAAAAAGTACTAAATATGTACTAGATATAAAAAACAATACATAACATTGATTCAGCACTTTGAAGTTTCCAAAGTTCTTTACATACATTCTTTCATTTGAGCTCACAACAATCCCATGAGACATGGTCTTAGACCTATGGCTTCATTGGTGTAGGTAAGCAGATAATGAAATTCCCTCTGCCAACACAGATGAGCATTTCTCCATAATCTATATCTTAATGAGAGCCTGGTGTACCAAAAATTAAGTGAAACTAGCAAGTTTCAGAGGCACCTTTAGACTTCTGGTCTTCCTCACTCTAAACCCAGAACTCTCTTCATTGTCATACTCCCCCTAGCTATGTAAAATGTGTGTAGGTGACATAGTTACTTGATTTGACACACAACGATTTATCCAGTAGCAAAAATAATAACTCATTTATGTAGTGATTTTAAAGTTTTAAGGTAGAGTTGTCTTTACAACTCCTTGAAACAGTTTTTCTCTGTCTTCTTTTCCTCTATTACTTTCTCTTTCTCCTTCTTCCCTTCCTCTTTCTCCATCTCTCTTTCTCCATTTCTCTCTCCATCTCTGTCTCTATGTTTCTTTGTATGTCTCTGTCTTTTTGTTTGTCTCTCCCTTTTTCCCTTTCTTTCCTTTCTCCTTCCTTTCCTTCTTTCCTTTTTTTTTCTTCCCTTCCTTCTTCCTTTCTTTCTTTCATTTTTTCTCCTCTCTCTCCTAATGAGGAAACTAACAGGATATAAAAATCCTTAGATAGGAACTGTATTTGTGTCTTTTTTTGTATCTCTAATGCTTTTTGTAGTACCTTGTACATAGTAGGTACATAATAAATTCAAATGATTTAACTGTTCTAACAGTTTGAGGACTTTCCACACAGTCCATAAGTATTAATATTCTAGGGTTTGAAATTCTCTACATGAAAATGTGTGTCTGTGTGTTGGTGTGTGCACACATAATTTTAGATAGATAGATGAATAAATAAATAAATAAATAAATATATATATATATATATATATATATATATATATATATATATATATGCACACCCACACACAGACACAGAACATATATGTACACATGCATATATATATATACATACACATTTTCAAATTAAAATTCTCCATGAAATACTTTTTCAAGGGGATCTATAATTAATTGAAACAAATTTCATGATTAATTTGGGTATTCATAACAAACTGACATAGATTTCTTCAGGAGTGATTAGTCTTTCTCTCTAGGCTGTGGTATTAGTATGTTTGGTATCAGTATCAGTGATGCAGTGGATAGAGCACTGGACCTAGAGTCAGGAAGATCTGATTTCAATCAAGACTCAGCTCCTTATAAGCTATGTGACTCTGGACAAGTTATTTAACCACTGTATGCCTCAGTTTTCATAAATATGAAATGGCACTTTCGTATCATGGTTGTTTTGAGAATCAAATGAAAAAATATTTGTAAAATATTTAGCATGGTGCTTGTCACATAGTAGGTGCTTAAAGATGCTTGTTTCCTTTCCCTTCACTAGTAATCTTGATCATGCCTTGACATTCTCACCTAGAACAAAGTTGGAAGAAAAGTGACAAAGCATTGAAATAGGATTAGAATTGCTACCATTTCTATTTAAATAATGGTAACACATTTGGAATCATGGGGGCACTTTTAAACTATCTCCAATCTTTGTCCACTTTACAAATGATTTTTGGCAATTATGTGAAAGCAGTTTAAAAGCATGTTAGCCTTAGAAATTTCATCAATATAGCTTCCACAAATAGTTATCACACAATTGGGAATAACAAGCCTTCAGAGTATCTGTGTCAAATTGTATTGAGGCAATGGGATGTAGTGAAAGAAAACCTGCTCTGTAGTCAGCAAATCTCTATTCAAATCCTCACTCTGATGCTCATTAACAATGTGAATATGAGCTAGTCACTTCACCTCTGAAACTCAATTTTATTATCTGTAGGGGGGAAAAAAGAAAATGAACACTTGCATTTACCAATCTCAAAAAAGTTATTGTGAGGTCGTAAATACAAGTGTTTGTATTTGTGTATAATATGTGTGTATAATAAATATAGTAATGATAGAGCCCTTAGGACTTATGTACTGATCTTTCCTTCACTGTTCTACATTTCCCTCTTGATGAATTATTAGCATCCACGTACTGCTGGAATTTCCACATGTAAATTTTTATAGCTATCCCCCCTTATTAAGTAGTTTACAAGAACACTTAAAAGGACTTGAAGGAAGGCAAGGCATTTTCAAGGGAGGAGAAGGTATAGAAAAATCAATATTCATGAAGTAAATTTTGAAGTGCCTAAAAAGTTATTCTACTGCTGTTGAAAGTGTCACTTTTCAAATGGTATGTTTATATATTTACTTTCTTGCCTTCCTTTCTCTAGCTTTTCAACGCCTTCCCCAAAGTGAAAGGGTTTCCCAAGGTCTAAATGGAGACCTTTATTTTTCTAATGTGCTACCAGAAGACACTCGTGAAGATTATGTTTGTTATGCGAGATTTAATCATACTCAGACCATCCAGCAGAAACAACCCATTTCTGTGAAAGTCCATTCAAGTATGTATTATATTTCCTGAATTTATACTTCAGTAAGGCTTATTAATATATAATATAAATGCATATAGATATATGATACACCACCTCTATTGAAATAAATAAGTTTATTGAGTAAGAAATTATCTATGTATCTCTATAGAGTTAAGTATTATACATATCAATAGGCTGCCCTTACATATTTTTAGATTTGTACTGTAAATAATAATTGTGTATTATTGTTTTTAATAAGGAACATAGTATATAATACTTAGTTTTAATACTGTTCTTATGTATGAAGTAAGACTTATTACATCCTGAATTTTAATTGTCTTCTTTAGGTATGCGTTCTAAGTTTACAATTTTATTGGTTGAAAGTGATCACATGACAGTAACATCTATAACCAATTTTTACTTGTTAGAAATGACAGTCTACATTGACATACAATATTTTTAAGCCTTCCCCCTTATTTTCGGTGCATTTTTCATAATATTCTGTTTATTTCAGTGGATGAATTGAATGACACTATAACTGCTAATTTGAGTGACTCTGAGTTTTACGGTGGTAAGTTATGGTGATCATAACTGATCTTGTCTCCATTGTAGAAATTAGTAAACTAACTCCACCTCCATAGCTACTTAACCATGACTGCCTTTTTAAATTTTATGTAGTACTGTGGATAGAAACCTTTAAAATTGTGTTACTAAAAATTTTAATGTTATTTTAATGTTTTCATATTGTGAAAATTTCCATTTTAGCTGTGTGCATTTACCTGAAGAATCATTTCATATGATCTAGAAATTATATTAAATTTTAACTTCTCTATTCTTTTTTTTTTTCTTTTCACATTTTCCTATTCATTCAGTGAAATGTTTATGGGCATATTAATGTTTACTCAGACTAACCACTTGCTTAAAATAACTTGAGGCACTATTAGTGAATAACCCCAGCAACTAATCACTTGATAGATGCTTTTTAAAAATTACTGCCTTTCCCTCATTTTATCTATTTTAACTTCATATAAATGGCAATAGCATTTTTCTTCTAAATTACTTAAAGATTTAAAAAATTGAACCATTTTCTTTGATGTGTACATAGATGAGTTTTTATAATCATTCCCTTTTGTTCAAGTAGTCCTATGGCCATGAATAAAAAGATTTTGTGAAGTTTTCAAAGATAAATATGCATATCCATATTTATTAAAGTGTTAAATACTAATTGAGTGTTTATTTTAAGCGCAGTATGATGTAAGTAGATAGGCAGCCAGTCTGGAAATCAGAAAAACCTTGGTTAAAGTCCCTCTTCTGGAGACACTGCTAAAAGTCCTCTTTACCTCTTACTCCTCATTCGGTTCTCCGAAACTCAATTGGAGGACAACTGCTGTTCTGCATCAATAAAAAGAGTTCCCTTACTGGGTGGTCCTTAAATCAGTGAAATCTTAGGACCTGTCAAAAAAAAAAAAAGAAATTATGCAGCTAATATTGAAAGGTAAAACAGCTATTATACCCTATTAATATAATCATTATGCCAAAGTAATTATTTTCTTCACTTTATATTTTTAAAAGAGGTAAGAGTTTGATTTTCTTATGATATTTTATATACATTGGCCCCCAAACCCATGTTTTATCAACAAAACTATCCAACATGAGCTTCTTATTAAGTGGCAATTGAAATATGAACTAAAAACTGTTTAGACAAATTAAATACATGCTATTCAGTTACAAGGTATGTATGTTTGCTGCACAATAACCTGACATTTATTTGATTGCTATCTCTTTATGCTCCATTAAAAACAGATTCACTTGCATCCCCACAGAACCATTTCCCATACCTTGAGTGAGGATGACATAGGGGCAGATTCCTCACAATCCCTGAATCCTCAGCAAAGTCCTGATTATTCTTTAGAATGTACAAATCATTCCCTTTCTCCCCTCTTCTTCTACCTTTGCAAGCTTGGGTCTTCCTATTTTACCTGGCAAGAAGTTCTGGGTTTATTTATACGATCCTTTCAACTACTAATTATCATGGTAACTTTGACCTTTTGTATATCCAATCCTAGTGGATTTTCCCCTTCTTAGGTAGCCCACTGCTCAAACCTCCTTTTCTTACCACCACATTGATATCAAATTTAGTGAGGACATCTGATTGGCTTAGCCTATTGTAGTACCGAAGTCTTGACCCCAAGATCAAAAGATCTCCCAGTATCGACCACTCCAGTAGCTGGAATTACAAGCATGAATCACTATATCAGGCTTCATTCTCTTTGTTAACTCACATGCCACAAAATGACCATCTGTTATCAGGCAATTCCTTTTCAAAATTCACAGTCACACTTTTATATATATATATGTATGTATTTGGCATATATAACTATATATTCAATATATATACAATATATACTTAATATAATAACTTATACTAAAGTTTAATAAATACATTTTTAAAATCAATAAATTTACAGATTGTTTTTTAAAGTCTTCCTGTTTCTAGAAGATTGATGGGTATTAAAAATAATAGTCCTTTTATTTAAGTATTCAACCAATACAAACTGTTGCTAGATCTGGTCAAATGAGTCAATGGCTATTTGTAAAGCAAATTTCCTAACCTATCATATTTAACTTCCAAACTGAAATGAATACAAATGTAGGATAGGATATTTAGGTGAAAAAGAAACTGGAAATGTGTATACATAGCTACTTATAGATATAATTCTGTATTTGTTGACTTTCTTCACTGTAGCCAAGTCCTATATTGAGAGGCCACCAAAACTTTTGACTCCAGAAGGCCGCACAAGTCACAAAGAAGAGTTACGAGAAAATGTTCTTTCCCTAGAATGTATTGCAGAAGGCTTGTGAGTTGATTTTTTATTCTAATATATAGTTCTAATAATACAAAAAATTAAAGTATACTTATTAGAAGGTATGATGGGCTATTAGAAGTGGTCCAGTTCAGACTATTCATATGTCAAAGAAACATTGCTAAGTACTTTGAAAGTATGTTTGTCAAATTATTTAATTTACAAAATAGGCAGTAAGTTTGTATTTATTTTAGTCTTAGACTTTTAGCTTAATCAAATAGGTACTGTTATTTTGTGCCTATTTGGACTGATTGACTCATTCTTTCTGAGATCCTTCAGCTGCTTGGAAGCCAAAAGGCTATCCTGACATCAAAGGAGGACCTCATTGTAAGTTAATATAGTTTGGTAAACAGTTTGGTAAAAGTTAAACCCAGACAAAGATGTTTATTTTGATGAGAAGTGACCCAATATCTGTCTTTTACATCATTTCCCATATAAGTGAACTGGATAAGGGACTGTGGCCAAATAATCTTAACTATTTGTTAACTAAATCTTAACTAATTTGTTAACTAAAACTTAATTCCATAAGAGTCCTAGGATCCTAGGATCAGAAATCTTGTAGATCAGATGATCCATGGTATTCACTATACAAATAAAAAGTTGAGGTCTAAGGCTGTGGTGCACAACTAATCATCGGCTGAGCAAAACTTGGAATTAAAGTCTCTTGATTTCCAGCCTAATATCCTTTCCACATCCTGTTGTCCCTTCTGTTTCACATAATTGCCATGTTTAAAATACTATTGTCACCTTCAAACCCAAAATGTCCAATGATTTTCAAAGCTCCCTTTATTTCTTTTTAGTTCTCTATGTTCTATTATTTATAGATTGTTATCAATAATAGTACTTTTTTCACCACAATTCTGTAAGTCACCCCATTTTATAAATGAGAAAACAGGCTCAAGCAGGTGACATTATTTGCCTATGGTCATGCAGCTAGTTTAAGTGATTTGAATGTGGTAAATATTAGCTGTATGAACCCTCTATTTCTTCACACCACAAATCTTCCATGGCATTAGCGAGGCATCCGGTATGTAGACAAGTTCCATGGCACTGGCAAGGAAATTTGTTGCACACATAATTGGCACTTCTATTAAAAATGTCGAATGAAATCTCAGGAACTAGAGCCTTTGCTGGCCATAAATGGTTCTCTCAGTGCTTTCCCTGACCTTGCAGCAGTTGTGTGTGGGAAGTCACTGGGCTCACATTCTAATCCTGCCCCCGACTTTCCCAGAATAGGCTTACTGGTATTTTTTCCTTCGCTAGAGTATGTTTGGAGGCCTCTCCTGGCCAGTGTGGGAAATCACACTGACAGAACTGCTGATGGAACTCCTCAGACCAATCCTAATATCCACTTTCTTACATTAAGGAGCTTTATGCCATCCTTCAGATCTATTTTAGCTTGATTTTAAGGGGAAGAGTAAGGTACAATCCAGTGATTCTCAAACTTTCTGGAGTTATGCCATTGAGTTGGAAACTGTATGACTTTGTGCAGATTATGATTTTTCTAGTCCCACCTATCCAATGGGGAGAGAAATGTTGGCCTAGATATGCTTTCTCTTAATAGAGGAACCTATTATGCAATTTAACTACAGCTTTTCCCTCCTGTACTGTTTGTCAGTAACTTAATTATGATTTATTAAAATAGGATTTTAAAATGTTATTTAATCCCTTCAGATGATGTGGCACCCTGCATGTGTTGCAAAACTGCTTTTGGAAAGCTCTGGTCTGATCTTTTACAAATAAACCTGGCACTAGGTACAAAGCACCCAAAAATTCCTTTTTTTGCAAGAACTTTCAGCTAAAAGAGGAGCCAAAATAAATTTAGTAATGCATAAGATGTACTTATTCTTCCCACTCTATGAGATTTTATAATCACGTCAGGCAATTTGGTCTATAAGTCAATGTTGTAAAATAATAGGAAACTGATTAATGCCTTCCATTTATACAATGCCTTTAATTTTTCCTTTTTATAACTAGGTCTACAAATTTGGTTTATTATAAAAAATGTTTGCAAGGATGTAAAACATCAAGTGCTATTTTTTTTTTCCTTTGAGGAAACTTGGAAGAAGTCACTCAATCCAATATTTTATGAAAAAAAAAACACATTTTAAAAAATGTTCACAACAGCCTATAAGTTCAGGAAGGCATATTAATATCCTCTTTCAGACAAATGAGGAAATGGAGTTTATGAAGGATTTAAGAAATATGTGTGTGTAAACTAATATAATTAAGTTCCATAAATAAAATTAGGAACAAATACTAGAATTAGAAATCAGCCCAAATTCCTGCTCCAAACTTCAAAGGGGGGAAGGAAGTAGAAGGGCAGAGGGGAATGAGTAGATAATTATACCTACATAATGTATATGTATACATATGTGTGTTTCAGGATTAAGTAAAAAAAGTGAGTGAAAGTTGATAAGAAGACAAAGATTCCATTTGATATGATAAAATATCTCACATTTTCTTGTCTGTGTTCATTTATTATTGTATTTCCTCAGATTACTCTTTTGTTTTTGTATTTTTATTACCTTGCATTTGTTGAGTTGAATTGATCATAGAAATATATGTAGAAGAGGTGTTTATTTCAATTAGTTCATCGTAGATTGATGGCTCCAACTGATGGAAGATTACAAATGAGTATGACTTTTTGTCACTGTTACTTTGACTTAACATCTTGCAGAAATTTCAAAGACCTATTCATTGATCAGAGATCAATTTGCATCATCCTGGAATTCTCTTATGCAATATGGTTTTGTCATTTCTTTAAGTAAATAATCAGAATATTGACAGAGTAAACAAAATAATGATTATATGAGGTCACCACAAATTCTAAAAGTGAAATTTGAGCATTTGTACAATAAGTTAGGAACTTATAAAGTCTATCTCATGATAAACCATTTAAATGATGTATGAAATTGAAGGCACATGTGTTTTTACAACATCAATATCTTTTTTTCTTCATGTTAGGCCTACTCCCTCTATTAACTGGACAAAAGAAGATGGAGAGCTACCTATCAATCGGACATCTTACACAAACTTTAGGAAAACTTTGAATATTAATCATGTTTCAGAAGCAGACTCTGGAAAATACAAATGTACAGCAAGAAATCCTTTAGGCTTTGTTGAACATACCATTTCAGTCACAGTCAAAGGTACACTATTGTTTGAAATATTTCGTCTTAGATTGGAGGTACTAAATTAAATATCAACTTTAATGAAACCAATGGTTTTATATATTTTTGGCACATACAGTCTTAGTCCATTTTAAGTTGTGCTTAAGTAAAGCTTTAAAATGGCACAAAACAGTATCTTACTTAGAAATGCTCTTTGGCAATAGAGCTTAAATCAAAATAATAATGAGTCACTGATTTTAAAAGGAACTACAGATCAAAATTAAAATTATTAGACCCTTATATACCTTTTCTTGTCCTATGACACATAAATAAATAAGTTCTGCTTTTAATCCCCAATTACTATTAATGTCAAATGAATGGAATGACATTGAGAACAAAAAATTATTAGAATTACTCTTTAGATATTCTTTCAGATCACCAGAGTGTTAATCTGAAGTAGAATATAAGTATTAATTACCTCAACTTCTTAAAAATAGAAGCCTGACCAAACAAATTTCTTAGAATGTATATCAATATTTCACCTGTTTCAGAAATATGGACATTCCCCTATCCATACATGCTTCAAATAGCTTCTACCTTGGCAGATAGTTTCTTTGAGTTAATGTAACCAAAAATATTAGTTAATCACTTAATGGTCAACATTATAACAATAAGCATCTTTATAATTCCTTGGATAATCTTTGAATGATGGACCAAAGCTACAGATCGTTATGGGGCTTATACTCAAAGCATTTCTCCTGTGCTAGACCGTTCCAGAGGTTTTATTCAGTTGGCAAAACCTTCCACAACCCAGTGTCATCTCTATGGTACACTTTGACCTCTGAATAGGACTTAGTGGAGGGTTTCAGTATGCATGTGTAGCATATTAATTTGAGATAAAGAGTTACATCATTTTCTTACCACTGTATTATAATGCTTATTTGATTCAGATCTTTATTTTTGTCCTCAATAAAGCGGCCCCATATTGGATCACAGCGCCTAAAAACCTTGTGCTGTCCCCTGGGGAAGATGGGACTTTGATCTGCAGAGCTAATGGAAATCCCAAACCCAAAATTAGCTGGTTAACAAATGGTGTTCCAATAGAAAGTAAGTTCTTTTGGTTTGCTTTGATTATGTTTTATATGTGATGATAAAAATGCCTCAAAACTAATAAAGCAACTCAGGTAAGACATAAAATTTAATGGACTAAAAAATTCCCTAATATGAACTTGTTTCTTTTAAATAATATTTTAATCATTGCATGCAAAAGCAATTTTTAATATTTATTTTTTTATTCTGAGGCAAGTAGGGTTAAATGATTTGTCCAGAGTCACAAAGGTAGGAAGTGTTAAGTCTGAGGCTGGGTTTGAACTCAGGTCCTCATGACTATAGGGCTGTTGCTCTATTCATTGCACCATCTTATTGCCCCACATTTGTTTTATTTTTTTTTTAGTTCCAAATTTTTTCGCTCTTTCCTTTTCTCTGTCATCCCCCAAGATGATAACAATTTGATATAGATTATGCATATACAATCGCAACATGAGCTTTATTAAGTACTTAGGGCATGATTACAATTAGAATATATGGCAATTATGTTTTTATGCTATAGATATATGTATTGATGGGGGGATTGTTAATATTTCCTTTTTCATGTGCCTCTAGGCACATGAATATCAACTTCTTTCATTTCCAAGGATCATAGGCATTTGTTTGCAAAAGGTCTTATGTGTTCATTTGAAGAAACTTAGGAAAGATTCTTAGAAAGTCTTATAATATTAGAAATTAAATTGCTCTTTAATATTACAAGCAGAAAAAAGAATAGATTGAATAAGCAGGAATGGACCCAATGGATCTATGTTTTGGGAACTAAATTATCCAGACATTTATATAAATCCCCTTTTTTTGAACATTTTGAGTGCTTTTTTTTGTTTTTTGTTTTTTTGCTTTTATTTTTCACCTTCACTTCATCCCCTATGTTCAGTAGATTCATTCCTTATGTGGATTCATGTCAGAAAAAAACACTTTTAAATATTGCTATATAATATCATTGAAAGAGAACTAGATTTGAATTAAGAAAAACAGAGTTCAAATTCAGCCCTAAATCAAATTCAGTCCTGCAACTTGTTGCCTATATGCCATTAAGCAATTCATTGAACCTCCCTCCTAATGTTTCCTGGTCTGTAAAAACAGGTTGGATTTAGTGGCCTTCAAAATCCTAACTGGATGTAAATCCATGACCCTACAGTGTGTTCTGATGATTGTTAAATGAGCTGAGCATTCTATCTATTTCCTTGATACCATCCCTTCCTACCTCCTTTGTGACCAGGATCCTTCAGTCATTTTATCTCTTCCTCTACCCTGGTTCCTACCTTTCCAGTCTTCTCACACTTTGATCCTAAATATACACTCTTCAGTCAATAGCATTGGTTTCCTTCCTCTTCCACAAATAAAGCACTCCATCATTTGACTTTGGGCATTCTCTCAGGCCATCTCCCTGCCTAGCATGTTCTCCCTCCTCCACTCAGAGTACTTAGTTCCCTGGTTCTTTCAGTCCTAGTTACATCCTATTTCCTACAAGAGGCCTTTCCCAACCCCTCTTAATTCTACAGTCTTCCTTCTCTTATTTCCAATTTATTCTGTTTATTTACAGCTTTATGTAAATTTACAGGTTGTGTCTCCCTTCCTTTGCCCTACCCATTACTATATAAACTCCATAAAGGTAGGGACAGTTTTGCCTCTTTTTGTATCCCTAATGCTTAGCATAGTGCCTGGCTTAATAATGGCTTAGTGCCTGGCTTAATAAGTGTTTATTGAGTTGACTCCTTTTCATCAGACTACAAGCATGTTCAAGTCTTTCCTAGGATAAATATATGAATTTGGAAAAAGTAAGAATAGGGAATATATGTGACTTTATTCATATAAAGAAATTCCTGATAAGAAACCCCTCTGACAGTGCAAATTGGCACCTTCTCTGAAATTTGTAGAATTAGAGAGTTGTTAGAGCAGGACTTCTTACATTTTTTTTCCACTCAAGACCCCTTCCTATCAATGAAATTTTTACATGACTCCAAGTATATTGATATATAAAATAGGTGTATAAATCAAACATTTACTGATAATAAATCATAATTTTGTGACCTCCCTTCACATTCAGTTATGCAATTTTATATGGGGTTGTGACCCAGCTAAGAAACTATGGCCTAGAAGACTGAAAAGTTCAGGGACTGGCCAGGATCATCCAGTCTAAATGACTTAGAAGTATAAAATTGAACTCAACTCTTTCTGGCTTTAAAGCCAGCCCTCTTGTCCATTATGCCACAGTATCTTTCTCCCTATTCTTTCTTTACCCTTAAAATTTTTAACAATCTTTCTTTTTACTTCTTATCTCAAGTTATCATTTTTTCTCTCCTATTCCTTCTTAAAGATCTAAAAGGAATATGCTAATTTAATTGTACTAATTGTCTCTATTTTCAACCTCAGTCCCTTGAAATCTGGCTGTTATCCCTACTTCTCCAGTAAAATTGCTCCTTTCAAAGTCACTACCACCGAGAAATTGCCAAATCTAATTATCTTTTCTCAGTCCTCCCCATCTCTAAAGCATTTGACACTGTTAACCTACTGTCTTCTACCTTGGTTTCCATGACACTCCAATTTACTGGTTATCCTCCTCTCTGTTGATCTTGTCATCTCGGTGTTCCTTACTAATTCATCTTCATCCTCCAGCTGCCAAAGTAAGTGTGAAGCCTTGACTCTATTATTGGTCTTCCCTTTTCTCCCTATGTTATCTATTTTGGAAATCACAATTATGTACATGGCCTCAATTATTTTCTCTGTGCCCATGACTTCCAAATCAATATCTCCAGCCCTGACCTTTCCCACATTTACAGCTACTATAGGACATTTCTACCTAGATGCTCTGAATGTTCTGAATATAAACTCAAAGAAACTTATTCAAGATACAGAACCTAATACTGTCAGTTTTAGAAGAAGAAAAAAATTAGTCTGGAGAATCTTTGAAAAGTTCTGGCATTAAGTCATTTTAGCTTGATAAGACTGCCTAGAGTTTGATTTCTGATGGCACAACATTTGAGACATCTAATATCCCTTTAATGCCATCCATCCCCAGACTAGGGAGGAAATAAGTGCCTGAACATGTATATACTTTATTTACACTGATCAATTACTTATAAAACATCCAAACTGGTGGAGCCAGAGGTTCTTTAGGTAATACCCCTTTGGTGTTTTAAATAGTTATTTAAAATAATAAATTTAAATATTATTCATCTTCAAAATAGCCATGAGGTTTGGATATCTGTTTCTGAAAGCTATCTGAATGAAAGATGGTAGGAGCAAATCATGACCTTAGAATATATAGAGAAACTTAGAAAAAAAAAGGAGTTCCAAGATCTGGACAGGGTATAGGGATTTTTCTATTGTAAGCTCTGCTCTTTTTTCCTAATAACCACCCAAGTTTGAACAAGGCACTTAGTTTCTCTGTACCCCTATTTCCTCCTACTCAGAAGGAATATCAGATATCTGCTCTGTCTACTTTGCAAGGTTATTTTGTAGGATGAATAAGAATCTATCTGTAAACATCTTGAAACTTATGCAAAACATTTTTTAAAAAAAAAAGTAAGGTAGTATCTTGCAAGAGTCAATGGAGAGACGAAAAGAGGCTAGCCCAGATAGCATCTAAAATTTTTTTTCTTATTACAAAGGATGATAATGCCGACAAGATTAGAAGGGAAGAGATAAACTGGGAAAAAATTTTACATTCAAAGGTTCTGATAAAGGCCTCATTTCTAAGATATATAGAGAATTAACCCAAATTTATAATAGTTCAAGCCATTCTCCAATTGATAAATGGTCAAAGGAAATGCACAATTTTCAGATGAAATAATTGAAACCATTTCTAGTCATATGAAAGGGTGTTCCAAATTACTATTGATCAAAGAAATGCAAATTAAGACAACTCTAAAATACCACTACACACCTGTCAGATTGGCTAAGATAAAAGGAAAAGATAATGACTTGTTGGAGGAGATGTGGGAAAACTAGACACTAATATATTGTTGGTGGAGTTGTGAAGTGATCCAACCATTCTAGAGAGCAATTTGGAACTATGCCCAAAGAGCTATCAAACTGTGCATACCCTTTGGTCCTGCAGTGTTTCTACTGGGCTTATATCCCAAAGAAATCTTAAAGGAGGAAAAAGGACCCACATGTGCAAAAATATTTGTGGTAGCCTGTTAGGATTACTAAGTGAGAACTAAGGTTGTCTGGATGGTGACAAGGTGAGAATTCAGGTTTTCTGGACAATTACAAGGTGAGAACTCAGGTTGACTTGATAGAGGGGGCAAGCTCATTGGCTGGGGTGGTTCTTCCCAGAAGCCCTTGCATTATCCCACGCCCATTCTCTGGGAGGATAAAAAGAGACAGCACTGGGCGCAGAGAGCAGATCGGCCTGGAGAAGGATAAGAGCTGGAGGAGATTCAGAGCCAGGATTCAAGAAGGAAGACTCTGAATTGCATCAGGCCTGACGGGGCTCTCTGCAGGAAGGGAAGTCACTTCTAAGGACAAGAGTTAACAGCAACTGCCTGGAGACAACGGTTCGTTACAGGAAGAAGAATCTGTCGGAGAGATTTGAGTAGACACAGCAGATCTCTTCCCAGAGAGCGATCCAGCAGCTTCTGGAGACGACAGCTCACTACAGTAGCCCTTTTTGTAGTGTCAAGAAACTGGAAAGTGAGTGGATGTCCACCGGGTGGAGAATGGCTGAATACATTATGGTATATGAATGTAATGGAATATTATTGCTCTGTAAGAAATGGTCAGGAGGATGATTTTAGAGAGGCCTGAAGAGACTTACATGAATTGATGCTAAGTGAACTAAGTGGAACCTGGAGATCATCGTACATAGCAATGGCAAGATTATATGATAATTGATTCTGATGGGTGTGACTCTTTTCAACAGTGAGATGTTTCATGCCAGTTCCAGTATCTTGTGATAGAGAGAGAAATTCAGAGAGCAGAATATGGGGACTGAGTGTGAATCACAATATAGTATTTGCACTCTTTTTGTTGTCAATTGCTTGCATTTTCTTTCTATTTTTTTTTCATTTTTGATCTGATTTTTCTTATGCAGCATAATTGTGGAAATATGTATAGAAGAATGGTGCATTTTTTGTTTTGTTTTGTTTTTGCTGAGGTAATTGGGGTTAAATGTTTGCCCAGGGTCACACAGCTAGGAAGTCACTGAGGCCACACTTGAACTCAGGTCCTTCTCACTTCAGGGCAGGTGTTTTATCTAACATGCCATGCCACTTAGCTACCCCCCTCTTTTTTTAAACATATTTTTGTTTAACATGTTGAACATATATTGGATTACTTGCTTTTTGGAGGAGTGGGAGGGGAAAGGAGGGAAAAATTGAAAACACAAGGTTTTCCAAGAGTAAATGTTGAAAATTATTTATGCATATATTTTGAAAATAAAAAGCTTTAATTAAAAAAAAGACAAAGGTTGAAGGAAAATAGAATTCAGAGAAATACCTACTCCCTCATTTCCTGCCCCACTGACCTCTTCTCTAGAACATGGTAAATCAGATACTCTTCTCTGACTTTGCTTGAGCTGCCAACTGGATGCTAAATTATGGAGGCAGTCAATAGATTAGAAAGAAATGCCTGTCCTATATGAGTATAAGACAGACCTGAGATTCATATCTTCCTCTTTTACTTTCTGTCATCAAGCTATTCTGAATTCTTATTTTTTACTGTTTTTAATCTGATTTTAGTTTAATAATATTAAAAATAATAAGAAGAGACATAATGGAATTTAACTGGCCTTCACAAGGGACTATGGCAATGATAATGTGACTAATTACTCGCTAAGGGCCAATCTTCCTTTCAGGAGAATATTTTCTTATTCTGCTTTATCAATTGAGCCAACACTATGATTTGGAGTTTGTTTGTTCATTGATATAGTAGTGAAAAATACAGAGCTGTTTACTATAATCTCTAAACAGCTTTTTGGTGTATGTTCTTCAAAATGTAATTTATTCATTTGGTTGCTGAATCATTGGATAAGATCTGATATACTATGAGATTTTAGGTAAATTAAAAAAACTTATTGGCTAATTATTTAATAATACTATACTGTGTTCAAGTGAAGTAGTTTTAATTAAATTATCTCCCTAATAATTTGAAAAGTGGTTATGATTTTAACTTATCATGTGTATATTGAACAAATCACTCAACCTCCTCTTTCCCTGTGAAGTTAACATTTGTCCACAGTGTTTGCAGAATCATTACAAGGGAATTTTTCACTTAATGCAGAAAGGTTGGGTATAGTCATACTAAAGAGGAGCTACCTTGTTCTTTAGAAAGTTTACTTAGGAGTGAGGTTGTGGTAGGTCCTGGGATGCTATGAGGATCAGATCCCGGAGGTAGTGGAATAGTCTAGACTGAGAAATGGGAAGCACAGGGACATCAAACTCCAGATTTAAGATTTAAGGGTGATATTACCCTGAGGGAGTTATTACCCCTGGCTTCCCCAACTAGTAAAAGTTCTAGTAGTTTATTGGTTTATCTGGATGAATATGGAGCATTATTCCTTTATTATCATGTTACTATATTCATCAAAGGATTGTCTGTCTAGCCATCCATTTGACAAGAGAAAGGACAGTTTTAGCTTCATGAGTTTTAAGCTTATAAGCAGTAGAACCTTTAAGACAGCTTCAGTGCTTTTATAGCTATAGTGATAACAAAGAGTAAGAAGCATGCTGCTAGCCTGGGAGTACAGTTTCAGTTATCTGCTAGTCAGCATTTTGACAGAGAATAACTAAATGTGGTGAAAGATATTAGACTCATGAGATCTTAGATTTAGAACTGTTGGCACTCTAGAGATCATCCAGTCTTTATTTTATAGATGAAGAAAATGAATCCAAAAAGGTTGTGACTTGCTCAAAATCATATAGCAAGTAAACAAATAAATGATGTGGGGCTTAAATCCAGGTTTTCTAATTCCTGGTTTGGGAAGCAGACACAAGTAAGACACTAATGAAGAATCATTTTAGAAAGGAAAAGGAAAATATAATCAGTAGTGGAAGAGAAAAACCTTTGCTTTTATACTTAAGAGATCATTTTAAAATATTTCCCGTGAGTCTTTGTGTAGCAAAATTTAAAGAAGATAAGATGTACATCATCATCATCATCATCACCTTAACAAGTACTTATAGTGTGCTACTGTATTTAAGGCACTGTGCTAAGCACTTTACAAATGTTATCTCAGTTGATCCTCACAACAACCCTGGGAGGAAGGTACTATTATTATTCTCATTTTACAGATGAGGAGACTGAGGCAAACAGGTTAAATAATTTGCCCAAGGTCACACAGCTAGTGAAGTGTCTGAGACTGGATTTTCATTCATCTTCCTGACATGAAAGCCAATGCTCTATTCATTGTATCACCTAGCTGCCCCCAAATTCTGCATATCTGGAAGGAGTCTCAATTTCAAAGAACCCAGAGAATTGAATTTAATATTATCAGTGGCAATCTTTATCTGGAGATGAGATTTGAAAAAGGGATAGAGAAGAGCATTCAGGCATCAGCCATCAGGAAAGTATTCCCACCCTTGAGGCACTTTGAAATAAGATGAGGTCTGTGAGGAAAACAAAACAGTCAGGGAGACCAAATGGAATGTTTATTGGTTAGTCCACATTTTGACTCTGTGTGATGAATATAGCACAGGAACATGGTCTTACCTTGCAGCTACTTAGGCATTCTGCACAGATTTCCCTGAACATTTTAAAAGGGCACAATTGAGCTAACATCAGCAAAAGTAACTGACTGCAAGAAGTCTTTCATCTAATCTATCAGTAGGAAATGTGTTTGAACCAAGCCATCCATAAGAGATAAATCCACTGCCTCGGTATCTCAAAGACACCCTCAAATAATGAAATTCTAAACATAGAATACTTCAGAAGGAAAAGGCAAAATAAAAAAAATGAAAAGAATCTTGCCTTTTGATTTAATAGTCCATGCCTTCTCTCAGGTGATATCAAAAAAACGTCTATTCTAATGTAAGCAGTTTTCATCTATAGTGTAAGGCCGTTTAGAAAAAAAAAGGATGGTTCATGAAGTATAATGACATTATAAGGCATCTGAGAATGCTTTTTCCACATCCCCATCCAAAAGTCCCGTATAAGCAATTCAAGTGGAATCTCCTAAATTCTGAAATTTTTCTCTGTCCCAAATAGATTATTTGCTAAAACTTGGGCTAGGCAAGCATGTGAAAGGAGTGGTGAGAGTAAGAGTGAACAGGAACTTCCACAGGGGAGGAGCCCTCCTCAGTTATTAGTCAGCAAGGCTTAAATAGCCTTTATGTAGCCTATCCTCTTCTAGCCTGTCTAATAATAAAGTAAAAAAAAAAATACAGTTCATCGCCCAGATGTCTGATATAAATAATAATAGAAAGGAGGAGGAAGAGGAGAAATAACTAATATTTACATAGTGTTTTAAAGTTTGTAAAGCACTTCACTTTATACTTTTTTTAGTGAGATAACCCTTTTACCAAATGTCTTAGTGGTTGGAATCATCGGATAATTATCTAAGGTAAGAGACCTAAGTCTAGTATCTGGACTGATCACAACTTAGCTGTATAAGCCTGACAAGGGCTTATAATTGTTTTTTTGGCCTTAGATTCCTCATTTATAAAATTGCGACAATAATAATCCTGCCTCCTTTTAGGATTATGAAGGGGAAATGAAATAATTCATTTGGTAATTTTAATGTTATAAATATAAATATTATTATTACTTGGTGTAGTATATAACCTACCTAGAAATTGGGAAGACCTGTTTTTAAGTCCTGAGTGCAAATCTTGCCTCTGAAACATATTGGCACTTTAACATGGGCAACTCATTTAATCTCTAGTTTTCTGAGCAGCTCTCTGAATTGAAGAAAAAGTCCTGACTTGTATGAGGAGTCAGGAATTTTCTCATTTGTCCCAGTCTCTACCCAACCCCTTAAAAAATACCATCATTGTGGTGTTAGACAAAGATTAGCCAGCATTATAAAGTTCAGGGACAGAGAGAAAACAGATTTTTAATGAAGGTTTGTTGATTTTACACCAAACAAGAAAAAGGATTCCTTTAAAATATTCCTTTAAAATATTATACTCCAATGACTTGACCTTGCCCCTAGGTCTTTGACTCTGGACCTCTGAAGTGCATATAGTGATTTTATTCTTGAAGTCTTTTTCCCTCCATTGTTCATTTGAATTAAACACTTGACTTAGATCACTAGAATCTCCCTTTGGGACACATGATTTGGGCTGTTGGCAAGATCTATATAACACAGTAGCCCGCAGGTAGTTAGTTAATAAGGCCATACATTTTCACTGGTGTAACACAGTAAGTGGATTTCAAACCTTGGAAAGCTTCCAACTGGACTTCCTTATGCCACTGTGGCTGTTTCTGTTTTCTTGGATTTAGTGGAAATGAAGCTTGTGCCCCCGTGGAGAGATCAGCTTGTTCACTGCTTTTTTGGAAGATATTTTTTGCTGGGAAATATTTTGCCAAACATGAATATCTTGAGACCAGTTGATTGAAATGAAATAGGGAATTTTCAGCAAGATGACTTTTAAGTAATTGACAAAGAACGCAGACATTTTGATAAGTGGATAAGGAAAAAGGTCATATAAAAGCTTTTAAAGTGTTTTCTTTAAAAAAAAAGTTTTCTATCCAAGATGAAGATTTTAAAATGTAGGAACAGTTTCTGGCTTTAGTGACCATCTATCACTTGACCTTCCTTTCTCACTTTGTTGGGGAAATAAGACTTGAGTACTTCAGTGTGGTGTTTCTCTCACTCAGCATGTAACACCAAGCAACATAATTCAAATCCAGAGCTTCCCTTTGGCTTGAAGGATGGACATTAGCTTTTTAAAACTCCTGAAATCATGCTACTGTAAATCACAATGTAGTTTAAAAGGTATTTCTGAAACACAATGCTCAAGCACTGAATCAAGGGAAACTGCTCGAATTCCCTTTTGTAACAAATGAACTGAGACAGCAATTATTTGCCAGCAGACTTTGTGAAGGTCAGGAGATTCAGTTCAACAAGCATTAATACAAAATGTATGGGCAACAAGATGGCACAGTGGATAGAGTTGTAGGCCTGGAGTCAGGAAAATTCACCTTCCTGAATTCAAATCTGACTTCAGTACTAGCTGTGTGATGTTGGGCAAATCCGTTTATCTTATTTGCCTCCATTTCCTTATCTATAAAATGATCTGGAAAAGGAAATGGCAAGATAGTATTTTTGGCAAGGAAACCCCAAATGGAGTCACAATGTGTTAAAACTGAAAAAAAAATATAAAATGTACATTATACTAGACCCTGTAGAAACAAAAATGAAAAAATATTACATAATTCTTGCCCTCAAGGAGCTTACATTCTAAGGGGAATGAAAGGAATATATAGAGAGGCAAGAATAAAGGAGAAAACCCAGACAAAGCATCCAAAGAAAAATTTTTGAAGGGGAGATCATTTTATCTTGGGAGTGTTAGAAGGCAGCATAATGTAGCAAAAAGATCATTGAATTCAAAATTGTAAAACCTCCATTCTAGTTCTAACTCTGATCTTTTCTATATATTTATGAGTGTGGGCAAATCATATTAGAATTCTGTGCCTGTTTAATTATATATAAAAATGAGAATAAATTTCCATTATTTACATCACAGGATGTTGTGAGGAAAGTACTTTATATATTCTAAAAAGCTCACAGAAAAATGTGCTTTACTGTCATGAAACAGCATGTAACATCTAAGCTGGGCCTTAGAGAATTTCAACAATAATAAATAAAAGTGAGTGCATTCCATGTATGGAGAAGCATGTGAGGCCAAAAGAAGGAGGAAGACCAGAATAAGGAGAGTTATACTTTGAAAGGAGAGGAAGAGAGGAATATGAGAGGAATTATGAAGGTGGAATTGTCAGAACTTGTTACCTAACTGAGGTGTTAGGAATGAGGACAAGAGGAGAGTTAAGGGTGTCTATGGTTTTAAACATGAATGAAAGAATGGACTTTATCCTGAATGCCTTTAAATTTAAAATGACTTATTCAATACAACAAATAATTATTAAGAGCAAAATTTTAAAAATCTAGTAGTTTGAAATGCCCTGTGTAAATGCAGAAATATGGCTAATAAATAAAATGAAGTAGACTTCATAATGCAAACAGGCAACTTTTACTTCATAAATACTACTGAGATTTAGTGGGGAGTGGACTGGGGAAGAGAAGTATGATTCAGTCCCATCTTAGTAATTCTCAATCTATCTCTTCTCCACTCACATGTTCACCATCCTACTTCAGACCTTTATCACCTCTTACATGGTCTATTACAAAAGCTTTCCAACTGACCTCCCAGATTGTATTACCTTCTCTTTCCCATCTTTACGTCACACAATTGTCAAAATAATCATATGAGTTAATAGGTCTAACTATATCTGTCCCCAATAACCATCAGTGACTCAAAAATCTTCCATGGTTCTTTATAGATATGATAATATGGTTACATTAGAGAAGTCAGGAAGATAATAAACACCTTTCTATTCATAAAATACTTAGAGTATTGAGTTTTGGAAATAGCATTTTGGGAAGAATCATGTTTAGAAGTACAGACAGGTAGGAGAGCATATCAGCTAACACTACAAACTAGGACTTGATTTATTATCTTATTAATTGTGCAGATTTAAGAAAGTGTTGGGGAAAATTAAATATTACAAGTGAAACTTCTCATATGAATTCACATTACCTTTTCCTCTCCTGACAGCTGGTTGCTAAATATTTACCATCACGCATTGAGTAGAGATTACTTAGAAGTCATCTAATTCATGTCTTCATTTTACAGATAAAGAAATTGAGATTCTGCAAAATAAACTGGATATTTGGGGGCAGGGGATTAAAGAATGTCTTTAAGTATTTTAAGGGCAGTCATATGGAAAACTTAGGCTTTACCTAAGAGGGAGGGCAGAAGTAAGAACAACTCATTGAAGTTGAAACAGGGCAGATTTCTTACAACTGGGGCTACCAAAAGTGGAATGGACTGCTGCATCATATAATCAGTTCTTTTTCTAAGTATCTTCAGGTACAGGCTAGTTGATCACTTGCCAGAATTATCAGAGAAGAGAGTCCTATTCAAGTATCTATTAGTTTAGGTAACTCCCAATATTTTTTGCAACTCTATGATTCTATGATTTTCTAACATGTAACTGGATTCTCATTTTAATTGAAAAAAGGTATGTGAGTGCCATAGGCCAAGATACATAGGGCCCTTGAAAATTGTTCTAGGTTTATATTGATTGCTTACAAAAGATGTGGCAAATCTATTCCTTGACCAGTTCTTGCTCTCTCTCTCATTGATGTTCATTTCTATAGTTTCCTGATAATACCTATATAACCTGTTAAGACTAGGAATATATTCTATATATATGTTTGTATACACTCATCCATCATCAGGATTTCATTCATATTGTTATTATTGTTATATCAAGTAAAGCATTTCACAAAATTTCAGAAATTAGTCATTGATTGTGAATGTATTGCAGAATAATGCCCTTTTAAAGAAAATTTATATTATCCATGGAAGGATCCTTTAAATGAAGGAAACTCAGAAAGGGATTCTCTTAGTAAAGGTTTAAATTGCCCTTGAGTAATTATAATCTATATTGAATGTCCAGGGTAAGATGTCTTAAAAACATTAGAAGTTTTTATAGTATAAATATTGATGAGATTTAGATTTGGGGAACCAAATAAATTAGGGTTCCTGGTGGTCAGGGAATTAAATGAGGTCTAGTGGCAGGTTCAGGGTTCAGGGTAGGTTTGGCTCCCCTGTAATCCCTTGGGATTAAGCACAAGGGTAGGGAGTTTTGGGGACTCCCTTCTGGCGGCACAAGTTCTCTGTAAAGGAATTTACAGACCCAAAAACCTAGATTGATATAAGAGGTTTATTATGGGTATTGGAAGTAAGGTTAAAGTCTGGTTAAGGAAATAGGTGAGGGTAAAGAGAAGATGGCACTGGAAAGAATATTCCAGTGAGCAGAAAGACCTGGTAGTAAAGAAAACTGCCAAGGTCCATCTGCAAAGACCTTAGTTGATGGAAGCTCATTATATTGCTTGTCTTGGTGGAGATTGGGAAATGGGGGCTGGGACAGCCCAAGTTGGCTCAGATCCGATGGGGGCCAGATCTCCTATTGGAATTCAAAGGCTTTTGACCAGGATTTGTGAATCAAAGGTTCTGGCATCCTGGATTGATAATGCATAAGCTAAGAGGGGTTGGGAATTAGAAAAAAATCACAAATCAATAGGAAATACAGTTTCTTAAAGGGACCACAATCCACTTCAATATGACCACAACACTTTGGACTTGATGAAATAAAGAAAGGGTGAAAGACTAACATTTGGTTTGTTTTGGTACATATTACATAGTAAACAGTATGAATGATGTGTTGAAGTTAAGAAAATAATAAAAGATTGTAAGTGTAGAAGTAAACCAATTTCTCTCTCTCTCTTCTTTCTCTCTCTCTTCTCTCTCTCTCTCTCTCTCTCTCTCTCTCTCTCTCTCTCTCTCTCTCTCTCTCTCTCTCTCCCCTTCTCTTTTTTTTTTTTTTAAATCATATCTGGGGTGGAATTGAGTTGATCCACAATATAGTGGTCCAAAGCTATTTACAATGAGAACTGAGGATAACCTAATTGATTTAAATTCTCATAAGCTAATTAATCATTAGTATATAAAGATACTGGATACTCATTTTTGAAATTCATTTAAACATCTCCCATTTCAGGAGAAATTTTAAAATATAATATAATTATTTGATCAAAGGTTTGACACTTATCAGAAAGATCTGTCCAATAGCACAATATTGCTTACACTTGAGAATAACACTGATGTATTTTCATGAAATATTGAGCCCATTCAGTTTCATTCCATTTCAATAGTCACTTTTTATGACTCAGAGATTTTGCTGAAAACCCAATTGTTTTAGAGACATTTTATTCCAATCTATTCTTTCTTTATTGTTCCCAGTTGTTCCTTACCAACCTCCTCACCCAGCAGAGACTTTCTGAGGTCAGAGAGTAGCTTAAACTTAGGTTATCCAAATAATTTGTGGAGCTACTTATGTCTGCTTAAGAAGTATGGATGGGGAATGGGCTTGATATGCATGCATGGGTTCTACCCAGCATCTGAACATAGGACATTATCTTCATTAAGTTGCTTTTCATTCTTCTTCCACTCCTCAGGGATATGAAGATATCATTCTTCTCTTTCTCCTCCCGAAATGTCACTCAGCCATCTCTTCCATGTCTCCCAACTGCTGTTTATAATTATTTTTCAAAAAATAATATATTTACCTGTTTAACTGCAACTATGCCTCTGGGCCAGAGTTAGCTTTAAGAAATTTGTTCAATTCTGCATTCTCGTTTAGTTCTAGGTGTTCTTTTGGAATAGCTGTAATTCTTCCTCATTATCCCCCTTCCACCCCCCCCACCTTGTATCTAAACTAATCCAAATGACTAGACATCAGTCTTTAGAATGTAGTGATATCTCTTAGCTATCAAGGATTATAGAGGAAAAATAAAAAGAAAAAAAAACAGCTGTTACAAGTTCTCTTTAGCTATCAGATGCAGTATCAAGCCTATCACCTTAGCCTTGGTCATTTCAGATTTAGATCATTCTGGAATTTAGCCAAATTTAACCCTTGGCTGCAATAACATGCTAGAATCTTTAAAGGACTAAGAGTTTTGTGAATATAGAAATTTCTAAAGCATAAAAATGTTTCTCATTCCATTGTATTAATTTTTGTTTAGAAGAAGATCTTCTTATAAAAGCACATTTGGGCAAGAGTTACACTGATTCTATATTTGTTAAGTTATACTTTGCTTTGATTTATATATCTTGCTGTCTTGCTATCAATAAAACAGGTTTAGATGACCTCAGAGTTCATTTTATCTGACACCCTTATATTATAAAGCAAGGAATTAAGATCAATGAAATAACACGTCCAAAGTCACACAAGGAGTCACTGACAGAGTCATAGCTGGAGCTTGGAACTTCTGG
Organism: Sminthopsis crassicaudata; assembly: GCF_048593235.1. Lineage (NCBI taxonomy): Eukaryota > Metazoa > Chordata > Mammalia > Dasyuromorphia > Dasyuridae > Sminthopsis > Sminthopsis crassicaudata. Next base: position 140,746,779 of record NC_133621.1, read on the forward strand.
CTCCAAATCTAGGACCTTTTTCCACTAAGAAACTTAAGTGGGGGGAGGTTCAGAGAAGGACACTGGTATCTGAGTCTTGTGATACATTCACATTTGGAAGGAAGGAATTCTCAAGATAGTATAAGAGACACAATTAGGGAAAGAATGGGCAGGGCTACTCCCACATGTTGTAATACATCCTTTAGCATGGCACATCTTTTCTTTAGGGCCAGGAAAGGTTGAAGCTCAATGATAACTTAAAACTCAGTGTTTGGAAGGAAAGGTAGATTTGGGCAGAACTACATGTATGAAACAAGTGATTCTAAAGGGAAGTCTTCTAGTACAAAGCACACTTGCCCCATTCTATAATGCCCAACTTTTACAAGAAAAATCACAGCACTCTGCATCCTGGATTCATTTTCTTGCTTGAAACATCACTCCAATGTCCTGCTCAACTACTCCCAAAAGACTCAGGACCAGAGAGAGGAACTGGGTCCTGGTAGAGTTACCCAGAGGGTGACCTCTCCCCTTATACACAATAAAAGTAGGGCATGGAGACACAAAATTAACCTGATGAAAGGACAAAGCTCAGCAGTGATAGTAACCATCTTAGAATGGAAGAGTATTTAGAGGTCACTGAATTCAATCTGGATATTTGTAAGATAAGGAAACTATCTGTGCTAGATAGGGGGATCTTGGCTTGATTTTTGTGTCAGAACACAAGAAATCTCTGCTTATCTAAAACCCACATATATTTCAGCTGAACTGTCCTTTCTGAGTATTATACATATTATAAATATTCTTCAGACTGAATCCTATAAGGATAATGCACTTAAGACTGAATAAGTTTTGAAAATGAATAAACTTCTTAGCCCTGCTGATGAATATTGTTTCGACAATATGAAGTAGATTTTTGTTGTGGTTAGGTCATTTCTTCCAACTTTAAAAAATAAAAATCGGATTTAGACTCTGAATAAGCTCCTAAATTAAAAAAAAAAAACCTAAATGTCATGTGGTCTTATTCCTTCAACACTTAAGTTCTGTCTGTATTTTATGAATACTTGATACTATATATTTCCACTCTCATAAACTCATTATTCATTTCTTCAAAGTCAAGCTTAAGGAGAATCTTTTTTTTTTTCCACACCAAAACAGTGGCTCCTGATGATCCCAGCAGAAAAATAGATGGTGATACGATTCTCTTTTCTGATGTTCAAGAAAGCTCCAGTGCTGTTTATCAATGCAATGCTTCAAATGAATATGGATACTTGCTGGCTAATGCATTTGTAAATGTTTTGGGTAAGATATTTCCTCATATTTCATAAGTATGGGGATAGCATTTATATAGTGATTACTATTTGCTGGACTGTGCTAATCTCTTTATAAATATTATCTCATTTGATTCTTACTATAGCACTAAGGGATAGATGCTGCTATTGTCCCCATTTTAACAGTTGAGGAAACTTAAGTAGACAGGTTGTGATTTGCCTAAAATCAGTCCTATTCAATAAACATTTAAGTGCCTACTATGTACTAGGCATCATGCTAAGGCAGGGAAACAATTAACAAAAAGGCAATTCTTGCCCTCAAGGAGTTTACAATCTAAAAAGACACAAAAAAAAGAGGTAGAAAAATGAGGTTGGGGAGACAGCAATGGATATCTTATTCTGTGGAGTTGAAAATAAGCAGAGTGACAGATGTAAAGTGGAATAAATGGAGTCCCATTTCTGCCCTCTCTAAAGATTGAGTAGTAATTCTAAAATCCAGATTTTACTATAATTTCTTCCCTCATATGTGGCAAATATTTAAATTATTCCATACTTTCAATTTTTCATCTGCAAAATGAGAATCATATCCTTGTTCAGAAATATATTCCAAAATATATATTGTTTATTTATGTAAAATGTTTATATAACAACAGAAGAAATGTGATTATATAGGTATTTTTTGAGATTTACATTTCATATACTTTTGTAACTGACATTACAGGAAAGCAATAAGCTTATTTCTAATATTGTACCCAACAAGGAATTTTTAAAAATTCTTACTCATTTTTCTCCAGAAGTTGTCTAATAATAGTAGAAGATTTTTTTTCTTTAATTACTCAAGGTTTGATTTTCACTTTTCAAAACCAAAACAAAAGACAGGAAATGTTTTCAGTATCTGAGATACTTCACAGTAGAGATTCCTAATCTGAAGTCCATGACCTCTTTTATTTAAGTGTATTCCTTGTAATACGATATATTTTATTTGTTTAAGGAGGGGGTTCATTGACTTAATCAGAATTGTCAAAAGGGTTTATGACTCTCAGAAGTGTTTTAGAAATAGAAAATTCAACATTTAACTTTGGAAAGATAATTAAGCCACAAGTCTTAATGAGTGTTGGATACCAGGATATTTTGTCTTTTTTTTAACATCCCTTTTGCTAATTTCTTAATAAACACAGAATATATTTAGAATTCTGTAATTTTCTAAGCTAACATTTCAACTTGTAGCAGGGTCAGTTCTTAGATAGCAGGATTCAACATGATGCTGGGCAAGAAAATAAAAATTGATTACTATAGATGACTAAGTGTTGAATCTTAAATTTGTCTTTTTTTTTTTTTTTTTTTCCTATTTTTAGCCGAACCACCACGGATACTCACTGAAGCCAATTTGCACTATCAGGTCATTACAGATAGGCCTGCTATGTTAGATTGTGCTTTCTTTGGTTCTCCCATTCCTACCATCAAATGGTAAGGAGCAGTACTTATTTTTAAAAAGTTAAGATATGTTTTCCTTCATTTTTCTTTTTCCCCTCTTTTATTAGTTTTTTTAAATGAAAAAACAATGTTTCATTAACCTACAAATCAATCTTTAACATAAAATAAAAAGAATATAATATATAGATAATAGCTTGTAAAAATAAACAAATTAATGATATTAATGTAGTATGTTTTGAGTACAAAACTCAAAATGTGGTATTCTTAACCTTTCAAAAGTTTTCATAGATTGTAGAGATTTTCACCTATAAAAAAAAGTTGTCCTGTTATTAAAAAGGTAAAAGGTATAAACTAATGCCCAATGTTATCTCAAAACTGTGCATAAGATAAGAAAAGCTTAAGGATAAGCTTTATGGTCAAAACAAAAGATAACCAAATGGATAGTTCTCATGTTCCACTGATTTCTTCCCAGAGACAAGAAAAGGAGAAGAAAACCCACATTATACTGAGGAGATGTCTTGTGGTAAATTTAGAATATCTAAATTAAATCACATAAAATAGGCAGATAAACCTGAATGTGTTGTGACAGTTCTCCTGGAAAGAATACCACATCAGTGAGCTTTCACATTCATTGGAGTGCTCTCTGTGGACAGCCTCTGAACAAAAATCTGTACATTTAAAAATATTAACTATCTTCACAAGTGTCCTATTCTAATGCCTAATTATGTCATGGAAATAATCTTGGACTCCCAAAAGCTAAACCAATTGACTGAAACTTTGAAGAAAAAGCTAGACAGGCTTCAGATAAATTCTTGCATACATACTATACCTGCTATTTGAGCACCTACCCAACTAGATCGAAACAAATCTCATTATCATGGGGGATGACATTTTGGTACAATGGAAGGACCACCAGCTGTGTAGTCAGAGAACCTGAGTTCCTCTCTTATCTCTTAATATTCACTTTCTGTGCGATCTTGGACAAGTGAATTAACCTCCATTGGCTCCAGGTTCCTCATCTTTAAAATGAAGGGGTTGGATTAAATGGCCTCCTAGCTTCCAGATTCAGATTTATGATTATTTAAACAAAAAGTTGGTCACTAAGGACAAATTCTCAGACCATGATGACTCATGAAAAAAAAAAAAGGCAACTTGAAGAATTAGAGAGAAGGTATTCCCTGGGGGTGAGGTGATAAAGTCTAGAGAGTCAGAATAATGATTGGGAGAAAATGATGTATGCTTGGGACAGAATGCACTAATTGGAGAAGGTAATCTGCCGACTCTAGTTCCATTGCTTTTCCTACTGGAAAATACTATACCATACTATCCACAGCTGTCCAACAATGGAACAAGCTGCCCTATGGGAAAGTAAATCCTTATAAGTGATGCTATAGGAGTAATGTAGTACCATTGAAGGCAGTACTTCATGTTTGGGAAGTTGGACTAGAGTAAACTCTAAAATTCTTTTCATCTCTAAGATTCTGAGGCCGTGATCTTTTACTCTTTCACATGCTTTCTACTCTTTCCCTCAGCTATTTACATTTATACCCTCATATACTCCTAATCAAGACTTATCATCATTTTCTCCTGAATATTTTGGCCTAAATAAATGCAGACAGGAAAGTGAGAGCAGTTGCTCCAGAAAGAGCATCTAAGAAAGGAAAGGAATAACTAGATTCTGGGATACAAAAGTCTGACACATAAATAGGAATTGGGAATAGTGGTCTCCCCAGTAAATATGATTATGACACCACTGCCACATATATGGCCTCCTTTTCCAGTTCTCCTTTTCACTTATCCATATTATCTTTCCAGGTTCAGAAAGAATACAATATACCACTTACTTTCATTGATATTGCCTTACATAAGTCCCTACCCACATCTTCCCAAGCATCCTTTCTATATTATCACTGGAATCTCTCAGTTACCTTGTTGCTAGCAGAAGAAGTTATATGTTAAAATAGAATTAACATTTTCTTTTAGGAACTATGGGGGAATAACTTCACAGAGAGCAGTTTTCATTTTGCCAAACTTATAATCATTAAAAAAATTTTTTTTTACTTATATGCCAGTGACTATTTTTTTTAAAATGTACCTAAATATGTATAAAATCAAGCTGTCTAATATACTCAACTTTTTCCAGACCTTATTTAATTTTACCAAAGGTATATATATAGACTTTCTTGTTTGTAAAAGAAGCAAGAACGTTCATAGGCATCATAATTGTGCCCAATTGCACATGAAATTTAACACATTTGCTTTGATCTTTAAAAAATAACTTTATGTGTCTGAGTTTAAATGAATGTTGAATATTGTTTCTTCATGTTCATTTTGATACCTAGGTTTAAGGGAACAAAAGGAAGTGTTCTCCAAGAGAACACATACATATTTCATGACAATGGAACTTTGGAAATTCCCGTGGCCCAGAAGGATAGTGCAGGCACATATACGTGTGTAGTAAGAAACAAATTAGGGATGGCAAAAAATGATGTTCATCTAGAAATCAAAAGGTAAGTAAAATGTACTTGATTTTTAAGTGGTATGTAATGTCAAGCAAGTTTTCTACTTTAACAAATGGTTAAAAATAACTTTATAAATTTCAGAGCCAACCAGAATCATTAAACATCCTGAATATAAAGTTGTACAGAGAGGTGGCAAAGTTTCCTTTGAATGCAAAGTGAAACATGATCCAACTTTAATAGCTACTCTCACATGGCTGAAGGATAATGGTGAGCTGCCAAATGATGGAAGGTATTTGCAAAAAGATTTTTTTCTCACAAATTTCGGATTAATTTTCTGTTCTCTTTTGTCCCATGAACTCAAAATACCTACTGATTCTTGACTTTTTATAGTTTTTACATGATGATTTTATTTTTTTGCTTTAAAAGTTGATATTCCAAGAATATATAAATATTTTATTATGGTATATATTATTATGTCCTATTTATTCTGTTTCTCTTCTGAAATATGTTGTCTTGTAAGAGACTGACCAAAAAATACTCACTTTGTCTATATCTTTATATCTGTGGGTCTTTTTGAAGTTTAAGTTGGGGCAGGGGTAGAACCTTTAAGTTCTGGATATTAATCTACTTTGTATCTCTCAAGAGCATAGAATTTTACATAAATGTTTTATGATCATTATAATCAGGGATATAATCCTAATAATTACTAAAGGGTTTTTTATTTTGATCCAGACCACATGGATAGAATGCTACACCTCTGAATTCAAGAAGACTGAGTTAAAATCCATGCTCAGATACTTTTTAGCTATCTGACTCTAAGCAAGTACCTCTGTGTGCCTCAGTTTCTCCTTCTGCAAAATGAGGTTCATAAGAGCTTCTACCTCCCAGAGTTGTTGTGTGGATAAAAAGTCTAAATATTTGTAAAGCACTTTGGAAATCTTAAAGAATTATATAAATGCTATTATCATTATCATTAATATCATAGAATAAAAAACAATAAGCCAGGATCTGATGTCTCATGTTATACTATATATATATATATATATATATACATATATATATATATATATATGTGTGTGTGTGTGTGTGTGTGTGTGTGTGTGTGTGTGTGTGTGTGTGTGTATGTGTATCATAAGAATTATTATTATTTGTTGATTAGTTTGATTTTGTTTTAATTAAAACCAGTGGAACAACAAGCAGGAATTTTTTAGATCTTAACATTTAAAAAGGCATGGTGGCAGCTTTGGTGTTCTTGACAAGTTATGGGTAGAGAGTAAAGCTCTCCTTTGCTATAGTTATCCAAATAGTTTGTTTAAAAACCATTTTTCATTTTTTGTGAATACCATTGCCCTCTTCTGGACAGAATGTCACCTCCTTTTTAGACGATGGCAGAAAATATATACATCTGTTCCTTGAATGTTACCTAGTGATACTTACATTTGTTCTTAGTCAAAAGGTAGAGAAATTTGCTAATAAGCTTCCAATATAATTCTGTAATACTTTTAAGCCTGGGTGTCCTCCTCTCTCTCTCTCTCTCTCTTTCTCTCTCTCTCTCTCTCTCTCTCTCTCTCTCTCTCTCTCTCTTCTCTCATCTTCTTCCCCCTCTCTCAGATTTTTATGTTAGAAACATAGTGATGAAAGACAGAAATTATCTGAATGTATCAAAAAAAAGAGAAAACAACCCTAGTTAGGTCTGATAAAATTTAACTTCAAAACAATTTAAGTACAAATATATAGATATCTTTGTTTTCAAACCAAACAGAAATTCTAAAAAAATATTTAGTATGCTTAGATCAAATTCTTGGGAAAACTAGTTGTTGCTATATTTCCATCCCTCTTGTCGATAAACCAAGTTTTCTTTTCTATTCTCACTTTTTTTTTCTCTAGGGAGCATACACATCTTGACTATCACTCATAATAGACAGTAAATAACAAATTCTTAATCAATCATGTTAATTAAGTGGCATGTAGTGCCACTACACATTAAGACACTGTATTAAGCCTTAGGTATAAACTTTAAAAGGTGAATTTTATGTAACTGTTTTGTAGGTTTTGACTTTTGGGTGTCAGGGTTTCTTAAATTGATCCATATTCTGGAACTGCATAATCAAGATGATAGTTCTAGGTAATGCAAAAAAAATACAAAAATGATTGCCCTAAAAAAGACAGTATTACAATAAAATAAAAACATCATTTTTTATAGCAAGGTATTTCTGCAGATAGAAGAAGATACCTATAAATAATATTGAAATATGTATGGCGGGGGGCAGCTAGGTGATGTAGTGGATAGTCCTGAAGTCAGAAGGACCTGAGTTCAAATCTGATCTCAGACTCTTAATACATCCTAGCTGTGTGACCCTGGGCAAGTCACTTAACCCCAATTACCTCACAAAAAAAAAAAAAAGAAAGAAAGAAAGAAAGAAATATGTATGGTGAATGAGTTTTGGGGTTACTCTGAATCTGTTCCATTTGTAGGTTCAGTATCGATAATGATCATCTAGTTATAATGAACATAAGTGATGAAGATGATGCAACCTATACTTGTGTAGCAAATACATCTTTGGACATCGTTTCTGCAAGTGCTGTGCTTAGAGTTGTTGGTAAGAATATAGTCAAATATTCAATAAATATAAAACATAAGGTTTCTGAGCAAAGAATGAAAAAACTCTGAATCTACCTCAGTTTTATGTTAGGAATAGTATACTAATTCAACTAAGAACTAATTGTGTTATTTTTGTTGTTGTTGTTGTTGAGACTATATCTAAAATATAAATAAATGCCTAACAAATAATGACTAAGTAACTACTTTAGTAATAGTTTAGTGAGCAGATAAGGAGATGGTGGAGGGATTTTTTTTCCTAAATTTCTGCTGTGTGATTATTAGTGTCATGTTTCCATAGATAAACTTCATTTTATAATTTCTATAGTATGCAGTTTCTGCTTGTAAAATCTTATATCTTTCTATTACTAATTTTTCAAAAAAAATTCTTTTATATTAATGTCATTCTGGCTCCTTCTCCAACTCCAGCTCCTGTTTACGGTAAACTAATTCAAATCTTCTTTTTCTGTCTTCTCTTCAACATAATTCACATCTCCAAATAAATGTTTATTGATTGTTTATCCTTAGGGAGAAACATATCAAATTTTTATTTTGTTGGTCATTTGCTAACATAAATAGTTTCTTCATTTTAACATTGGAGTTTCTTTTACTCAAAATGTCATTATTCATTTTTAGAACTTTTATGGATGATCATACAATCAATTCAATTGATAAAATTTATGTAATGTGACAAGAACATTTTAAAATGATACATTATTTTAAAAGATTATCATTTATATTTGTAGAGTGAAAAAACTATTTAAAATATGTAATACCACAAATTATTTTTTCATTTCAGTTCTTTGAAGGTTATGTCTGGTTTCTGTTTCTGGAAAAGTATACCTTCTCCCCCCCCCCCCAAAAAAAAAAAGCATAAAAGAGATTCATTGCCATCATTCTTGCATTTCTGATACAGGGTTAACTTGATTTACATTTATGTGATATAAATCACTAAAGAATGACAAATAATAATGCATTTATGACATGATTTTTCTGACACCTGGAAATGAAATTAGACATTACTTTCTAGATTATTTTCCATTTATCAAAACCGCTTTTCCATTCAGCACTTAAATAGTAAATCTAATTTTGTATATAATTATATCTTGGATTTTAATTTCAGTCATTTGTTAAGGTAGTGGGGCTTTAATTTGTTGGCATCTTTTGTTTCTGCTTCTGCATGAATAAACAAAAATAAATAGATATCTTTGAGGCTTTTTTAACCCCAAGGTCAAAGTCATTCCCTTAAGTGGGTACTCAGGATGGCACACTAATTCTATGGAACACTAAAAGACCATTTGGCATATTATTGCCTGGGAGTTGAGGGATTCAAGTAGTAGAGATTTTTGCAATATAATGATTATAATAAAGTGTATTTTGATGTCATACAAGGGTAAATGTACCTCCCCAAGTCCCTAACATACTGCTGTTACTAGGCAATGACTTTAAGCATCTGGTTTAAATATGCATGCTGAGATTGGTAAATTCCATTGTGCTTATTAGACTTCATTTCTAGAAATTGCTCTTATCCATTTTTTCTATGATAGAAATGTAGTTTTATAAACATCCATTCTTGTTTATGAGAAGACTCATAAATGGAAAATATTGGTGATCCATGAATTTCAATTTCCATTTTAAAAATTATAAATAATTTATCTTCACTTGAGAAACAAACAAGTGGAACTCAGCAATATTATTCAATTAAAGTTTTTCATCTGTGCCTTGAATCCCTAAAAACCCCAGTTATTTCCATTTCATTTCAGCAGCATGCCATTTTAAGACTGAATTGTGTTATGTCTATAAGATTTCCTTCCATCCTATTCCTCTCTGAATACTAGAGAGGATAATTGATGGGTCCCCTGTACTAAGATAGTTGATCATAATAGATGTGTTTGACCTGTAGATCGTCCAAATCCACCCTTTGATTTGGAGTTGACAAGTCTTCTTGAAAGAAGTGTTCAGCTGTCATGGATACCAGGAGATGAAAACAATAGCCCTATTACAGGTATGTTCAGCCATTTATTGTATTGTCATTATTCTAAAATTGAATTACACACACACACACACACACACACACACACACACACACACACAGAGGAAAATTTCTGAAGCATTTTGGATTTGAGCAACTTAATTTCTCATCAAGAGTCTCTGTTGTCTTTCATTTGACTGAACCACCAAAGAGACCTAGTAAACTTTTTTGTTAACAATGGAATTTTCTTGGCAAAGATACTGGAGCAATTTGCCATTGCCTTCTTTAGTTTATTTTATAGATGAGACAAACAGGATTAAGTGGCTTAGCCAAGGTCATGCAGCTAATAAGTATCTGAGGCTAGTTTTGAACTCACAAAGATGATTCTATCCACTGTGTCACTTAGCTGCTCTATGTACCTATGTAGATATGTTCAAAATAGATAAATTTTATGGGATAAAGAGGCAGGGAGGGAAGACATTAGTAGCAAACAGAGAATCAGGACAGGCCATTTGTAGGAAGTGTCGAGATAATCTTTAAAAGAAACCAAAAATTCTGAGACACACCATTATGGAGGAAATATGTTTTAGGCATGAGAGAGAGTCATTGCAAAAGCAGGAGATGAAACGGCTTTTATGAAGAATACCTAGAAGGTCTATTTTAGCTAGGGATACAGTTAGTGGAAGATCTAGGAATATAACCCTGATTTCTTAACTCCCAGCCCAGGGCTCTTTCTAATAGATCATACCACAGTGGAATATAATTAATTTACCTTTATGAATTAATGAGTCCAGAGAATTAATTTAATTAGGGTAAAGCCTTAAAGAAATTTTATTATTGTCAAACGAAGACATGTAAAGAAAATTTCAAGGTATTCCCTAGAGTACAAATATTATGTGCTTTTATGTTATCACTATTAAGAACAGTACTCTTGATACTTGCCTGTCTCCTGTAGGAATGGATTCTTTCAGTCATCCTCTCTTTTACTCTAATGTCAGCCTCTTTTTATTCAGTGACTTATTAATATCTTCCTTCAAGTGTGCCCAGAATTCCCCAATCCTTTAAAAAGAACAACTCTACATTTGATTCTACCAAACTTTTCACTTCCTTTCACAACCAAATCCTAGAAAAAGCTATCTACATCTACCCTCTGAAATCCCAAGTAATTACATTGTTACTTGATAGTTTCCTTTTTCTTCCTTCAATATTCTTCATTGACTAGTGATGTTATATATTACTGTTAATAAATAAGTAGGTTAGATTTAATAATTTATTCAGAATAATTTAGCAGTTTCTCACATTGAAAAGCTATCATTGGATGATAATGTTCTATTTGCCTTACAGTTTTGTAAATGTCATTATACTTTACTATCCTGAAATAGCTTTCTATTGAGACATAAATTGTCTTTGAAAAGAAATCTTTTATCAACATAACTGATGGATCATAACATGTAATTCATAGTTTTCTGATTAACCATTGCCAAGTGGAAACCAACTGTTAAAGTGTCTAATTTCAAATGAGATTTTTAGAATGCAAATGGTTGCATTTTATTGAAATATGTGGATGCTGAAGGGAAATGTACTTATTTGTAAAGTATATGCCAAAATGCGTAATGCTTTTTTTTTCCTATATGCTGTTTTACCCCAGCCCATTGTCATTTGAACTATCAATGCTTTTTAGTAGAATACAATTCAGTTTCCAATTTTATAGCATAAAGATAGCAATGGAAATATTAAAGCATAATTGTTGATGTCTTCTAAATATTAGTGAAACATCAATAAATTAGTCGATATACTTTATACTTTACATATACTTTAACACTTCAATATTTAAAGGATCTAACCTTCAACACCTTAACTATTTAATCTGCATAAGTCACCTTGGTCAAAACATTTTGTTACTTGGTTGCCAAACTTCTGCTTATGAGCTTCTCTGGACTTGGGCTAGTCTTCAAATGCCTAGCATTAAGTCTGGTCCTTTGTCCCTAAAGTTAAGACTATTCAAAGTCATTTCTAAAATAGAATAATTGCAGTCCACTGGAAGTATGTAATGCAAATTCAAATAACACGTCTATTTTGTGGGAGTCCTTAATCATGCTAATAAGAACCTGACCCTATTTGAAAGTTTTCCAGCTTGGGGCTGACCACAACTGACATTCTGCTGGCAAAGTCTTTAAGAATCCAATTCTCCACATTGCAAAAAGTCATTGGAAGGGGACTTGAATGGAGGGACATACGTCTGTCCAGAAAACAAACGTGTAGACAAGGGGAGTTTCATTTGTCTTCCCAGTAGTTGTTGAATTCTCTCCGGGTGTGAGATAGATTTTTTGTTTTGCTATATGTATAACAAAAGGAAGTATGGCCAAGTAGAAAAAGATGAACCTTGGAGGCAAGAGGAACTTGGCTTCAAGTCTTACCTCTCATACTGCTTGAATGATCCTGAAGCAAGTGACTTAAATTCTTGATATGTCAGACAACTCTCTAAGTCTTTAAGTTACAAGCAAGTTGCCAGTCTTTGTTGCTAGAGGAATTTTGCATATTAGGGGTTCTCCATATTAATGAAATTACAGATTCAGAACAACACCCTTCAAATAAAAAGAACCAAAAAATTACACAAATTTTTAATTCTTATGACTTATTCATTCTTGTCTTTATGTCACGGAAACAATAAAAGAAGATGGTTTCAACATATGGCAGATAGAGAATGAGGATAACTGATGGAAGAAATGGAGAGATCACTGTACTAGGACTTGGGAGGGCTAGCTTCTGGTATCAAGCCTTGCTATTAGTTGACTGTGCATCCCAGTGCAAATCAAGTCATTTCACATCTCTGTCGTTTCACACCTTCATTTCTTCATGAAAGAAATGATGAAGGTTACTTCCAGCTCTGAAGTCAGAGATTCAATATGCCTTAATTAAATTCATAATGTGTGCAGACAACTGCACTAGGTACTGAGGGAAATGCATCATTTAAGTAAGACTAAGACCCTGTCCTCATAAAATTTACAATCTAATAAATTGTCTGAAGAGCTTTTCAGATATGAAAAATTTTAATTCTATGATTAGTATTAAAAAAGTAAAATAGAGGAGTATAATGGAATTTTTTAGCTTTGACTTAATTTTTATAGCCAATTTATCAGATGATTTTGGGAAGAGAGGGAGAGAACAAATCAGGAGATGAAAATAATGGCTAGAGAGAGAAAGATAACTAGCCAAGAGCAGGGGGGCTACTGAATATTTCTCTATTTCCTTTTCTCTTTCTTCATCCTTTCTGTCCCGTCTCTCTCCTTTTTCCTCTTCCTCTCTCTTTTTCTTCTCTTTCCCCATCCCCATTCAAAGCTATCCAGACTTGTCCTGCATGCTCTTCCCAATGATGACTCTTATCTAGGAGAAAAAGTCAAAACTATAATCTCAAAATATTAAACTATCATTCAATCTTTAGAAATGACTATAGAGGGTGAGGCAGTAATTTTTCCAGTAATGGACAATACTTATAAACTAGAGCAAAACACACACACATACATTTTTTCTAGAGATTTCCTGAGCAACTCCACACCTTTTTTAATTTGCTAAATCTCATATATCAGAAAGACTGGAACCATTAAATATTGATAATAATGGTTGCAATATGAAGTACTAGCTATTTAAATGAGATTTTTCTTCAAAGTTAGGTAATTCACAATGCCAGACAGATCAAATTATAAAATTTATGTAAAGCACTTTGTAAGCCATAAAGCCTTATTAAAACGCCACCTATCATTAACCTTATTAAAATAGCCCATTTATTTCTTCATCAAAAGCTATTCCTAGCAACCAGGTCTCTCCTGTGAGTGAAATTCACTGGGGATTTTTTGGTCTGTTTTTTGTTTTTGCTAGATTTCATCATTGAATATGAAGATTCCTTGCATGAGCCAGGCATATGGCATCACCACAGTGACGTTCCTGGAACACAAACAACAGCAGAGTTGAAACTTTCTCCTTACGTAAAATATTCTTTCCGTGTAATTGCTGTCAACAGTATTGGTAGAAGTCTTCCCAGTGAAGTATCAGAATATTATATGACTAAAGCAGCAGGTAAATGAAGCATTCTGGTTTTTACAAGAGTTTACTTGTTCAAAATCCAAAAGTCCAAAATGAGGACTTCTTCACATGTTACTATTTAACTTCCAGAACCAGAAGAGAATCCTACTGCTGTTGAAGGAATAGGATCAGAGCCTGATAATCTGGTGATTACATGGCAGGTGAGCTTATTAACCTAACAACTTCATTTTTTAAAATAAATTTTATTGACATATTTTGTTTTTACATCATCTAAATCTCCCAATATCTCTTTCCCTTCCCCTCCCAGAGAGCTAACAAAGAATTATTTAAAAGAAAAAAGTGAAAGGGAGAAAACTCAACAAAACCAATTAGTACATTGAAAATATCTGATGATTGATGCACCCTACCACCACTGTACAGGAGTAGGGGACAGTGTCTTCATCTGTGTCTTCTTTAGCATCTTCATTTTTGACATGTAGTAAGAGTCATGGGATGTTCATGGGAAAATTGCATTATTTCTGTGGATTTCAGTTTCCTTATCCCTAACATTTCAACTATATATCTCATGCTACTGGTTCAACAAAGTACCTTGTAAACTTTACTACTATAAAATTTTAATCTTTGATGATTGTATTTATCAAATTATAAATCAAACCATCAAAAAAGAATATTGACTTTTCAAAATATGTAACAATTCAATTTTCTCCTTCAAATATGAGGGATAGAATAGGTCTTCATAGTCCTTTGCAATTATAAATTCTGGGATCCCAAATCCACCTTAACCAAAACTGTTCTATAATGAAATACAGATGATACTGCTCAGTATTTGAATGAGTAACATATTTAAATAGTGTGGCATGTGCTGGTTTGGTGGGACTCTGTGTATATCTTAGATTAGTAGTTTTTAGGAACCAACACCTATAGTGGATAGATAGAAAGCTAACATCCATGGGGGAATTGGTAAATTAGAATATTCCATTCTCTGACCCACTTTTGAGAACAAAGGACAAAAAACAACAGCCCACTACCATTTAATTGTATAATTACTTAAAACATTTAACCTCTCTGTGTTCAGCTTCTTTGTCTGTTAAATTGAGGAGATTGCACTATATCAGCAGTTATTAACCTAGTCTGATAAAACTTGTGGACCCTTTCTCATAGTAATGTTTATAAATGAATACAATAAAATACATAGGATTACAAAGGAAACCTACAGTGAAACACATTTTAAAATAGATGTATTTTAAGTCCCAGACTAAGAACCCCTGGATTACATTATCGTTTAAGCTCTCTTGCAGCTGTAACATTCACACGTGTGTGTGTGTGTGTGTGTGTATGTGTGTTAGAGCAAGGAATATTAATATTAATGAATGGAGTAATTAGGTCATGATGCAGAGCTAATTCTTCTTTTTCTATTACTCCTCTTTCATGCCATTCTGCAGTCTTTTGCTTGTACCCATGTAGCTTACTTGATCTCTTCTCATTGATATTAGATCTCTGCTGATCCATTCATCTCTCTGTTCATTTATCTCCATCCCTTCCCAGATGTTTTTCCTATATTTATTGTTTTGTGACAAAGTCTAACTTCTTTGAAAATTTGATCTCCAATAAATTTTGTTTTCCATCATAGCTAGAAAAAAAAGATAATTTCCCAAGGAAAAAAAATAGCCTCTACTGTTGATTTCAGCATTTCCTATATTTACTGATTTTATTTACACTTAGGAATTGAGTTTCTTGTAAGAATAAAGTGTTAAAATGTAATGTGATTAATACAGCATGACTTTTTAAGAGGTTTCTAAAATTTAATGCCATTTTATTTTGGGTTATTTCTTGTGGTTTGATTTTTATGTTGTTATTAGTTTGTTGTTGTTTTTTTTCTGTAGCCCTTAAAAGGTTTTGATTCTAATGGACCTGGTCTTCAGTATAAAGTCAGCTGGCGTCAGAAAGATGGTGATGATGAGTGGACATCTGTTGTAGTTGCAAACGTATCCAAGTACATTGTATCAGGCACACCAACCTTTGTTCCATATTTAGTGAAAGTACAGGCACTAAATGATGTGGGATTTGCTCCAGAGCCTGTGATAATCATTGGGCATTCTGGAGAAGACTGTGAGTGTCTTTTCTTTTTTTATTTATGCTCTTTTTTTGGAGACTGGTTCTTTGGAAGTGCAGGGGTCACCCACAGGCATTCTCAATGTTGGCCGATAATGAAGCTTCAGCTTATTTTTCCAACCCAGGCCAGTCCTTAAAACCTGGGATTCCTCTGTGAGGATTTCCATTTCAATCCTGGTCTTGGTACAGAAATCTGCTCAGTACCTGAGTTCTGTATCTCATAAATCCCAGACTCAAGTGATCCTCCAGCCTCAACTTCCCTCAATAGAAGAGATTGCAGGTATACCTCATCGCACCTGGTACTTTTATTCCGAAAAAAATAAATATGACTATCATTCAAAGTCACTGCATTTTTTGAGCACCAGTAGAGGGGAGGGAGGAGGCAGCTTTTTGTGGCAATATTATTTCTATGGGCAATGCTTGGGGACAATTGCTTGGGGAGCCAGATTTTAAAATTTCATTGCTCAATAAAAATGCCCAGAATGTTGACGACAATACAATTTAAAAAACAAATGTTTTACTTTTGTATATCCATATTTTTGTATATCCATAGCCAAACTAAGACAGCCTTTTAAAATGGATACTAAAATCCATTTCTAAACCATTTTTTTGGTGAATAAAACCCAGCATAAATAATGTGATAACCTGCTTCTAAGTCCTACTCTTTTCATTTTTTCCAGTACCAATGGTGGCTCCCAGCAATGTGCATGTGAATGTGGTGAATAGCACCTTGGCTGAAGTACACTGGGAGCCTGTACCCCCAAAAAGTATTCGAGGACACTTGAAAGGCTATCGGGCAAGTAAAGGGGAGCACTTCCCCATTGTTTTCACTGTTATTGATTTCTCTTTAGCTTTAAATCAAAGACTTACTATACTGAGCTAGGTCCACTTCCTGGGTCAGTTGTAGAATCAGATCTTTGGAGAAGCTCAGAATTACTGAAACATGGAATCAAGAAGACCAATATTCCAATCCAGTTTAAGACAATTATAAGGTTAAGTAAGTCACTTAACATTTCTCAGCCTTTGTCTTCTTGTTTATAAAATGGGGAAAACAATACTACCCAATTCACAGTGTTGTTATAAGGATCAAATGGGACGATATATCCAAAGTGCTTTGCTAGGTTGAAAGTAGTATATAGATATTAGTCATCAAGTTGTAGAACTTTGAAAAGCAGATTTGATGAAATCAATATAGAACATGTTGATATTCTGATATAGAATATTTAATCAAATCAATCTAGAAATTCTATATTCAAATATAGAAAATATATTTGAGAATTTATCTGAACCATCTTAGATGCTTTCCATTATGATGTATACCTAAACAATCTCAAGTGGTGATCCAAGATTAGAATTTCTTAATGCCATACAATAAAAGGCCAAAAAATAATAAAATATTCTGGAAATTAATGTAATTATGTGTGGATTACTAGCTTTCAAAGAATGTTAATATGATAAAATGTGCTTAATACTAAAACTAGAGAATCAAAGGAATAATAGATAGAGTGCCATTCTTGGAGTCAGGAAGACATGAGTTCATGTCCCCAGTTATGACACAGAATTAGGAAACCTGTGGACAGGCTGTATGACCATCTTTTAACTTCTCTGTGATCTAGGCAACTCTCTAGAACTGTAAGTTACAGAAAAATTGCCAATATACATTAGTAGAAATGCTCCATACTTGAAGAAAATACAAGTTAGGGTTAATGCTGTATCACAATTTTGCCTTTCTTTGATAATTCAAATGGCACTTCAAAACCTTAGAGTACCTCAAAGTCTTTCTTATAAAAAGTGATCATCGTTGCCCTGACAAAGTATTAGGAATGCTGATTAATGGTGTTTTAAAAATGCTAAAAATGTCTAGTGACTGTTTTAAATACACTAAATTTCCTGACTTGTTATTCTACTCCAGGAAGTTAATTTTTTAAACTGTTATTATGCTCATTTTATTAAAAATTAAACATGGTAAAACAATATATACACAGGCAATGACTGATTCTTGGCACAGCCTAATTATGCCTTAGGAATACTGAAGAACACAACAAATAACAGTATGATAAGTTGGCCAACATCCAAAGCCAAGCAGAATTTTTCTCACCTACATCATTTCCTATAATGAATTTTCTGATTGTATCTGAGAATTAAATATAATCTGTACTCAATAAATAATTGTCCATTAACTGATTTAATGCTGATTGATATTTCTGGAAAAATTACAAAAAAGTTCCTCTCCTCTATTTTGCTATTAATGTTTAAAAAAATTAAAGCAAACATAAAATTACTATAACTGCCATTAATCATTGTTTGATTCTCCCAAACATAAAATTACTGGGAGTTAATATTTACTCTATCTTTATGTTACCTTTTCTACAATCACTATATTTTTTACCAATGAATTTTAGCTTAATCATTATCATCCATTTCCTGGATTACTGAAGCAAACTATTGCTTTATGTCTGTCTAATAAAATATTCTTGCTCTTTTTTTCCACTTGTGTCAGACTCTTTATCAATTGGGGTTTTTTCTTGACATTTCCTGGAATAGTTTGCAATTTTCTTCTTCACCTCATTTTACAGGTGAGGAAATTGAGGCAGAGTTAAGTGACTTGTCTAGAGTCACACAGCTAGTTAAATGTTTGAGGCTGGATTTGATTTTTTGGAAGATGAATCTTCCTTAATCCAGGCCCAGTGCTCTCTCCACTTATTCATTTGCCTTTTGACTATACTAAAAAAGACATTATTTACCTTATTTCTTTCTTACCTAATCTTAATCACTGAATGGGCAAGTGCCTTCATCAAACTAAGACCTGTTAAACATCTAGCTTAAAAAGCATAAGGTCTCCCATTGCATCCAAGGCCATCTCCAGTTGTCCTGATCTATATTTTGCCACTGAACCAAGATGTCTCTGGGGGAGAAAGTGAAGCAGGTGACCTTGCACAGCCCTCCCTCACTTAAATCCAGTTCACTTGCATGTAAGGGCACCATTTCCTGGATGTCATGGTCCTTTTTGAGAATGAGGAACAAATGACAACAATAAAATAAATTTGTCATTATATTATCCATACCTAATTTAGTTTTCCAATGGTCTGTGGAGTTCAGATTCCTTTTTCTCATGGAACCAAAAAGACATGAGCTCAAAACCTATCTCAGAAAATTATTAACAAAGTAACCTGAGCAAGTCACTTAATCTCAGCCTCAGTTTCCACATCTGTAAAATGAGAAGGTTAGACTAGATGGCCTTTAAAATCCCCTCTATGTGTAAATCTAGGAAGTAGGAACTTTCCTGAAAGAAGATAAACTTACTATGCTTGTTTAACCCCAATTCCTTTCAGTGTTCTCCCCTTCATATGTTATTAACTTTCTTTTAATCAATTTAGATTTACTACTGGAAAGTAAAAAATTCATCTAAGAGGAATAAGCGTCATGTTGAAAAAAAAATCCTCACTTTCAATGGCAATAAGACACATGGCATGTTGCCTGGCTTGGAGCCTTTTAGCCATTACATGCTGAATGTTCGAGTTGTCAATGGGAAAGGAGAGGGACCTGCCAGTGTTGACCAAGTATTCAATACTCCAGAAGGAGGTATGAGATTAACATGTTAGAAAGAATGAGAACTTTGCTATAATCAAACAGGCCATTTAAGCATCTTGGAGATCTCTATATGGCAGAGTAGTCTCTATTTTGGAAGTCAATATTTGATTTTCCTACATGGTTACACATCAAAACCAAAAACATATATACAAACAGAGATATTAAAGTGCATGTGGGCAGAACTGTCAGTCACTTACCTGATGTGTTTTTAGGGGAGCCAACAAATCTATTTATCTATTCACTCTTCTCTGTAACTAGGAATTATGCATCAGACCACAGTAAGTAACCTGTGTCGTCTAGTGTTATTAGCTCTGACCATTAAGAGAGAATAATCTGTTAATGCTTAAGACCTGGACTCAATATTTTGGAAGTAAGGGGTTCCCTAGTATATAGTCTTGCCCTACTTACTTTTTCTCTAGCTTTTCTTAGGTCTGGAAGAAACTTCTTTTTTCCCCCAACACTTTTACAGGTCAAAGATAAGACACACCTCAACAAAGAAACTCAAATGAAACAAATACAACCAAGTAAGACATTCAGAGTTTCCGTGCAAAGTTGACATACTTCAATTTTTCTCGGATACTAAGCCATCCATTCCTTTCCTATCTAGTCCTTTCTTAGTGCTCCTTTTTTCTCCTTCTTTTGACCATAGTAACTAACTACTATAGGAGCAATCCATTTTATATTTAGAATCAAAGTTTCCAATTAATATTTTAAAGTATTTCACCAAAAAGAGATTTTTTTGTTACTATTGTTCATATATCACTGTCAAGTTGTTGTAGAGAGTGATAGTTGAACTATAGGAAAAAAACTGATAATTTTGGGGGGCCAATGTGTAGGTGTGGCCTTAATGATATTAAAGAAATATAAAAAATGTTGCAGAATAATATCTGATAAAACTTTACTAAATATATTGTCAATAACATAAATACAAATATAGCAAATGTGTATTAAACACCTTCCATGTGTAGAGCACCTTGCTAAGCTATAGAGTGGTATAAAGTTTAGATAAGACATATTCCCTGATCTCCAGGATCTTACATTCTAAGAGCAGGCAAGATACCAACACAGACAGTTATAATCAGAACTAAACTGATAAAGGTTTAACAATTGGCTCTTTAGGAAAAAGTATGTTTGATGAACTTTTACATTTAATTTGTATCATTAAGATTTTAAGTGGGTTTTTTTGTGATCAGTCATCAAAAAAAAAAATCAAATCCTGACTTTTGCTGCCTTTGTTGATTTCTGAGGTCCAATTCATCTAAAACAGAGTATGTGGAAGGGCTAAAAGGATTAAGGTAGAAGAGTAAATGACACCAATGCCAGACAAAATTTAAATATTTTTAGTTGGGCCAGACAAAGCCATTTAAGATTATTGAGAAGAGGATTGATATGATCACTTAGAATCTTATGATTAAGATTTGTTAGGATCTTAGGAAGATTAGGCATTAAGAAAATTATTCAGGCAGCTGCATTAAGAAAAGATGGAATAGCAGAGAACAGGTTAGATGTAAGAGACAACTGCAAGAATCTCAGATAGTGGTTCTCAAAGTGTGGTCCATGGAGCACTTAAGGTCCCTGAGCTTTCAAAGGGTCCCCAAGTTTAAAACTATTTTCATAATATTACCTAGATGTAATTTGCCTATTCAAAACTGATATGGCTCAATGATAATCCCTAGCAATAATTATATCAAACAAAACAACTAACTCGAGGCTTTAATATTTGGAGTTTTATGTGCTTTTGTGTAATGTGGTATTTTTTAGTATAATGTACAATATTTAAAGAAATTATTTATACTACTTTATTTTCTCATTACAAGTCCCCAGTGCTCCTCTTTTTCTGAAGATTGTTAATCCAACCCTTGATTCACTAACTCTGGAATGGGATCCACCAAGTCATCCAAATGGTATTTTGACAGCATATACCCTGAAGTTTCAGCCAAGTAAGTTACTGGGGGGAATGGAGAGATGAAGAAAAAGGGAAAGAAAAGCCTGTCTTTTCACATCTTAGCTGATTGATTCTTTAAATATAGTTATTTGTTTTATCACTTAATACTGTTTAATTTTTAAAAGTTGTGTGATTTAATTATCAGAATTCACACTCAATATTTTCATTTGAAGAGAATGATTATGGACGTTATAAAACAACAGGTGTAGAGCATGTAATTTTTCATCATTGGTCAAAAGTTAGTAAAAATGGACATGCCATCATTAGTAAGTCAAATGAAGTCTGTAACTATAATATCAGTAAGACTAATAACTCTATGTTGAATTGATATGCTGCCTCTAAGCTGACATTTATGGATTAATTACATACAACTGTATTTGAAGACTTTCAAGAAATCATATTGTGATCCCAATTGTAGATTATTTCAGAATTTTTCATATTGGTTTTCTAAGCCACCACCCCATCTCCATTTATTGTAAAAGTTCTAAAAATTTAGTATAATATTAGCCTCATGAAGCAAAGAATGAACAGGATATAGAAAGAACAGAATAGGAATAATGTAGATTTGAGCTTTTGGTTAGCTATCTGCAGAAATGCTGATTGTGTTTCTATTATGAAATGGCATTGCTAATTGTTAATGTGTTTGTTTTCCCATGACAGTTAACAGCACACATGAATTGGGTCCTTTGGTAGATATAAAAATTCCAGCCAACATGACAAGCCTAATTTTAAGAAATTTAAGTTATAGCACACGCTACAAGTTTTATTTCTATGCACAAACCTCAGCAGGATCTGGAAGTCAAATAACTGAGGAAGCTGTGACAACTGTGGATGAAGGTAAGATGGGTATGTATAAACAGTCTTCCTATCTGTTCCAATAAGTCAATATGCTGGCCTTTTAATGATTCCACACTTTGACTCTCTTTAAGGAATATCTTTGTACATGTCATGTAAAGATTTTTGGTGACTCTTTATTATTGTATATATTTTAAAACCAAACTAGTGCAACCATTTCAAGTTTAGCATGAAAATTTTAAAGGTTATACTTAGTATTAGGGGGAAAATTTGAAATTTTGCCAGGTGGTTGAATTTTATTTCTATTTTTCCTTCCTTTCTCTCTCCCTCCCTCCTTTTCTTTGTTCTTTTCTTCACTTCTTCCATTCCTCCCTTTCTCCTTCCCTCCTCTCTCTCTGTCAGTCTCTTCTGCCTTTTATTTCTGTCTTCCCTCTCTATTTCTCTCTTTCTTTCTCTACTCTCTATCTCTCTCTCATAACAAGATGGTATAGTGGAAGAGGTCATGATTTGTGAATTTCACTATATACATGAATTAGTCACAATTTCTCTGACTTTGTTTCCTCATCTGTAAGATTGAGGAACTGGACCAGATAATCTCTAAAGTTTTTTTTTTCCCTCTAAAAACAATCATTCTAAAGGCTAATTAAATAACCCATTAATTTTCTCTGAGATGGACAAAGACATTAAATTCACTACTGTGACTAGAATGAAAAAGCAAAAATCTTATTAAAGGACCCAAAGCAAAAGAAAGAAAAAAAGAAAAAGAAATAGTTTAATGGAGCCAGAAGTATCTGCTATAATTATTTTAGACTTTATAGTCCTTTGGAATTTGAATGACTAATATTTGAGAGGATTTGGGAGAAATAATGATGATACCAAGTTCATTTTTTTTTTTGGTTTTCTGGCTTTTTAGTTTAATTTAGTTTTAATGCTTTTTAGAAGTTACCAATTTAATTTTGAGAAGTTTTCTTAAATCTTATAATTGGTTAGCTCCTTTTCTAAAAGTTGTTTGGAACATCTTAAGCTTGTGTTGGTCTTCATCTTTAGAACAAAGCACAAAAAATATGACGTAAATGATGTGTGGATAGTAACTTTGTTTTTACTTCTTGATGCACTTGCAACAGAATATCTTGTAGTACCTTTCATTATGCTTACATTACTGGCGTCTTAATAAATAATTTTTTTTCTAATTTCTCTGCATTCACTTCCATCTTCCAACTAACCCTATAGTATTCTATTTTTGTTTTCTTTCATTGAAGCTGGTGTTCACCCACCTGCTGTGGGTGCAGACAAAGGTAAATTAAATCACCTGCATGACTTTGTAAATGTGTAAAACTTGCAATATAATGCATGGATAATTTCAGCATGGTTATCATAGGGCATGCCTTGACTACATAATAGAGG
Organism: Sminthopsis crassicaudata; assembly: GCF_048593235.1. Lineage (NCBI taxonomy): Eukaryota > Metazoa > Chordata > Mammalia > Dasyuromorphia > Dasyuridae > Sminthopsis > Sminthopsis crassicaudata. The sequence goes on from NC_133621.1 coordinate 140,770,381, forward strand.
AAAATTAAATATAAAATAAATCTAGAAAATGCTTAAGGAGGAATTCAGTACAATATATCCTTTGACTTAAGTTCTATTCTCTTTGGGTATAAAAATTCATGCATTCACCAAGAAAATTTCCTTTTTAAAGAAAGGCTAGTTAGGTAACTCATCTCAGTCTACTTTGATACGATTATGATCAAATTGGACAGTCTCAATATTTATGGTTAATCATTTTCCTCATATCTTCCCTAAATAAGAGGTTCCTATCTTATTCTAATTAAAAACCCTTAAAGATTTCTGATCTTAGGGCATTTTATTTATTTATTTTTTTGGTACAGAATGTCAATGGACAGTGATTTCATTATAATAACCCTAAATAATGAGAATGATAAATCATTAGAGAACCAGTAATATGTCTATATGGAATTACTCAGATTGTATTTGTCCATGAGGGGTTACTATTATTAGAGCTTCTTTGTATTGTAAAACATGGGACAGATTTGGTGTTGAGGAATGAATGAGATTACAAGTTCTAATTTTTAAAATAACTTTGATAATGTATTATATCTATTTTTTCATTCTGGTTGAAAAGTATATGTGGCATTTTAAATTAAATTAAAATTGCTAAATTAAACTGTAATGTTTATCAATGCAAAAGTTTTTTTTTTTCCCTCTAAAAACAATCATTCTAAAGGCTAATTAAATAACCCATTAATTTTCTCTGAGATGGACAAAGACCTTAAATTCACTACTGTGACTAGAATGAAAAAGCAAAAATCTTATTAAAGGACCCAAAGCAAAAGAAAGAAAAAAAGAAAAAGAAATAGTTTAATGGAGCCAGAAGTATCTGCTATAATTATTTTAGACTTTATAGTCCTTTGGAATTTGAATGACTAATATTTGAGAGGATTTTAATTAAATTCTTTGAGCATATTAATGTTAACTTGCTACCAGCAAATAAATAGACCAATAAGAATATTATCTTGGACCCTTCCTGTTCTGTTACTTTTCCATAGAATATTACATGAGTATCTTCGGCCTATTATAACTGATACATTATAGCAACATTTGTTGTAAAATACATTTTTTAAGTTAATGCTATTTTAGTAATAATTCTTCATCATAGGATTGGATATATATTCTACTGAAGAAATATGTTAGACCTTAATTCCATTTAATGCTTCCAAACTTTAAAAATAATGTTTAAATAAGAAAAAAAAAACTTATCTCATTAAATAGGATTATATTTTTTAAAGTTCTGTACTTTAAAAGACACAAAGTAAAAATTCTTAAATTAAGAATATTATATTTATATGTAATTATTTTCCTGGCAGGCTTGAAGACATTTTTATGCTTTGCCCATCATTTGACCTTATTGATTTTACAGGCATTATCAAAGGAAAACATCTTGTGTAACAGTTGGTGGAAGCAAATTAAGCTAAGGATTGAAATAATCAAATATTGTTTGTAGAAACTGAAGACTGACTAATATCTAAAACTATGCAACAAATAAGGAGATTTCATTCCTTTTCTTAAATGTAGCTTATTTAACTTATAACTGGTGCTTAATATACCAGTATACTTTACAACTTGACAAAGTTCCTTCTCAAATATAAGCCAGTTGTTAACATGCCTTATACATGACAACTAATGATAATGGCATGTTAATATGGCACAAAAAGTTCCTGCATAGGATTTGGAGAATGATGCTCCTTAAAATAAATATATGACCTAATTCACTGTAATTTCTTCAGTTTGGGATTCTATTAGATAGATTTCTAATTATAAAAATATCAGCTTACTCTTTGATGTCACAAATGCTTAGTATTTTCAAAGTTTTATTTCTTTACTGATATTCCTAAAGTTATTTTCCCTCTTAAATCATACCAATAGTTTATTAAAAAATTCTTCCCACTTCCTTTTAGATGTGAAATGATGTAATTGAAGGTATACTTATAATGCATTTTCACTAATTGCCCAGGGCAGATATCGGTGTTAGATAATTCAGCATTCTTCATCCATTTATAGTATAAATGAAGGGAAAGTATTTACTTTTATAAAGAAATTGTCTAAAATATTTTATTATATACTTTTTAACAAGGTGTGAAGTGAAAAACTCAATTATAAGATGTGTCCCTATGTATCTTAAAGAAATGAGTATATTTGATATAAATATTCTTACTTTAAAAAGTATTATGAATTGGTTGTCTCTGATTTTACCAGAAAGTATCTGTGTATTATTAGCTGAATCACAGATTATGGGAAATGGATTTGGTCATCAAAAAGACCCTTTTCTTACCTCCTAAATCGAGCATCTATAACTACTAAGGGGGCTTCCTAAAAAAAGGTAACTGTTTCATGCAGGCTGCTGAGTTTGATTTTAAATGGGGACTTCACTATATATATATATAGTATGTATGTATGTATGTATATATATATATATATATACATATATATATATATATAAGAATTACTTTTTCTGTGACTTCATTATCTCTGTATAAGGTATGTCTCCAAATTGTCATTTCCTTTTTTTGAAAGTTTTATTTTGAAAACTACTCTTCATCATGACATCTTAGCTCCAGTGTAGATGCATAACTAACTCTTGCCAAAATGTGATCCTTCTGCATAAGTAAAAATGCCTTAAAGAGGCTTATTTACAGAGAACAACAATAAATCAGTGGCACAGGCTGGATATTGTGGCTACAGGATTTAGATCTCTCCTAAATCAAGCATTACCCAGAATAGTCAATTGGGTAAATTAAAAAAAAAAATTCCTAATTGAGTTTTGCTCATAGTGGTTTGTTCTTTAATAGAAATTAAAATCCATACTTTTCTAAATAAAAGGATTTTTCCCAATTATGATGTAATTTGAGAAGTAAAAGAGATAGATGTTTTTTAATAATTGAAATCTTTTACTCTGATTAATCATTTCCATGTGTCAGTAAGATGTATACATAGTAAATTAATACTACATAGTTGCATGTGTAACAACTTCTGATCTTAATAAACATAGTAGAGTTATACTTCAGTGAAAATGATTATTTTAATCTTGATGAAACATTCCATTAACTTCAGAGAAATAGCTGCAATTAAAAATCTAAAGTAGAGCTTACATTTTTTGGTAAAAAATATTCATCATAAGCATTTATACTTAGTCATGGACAGTAGCAGACAGACCCTTTTGGTAACTTGATAAATTCTTTGTATCTCTTCTCTGAATAATGCATAAATGTATAAATAAAAATACACAGAATTACAAAGCAAACAAATTACCTGGAACATATAAGGAAAATCAGAGTATTTTTTAAGTTTGTGGACCCTGTTAAGAATCTCTGATCTAAAAGAAGTTAATTTTTATAGTTTGGAATAAATGATGAATAAAAGTGATACAGATAGCAATTATTAGTTTAATAGTGATGCAAAAGTAAAAAATGGTTAGCAATAAGTTCTAAGTAGTACCATTTGACTAATTGCTAAATTAAATTGACAAGTACTAATGATGGAGACTAGAAATAAACAAAATATGTAGCCTCTGACAATTAATATAGACTTCAATATTAAAATTCAATTTCAATAATAATTTATTAATTACTGTATATTCAGTACTGCATTAGCCAGTGGGAATTTAGAGATAAAAGCAGGACAGATCCTACACTCAAATAGCTTTTTGTACTGAAAAGAAATAATCTTAATGGAGATAAGTGAAATGTGTAGATATGAATATAGCTGCATATATTTGTATATATATGTAAGGAAAGGAAATATGAATGCTAAATTTATATACTATTCTTCAGTCCAGCGATACTGGCCTTTTTGTTGTTTATCAGATAAGCTATTAGCTCTGGGAATTTTCACACTTTGTCTCTTATCCGTGGAATATACTCAAACCCTCCTCATCTCCATCTCTTAACTTCTCATCATACATAAAATCCCACTTTCTGCAGGAAAACCTTCTTAGATTCTCATAATTCTAATACTTTCCTTCTGTGGATTATTTATTTATCTTGTGTATAATTTATTTGTACATAATTGCATGCATATTGTCTCTGCCTATTGGATTTATAGCTCCTTGAGAACAGGAATTATCTTTCTTTATATTCTCAGTGCTTAGCACAATGCCTAGCACATAATAGGTAATTAGTAATATTTAGTGGATGACATTATATACTATACTAAATGTAAACTATTCTGTGTTTTTTTAAAAAGGCAGCAATTAAGCTTTTTAAAAATAACTGATAATTAAACTCTATTATATAGGGACTTTCAATACACAAGAGCCTTCTGTTATCCCTTTATTCAAATTTGTTCTATTCAAGGATGACTTCTATTTCTACCTCTACAGTAAATGATCCATGCTCCCTGAACTATAGATCAAAAGACTCTTTTTAAGATTTCTTCCTATGTTTTGACTTGCTGAACAGAGAGTTCACACATTTATTAATCTAATTACTTATTCATAATCAGTCAATCTGAAGGTATGACTTTTACCTTTTGATTTAAGAGAGGAAGAAGAATAAGACATAATCAGAAGTGAAACTTTTTAAAATGTACATCTGCAAAAGGACTAACTCTCCGATGTGTAATCTATACTGATATAACCATATACAAATATAGCTGTATGTTGGTTATTTGACAGTGTCCAATTATGGTTGCCAAAATGACGTAATGAAAACTGAGTTTTCTCATATGTAATTGTAGAAAGTTCCTTTCATTTTTGATTAAAATAAATTAATCCAGGGAGAAAAATGAAATTTATTCCCCTAAGCAATGGTGCTTTTTATTTTCATCCTTGAAGTATTTGAACAAGGTAATGAAATATATTTTTTAATCTTCACATCTAATTATGAATATGTTGATCAGTTTAAGTGTGTAAAAATTGTCCACATTTAACTGATTTAATTCACTTTTTATATAGCTTTAGAATTTATAAAAACTTGTATATTTTTTTTAAATTCATAGTAAATTCAATAAAACATCAATAGAGTTGAATGAAATAGCACACGTGGTTTGAATTATTTTACTAAATGCATTTTTCCTAGTTCCTAGCAACTCACTGAGTCTGCCTTTTTTTGATACTTAGCATGATGGCTAGCATAACAATTGAATTTTCATATTCCTCTCTACTAGTAATATCTCTTGGATTTGTAACAGGGGTGGTTTAGGAAAATGTAAGTGAATTAACTTGAGAAAAGGAGTCTTTACCTTGTCAGCAATATTCACCATCTTTGGATAAATTAAATATTCAAGAAGATTAAGCTTGAAATCAGCTTTAGAATGTTTATTCTTATTGGCAGCAAGGGTCAAGTGGTCTGCTTTTCCTACTTCAAGAGAGGCTTTCAGCTTCTTTCTGGTTGTTCTGAGATAATGTAGTATACTTCTGAATTTAATTCCAAGATTTGAATTAATACATTGCTACTATATAATTTACTTTCATGGAGGAAGCTTTCTCAACATAAAAAAGATTATGGCTGGTCAGCCTAAAAAGATAATGCCTGCATCTTTAAAAAATAAATAAATAAACCTTGAGTTAAAATCTACTGAATCCCTTTGGTGCAGGCTGCCAAGATTGAGATAATTGTCATCTTAAAGTTAACTACAGATTTTGCTGTAGTTGATTTAGTAAGGCCTTTAGTTTCCAGAGTCATTTATGTTTTCTGTGACTTCATATTTTATGAATGAAGCATAAAAATGCTTGAAAAAACTGCATGAGTTTTAAGCGTGCATGTGTAATCAGAAAATCTTGACAGGTAAGGTTGTTTTTTTTGTCAGTAGTGTGTCTTGCAAACAATTTTTTACTCTTTCTTCTTTCTTCTTTTCTCTGCTAACGGATATTCAGAAATCCATTTTGCAACTTCTCCTGCTATGCATACTAGCCGTCCAACATTCTATAAGGGTACTGTGAGCTTCTTTTTCATTACAAATATGGTAGGGATAGCTACAAAACCCCTTTTCTGTGAAGCTGGCATTAAGGGATTGAAGTAGACACAAGGAAAAGTTGCATTATCCTAAATCAATCTATGTTATGATTCAGTAAATGAATGCTATAGCATTTCCCAGGACTAACCATCTAAATATGTCAGTTTGCGTTATTCAGGATCTTTGTGGTCAAATCATAGACTGAGTTCTATGTTTTTCTATATTAGTGAAGGAGATTTAATTGTTAATTTACTTATTAATTTTTTAATTTGACAATCAGTATAGTTTTTTTATGATTTCATTTTTTCAACAGACTAGGAAACAGATTAGGAAAATTACATTCTAATACTAAATTCCAAACTTAAATATATTTTGGAAGTTTCAAAAAATAGAACCTTGTTTCATGCCTGTGTATTTGGAGCAGCGATTTAATATTTTGTTTGTGTTTTCTGTCATGTATTTAGTTCAACCAGTTAATCCAAGGATCCGAAATGTTACTGCGGCTGCCGCTGAAACCTATGCCAACATCAGTTGGGAATATGAGGGACCAGATCATGTCCACATTTATGTTGAATATGGTGTAGCAGGGAGTAAGGAACCATTTCATTCACTGATTCTAACATCTAAAAAAGATTTAAAGATATTTTAGTCATTAAATATCAAATGCCATTACAATGGTATTTTAAAGTCCACTGGGTTTGTAGTATCTAGAAATAATTAATTTAGGGAATGACCCAGTTATTAAAATATAAGTGTGTTTTGAGCCATCGGATTACATATCTGATTTATAAATAGAAAATTCTTTACACTTCTTAATGCTATTGAAAGTAAGTGATATAATTAATTTCTATTTTAGTAGGTTCTCTACTAATTAAGTGAAACAGTGGGTGGAGCACTGGATTTGAAGTCAGGACAATCTGATTCAGCTTCAATTTTTTCAACCATGTGGGAATAAAAATAGTACATACCTCCCATTTTTGTAAATGAAATATTATGAAGTATTTTGCAAACTTTCCAATGATAGCTTTACTATTGCCATTAGGACACTAGATTTTGATATTTGGCACAAAAGTCAAATCTAAACCCCATACTTCATTAAATTCAATTCAATATATTTTTATTAGAAGCCTACTGTGCACAAGGCATTGTGCCACTAGATCGAGATATAAAATGAAAAAGAATATAGTCCCTGCCCTCAAGGAGCTTACATACTAATAGGAAAGATAGGATTTGTGTGCAAATAATATAAATCACATTTAAAATATTATAAATGCATAGTAGAGGTTAGAGTAAATTTTAAGAAGGAATTATTCCTAGTTATGGAAGAAGAGAAATGATTATGGTAAGAGAAATATCATTGAATTAAATATCTTGTTAACAAATACAATAGTGTATAGTAGATAAAGAAAAGAGATTGATTTAATTGGGCAGAATAGTAGAATCTAAATAATTGATTTAAACTCAGTTATTCTTTCATATTCCAGTTGCCAATAAAAATTCAATCGAATAAAAAATTTGAAGAACTTAACAATTATTATTTTGGAGAGCCATGCAATAGATTTCAATGAGATTGTTTTCCTAAATAGGCATTTAAGAAAAAAAGCCCCGTTTAATTTCAAGCCATTTATAATGTTCTCCTAGGAAACCAGTATTTATACAGTTTTTCTTACTGTTTAGCTTACAATAATAGAATTCTTTTAGTAATTAGATCTCTGAGAAGCAATATAGCTTTATGGAAAGAAGTTTGGCCTTAGAGTTAGAAAGACCTTAAGTTTGACATGAAACATACTTGTTCCATATGACCCTAGGCAAGTCACTTAACCTATATTCCAGGTTGTATTCTACCAATATAAATTGCAGAGAAGCTATTGATTTGCATTGATAAATAAAATTCCTTGCCTGGAACTCTTCACCTTAGTTAAATAACAGGTCCTTTTTTAAAGTGGTTTCCATTTTAAGAAAAATCTTTACAGAAAATTCTCTAACTAATAAAACATAAACTTAGGGCATTTATTTACTCAACAGAAAGACTGGCCACAGACTTCTTCTCTGAAATAACTAGTTCTCTAGGGCATTTAAAATTTGCTTCAATTTTTTTTTACACATCTGTTAAACACATATAGATTATATAAAGCAAGGGATACAGAAGTAATTTTCTTTAATGTTAATAAAGTATAAAATGTATCATATATACTCTTTCAATTCAAGCAATTTCTTTTAAGTTGTTTAAACTCACTGAGAAAAATACCTGATCCATAAAACAGGATAATCATTTTCAGCAAGATAATTACTGTTCTTGATGTTCCGTTCATTAAAGTGTTTGCCTTTAGCACTGGGCTTAAATCCAATCTTTTTTGAAACAGGTAGATCTTAAAATGATACAGTCCTATATACTCTGGGTATTTAGCCTCTAAGGTTTTTTTTGTCCTTTTTAGATATATTAAATGACTCCCAGAAGTTTAAAATATTCAAATTTATTGTTTTTTGAAAAATTTCCATAGGCAAAGAAGAATGGAGAAAAGAAATTGTAAATGGTTCTCGAAGCTTCTTTGGGTTAAAGGGTCTCCTGCCAGGAACATCTTACAAAGTTCGAGTTGGTGCTGAGGGGGACTCGGGTTTTGTGAGTTCTGAGGATGTGTTTGAGACAGGTCCAGGTGAGGTACCCATCATGTAAGGCGGGCTTGTATTCAGAAATCAGAAAAAGTAAATTGTTGTTATTTGTCCTTCATTTTCAAAGAGGATCATGACATTAGAAAGATGATGTCACTACTTGCAAGTGAATTATATTTAAGTGAAGCAGAGTTGTGCAGTATCACTCCCTCTTCCTAAGCTATCTGGGTCCAGTAGCAATATATAGATCAGGACAACTGGAAATGGACCTGGATGCACTGGGTGACTTTGGCCTTTTTAAGGCTAAGGTCTTTCTCGCGTTTCAGTTTGTCTGAGGCAAAACCCATTTAGTGATTAAAGAATAGGTAAGAAATGAAACAAAAAGGATCTTTTACATAGTTATAAAAATCAGTCTGGGAGGGGAAAATACTCAGGGTTTTTGGTCAGAACAGAAACAGTTGATATTTACATTCACTCTGGGTTGTTGAAACCCAAACAATGACCAATATAGACTTGGGTTGGGATCTATAGTGACCAATCATTAAAGAGTAATTTGGGTTCAGGGAGGCTACTTTAAAAAGAAATCTAGTCATAAATCCCAAAATACCTTATGAAGCTTCAGCAATCAAAATATTCTTTTGGGCAGAGTACCCACAGGTAAGGCTATGAGTCCCTATTTGAACAGAGGAAGATCAGGGTGGGAGAGGGATAGAAGGAAGGAAGGAAGGAAGGAAGAACAGGGAAAGAGGAGAAGGAAGGAGGGAGGTAGGAAGGAAAGGAGGGAGGAAAAAAGGGAAAAAGGGAAGGGGGGAGGGAGGGAGGAGCAGGCTGTATTGCGTAATTGGAACTGGTCACCTGGGTCCCCAGTGGGGCAACTACTAGTAATCATAGAGCATTGTTTGTCCTTCATTCTCTAAAAGGTCTATGACTTTGGGAAGGTGATATCATGAATTGCAAATGAATTAGATTTAAGTGATGCAGGACTATGCAAAGTCACCCCTCACTCTCTCCTTCTGAGCCATCTGGATTCGGTGGCAATATATAGAAAAAGCAAATACTCAAAAAAATAAAGCAATGTCAGTGAAGTCATGTTTGGTTTGAAAGTACTTTCCCCATAAACCTTGGTTTCCTCAGTATTTTAATAATTTAAATTACAAATAACCACATCATACAAGCAGAGGTTAATATATCATCATGCTATTGATTTTTAAGAATAGAGAAAGAACACTGGTCTTGAAGTCATAAATATGAGTTCTAGGTCCAATTATGCTATTAATTAGCTGTGCAACTCTGAACAAATTATTTTAAGCTGTCTGGTGTTTAGTTTCTGAGTAAAAAAGTAATCCTTAAGACAGCTTTCCATGATTCTACATACAAAATGTCTGCTTTTATTCATGAAAATGAAAATGCATTTTCTGCTCCTTTAAAACATATTGTTACATCTGTGATGTTTAGCATTACATTCAATCACAGCTTGTTAGTCCTGAAAAAAAAATTCATTCTAAGCACATGACCCATATAGCTTCTTTGTTTTTTTTAAATCCTAAGTCTTTTTGATTCAAATATTATGATTTAAAAAAATACTTTCTAACTTTAGAAAACATATCTCACTGTGTGAGATAAAAAAGCCAAAAGTGATGTTAACTTATTAGTATTTTTTTTCTTTCTTAAAATAATGTTTTCTTATATGTCATGTATTTTACATGAAAATATGACTCCATTCTCCTAGAAAAGCATTGAATAAATCTTGGAATGGGAATATTCATGCAATATTTATAGTCCTCATTCATAATTTTTTTTTTCTTTGCATCCATGGCAACTGAGCTTAGGGCCATGAATGGAAGAATGATTTAGAAAATGCCTTTTGAATTGTATTGATTGGTCCCTTTCATAAGGATTCAATTTAATCAATTTAAATTTGTAAGTTTGTGCTGTCACCTGAAAACAAAATGCTTGAGACTTCTGACCCTAAGCATGTTGTCAAGGGGACAACACAATGCAACATTTACTAGGATTCCTCTGGACAGGATACTCTGCTTGGCTCTATGGGAGATGCAAATTTTAGAGAAGGCATCATTTCTATCTCAAGGTACTTGTAGAATAAGAATAATAATTAGTAGAATAAGAAACTATCACAGATAGCTGTATTATATAATAATCCATGATAAATCCATTAGGAAGTCATAAATCAAAAGTGTTATGTAAGATCTGAGTCAGAAAGTCATAACTGACCTAGGATATCAGAAGAAATTTCATGAAGGAAATGGCATTTGAGTTGTGGATTCACTTCATATAGATTCTAATCCCTGGTTTATTCATTAAACAAACCAGTTTTTAGGATTTTAAATTGATCACCTGGGACTGTAAAGAAAGTTAAAATTCTTTACAATAAACAAAATCAGTCTAGCCTACAAGATACAAGTGTGAAATTTATAGGATTGTAACTACAAGACAAGAAGTATAGAGTTTGTATATTTTTCTCATAGCTGCAATTTGTCAGCTCTAAATTCCACAGTAAGACTTTCTCACAACAGCTGATTCCATGGTGTGGGTAACTCAGCAATATTTTTAAACATATCATCAAGGTGATACTGTATCTTCTATTTTAAAAAAAGTATTAAAAAGAGAACATCTTTAAATTAAAAATATATTATAAATACCCAAGCAAAATTAAAGAGAAATAGTATTTGGAATAAGATTTTTTAAAAATACTACACTAAAATATATTTTGGAAATTTCTCTCCATTGAATTAATTTTTATCTTTATTGAATTAATTTATTCTCTGATTTAATCCTACTCTGGTACTTCAGACACAGCTAGGTGTTGCTTTGGGTAGAGTACTGGGCCTGGATTCAGAAAGGTCTCAATTCAAATCCAACCTCAGATACTTACCAATTGAGCAAGTCACAATCTCTGTACGCCTCAGTTTCCTCATCTGTTAAATGTGGATAATAATAGCATCTATTTCTCAGGGTTGTTTTGAGGATCAAATGGGGTAATAATTGTAAAGTACTTAACATAGTGCCTGGCACATAGTAAGTACTATAGAAATAGCTATTATTATTACTACTACTATCTTTAAGGATACAAAAAAAAAAAAAAAAAAAAACAACCAAGAATGAAAAGGTTTTTCTCTTACCTAAGTTTCACCAACATCTCTGAACTATGCTTTGAGGCATAGAGAAATCAAGATTTGTCATGATAGTTTACCTTCCTGGCTAATTACTTAATTTTTTTGCATGATCTAAAACTTGATTTGTATTTAAAAATCTACCAGTTTCAGGGAATTATTCTCAAAAAACATGGTACTCTCTTTGATCATCTTCTATCCTGTGTGGCCTTTATATACAAAAATAACCTTTTAACTTTTTAAAATTTGATTTTCCTTCATTGCCTAAGAGGAAGAGAAAGAGAAAAAGGGAGAAAAAGGGAAAGACTTCAGATAATTTTGTTTTATTTGACATCTATTATTTGTCTATGTATCCATAAAATAATAATAATAATCATAGTAATAATAATAATAATAACATGAATACCTTAGCCAAAAAGAAATCTAAATTATTCATCAAATTTTACCTCCTTTTTTCATTAATTAACATTGAAAGATTTTAAAAATCACATCAGGCCCCTGTCATTTATTTTCTGATTTGAACTAAAAACTGTTTTGTTTTTCTTTCCAAACAATTTAATCTATTTGACTATGATGGTGTACAGAAAGTTATATGGTGGTTTCCTGAAATAGCATATGTATCAAATAGCTATTGATTACCATTACTCCATTTTATATTACATTTTTTCTTCAATCCATGCTTCCCAAGTTTTTTTCTGTAGTTCTTATGCAGATTAAAACTGAAGCACTCACAAAGCCTTTTTCTTCATAACAAAATTACTGCCCAAATAACCCTTCTGTTGTTTATGACCATACCAAAAATTGAGACCCTCATTATATATAATGATAGTCCTGTATAAGGATGAGAGCGTAGAGGATTTGCTTTATTGCATATCGTTTAATCTCACACTCTAGATGTTTCTTTTCCACAGTAATATTATAGTATGTGAGGTAATAGTATGATTACAAAGAAAAATTTCTAGGAACTAACTCTTAAATGAATTCTTCACAACCCTTCCCACATACACAGCAGTGTAGCAAAACATCTGAACTGTGTTTGGTTTAGACTTCTGACATGCATACCAGGTACAGCTACAAAATCCCATAAAGGAGCAAGTACATCTCCTCAGAGTCAAGTGTTGAGTTCCTTTATTTCCCTTTCAGTAAAACAGAGAAAGAATGGACAAAATAGGATGAGAGAATTCAAAACTATAAGAATAAAGCTGCAAGTGTCAGATAAGATCTAAGAAAGGCTTCAGTTCTAGGCCTGCATTTTCAACTAATGACCCATGTGACTTTGGTCAAGTTATTTAATCCTTCAGAAGATTGGACTGAATGAGTTTAAGATTACTTCTAGCTTGAATTTGTTCCATTCTTCTTTTTCCACCCACTGTTCTCAGCTAGCTTCTTACCCCTGCCATTCTGCAGAGCTGTGTAAAACTCTGATGTGAAACTAATTTTCAAGATTATGTGGTAGCCTGGATCTGTGGTAAAATTAGCCTATTTACCAGTGTATCAGCAGGGAATATTAATATATAGCAGGTTTAGAAAAAAAGTGCAGAAACAAAATCCCAACTCTAGATCCAAAAATTTTGAACCTTCTAACTCTGCTTTTGTCCTTGCATCATAAATTAAATCTCTGCTATGGAATTAATGCTTTAATTCTCACATAGTAGAAGTAAAATTTTCACCCAGAAATCTCGTGAGGGAAGATGAAATATAACCTTCCCTCAAATAAATTAGCTAAATGAAAGATATATTTTTGATATCTTCTCTACAGTAAGAAAGAATTCCCCTGATGATAGTGAAAAAAAAAATCCATGGTTGGAGTTTCTGTGTAAAACTAGAGAGAACAAAATATTTTTGCTTAAAGGAAATAGCAGAAATTTAGAATATGTCTCTTAAAGTAACGTTGGATTTAAGAACTCCCCCTACTTGATGTAAAATCAGACAAATACAAAAAGCTGCATGGGATCTCACTTTATTTTTGTCCCATTGAACTTTTTTGATGCACCCATCTTTCTATCGATAATCACCTGTTTTGTTTGCTCTTCATTAACTATGATTACATAGTATTGGTAATACCATATTGAAAACTTCTATCATTCGGCTTATGTGCAAAAATGCAAAACTTCAAGGAACACCATTTTTGTGTGTTCCACTTTTGCATTTAATGAGCAATACTATGTAGAAAATTTAGGTTCGTTTCTCAAACTCTGTTGATGTCATATATCACATGCCATCTCCAAACCTATCAAAAACCAGTGTGACTTCCCTCCTCTTGGTAGAGAGATAGGTAGACTATAGGTATTGAATGAGTGATGTGTACACTGATAGACATGGTTGCTTTCTCAGTTTTCTGGCTGATTTTGGTTGTTATTAAAATAAAGAGTTTCACTGGGTGGTGATACTAAAAATAAAAAGTATCATCAATAATTTTAAAGTATATTACTCCAATCCCTATTGTAATAGACCCATTGGAAGGGAATTCATTCTTTTTCAATCTAATAGGTTTGTATTTAGTTCCTTCTGTTTTTTTGTGTGTTAAGTACCTTGACTAGATGCTAGCAATAAAAATACAAAAAAAATTCATATATACATTTAAACTCTTTGAGGGCAGGAATTTATATGTATTACTTACAATTATGTTATATAATATATTTATATTTAATATATTGCTTATATTAAATATAATTGCATTTATTATTTTATTATTTCCTGTATCTATTTCTATCCATATATGTATATATGTATGTATCTGTAGATATAAATATCCCTGTCTACAAGGAGCTTAAATTCAACTGGGAGGAAATACAGATCCTTGCATGAAAAACCTCCATCTCAGTAACAAGACCAGGGTGTAAAACAGATAAAATTTTTCCATTCAGCTATTTCTTTGCTAGTTGAAGACTTTATCCTTCTCTCACATTATTGCATTGCAAAGTATATGTAGATAGATAGATAGATAGATAGATAGATAGATAGATAGATAGATAGATAGATAGACAGATAGATACATACATAGTGATTTATAGATAGAGTACCAGGCCTGAAATCAGGAAGACTGGGACCAATTATAAATTATAAAAATAAGAGTTTACATGGTTTAGACAGAAGGACAGTAGAAGTAAATAAATAGAGGTTGGGAGATACTAAGTCCTCAAGGAGAAGAACAGAATCAGGTGAGGGGAGAAAGCAGAGGACTGGGAGATCATGGAATATTTACCATTATGTGGCAAATCTGATGTAATTTTGCTTTTGAATAATGAGGGTACCATACTTCAAAAGTACCACAGTAGATTTTAGTTGAGTATTTAAATGACTTGTATCCACATCCTTTACATTAGTGATTGTATGTATTTGAGCACCAGATGGTACGAATTGTCATTGCCTGGGCACCTATTTGTGTTATTTGAGCTTCAGTGAGCAGATGGCTAGCTAGAGATCCCTACTTGTGATGCAAGCCAAATTCCCCTCTGACCAAATGTGGATCCTGAGTGGCGAGGAGGATAAGTATACTGGTATTTGATTTGTAATACAATCCAAAATAATTTCATTTCTGACTTTGTTTCCTAAAGGACACTTCTTTTGTTCTATCAATCATAATTCACTTCAGACATTGTTTTCCCTATCATTTTGTATAAAGGAGGACAGGAAATGAAACTTTTGACATGTTGTTAAACCAAGGCCAAATTATGTTTGTCAGAGCAGAATTTTCTGTATTATCCTGCAACCACAGATTATGTATGGAAGCTGACCATGTCTGGTCCATTCAACACAAATTGAATAAAAAGCTTGACACAGCTATTTTTTATGAGACTAGAAGGAGACATCCCCTTCTCTCTGAATAGTTTATGTCAGGAAGAGGAGTGATTGTGTATTCCTTTTTAAAAAATAAGTTGGTGTTCATGTTCATTCAAATTCATTGCTTGTTTATGGGAATGTCAAATTAATAATTGATGCTATGGTTTTTTTTTCCATTCCTCCTTTGAAATGACACATTAAACTAGCCACATTAATCTAGGTTTTCATGGGAGATTGAACAATGATCAACTAAGTAAAAAATTCTGTATTGTTTTAAAGGGGATCATAGCCTGATTTTATTTTTTTAAAAACCTGCCAGAATTCATCCAATCCAAATGAAATCTGTAAATTTCAAAATAGCTACTGGGGAGGACTATTCCCCCCCCAAGTAGTGTTGTCCTTGTTTTCAATACATGGAATTCCCATTCCTCCTTTGAAATGACACATTAAAAAAATAGACACATTAACCTAGGTTTTCATGGGAGATTGAACTATGATCAATTAAGTCAAAAGTATTGTATTACTTTTAACTGGTTCATAGCTTGGTTTTATTTTTTAAAAATTTCCCAGAATTCATCCAATTCAAATAAAATCTGATCATTCAGATCTAGCTACCTAGACTACTCCCCCAACAGTGTATTCCTTGTTCACAATACATGGAATTCCTCCTTTAAAATTACATTCAGAATTCACTGGTTCATAGCTTGGTTTTATTTTTTAAAAATTTCCCAGAATTCATCCAATTCAAATAAAATCTGATCATTCAGATCTAGCTACCTAGACTACTCCCCCAACAGTGTATTCCTTGTTCACAATACATGGGATTCCTCCTTTAAAATTACATTCAGAATTCACAGAAGTGTTTTGAATATTCCCATTGTTTGTGACTTTTCATCCCTTGATTGGGGTTTTTCTTTTTTTAATGATCAAAAGTAATGCTAGGAATAATGTCACCATGTATTATGAAGTTAAATAGCCAAAAAATATATACCAAGGGAAATAAAGGTGACAGATATTAACCTCCTACTTCCCAAATTTCCCAAATTGACTTCCTATAAGGTGATCAGTGAGCAAAGTCTTCTTTGAACAGCTTGTACCTTATTAGTGAACTAGTGACTGTTTTCAGATAAAAATGAAGTGTGAGAGAAAGATTTATTTTCTTGAATGATTTATAATGGTTTCTCAAGGTAAAAAAAGAAAAATATTTTCTGTAGCAATATTGGAATAATTTCATATCTTCCAAAGGTACTTTGTTGAACAGTACTCACTTGAGGGTATAATAAGATCTGGTATGTTTATTTAAAAATCAGTCTCAATACCTGTTGTCGCCCTACTTCAGTCATATATTTCTCTTAAAACATGGAAGGCATTTTTTGCATTGTTTTGAGAATGTGCTGAAATTGAGAAAAGAGGTTTATTTCAGAAGTTGAGGAAGAAAGTTTTTTAAAAGCCTCAAATGTTATTACAATCTCTGGTCAATCAAATCTTAAAATCTCTGTTTGGAAAACTTACATTTTAAATATGAATGAAGATTTCAAAGTATAATAAATAATAAAATTGCTCTTGAATATTACATTCTTCTGGCTTTATACTATGAAGTTTTATTAAATAATATAAATATTAATGCTATCAAATATTCATGCAAATAAATTATTTTATCATTACCAAGTTTTGGTTTGTTGGTTTTTTTCCCTAATCTCTGCTCCTTTTCTTTCATTTCCCAGCAATGGCAAGCCGGCAAGTGGACATTGCTACTCAAGGCTGGTTCATTGGTCTGATGTGTGCTGTTGCTCTTCTCATATTGATTTTGTTGATCGTTTGCTTCATCAGAAGAAATAAAGGTGGTAAATATCCAGGTAAAATATGATATACATGTTTCTAATCTCTAGTTGCATTATTATGTCTTCAAACTACTATCTGTTGATTGTAAAGGCACAGTTCCTTGGTCCTCCTAAAGTCAATATTATAAAACCTTTTCTTTTGACCAAATCTACATAAAACAATAGAAATATTTTCAAGAGAAAGAACATATTTTTGTGGGTAGGCCCATCTCTATTCAAAAGAATGTCAGTGGTTATATCTTCTGCTGCTTTGAATAACTATGAAGGTTTAAGAAGCAGCCTGGAATTATTGTCTGGATCCTTCCTATCCAAAGAACAGTATTCATATAATCTCTTGAGATAAGAGTTGTTTGTTTTTCTTTGTGTAAGACATATTCCAATCAATCATCCCTGTAGCTTCCCTGACCAAAAAAAACTATAGCATAGTAGATGGCATACTATATTTGGAATCAAAATGATGTTTTATCAAAACTCATATACTTTCAAATTTCATGACTTTAATCAAGGTTACATAATATTTCTTGGCCTCTATTCATCAGCTAAAGGATGGATGATAGGGGTAACTAGAATAGAAGGCTTCTAAGGTCTTTTCTAGCTCTAAATCTAGGATCTTCCCTGGCCACCATTCCACACTATGAGGTGCCCCTTGAGGCCAAGAACTGGCTTGTGTTTTTTTTTTTAATTTGCAAATTTTAATTTTAAATTTGTAAATTAAAAAAATGTAATTTAGTAAATGCTTAGCATAGTTCCTGATACATAGCAAGCACTTAATAAATGGTTTTGCATGCATTCATTCAAGTCCTGTTTTTTATTGTGAGAGATGGCCTTGCATTCCTTAACAGCTATGATAGTTTTCAGGTCCTAAGAAACCACAAAAATTTTGAAATAAATGAAAAACTCAAGAGACAGAATTTTAGGGTAATAAATAATCAATTTATTAACTAGGATAGCAAATTATTGATAAATTGATTATCTCAGTGGTCTCCATCAGAAACCAAAATCAAAACCATGGAGATCCCAGAATGCTTAAATACCTTTGGAAAAGGAGATGCCCCAACAAGTGAAAATCAGTTCTGATTAATGAACAATTAATGAGGGAGTAGAGATATTAATGAGGAGGTAAGCTAAATCTTCAGTTCTTACTGCTGAAAATGTGACTTGAAAATGAGACTCAGCTACCTCCAGCAATCTGGATAAAATAATCCATCTCTGCCCAAAGCACTCTGACTGATTTTCTCCTTTGTAAATAGGGTCACTCTGAATTCTAATGGAGGGTTCCAAACAGAGGAACTTATTTCCTAAAGACAAAGATTCACCTAGATTAAATTTTGTTTGTAAGATCTTGTAGTTGTGGGGGGATCCCACCCAAGATCACAAAGTATGTACTGGGAAGATTTGGAAAATTTCATCTATCAGCAATATCCTTCAGAGACCTACTCAGTGTGCTGCAAGGCCTGGTCATTGAATGAAGAAATAGGAAGGAAAAACCCCAATTCTAATTTGATAATTGGTTATTACCATAATAGAAAAATAATCATTTCTCTCCATTTCAAGTATGGTTTTGATGAAGGACCATATCTGTATGCTGAGGATCATCCCAGAAGAACTCAGAAGCTCATTACTAAAGAGTCATCTCCCCATATGGATTTTTTCTGGTTATATCAACTCATAAAAATGATCTGCATCACAACTATGATGTAGTTGTCATCTGCATTGGGAGACAGAACAATCTTGCTAATGAAATTACAGATCACATGTGATAGCCTTAATGGTTTTGAAGGGCCCTACATTTTTCTCCAAATTTAAATGAGACCTATATGGCCAAATCTTCAAAATGATCAGTCTTTAAATATGAATTTTTATCCTGATGACAGGATATGAAAAAAGACTAAACATAAGCCCAGCAGAAACCTTAAATGTTTTCCTTCATTTTGAAATATAAGGAACATAAGACTTCCACATTGAGTGAAATCGTTTCACAAAGAACCAAATGTTCAGATGTCACTAAGTATTCATTTTTTAAAGATCTCTCACAATTTCTGATTAATAGAAGTATACTTACTGCCAACTGTGATATACCTTGAAAATATACTATATCCTAAAAATAATTATGATGATTACACTGTGAAATCAAAAGTATTAAAATGACTAAAAATCTTGAACAGGGAGACGCCAGCACCAATGGTTAATGATGTCATTTTGAATGTTTTAGTCAAAGAAAAAGAAGATGCACATGCTGATCCAGAAATTCAGCCTATGAAAGAAGATGATGGAACTTTTGGAGAATACAGGTGAGCACCTACTATGCATTTTTTTTCTTATGTTCTGTCAGTCAGGCATTCTATTTAAGTTCCCTCAAAAGAAAATTTTTCTTTGCCTAGAAAGTTTCCTTCTTACCATTTGATACTTTTCTCAAATATTAACTATAAATTTAGTTCAGGCAATGTATCAATTCCAAGTCCCTTACCATTAAAAAGTATTTCTGCTCTTTGTAAAATATTTCTGTTTTTGATAGGGGCTTGGAGATAGGGTATTGATGAAAGACATAGCTTCATAGATATCCACTGATATTCCTCCAAATTTCTATGAGCTATTTGACACTGTATGTTCCCAGAGCCTTGTAACTCTGCCCCGCCTTCTCACTTCCTTGGAATTAAAGCATTATTTTTTTATAGTATGAGGGATAAAAACACTGTACATTTAGAAAGCCCCCTTTCAATACAAGGTGTTTCTCTCTCCCTTTCTACTATCGTTTGAAAAGGAAATGGCTAAGAATACAGTTCTGAAAATTTAAGACCTGATAGCCATGATTACACAGGCTAATTCACTGTTCCCTCTCATTTTCTCCATGCTCCTCCATGCACCTGGTATGTAAATGTTCCCTTTATACATACTTAGCAACTTAATGAGAAAAAAAGGAATGATATTCATGGTTATCGGGAAGATTCTTGTCTCCCCTCCTGGAAGAGTAACTATACCCAAATGTCTTTATTTTATAAAGTTTAATTTTTTTAAATGTTGTTTCTTGCCAAATGGATGTAAATATTCATTTGTAAGAATTTTTATCTCAATAAGATATGAATTTTAGCCTTAAATGAAAACTCCAGAAATAATTTTTACTTTTAAAAAAAGTATTTAATTCATATTAAAATAATATACATGTTATAGCTGTAGTGGTAAAGTGGGGATTTTCCCCCTGAAAAGACTTTGTATAGTAAGATCTTTTTCCAAGAACATTTCTAAATTGGTTAGTTAAGATTTAAAAGAGGGGAAGAAACACTATGATTAGGCTACAAAATTGACTTAGAGAAGTAATTAAGATCTTATAGTCAATGTTTCTCCCAAGCCACCACACAGACTCCAAGCAATATCCACTATAATTCTCTGTTTTACTTTATTCTCCAGCAGCATAAAATACCATAGACAATATTATGTGGCCTTTGCTATTTTTTTTAAGGAAAAGAAGCTTTTAAAAATAATTACAGAAAATATATCTGGCAAAATTTGTCTGATTTTTTGGTTTTGGATTTTTGTTTTTGTCTTTACCAATGAATAAATAAGTATCTTTGAATTAACTTGTATTTATTAAATGTCCACTATGTGCCAGGTACTATGCTAGGTGCTGGGGATACAAGTAGAAAGGAAATCATCCTAATTCTTAAGGAGCTTAATAATAATCATAAAAAGTCTTTCCAATATAAAGCTGGAAAATGACACAATGGTCATTTGTCAAACTAAACTTTTAGCCAAAGGTTGATCTTTAGCTCAAACTTAATTTTTAAAAATTTAAATGGCTTTATCCATGACCCAATTCATTATCCATACACTCATGACTAGAGTGTTATATAAAATCTCTCCAATTGAACTTCTCATGACCTTCTAAGCAGTATTTCATCTACCAGAGTTTTAATGATTTAGTTTGTTTCCATCATTAAAGAAATGCATTCTGGGGCAGCTAGGTGGTGCAGGGGATAGAGCACCAACCCTGAAGTCAGGAGGACCTGAGTTCAAATGTGGTTCCAGACACTTAATTCTTCCTAGCTTTGGGACCCTGGGATAGTCACTTAACCCCATATGCCTCAGGAAAAAAAAAAAGAAAGAAAGAAATGCATTCCTTATATCCCTCTGCAGAGTAAAACTAATCTGCTATTTATACAAATGTGTTATTGCCCTGAATCATTTTAAATAAAGACTAATGACTTTGTTAACCAAATCTCAAAACAGAACTGAGGAGGGCATTCATTTCTTTAGCAGGTAAAATTTTTGATAGTCCAAAAGTTTATTTTTGGAATATATTTATATAATTTATTAAGGCCTTTTAACTCTGTCTTTGTGGGCCTGTTAATTTAGGATAGAGGGGAGAAGGCTTTTAAATAATTGTGAACTCTACACCATGACATTGAAACATTTTTCACGCAAAAAGAAAAAAAGCTAATCACACATACCAAAGGCCAATATTTTATTTGATTTATTTGGGTGATTTTATGATAAATTGGTTCATTTGGAAAAATTCACCCATCCATAGTCCCTATTTTAGTTATTTCTTTTTTCAATATCATTAAGGGTAAATGTGTTACCAAAGAAGATCAAAAACTTGAAATCTGGGTTGGGGGCAGAGCTTTCACTACATCATTTAAGCAGTTCTCTCACCATCTGGAGGTATTTTCTATCTAATACCAGCACCCTGACTCTCTTAGTTCTGATTTTTCTCTGCAGCAAAAACTTCTTATTATATTTTCTCAAAATGAAATTCAAAACTTTTTTGAGACAAGCAAGTATATAGTAAGGGTTAAAATATTAACAAATTTATACTAAATTTCTTCATATTTCCCCAAAATGAAGCTAAAATTTCATGAGGCTAGCAAGTAACTAGCAAGGGTAAAGAGCTTAACAGATTCTTACTGAATTTCTTCAAATTTACTCAAAATAAGATTTAAAATTTCATGAGACAAGCAAAAATCTAGCAAAGGTAAAATACTTAAATACATTTAAATTCAAGCTAGGTCTATACCCGATGCTCTGTTGACAGCAGTACTTGAACCCTCAACTCTGCCCATTTGAATGGTTTTTCTAGCACATAATAATGACTGTATAGAAATTTTTAGGCATCCTCTTAATTAAGTAGGTGATAGCTTATACCAGGTGAATGGATCACAATGCTAACTTGGTCTGCTTTACTGACTGAGTCCCTCTATCCTCCCCTGCCAAAAAGAGTGACCAATGGCGGTTATTTTAAAAATTCATTTTTGTACAAGTTATTTAATTTTGAATAGTTCCCCTGTTGTCTTATTTATCTTGCTGGAGCTATGCTTCATTATCTGCTAAAAAGTTGATATTACTTTTGATTGCTTGTCAAATAAATGATTGACCTTCATTTTACCAGTGCTTTTCTGCATATGCTTTTTATCTGCTTGGTTCTGTTTAAATGTCCTTGGGCTTTCATGCAATGAATCTGATGCTTGGACCACTGCTCCATTTTGGCTTCTCTACCATCAGTTTGCTATTAAAGCTTTGTGAACCCATGAACTGTTATAGCGTAGACTCCAAACGTGTGTTGACCTTTATTCTCCCTCCACCAAAATACTTTGTGTTTTAAATCTGCTTTTCTGATGACAATGAAGGGACAATACAGATAAATCAAAGGGAAAATGATCTTGAACAAAGAGCCCTGCTCTGTTTAGTAGTCTATCTGCTCATCACTTTCAATATTTTGAGATTCCAAAGTGATGAATAGCAAGGGCAGTGCTAATGCTGGCATGATCATAATGCTAAGTGTTTATAGCCATCTGGTCATGTTTCTTTGGCTCAAAGATAATTCACATGTGATATATTTACAAAAGACTCCAAAAGAGGTAATTTTATACATTTATGAGTGTGAATACATATACATAAATGCATATATATATACATATATATATATTGCAGAGAGAGAAAGAGAAAGAAAACTTTTCTCAGTCAAGTAAAGTTCTCTTTCTTGACTTCTTAAATAGTATCAACCAAAGCTTTATAAGTGAAACTGAAATACCTATCACATATATGATTACATTGTAAGGTCCTAAGGGAATCATAGTTCTGATGAGTGTCTAAGATTTTTTAATGAATTATTTAATTTTTCAAATGAGGGTGGAAATCCACTAGGAAAAGTCCACAAACAAAAATATTTGCAAAAACTGTCAACCAGTCATTGCAGCTTCATGAATATTTTTTAGACCTTGGTGATGCTGCCTCAGAACTTCACCCTTTGGTTGATTTTGCTATCGTGTAATGTCTTTAAAAAAAAAATTTTTTTGATGCTACACTTCATGGGGGAAAAAAGATTTCAGGTATTGACTGCAAATTTTGTTCATTTATTTATTATTTAATTTTGACAACATGTTAAAATCCCATTCCCTTCCCTGGATCACCAGGGTACCTTTCATACTTTGCACCCCTAGGGAGCTGTGAGTAAGACACTTTTCATTAAATTCATATTTTCCTAACTCTAAATCATAGAATGCTGACCATGCCAGGAGGCACAAAGTTAAAGCTTCTGTCAAGACAAGAATTTTTTTTAAAAGAATTCATTCTTCCTTTATTCCTTCTAGTGCAAAGAGTGCCAGCAGCTCCCTGGGTATAATTTAGCTCTTGCCCAGAGTATAGTTTTTTAAGGTGCAAAAAGAGGGAAGGAGGGACTTCCCATGGCTAAATTTGTTTTTGTACACGCTACCACCTCACACCCTTGCTCCAACACCACCTCCATTCAGGTACTTCTGGTGGAAATCTGCAGTTCTCTTTGTTTATTTTTTTGATTATACAGACAGTAGACTCTGCATCCTTTCTAGCATATAGAAAAATCAAAGAAACAATGCAAGCAACTGTGTAAGTATTTTTTCATTCTTTAGATCGATCTTTTGTTAAAACCAAAAGTTGTACCATCAATGGTCGACTGAAATCATTGCCTACTAAATTAACCTAAACTTCCATTGTATGAATCCTGTAATTCCTGTGAGTAGGGGGCTCGTATCACACATTCACTAACACATACTATATGAGATGAAGATATTTGTTATGTAGCATGGGCAATCATATGGTCCAATCAAGGAGAAGAATGTATTTAGTAAAATACCTTATTGGTGGATATTTGTTTGCTTTTTCTTAAAGAGACAGGGTATTACTGGAAATGATCAGCAATTTTAGCTATATAAGAGAATAACTAGGAGATGAGATTCAAGCAGCATCCCAACATATTCTCCATTGCTGCTGAGTTTCATTCAATAGGCAATTATTGAACATGGTCCACTATGTATCTCCCTGAAATTAATAATTTAGGTCATGGGGCTGGGGAAAGAATATAGACTGGAGCTTTGCTGTAATATTCTATTGAAGTTCTATATAGCAGAACTGTCTTGTAAGAGAGGAAATTCATTAACTAAATAAATCCCTCTAGATAGAAATTACATTAAATCAAAGTCCACTGAATAGCAAAAAGCTACAAGTTTCCAAAATAAGATACACTTCAAAGGAATAGGACATTTTTCAGGGAATATTTCCTATATTGATACATTCCACATCTTCATAGTAAGTCTTCATGAATTATTGTATACAAAATAGCAAGATAATAGAAATCCTACTCAAGAAAATAAGATATATAAAAGCACTTGAAAGAGTACAATGCTATACAAATACAAGGTATCATTAGTATTGTTATTATTATTTATGTATGTGAGCATCCAAATGAATAATTAAGTATAAAAGGCAAAATTACCGATTGACAGCTTTTATCAGAAACATTGCTGAATTTGAACCCATCCATTTAGTGCATTGTTAGAATAGTACACACTTTTTTCTAACTTAACAAAGCTTCAAAATTTCCCTTTTTCCTTCCAGCATGAGAAATTGGGATATGTTTTTACTACTGCATAATTATTTTTCCTCCTTTACAGGTTATCAATGTTCTCAATGAATAAATTAATGAATAAAGCATTTACTAAGCACGATGTACAAAATATTGTGCTAAGCAATGGAGGTACAAATAGAAAAAGCAAAACAGCCCTGTTCTTAGGGATTTCATATTCTAGTGGAGGAGATATTACATATGAAAGATTTCACCTGCAAGTCAATTCTGCTTTTTAATGTACTATGGATTATGTCAACTTAACAAGAATTTAATCTTTGAAGCTTTGGGAATGTTAAACATTAATACTTAATTCTCCTGTTCATGAAATGAATTTTCCATTTAATTATGTTTTCAAAAGCATGTATAACTTCTGTTTCTCACTTGTAGAGCCCAGAGCTAGACTGTAGAATATAGCCCAGTTGGACCATGGTTTTGAAATAGCTTCTCCTACAATTACCCAATATACATATTGAAGAGGAGACTTTTGAAATCAAACTTAGCAAATTACTTGTTCTTGCCAAATGGCTATCCCTTGAGTATCTTTAAAGAGGAGAAAGGCAAAGTCTAATATGTTGTTCCAGGCTTCAGACTTCTAAGCTTGCACATTCTCCACCATGAATAAAAAATTCACACTCAACAAGGGTCTTCTTTGTTCACCTAAAAATTATTTCTTGAATAGAATATCTCTAGCCTATTCCTAATTTTTAAAGTGTTTCTTATATTTTGATCCCTTCTCTCTTGGTCTGTCTCTTACTTTTGAATAAGGTTAAATTAGAATGCAGGTTTATAGAAGCTAATAGAGGAATCTGTGCTTCTTATCTGATAGATCAGTTTTCCTCCTTCCTTTTCAGATTAAATTCATCCTCCCTTTCATACATGTACATATTTTTGGCAAAATCAAAAAAGAAATCAAGAGGACCCATAGAAGTTGAAGGTGGATTCTATGGGTAGGAGCTGGGAAAGGAGTCTTGAGATGAATATAAATAAAGATTTTTTTAATGGCTTAAATGATATCTTTGGTGCACTAAATATGCCCATTATGCATTAATTTCAACAAGACTTAAAAAATTCTCCTATGTAAAATGTGGGTTTCTTGATAATATAGTTGGGAGAATTTATAACTGGTAGAGCAAGAGTATCCTAATATTATTCATTCATAGATTGATGTCAGTCTAAAGGGAACTCTCTAGAAGCAAGTCACAAGAGTTCAGTCCCACTTGTTCCAGTCCCACTCAACATTTTTATCAATAGCCTGAATGAAGAGATAGAAGTTATGTTTACTAAATTTCCAGAAAATAAAAAGCTTAGAGAAGTCATTTTAAAAAGATCTCAAAAGACTAGTGTAATGCCATGCCCCCAAAAAACAAACAACCGTAAAATAAAATATATCAGGAATCAGTATTAAGGCCTATGATTACTTTCAGAACATAAAATTCATTATTTTGGTATTAGAGTTACCTGCCATCAGGTCTGAGTTAAAAAATAAAAGTGGAACAGGGAGGGACATGAGAATATTAACCCACCAGTTTAATGCAAGTCAATTTTGTGATTTCACTACTAAAATATCTAATGCAACCAGACTTCCTAAATAGATATT
Organism: Sminthopsis crassicaudata; assembly: GCF_048593235.1. Classification (NCBI taxonomy): domain Eukaryota; kingdom Metazoa; phylum Chordata; class Mammalia; order Dasyuromorphia; family Dasyuridae; genus Sminthopsis; species Sminthopsis crassicaudata. The sequence goes on from NC_133621.1 coordinate 140,797,120, forward strand.
CAGATCAAGGAGGCAACCCCAATGTACTCTGCAGTAGGCAGGTGACATCTGGAGCACCATGATTTTGTATAGACACTGTTAAAATGGAATAATGATTTGGAAACCATATTAAGTAAGGAGCAGTTGAAGGGGCTAGAAAAATGTTGGTTGCCTTCACATATTTGAAGGACCATCATTTGGAGGAAGAATTAGACATGTCATATAATAGAACTGTCTCTACAAGGAATTGTCCTGCTACATTAAGCTCCCCTTTATGGTGAATATACAGGCAAAAGCTGGCTGTCCATTTGTCAGAGAAATCACATGAGATTCACACAGTGAATGATAGATTGGACCCAGATGTCCTCTAAAATTCCTTCCTACTGAAAGATTTTATGATGCTTTCCTACAAGAATTTTGGTTCTTCAGGGAAGAATCTAGTTCAGTGATACTGTAGCAACTAAAATCTTTGCATTACAGGAATAATTTCTTCAACAAATATAAATTCCTAATAGCATTGTGCTAAAAAAAAAAAAAAGGTTATTTTCTGAAGATTTCTTCTTGAAAAAAAAAGTTCTGAAGTGAATTGCTGGATAAAAAATTAAAATTGTTGGAAAAGAAATAGAAGAGTTCTAAGATCAATAGGTTACCTTTTTTAAAATGCCATACACAAGTTTCATATTTCCCCTTATTTCTATTCTTTGAAATAGAAAATAAAAATATTTTGGCTTCTCTCCTTTTTTTCTGTAAGTAATATGTTAAAAAAGGATGTTATGTAAGACTATCCCAATTTTGTGTGGGTGAATTAGAATACACTCATTAGTTGACTCCTTCCAAAAAACATACTGAGACTTTTGAGCATAGAAGTTAACAAACTCTAAGTCTTGCAAAATATTAATGATTTATTTAATCCTCAGATTTCCAGGAGAACTTAATGATAAAAAGGAAAGGTACTATTAAACAAATATGATTTGGGGACAACAAGTGAGGATTAGAAGGAAAGGAATAATCTACTTTTAAATTTTTTCCCATTACAATATCACTCACAATATTCAGAATATATCAGTGTGAGAATAATTTTGCAGACTTAATATTCAAGCTAATTTATCTCTTTCCAATTTAATGAGTCTTCACTCCCTTTCCCCATTAACTGGCCTTCTTACAGGAAAAAAATAAAAAAAAACTGTACACTTTCAGGATATGGATTTTGCTTTTCTTCTTAGGCTATTTTCATTTGTTTCTTCTGCACCCTTTTAATGGAATATGTAGGTCTCTTGAAAGGTAAGGTTAAAGTTTGTAAGCCTGGCCTGCATTCTATAACCAAAATTATTTGAAATGCAACACTTTGCTTCCTTCTTCTAGATCAGAAAAAAAAAATCAATATTTTTCATTTAACCCAATCCATTCTTCATTCATGTTCAAGGAATCCAAGGGATTAAAAGGTTTAACACACTAACCCCCACCACCTACCATAATTTTTCCCTCCTCCATTTTGAGAATCAAAGCAATGGTTTCTCAGTGGCATTTCAATCCCCTTCTTATTTAATGCTTGCCATTATTTTTAAATTGCTTTCAAATCAGGGATTAAATCTCTTCTTGAAAGAAACATGTACCATAGGCAGTTCATTATCTCTATTGAAGAGCTCACCTTTAAACCATCACTGTACCTGATTTCCATGACAACTGCATCATATTAATTTGGTGATTAGGTTTGGGTAAGGGACTTCAAGACTGCATAAGCTTTGACATAATCTGCATGCATGTGCCCTTTTATATATTAGTTTCAAAAAAATCTACTTAAAGATAGATTTTAACTGCAGTGGTTTGCTGTCTTGTTTTTCCCCCCAGTGATGCAGAGGATCATAAACCTTCAAAAAAGGGAAGTCGAACACCTTCAGACAGAACTGTGAAAAAAGAAGATAGCGATGATAGTTTGGTTGACTATGGAGAAGGGGTAAATGGCCAATTCAATGAGGATGGTTCTTTTATTGGACAATATAGTGGTAAGAAAGAGAAAGAACCAGCAGAAGGAAATGAAAGTTCTGAAGCTCCTTCTCCTGTCAATGCCATGAACTCCTTTGTTTAACCTTTAAATTTTCTGCCGACACACCCATATTCTCCATGATATATTTTTTAAAGCACTTGTATGTCAGCTTTCTCACACTGTGAACATGTAGGTAGAAAAGCTACTTTCTACTGTATGTTTATACTATGAGACAGATAGATCAAACATTTACACAAACGAATAACTCAGTAAAAGTGGTATGTTAGTGTCAATTGGAGTACAAAATGCAGACTTTTCATTCAAAATGAATATTTTAAAAAATTATTCAGAACTGACAAATAATACAACTGATAATGTTATTTCCTGGTGAAGATACAGTACAATGCATGAAAAATGCTACCACATTTTACAGACAAACCTGTATATGTTATTAAAACAGGGTTTGATATTTTGTAATGCAGTCCTCGGCTGAATCCCTAGATATGAATTCCGTTTTCATTGTCGAGAGTGTTATTGTAGTATTATCTAGAACTTCAATGTCTTTGTGGACATTGTTGTGAAATTGGTGACTTAATGTCTAGCTGTCATAAGTCTTCTTGCAAGACAATTAGGAACCGTATATACAGTATAGAATTGCTAAATGGGTGAAGTATGACACTTGCATTTGCTTACTGAGACTCTATTACCCTCTCTTTGCTCCTATTACCTATTTTCGCCTTCTTAATCTATCAAGTATTACAGCAGTACAGTGTTCTGTTTTTTATACCGTCTAGATGGTGGATTGTTTAGGCAAAAACAACATGCATTTCAATGCATTTTGAAATCAGTACAGTCCTGAAGCGAATTGAAAGCAAACCATTAAAAAATTTCTTCAGACAAACAAAAAAAATTCCAGAAAACATAGAGCAAGATACATTCAGTGCCTTCATACGATATGCATTCCATAATATGCCATCCTGCTAAAATCAGTTGGCGCAATAAATGCTGATCAGTTGACTACTATCATTGCCAAAAATAAATAAAAGCACTTTTTAAAAAACAACCTAGAAGCAATGAAACTCATTGTGCTATAAAATGGAAACACAATTTCAAAGGCATAAAGTACTGTGTATTTTGAGGGTTTGTTTCTTGAGGATTGAAAGAAAAGCTTCACAACCAACCAGAGCACATATCATGATTCTGCCGCCTTACACAGGTGTCCCCCGACCCCCCCCAAAAAAAAAAAAAAACCTCCAACACAAAACAATCAAATTCAGCTAAGGAAGCAAGAGATCAACTTGATGGCAAAACATCAACAAAACCAAACTGTTTGCTCCAAAAGGCCATGACATCATGTCAACAGCTGTACATGATCCTCTAAATCTTTACTTGACTCATGTTGCAGCTTTTGAAACCATGTGCGGCATTAAGCAATGTGTATATAAATTGTTATGGACAACTTCAGAATCTGATAACTTTGACAAGTGCTTCACCAAGGTTTAGTGGTTAAAAGAATTACAGTTATTAGTTTCCAAAAAACAAAAAAAAAACAGCATTCTCACATTCATGAACTCTATCAAATAGTTTACCTCCAAAAATGAAATTTTATAACAACCTATGGTTGAAGGAATGCTCAGTTTCATTTGCCAATAAATTGGTTTCTCATAACTTGCATCAAGTTTAATTTTAAGTAAAGCTTTTTATATGTAGATATTTTGTTGAATTTGTAAATACACTTAAAGTGTAGATGCTATATGCTTATAGGTGTTACATACAAATAAACAATCAAACTGTTTATGTTGTACTGTGTAAGAAGTATGATAGCCAGTGGAGTGCATGGGATTTGAAAGCATCTACTTATACATCTTTTTTTCCCTTTTTTTTTTTTTTTTGCTGTGAAACAAATAGTGAACTATTTAATGTATCAGCAAGAGGTTTTTAGATAAAATCTTCAGAGCTAATACCTGTGAGGTACAATAGGCCTTAGTCATCTAGCCTTTTATGTGTGTAGATAAAGCACAGTCTGAAGGAATCCCAAATGAAGATGGCCATATATTCTTTCATAGCACTGCATTTGCTTCTCCCAAATCAGCTTTCATATTGATATTCAAAAAAAAAAGACCAAAAAGTTAAGACCAGATTGATCAAAGAGCACAAAAAAAAATGTTACTGGGGATTTACCAACGTTCTTAGTAACAGAAGGAAAACAAGTACAATTTTTACTCTTCTGTAATGGTAGATGCTAAATTTATCTGTGCATGAAAGGGTCACTTCTGTAATAGTGCAACAAATTTTGTAATTAAAAATTAAATGTGGTTTAAAATTTCCATTCTTGGTTGTCATTTTTCAAGTTCCTTGTTGAATCTTCATATCTCTCAGGAAGACTGTGATGACCTCCAATAACTGGATCCCTGACTTGTTATTCTGTAAATCTCTGAAACCTCGGGTCTTCTAAGACCTAAATTTTTATACTTAAGTCCAAGCTTCCATGATCTCTGACTAGTACCATTGCCTGCTCCTCCTGTATCTCTTTCAATAGCTTGCCTTCCTTGGATAAATATCTGAGCTTTGTACTTAATTCAGCTAATGGAATTAGCATCTTATTTGTCATTCACTTTCCTCTATCTCCCCTCCTGTCCCTAAAAAAGATTGACTTCCCAGTGTTCAACCTACCTTCCAACTCTCACTCCTGTGGGATAATCCTTCCAAAATCCAATCCTTTACTTGCATATTCTGCCATTTGGTTTTCACCTGACATTGAGGGATTTTCAAGGCATTCCTCAACCTTGCCTACTTCACTACTCAGAGTTGAAATTCTGACTCTATGTTCGACTTCATTTCCAAATCCCCTTGCAGCTCTGTAATGTTATGAAATCTATTCTCTGAACCTCTATTAATTCTAGTGAAACCTAAACTGGGCATTTACAAAGACATTTCTGTAATGAACTGTCTTCAGACAGGCAGAGGAGGGCACTCTCTCTCCATTCTTCATCTTCCCTTTACTCCACTCTGGTTCACAATAGCGGTCCTGAAACTACGGCCTTGTTAATGCAGTTTCTCATAGTAGCAACATGTTTTTCAAAGTGAGCCAAGTGTACATTATTTTCAAGACACATGAGAAATTTTAAACATCACCACCAGAGGGCTGCCAAATTTCCCAACCAATGCAAAGGAAATACTTATGCAAAAAGGCATAACAATTTTTGGTGACTCCAATCCCTTCAATAACTCTGCCAGGTAGTGAAAAGAAAGAATCTCCAACTAGAAAAGATGAGATTTGGAACACTTTTCTTGAAAAGCTTCATGGCAAAGCTGTATAGTAGAACAATGGATTTGGAGTCAGAGGGGAAAAAAATGGGCTTGAGTTCCATATCAGCTCTGCCTCTTACTATGTGACTTTTCCTGACCTCAGTTTTGTCATCTATAAAATTGTGGGTGGACTAGACAATATTTAAAGTCCTTTCTAGGTTTTTATTCTTTGAAACATTAGTCCTGTAGGCTTTATGAACATCTTGTTAGATATTAGTGTCTTATATATTTTAAAAGTTAATTTGTATTGATATATTTTGCTTTCTGTCAACTTCATTTCCTAAAGTTTTCCTAGCCAAGTGAGACATCCTTTGTAGCATAAAAGAGGGAAAGGAGGAGGCAGTTTAGCAAAAACAACCAATGTATATAAAGTCTGATAATATATATAATGTTACATACCTTTAGTTCTGTATCTCTATAAAAAAAGAACAAGATTCAATTTTTCATCTCTTCTAGGTCTGTTTGGTCATTATAACAAAGAATTCAAAAAACATTTTTGGTTATTTTTTATATTTTCATTTTTGTAATCATTGTGTGTGTGTGTTTATACACATAGCCTTCTTGGTAATTCTTACTATAATTTGCATCAATTCATGTCTTCCTTTGACTCTCTGAACTCTTCATAATCATAATTTCTTAAAGCATATTAACCATTATATTCATGTATCACCATTCATATTTAGTCATTTGTCAATCAATGAGCTTCTACTTGGTTGCTATTTCTGCATTATTACAAGAACTGTTTGATTATTTTTCTTGCTATGGGACCTTGATGTCTTTGACCTTCTTTGACATATACACCTATCTGTGGAATCACTGAGTAAAAAAAAGGTATGGATTTTTCAATTATTTTTTAACATAGAACCAAATTAAGTGTTGGACCAATTCAAAGATCCACTAACTGTGTTTTAGTGGTTTCCTTAGACCTTCTGTATTGATTATCTTCGCCTGTTGTCATTTTTCATGTGCTCTCCACTGCACCACATTAATTTCTGAGTTCAGGATTTTCTTTGGGATGAGGGGTCAGGGGAGAGGAAGATGGATAAGTTCATTAGACAGTTTATAGTTTTCTCCGTCTGTTTTGTTTTTATATTGTCAACCTTAACTCTTCAAGGAGGAACCTCTATATCTTGTTAAATATTGTCCATAAGCATTTTCAAAGTGACGTGTATATGTGTATGTGGTGTGTATCTGGATTCGCTATCTAAGTTCCCTCTCCACAGAAGTAGATCCTTTGGAGATAGGGTTTTTAAAACATCTTCTTACTCAGTAAACATGGGATTGTGAAATTTGGTTAAAGATTGTTCACTTTCATGATGTTTGAGCAAAGACTTGTTGCTTTCCTCTAAGACAGTCCATTAATATTTGACCATGCTGTGCTTTTCAAATAAAATCCCCTATAATAGAATACTTTCTTCTCTTTAAGAGAATTCAGATAGTGAGGAATAGCTATTGTAAATTGGGGAAAAGATTAAAATTACCAAGTTCTCAGTTTAAACTATGACCACAAATATAGAAGCCAAAGGAGAAGATATTAATAACAAAAGAAAAGATGGCCTCCAGATCATCTAAATATGTCCAAACATCTCTGAATAAATATCACAAGAAAAGGTAAATTGAATTAATACTTGAAGTGGGAAAAGATTCTAGGGATCCCCAAAAGAGCATGAGACTATGGCAGAATATTCTTAATGGTTCAAGAGAGAAATAAAATTCACAAAAGCAAAAATTATGGCCTGCATAGCAAAAAAATAAAAAAATAAAAAAAAATGGCACAATAGGAAAACTTCCACAATGATAAATCCCTCCAGAAAAGCTAAAGAGAGAACTACTGATTAAGAGTAGAAATACACAGAGCCGAAGGACAATTTGAGGAAAGAAAAGCAAAAAGCAATAGAATTGAAAGAAAACATGATCTGATTCAAACAAAACATTTGACTTGTAAGGCAAAATGAGTAAAGAGAACTCAAGGATTATGGGTCTCCTAAAAGAAAACAAGTAAAAATCTGAATATCATAGGGAAAAAAAAAAAAAGAAAGAAAACCATCCCAAACTTATGAACCTAGGAAACAATATGCCAATTGAAAGAATCCACAGAGCACCGTCAGAAAATTAGGCCAAAATAGAGAATTTACTACTTCTATCCTCTGTACTTCTGTTGACTTCTCATCCTCTTCTCACACCTAAATGTGGTTCTATTTTCTCTCTCTTCTCTCAATAGTCTTTTCCTTAGTGGCCTCATTAGCTCTCTTGGCTTCAATTATTATTGCTACATAGATGATTCCCCAATCTATATCTCCACCAGACCTTTCTTGAAAAATGAAGTCTAAAGGGACCTGTATGTGCCCAAATGTTTGTGGCAGCTCTTTTCGTAGTGGCTAGAAATTGGAAGATAAATGGATGTCCATTAATTGGAGAATGGTTGGGTAAGTTATGGTGTATGAAGGTTATGGAATATTATTGCTCTGTAAGAAATGACTAGCAAGAGGAATACAGAGAGGCTTGGAGAGACTTACATCAACTGATGCTGAGTGAAATGAATAGATCCAGAAAATCGCTGTACACTTCAATGTTGTATGAAGATGTATTCTGATGGAAGTGGATATCTTCAACATAAAGAAGATCCAACTCACTTACAGCTGATCAATGATGGACAGAAACAACTACACCCAGAGAAGGAACACTGGGAATTGAATGTAAACTGTTAGCACTACTCTCTATCTACCCAGGTTACTTATACCTTCGGAATCCAATACTTAAAGTGCATCAAGAAAATTGGATTTACACACATATATTCTATCTAGGTTATATTGTAACATATGTAAAATATATGGGATTGCCTGTCATCAAGGGGAGGGAGTAGAGGGAAGGAGGGGATAATTTGGAAAAATGAATACAAGGAATAATGTTTTTAAAAATTACTCATGCATATATACTCTCAAAAAATTATAAATAAATAAAAATTTTAAAAAATATATGGGTTGAACATTTAACATGTATGGGACTGCCTGTCATCTAGGGGAGGGAAAGAGGGGAAAATTCAGAACAGAAGTGAGTACAAGAGATAATGTTGTAAAAAATTACCCATGCATATGTACTGTCAAAAAAAGTTATAATTATAAAATTAATAAAAAATAAATAAAAATTAAAAAAAAAAGAAAAAAGAAAAATGAAGTCTGGTTTTTCCAACTGTCTTTCAGACATTTCTGTTTGGATGTTCAATTGGCACTTCAACTTCAGCACATCCCAAACTAAATTCATCTCCCTCCATATGCTCCAAGCTACTCTCTTCCTTATTCTATTTCTTTTAATAACACATTTTCAAGGACCCCTTGAATAGACATCTTGAAGTCACTTTTGTTTCTTGACCTTCCCTCACCCACCATTTCAGTTGCCACCTATCAGTTGACATTGTATTAATTCTACTTACACAACATCTCACTTCTCTCTCATTATGCTCATCCCTCTCTCCTACAACTAACCTACTTCAGATTCTCATCTTTTATTGACTATATTTACTCCCTATAGATTAAATTCAGCTACTGGCCTACTTTTTTCAGCCTGTGAGCTCAGAATAAAAGCTCAGCTTTTATGTTTCTTAAATAATTTTTTTATAACACTATCCCTTGTATTCATTTTTCCAAATTTTTCTCTCCCTTCCCCTACTCCCTCCCCTGGATGACAGGCAATCCCATACATTTTACATGTCTTACAGTATAACCTAGATACAATATATGTGTGTAAATCCAATTTTCTTGATGCACGTTAAGTATTGGATTCTGAAGGTATCCTGGGTAGATAGAGAGTAGTGCTAACAGTTTACATTCACTTCCCAGTGTTCCTTCTCTGGGTGTAGTTGTTTCTGTCCATCATTGATCAGCTGTAAGTGAGTTGGATCTTCTTTATGTTGAAGATATCCACTCCCATAAGAATACATCTTCATACAGTATTGTTGTTGAAGTGTATAGTGATCTTCGGTTCTGCTCATTTCACTCAGCATCAGTTCATGCAAGTCTCTCCAAGCCTTTCTGAATTCATCCTGCTGGTCATTTCTTAAAGAACAATAATATTCCATAACCTTCATATACCATAATTTACCCAACTATTCTCCAATTGATGGACATCCATTCATTTTCCAATTTCTAGCCACTACAAAAAGGGCTGCCACAAATATTTTGGCACATACAGGTCCCTTTCCCTTCTTTTAGTATTTCCTTAGGATATAAGCCCAGTAGTAGCACTGCTGGGTCAAAGGGTATGCACATTTTGATAACTTTTTGGGCATAGTTCCAGATTGCTCTCCAGAATGGTTGGATTCTTTCACAACTCCACCAACAATGCATCAGTATCCCAGTTTTCCCACAGCCCCTCCAACATTCATTGTTATTTGTTCCTGTCATCCTAGCCAATCTGACAGGTGTATAATGATATCTCAGAGTTGTCTTAATTTGCATTTCTTCTTAAATAAAATTTTGTTGTATAAAATGATATAAAAACCATGCTTAGCTCAGGCCATACAAAAATGGCAGGGAGCTAGATTTGGAGAAGTTTGCTAACTCCCCATGTAGATCATGGTAATTGCCCTCTAACTGTTCTTTCTGCCTTCAATTTTTCACTTTCTCAAGCTATCTTTCATTGATGAAATGGTAAAAGGACTGGACTGGAAATGTGAAAAACTAACTTCTAATCCCAATATTCCCATTAACTGACTACATGATTTTGAATAAAAGTCCTTAACCTCTATGAGAGCTCAGTTTCTTTTTTTTTCTTTTTATATATTATTTTTAAAGTTATGGACTAAATAACGATCAATAAACACTTCAAAATACAAAAAATGGAAAGTGAATTGTGCAAGAAACTATGGGCTTCTATTACATATCATTTTAAAAGAAATATGTGTTCAGAAATCTATATATTCATATATATAATACAAAACACATGTATATTAACATAACAGAACCAAAACTGTTCTCTTTATATTATGTGTATATATGAGTACATATTTATATGTGTGTGTGTATACTTATACATACATTGTATATATGTTGGAGCAGCAAATAGAAAGTTGAAGCCTAGAGTCAGGTGCTCATCTTCTGAGTTCAAATCTAACTATATGATCTGGGCAAGTCTCTTAACCTTGTTTTCCTCAGTTTTCTCATCTATAAAATAAGACAAAGAGAAGGAAATGGCAAATCATTCCAGTATATTTACCAAAGAAACTCCAAATGGGACCATGAAGTCACACACAACTAAAAAATGACTAAAGAACAAATACATGTATATTAATGTATGTATATTTGTATAACATTGTATATATAAAATACATGTATAGTTTACATGACAGAACCGAAACTGTTCTGTTTCTGCCTCATTGTTCATTTCTCTATTTTGCTCCTATACTTTTTTACAATAGCTTTCCATTTCTCAAAACACATGCTAAGACAGTCTTCAAGATCCATTCCTGCAAAACCCTGTGCTCCACATCCTTCTCCCTATCTCCCTACTCCCCCAAACAGAAATCAATAGAATATAGGTTAAATATGTGCAACTTCTTCAAACACACTCCCACTCCAATCATACTGAACAAGAAAAATCATATCAAAAAGCAGGGGGGAAAATGAAAGAAAGAAAAAAGCAAGCAAGGAAACAACAAGAACAACAAAAGTAAAAATACTATGTTGTGATCCACATTGAGTCCTCACAGTCCTATGCAGATGGCTCTCTCTATCACAATGCACTGGAATTGGCCCAAATCACCTCGCTGCCAAAAAGAGCCAAGTCCATCACTATATACTTTTTGAAAAAAAATGTTATTGATGTTCTTTTTACTTATCTTTCAATTACCCACTAACTCTGCCCCAACCTCATTTCTAAATGTCTTCTCTTCTAACAAATTTATCTAGCCAAAGAAAACAAATCAGCACAGTAATCCTGTCTGATTCTGTCTTTCTAAATCATGACTTCTTTGCCAATAGGTGGAAGATATGGTTTGTCATTAATCTTTTGGAAAAAAAAATTGTTGGCCACTTTGGTAAGTGTTCTGCATTTTTGGGGAGTTGTTTCCTTTATTAATATGGTCACCACATAAACTGGCCCCCCTACTTCTTCTCATTTCATTCCGCATGTTTTAAATAAGGTTTTCCATGTTTCTTTGAATCCATTATATCCATCATTTTTGCAGCACAATAAAACTGAAATAATTTCATGTATCACTATTTGTCCAGTTCTTCTCCAGTTGATGGTCACCAATTTTGTTTCTATTTCTTTCCTATAACAAAATGTACTGCTGTAAATATTCTTGTATATATGCATACCACCTTGCCATCCTTGACTTCCCTGGTATAGATGCCTAATAAAATTCCTTTGTCAAAGGATTTGTACAGTTTAATAACTTCTTGGGCAGTTCTTAATTGTTTTCCAAAATAATTGAACCAATTCACTAATACACCAGTGGTACTTATCCAAGTGGATCCCTTCTGACATTAGCTAATTTCTTCTTTTATCATCTTTGCCAAAATGATGATGTATGTAAGACAGAATCCCAGGAGCTCAATTTCTTCATATGTAATGTGTAAAATATAACATTCTTGAGGACAAGTTCTATTTCATCTCTGTTTTTATATCTTTAACACCTATCACAGTCCCTGGCACCTAACAGTTAATTAGTAAATGCTTCTTGGTTGTTAATTGATTGAACAGACTAGTATAAATGATGTTTCAATTTCATTCTAGTCTTGTATGATTGTGTGTCAAAATTTATAGTTGTCTATACATATTTCAACCAAACAACAAAAAATATTGAAACAATTTCTGAACAAGTACAACGAGACTATAGATTTTCATTTGAGAAAGACTTTATAAAATTGATCTTTAGTGCATACAGTGGATAAAGTGCTAGACCTAAAGTCAGGAAGACTTATCTTTACGAGTCTGAATCTGGCCTCAGACACTAGCTGAGTGACTCTCAGGCAAGTCATTTAATCCTGTTTGCTACCATTTCTGCATCTGTAAAATGAGCTGGAGAAGAAAATGGAAAACCACTCTAGTATTTTTGCCAATGAAACCCCAAATGGAGTCACAAAGAATAAGACACAATTGAACATACTACAACAACAAAAATAGAAGTTTTATCAGGGATTCTCAAGCTTTTAATAAGACTTCATGACTTATTTAAATTTTCAAAAACATCAACATTTTGCTGAAAGACTTTGTATTCAAAAGGTGCTCAGCTTTCCTCAGTAGCTAAACCTCAGGTCCAGTCCATGCCAAGTCTCATGATTTTCTCTTTCTTCTCTTTCAAGAAATTAGGAAAGGTGGTCACAAAATAGGAACTTGAGAGTAAAAACATTCAAAAACAACAAGCCAATTATTTCACAGGGCAAGATATATTGATCTCACTCAAACTTGCTTTTAGATCATTGACCCTTGACACAATGCAATTAGCTTTCCAAGAACTTTATAAGGTGGATCTGGGCCCTTCAGTCCTTTCTGAATTTTGAACAGAAGAGACATCCCTAACTAAGAATGTGAATTCTATAAAGCATCCCACTCTTTAAACTTCATTCAGACTCACTGAATCTCATTAAAGGCTTGTTAGCTGTTTTGGTATCTTAATAAGACTTTATTAATCCCTGCTTAGGCTTCACTGTAGCTCATCATGACTTGTCATGCCCAGCAAAGGCTTGTTAGACTTTCCTAAAACATTGTTAGAGCCCTTTTTGAGTGTCTTGAAGCTTCATTAATACTGGGCTAGTTTCATTAGACTGCACTATTAGGCTCACAATGGGAGAATGTCATAAGGGAGAAAGTACCAGTAAGCAGTCAAGCAACTACCATTTTAGAAGGGACAGACAACTAAGATGAAGCTTTGCTAGGCTGCATTTATAAGAAAGTAACCTGTGACATAAATGATCATTTTCCAAAAGAAAAGGAGATCATGGATCTACTTTTGATTCTAATTCAGTCATTTTTCAATTCAAACTTTGCTGTTGAAGTTTCTTAAATGATTGCAAGAGGTAAAGGCAGAAAAGATAAGTAAGGCTATTATATAGGGTTGGAGGCTTCCAGAAAGAAAGTAATACAAACTCCAAGAGGAAATTGTGTGTTGGGGAAATAAGGACTAATTCCCTTAATTTACCAGAGCCATTCAAGATGGTGCTATATAATGAAATAAATAACAAAAATTTGTGTTCAAAATATTTTTCCTCCCTGACTTACTCTCCCCCTCCCCAAGATAACAAACAATCTGATATAGGTTAAATATGTGCAGTTCTTTTAAACATAAAAAAGGAGAAAAATAAACAGGTAAACAACAATAAAGAAAGAGGTGAAAATACTATGCTTAAATGCACATTCAATCTCCATAGTTCTCTCTCTGGATGCAAATGTCATTTTCCATCCCAACTCTATTGGAACTGGCTTGAATCACCATATTATTGAAAAGAGCCAAGCTGATTATCCCATAATCTTGTTTTTGCTGTGTACAACATTCTCTTGATTCTGCTCACTTCAGTCAGCAATAGCTCATTCTTCTATAGCCTGCAGACTTTTGAGAAAATTCAAACAGACCTGAAGAAGTTCACTCTGTGCATTTTCCTTGATACCTTAGCTTAAACAATGTAGTACAGTGGAAAGTACCATTTCTAAAGCAAGATTAGGTTTAGATCTTATCTCTAAGGCTTACTATGTGTGGGACATCATCAAATCACTTAACCTCTCTGCATTTTATTTCCTTCCCCTGCAATATAAGGGAATTGGACCAGATAGCCTTTGAGTTTCTTTCCAATTCCAGGTCCATGAACTTAAAGTCCCCCCTAAAATGTGGAGACATCTTCAGCAACTTCTCGAAGTTACACCAGGGTAGCATAAATCAAGGCAATTCTTACCAAATTAAAGGGGCTTGGAGGATGGACCACATTTTTCTGATTCCCCACCCATCTGTTAATGGCATCCCCTCTAGGGGATTAATTGCATCTTGTTTTCCCCATTAGATAGTAAGTCTCTTGGGGGCAAGAACTGTATTTTTCCCTCTTTCTTTATATCCCTAGTACCTAATCCAGTACCTGGTGCAGAGTAAGTGCTTAATAGATTTTTATTTATAAGTTAATTTATTTTGTCTGAAAACCAGCTTTGCTAAATTCAGAGAAGCTTTCGGCCGGGATGATCCAATTTTTAGCCATTGTTGTTTAGTTGATTCAGTCATGTCTGAATTTCCCTGACCCTATTTGGGATTTTCTTCACAAAGATGCTGGAGTGGTTTCCCACTTACTTCTCTAGCTTATTTTACAGAGGACAAACAGATTTAAGTGACTTGTCCACTAAATGTCATAGACCCAATTTGTTCTCAGGTCCTTCTTAACTTGAAAGCTTGTTCTCTATCCATAGCAACACTTAAACATCATCTATTAAGTTAGAGAGAATGCTCCCTGGATTTATGGAAAAAGTGACCATAATGGCAAAATTTGTTGCCTGAAAATTGAAATTTAATTCAATTCAATAAACATTTATTAAGCACCACTTAGTATGTGCCAGGCTTGCTTACTAGATAAATATTATGCTGCTTCAATGCAACAAACATTTATTTAACATCCACTTTTTTGCAAAGCTCTGTTACAGGTGCAGATTCAAGCATAAATTAATAGATTCTTCTTTTTTGTAGTTTAAAAAAGGATTAGTAGATCTATTTAAGCAGTTTTACACACACACACACACACACACACACACACACACACACACACACACACACACTCAGCATTCCTGACCTCAAGGAATTTACATTCTATTAATATATTTGAAATTGGGCTTAAATAATGGATGAGACTACAAAAGGTAAAAATGGGAGGAGAGGGCATTCCAAGTCTTATCGTGGAGGTAGAAAAAACTATGGAAGGAGTAGTATACTTTGACTTAATGTTTTCAAATTAATGAAATAAAATACATCGGAATTATTAAGGAAACAAATATAATAATATTGAAATATAGTTATTATTAAAGTATTAAAAAGAAAATAAAAGGCTCATAGATCCCAGGTTAAGAATCCCTATTCTAAGCCAAGTCCTTCATTTATAGAGAAGGAAATGAAGTAAAAATAACTTTTTATCTTTATTACTATTTTGGAGAGCATTTTTCTTTAAAAATAGAAGATTATTTTCTGCTTAGCTCTTCATGTCTGCTGAAGCAAGAAGGCAACCCAGTAACTATGCACTTCTCAAATCACTCATGTACCCTTGTGGAGAGAATACTTAATGCTGAGTCAGGAAATCTTGGATTCAAAACCTAGCTCAGACACTTACTAGTTGTATAACCACGAATGAATCATCCTCTCTCTAGCCCTGCTTCTGCATGTAAAATGGGGATAATACTACTTATGCTATTTACCTCACAGAGTTGTAAGATTTAAGTAAGGGGATAATGTGTAAAAAAAAAATGTAAATGCTGTAGAAATGAACATTGTTATTAGTTTAAGGAAAATCTGAATTTATAGAAAATGGCAGGACAATAGTCCCTGGACAAGAACTAAGACAGCTAGCTGAGGGGAGACAAAGCCAACAGTAAGTAACCATATATATTTTACGGGTCATCAAGTATTTGAAGGTTTATCATATGGAGG
This sequence comes from Sminthopsis crassicaudata, assembly GCF_048593235.1. Lineage (NCBI taxonomy): Eukaryota > Metazoa > Chordata > Mammalia > Dasyuromorphia > Dasyuridae > Sminthopsis > Sminthopsis crassicaudata. Next base: position 140,813,001 of record NC_133621.1, read on the forward strand.
ACGGATTAAGTGCCTTCTGAGAAGTGGCAAAAGGTCAAAATTAGACATTCTTTTGAGAATTTTTTTTACCACTTAGAGCTACCTAAAAGTGGAATGGACTCCCTTAGAAAAGGTGATAGAATGCCCTGTCTTAGTGGTCTTCAAAGACTAGATGATCATCTGTCCAGACTAATGGGAAAGAGTCTTTTTCACAAGTAGACTGAACCAGATGACCCCCTCAAGTTCCTTCCACCTGATATTCTGTGATTCTGATTCTCTGCCCCAACTTCCTGAGCTGATGTTATACCAGGATTTAAAATGTGGAACAAGATTCTTATTAAGGACAACTGTATTACATAGGTAACTTGTTTCAATTTGCCAAATAAGTTGACTTTGCACAAAATGGCTCTCTTAGTAAAGAAAATCATTTTTTCTTTATTTTGCTGCCTAAATGAGTCCAATTTGAACTTCCACCTCTAAGTCTATGTTCCTATAATCAATCTTCATGAAATCAAAGAAGTTATTCTGATAGGGGAAACAAATGTTCTGCCAGTAGGTAGCAGAGTTAAAGGGAGAATTCCAATAACTCTTTGAAATCCCCAGTGAGAAAAATATTCTCTTCTGTTTTTACATTGATTTTCATTATTAAGTTGGAAATGTGCATCTTAGAGAAAAAAATAGGTTTCTTGATTTAGTAAAAATCATACTCAAGGATGCAAAAATTAACCTTTCACATCCCAGATTTTGAGGAAAATTATTATTGAAACAGAAAATCATTGAACTGTCACAAATATATATAGAATAGGGTTTTTTTCTATATGTGATGCTATCCTTAAAGATCCAAATATGGAAAAAGACTATCTTATCTGTACTCAAAACCTACCTTCGAACCTCACCTCTGACACCACCTGTGTAGCAAATTAAACTCTCCCAGCCTCAGTTTCTTCATTAATGAATTGAGGAAGCTATGCTAGGAATTTCTAAGGGAACTCTAGTTTGCTAAGTTAGTTGTTTTTTATATTTGATGCTATCATTAAAGATCCAAATATGGGAAAGGACTACTCACCTGGGCAGATAATAATCTGAAACAATCAATAAATATTTATTAAGCACCTACTGTGTGCCAGGCATTGTGCTGCACTGGGATTACAAAAAGAGGTAAAAGACAGCTCTTCATCTCATGGAACTTACAGTCTAATATATGTGTAAGTGAACTAGATATAGGACAAATAGGAAATTAGGAAAGACAAGGGTTAAGGCAAAGTTGCTTTTAGGAGGTGAGATTTTAGTTAGGATTTAAAGTAAACCAGGGAAAACAGTAGGCAAAATTAAAAGGGTAGAGATTTCCAATCATGGGGGCCAGCTAGAGAAAATGACCATAGCTGAGAGAGTTCAATGTCTTTGGATTGAAGAGCATGTAATGGGGAATAAGGTGTATTAAGACTGGAAGGGTAGGAGAGAGCTAGATTATAAAGGGTTTTGAATGCCAACTAGAGCAGTTTATGTTCGATCCTGGGAGGATAGGGAACCATGGGAATTTACTAAATGGGTGGTAGTGATACAATTGGAAAGTTACCCAATTTCTAACAAAGAACCCCCCTAATTCCTATAGAAAAAAAAATTCAAATTTCATCTATTTTCCAGACCCATTTCCTAACATTTTGTGGAAACTACTTTCAGAAACGAACATATTGATCTAGACTGATAGGAAAATATAACACAGAAGCAATAATTTGCAAGGTACAAACAAACATTCAGTGAATGAACTAACAGGTTAACACATCTATAGAAATTCACCAGAAGTACCTAAAAATTACATAAAGTATATTTTTGGATTTTATATATATATAACTAGTTATCTGGTATAAAGATATAGTAATAATAAATGACTATTTCCATTTTTATAGGTAACTTATTTTCTGCTTCCTTGGGAGTATACATAAATTAAAGTTTAGTTTGTGTAGGTATTTTCAATTATATGCTTTATTCAATTGATATACCAACTCTTCTGTTTTGCTGCCCCTACACAATTCAACTGAGGATTTCTAAGATAACTGAATTCAGTTATTACCATGCTAATAGAGCAAGAAACATGAATTGAAATAGTAAAGCATTTAATTGTGAGTAATCCAAATAGTAAAATATGTGGAAAGAGATTTTATACACATTTATGAATAAATTCAATCTTTTTCATTTCCTCTCAGAATTTTCTGAAACCCATCTCTCCAAGATTCATCTATCAGTTTAAAGAGGAGGTTTTAACATCAAAAGAAGTAGCCTTCTTATCAATGTTTGAAAATTATTCCATATCACCACTTCTCTCCTTCCACATCTTCATACAACTCATAAAGCATGACTGGTCCTAAGCACTATTCAACCTAACTATAGTCACGTTATTTTTTTCTAGGTAATACTTTTTTCATGGGCAAGGACAATAACAGTATAGACTATCTTCTCCTATCTCAATTCCTCTGTTGACATAATCAACCTCTAGGCCAAGTCATACATTCTCAGAATAATTGAAATCCTGGGAAATCCCCCAACTAACATTAAGGGCCCAGATATTCTGGGAAATATAGTTTACTTCCCATCTTCCCATGCCTCTAATACATGTAATATAAGATTTAATTTATTTTATTAATGTACTTTCTTGCTATAGAAATAATTACTATTTCCTTTAAAATTACCTAGTAGCTTAGGTAGTAAAATGGGGTTACAGATTTACAACAGATGTCCTAAGATGAAAGAGGCAAGGTAGATGGAGTGCTAGATTTGAAATTATAGGACCCAGTTCTAATACATGCTGACTTGGTCAAGTTATTACTTCTTTCTTAGCATATATTTTCTCTGATGTAAAATAAAAGGATTGGACTTGATCAGGAGGAGTTCTTGACATTTTTTATGTTATGGACTCTTTTGGCAGCTTAGTAAGATCCATGACCCCTTCTCAGGATGTTTTTAAATATATGAAATAAAATACATGGAATTACAAAGAAAACCAATTCTAGTGAAATATAGGTATCAATTTAAAAAAAATTCACAGACCCCAGTTTAAGATAATAAACAGTGTGAAAAGTCCTAGTGAAGTTTCAAGCCAGCTTAAGTGGTTTGAAACTACACTAAGACTTCTGGAACATGATGATCACTAAGATCTCTTTTATATCTAAATTTATGATCCTATGATACTAAACAGTGGATGAGTGGCTGGCATTATCTACAATTTCATTTCTATTGTATAAATCTTTATCAAGTCAAGAAGGAAGTAAAAAAAAAAAAAAACAAGCATCTATTAAGTAAGTGTTTAACTAGGTCCCCAGGCACCATATTAAACACTGGCATACAAAGAAATTAAAAAAAAAAAAACACAATCACGTTCTCAAGACTTTTAGCTCCCAGTTTCAGTGCAGTAAGGAGGACAGCATGCAAAAAAGGAGATATATGTAGGATAAACTAGGGAGAATCAACAGAGGGAGGCCTTAACACTGAATGTATACATTAGGGACAGATATAAAATTATTATGAAAGCTAAATCTTCCAACCATCCATCTTTTGGTCATAAATTAAAGCACAAGACAAACAGAAACAATGTTGAGAAATTAAAAATTAGTTGGAGTTCGTTAGCCCTTGGCAAAGCACTCGAAATCAGGAAAAAGAAACTGTCCTCCCTAGCGCAGCTTAGAAGTAGTCTGGAAGGAAGGAAAACAGGTCATTTAGATGTCCTACAGAAATGAGTCAGATTTCCATGAGAAATCAACCCCTTGGAATTACCACTTAGTGTATTTTGTGCCTTGTATACTGCAAGAAACCTAAAAGGGAACCACGACTAAAAACAGTTAGCTATCTTTGAACACAGTGGATAGATAGGTGACTCTTCCTGCCTCCAGACCCAGCATTCTCACTTCAAATCTGATTTCAGACATTTAATTAGTTAGTGTGATTGCCTCAGTTTCTTCATATGTAAAATGAACTGGAGAAGGAAAAGGCAAACCAAGCCAGTATCTTTGCTAAGAAAATCCCAAGTGAAGTCACAAAGAATAGATTGAAAATGAATGAACAATAGCAACAAAATGGGATAAAATGGATTGTATCCAGTAAAGTGCACTTTCAGTGGAAAATTGTATATTATGTAAAAAAGTCAAAGAAACTAGAGAAATGGTACAACATAGTAAGAACACTGAACTTAGAAGTTGGAGCTCACTTTCCTATCCCATCTCCACTATCTACTAACTATGTAACTGTGGGTACAATTAACGTTTTCCCAATCACAATTTCCAGAGAGATACACATGCACACAAATTCGTACATGCATTTACCTCTAATATATTTATACTATTTGCCTCACATAGATAGATATAGATATGTTAGAGGTAAATAATACATTTAATGCTTATGTATTTCACAGAACTGGTGTGACAATGGAACTGAGATAATGGATATGAAAACATGATGAAGCTACAGAATCTCTGAGCTGGAAGGAACTTTAGAAATCATTTAGCTCCCATCTTTCCCTGATTTCACTAATCCTCTCCCCCAACACATCCCAGAAGTGGTCATAAACCTCTGTTTGGACACCTACAAAGAGCAGACATTTCCAAACTACAGAAATACTCTGGTGAGGCAGCCCATTCTATGAACAGCTCTAATTGCTAAGTTTTTCCATACAGTTTGTCTAAATCTGCAGCTTTCTGTAACTTTCATTTATTGCTCTCAGCTCTGGTGCCATAGAGTGTTATATAAATATAAATTAAGATATAAGAAATATTAGTTGATTTAATAATACTTGAAACATGAATAGTTAGTTGAAACTTACCATTCTATGCAATATGCCTGTCCAAAACTATATAGAAGAAAGAAAACCATCTATTGAGTTGTGCTATTATGGAAAGAAAGGAATTCTCCCATAATCACAGCATTAGAAATTTTTATTTTTCACAATATAATTATGTAACATCATTTTTGAAAGTTTGCTTGTGAAACTAAAGTTTTTAGTACTTCATTATTTGCTACCAGTTTCATCACAATATGATTTGTAATTGTAACAAATAGACTCTGTGCTTTTATATATATATATATATATAATTTGTGTTCTAGCATGTAATGAGTACTTTAAGTTCTGTGAACTCTGAGAAAATGTTTATTCTTTTCTTTGTCCAACTGAGTTCATGAGTCTATGTATCTATTAGATCTAGTTTTATAGCTTTCATTTTCCTCTTATTTATTTTTATCATATTTATTATATTCTGATGGCCTTAAATATCACATTACTTTTGGTTTTTAAAAATCTCTTCCTTAAATGGGCTTGGGATCAGGAGAGACTTGAGGAAATAAGAATAATTAAGTTACATTTGCAAGAAGCCATAAGGACCCAAACTTGGATAATGATCATGTTATGAGAGCACAGAGGATGGAAAAGGTCATCATCTACCTCAGGCATATTTGGATGAGAGTGTGTGACAGACGTCCCTATACCACCTACTCCTAGTTGAATATAAACACCAGCCAGAAATCTTCTCAGATCACTGAAATATTAAAGAAGATGGAGTATCTTGGCTTCATGGAGCTCACCATCTAGAGAAGGGGCTGACAACTGTCTAAATAATACCTGTATAATATACAACTGAAGAGCTCCATGCATTACAGAGGAGAAAATTAAAGAACTGCTCTAAGTTATAAAAAAAAATTTGTTTAAATTTCTTCTTTTTTATAATTTTCTATCACTAATTCTGTTTTGGAAAAATTTATATATAATATATAGTACACACATATGTATGTATACATATACATATATGTATATAAAATATACATATGTGTGTAAATGATTATCAGGTTATGTAAAACTTTTTAGGAAACAATATTATCTTTTTTATGTCACTCAATACTTTTTAGTTTTAATTCAAATGTATCTAAAAACATTCGTGCTAACTGCTTCCTCCCATCCCCGTTTTGTAATTTTGCAGTTGCATGATAAATTTTAGAACAGCCTTCCATTTGGAATTAAAACCTGTTTTTCTGAATTAGATTTTTTTCCCTATGAAAATTATTTTCTTAGTATCAGCTTTCTAATTCATTCTATGGCTCTCTTTGATTTTATTGAGATTAATACATTTGGTTATAGCATTATAATTATTAGATTTAGTTTTAGCTATTCTCTCCAAAGGGAAAATACACTTTCTTGCTTTTATTATTTCTAGCATTAATGAAAATTTGAAACTATTACTCTAAGCATTTTACCCTGAGTTTATCTTGTCCCTCTTTTTTCCTGTGTTGGGTTTTCTTTTTCCCCCTTATGTTTCTCTGAAATATACTTCGGAAACATTTGATGAACAGTTAGTATAATGCTCTAAGACTTCTTAGCAATTGTAAGCAACTAGTTTATCTTAAAATGAGTAATATAAATTGTTTAAATATTTATATTTTTGGCCTGCAACTCTTGTTAGTTTTTTGAAGAACTACGAAGTATAAATTGATTTAAATAGTTATCTTTTTTGCCTGAGACCCTGGTTTATAATTTATAGACTTCCTCAAAGTGTGAACATCTCTCTGAAGTGTGAAAGTCTCTCTGTAACCTTTCAAAAACTGTTTGTTTCTCAAATTTCCATATTCTGCATTCAGAGAGCATAATGAATTCTGTGGAATAGATAATTCTAAGTTATCTCTGAATTCTGTTTCATGTTAACGTTAAACCTATTTGCTGTTGATTGTTTCTATGAATTTTTTGAAGATTTCTAATGCATTTTACATATTGATGATTTTCTTTATTATTTCCTTGTAAGCTTATTTTAATTCTACTTGATTTTTTTGCTGTGATTACTTTTTTTTTTTTTTACTATCTTCAAACTCTTCTTTGATCTTGTGGTTTTCTTTATTTTTTAATTAAAGCTTTTTAATTTTCAAAATATATACATGGATAATTTTTGACATTTACCCCTACAAAACCCAGTGTTCTAATTTTTCCCTCCCTTCCTCCCACCCTCTCCCCCAGTCAGCAAATGATCCAATATATATTGGATATGTGAAATTCCTCTATACATATTTCTTGGGTTTTCTTTAAGGTCAATTCTTGAATATGTCATTTATCCATTTGAGGACTTCTCTTGGGATATCTTGTCTGTTTTGTTTTTTTTATCTCTACTTCTGGAATTTTAGCTTGATTCCATAATATTTGTGTGATGAATTAGTACTCTGCTTTTATCCTTTTTTATTTAGTTGACACATATAATATTCAATTGCATACATTTAGTGTTAGAAGTACCATCAATGGAGTCATATAATCTCACCCCTTTTGTTTTACCTGTGAACAAACTGTAACATAAAGAGCATATGTGATTTGTCTAAGATCACATAGCTAGTAACAGAAGCAATTTCTGAAGCCATATTCTGCAACTCCATATTTACCACTAATTGATGTTTAACTTTTGTTTTTTTTTTTAAAAAGAACATTTTTGATGTCTCTTTGTGTGTGTGTGGGTGTGTAACAACAGGGTTTGCTTTGTTCAATATTAAGATTAATATTGAACAAGGGAAATGTATACTCACAAAACGTGTTTGCCCTTGCTGTGGAAGATAACCAATGGAAAGCCATCATCAATCAAAGTTTCTTTATAGATGGTAAGATTCCCCAGGTAATTTTTTGTGCATATCCTGAATAGCAGATAGAGTGTATAGATAATTGCATACTTACTAGATCATAGATGCATTTCAGATTGACGTAGATGTACTAAGTAATAGGTCTTTTATTATATAGAGTGGTTTAGCTCACATGAGGAAAGGTTAAAATTCTAAACCAGTGCACCTGGGGAAAGGAGCAAGGGGGAACAGCATCAATAAGGAAAAGATCTGATCAAGAAAGTCACTTAAATCTTAAAGACAAGGCAGGAGGAGGAAGGTAGCCATCAGGGAAAGAGAGGGAGGGTTAGTAATTGCCCTCCAAAAGCATTTGGAAAGAATACCCTTGGACTTGACATACCTAGCTTTTTCATGTGGGTCCTGGATGTCTGGTTGCAACCACTTCCATACTAGAGCAGCTCCCCAAGGTTTTGGCTAAGGTAAGAGGGCTCTGTTTAAACAGAGAGAAAGTACAAGCATAGTAAATGTAATTTTCCAAAGAGGAACCAGAAGAGGGAACATGTCTGTTGTCTAGAGTAGAGAAAGTTAGGCTCATACGTCTCAATGAGATACATAGTCTCCAGGTTTCTTGTACAATGCTCCTTTTTGTGAGGATAACTAGATGGTACAATGGATAGAATTCCAGGTATGGAGTCAGGAATCCCCGGATATTTACTAGCTATGGGATCCTGGACAAGTCACATAACCCCATTTGCCTCAGTTTCCTCATCTGCAAAATGAATTGGAGAAGGAAAAAGCAAACCACTCTAATATCTTTGTTAAGTCCCAAACGGGATCATAAAGAGTTAGATACTACTAAAATGATTAAACAACAACCACAACTTGTTTGTGAATGACTTTGATTTGAATGTATAAAGTCCTGGAATCCCACAGAGCCTTTGCAATGAGATTTCCTAATTGTTCAAAGGAGTTCATTCTAACAATCCACCCAGTAAAAAATCAAGCAAATTTTTAAAAATGTCTATTATCTAGCACCCAGCTTCTTAAACTGTTGGTCACAACCCCATATGGGGACTTGTAACTAAATATGGAGGTTGTGAAATTATGATTTATTATCCTAAATGTTTGATCAATAAATGTCTTATACCTATTTTATATACCTATGTACCTATGTCTACATAAAAATTTCTCAAGTGAAAAGGAGTTACAAATGCAAAAGGTTTTAAAAGTCCTGATCTAGAGGATATGTAGTCAGTGGATACCCCATAATGTTGATTTATCACTGTATATAAATTGGGCAGATTTTGTACACAGACTGTGAACTGGGTTCAGAATTTACTAGAAGAGCAGGTTGAATTAAACTAAAGAAGGTGTGTGGTGCTTTTAATAACCCAAGTTTCTCTCTGAAAAAAAGGTTAAACTTTTTAACAATAATATTTTTCTAATGGTGTTGTTAACTATAAGTCATAGAATATCATAGCTTCCAAAGAATTAAAATGACACAGAGGTCACTCAGAAAGTCAATGGAGTAAATGAATTTGTTTCAGTGACTTAACAAAAATAGAATTTTCAGGAGAAAAAAAGTCAAACATAGAGAGATATGTGATTAGAAAAGAAAATGAGCCAGTCATGGGTGAAAGCAAAGGATGGCTAATGAGGTGTCTTCATGCTGAGAACCATACAATGTCAGGACATCTGGAGGAGGATCCTCAGAAATTTGGATGATCTCTCTGTAGAATCTGTAGAGGACTGATAGGAGGATATTCATAAGATTTGAACAAGATAATAAATATGGATGAATTGAAATAACAGAAAGTATCCATGCTGGTGAGATCATAAAGCCACACCATGGTGTTCACTCATGACCCAACTGTGAACATTCTTTAGAAGTAGAGGCATATAAATAATTTACATTTACATTAGGTCAAGAACTTTTGGGAGCCCTTTGACTACCAGGAGAAAAAATTTTAAGGTACTCCATATGCTACAGAGGGTCACCATACTTCTACTAGAAATCTGTGACCTTCAAAATCCCAAACACTCCTTTAAGAGCTACTATTTTAACACTATGGTCTTTAGCCCTGCTGATAAAAGAAAAACAATATGATAGTACCTTAATCATTGTATTTGCAAATTTGTAGCATCTATCTTTGCAAAATCAACACAAGCCAGAATCCAGGGAAATCCCTATGCAAAATCAAAAGGTAATGTTCACTGGAACTGAGTAAGCAGATTCAGGAAGTAAGAAGAGCAAATAAAGATCAGATGTAGTCAAGAAAAGACAGTGAAGAAAGTTGGAGGAGATTGGGAAAACTGGAACACTAATACATTGTTCCTGGAGTTGTGAAATGATCCAACCATTCTGGAGAGTAATTTGGAACTATGCCTAAAAAGGTTATCAAACTGTCCATACCCTTTGATCTAGCATCATTTTTAATGGGCCTGTATCCCAAAGAGATCATAGAGGAGGGAAAGGGACCCACATGTGCAAAAATATTTGTGGTAGCCCTTTTTGTAATGGCAAGAAACTGGAAACTGATTGGATGCCCATCAGTTGGGGAATGGCTGAATAAGTTATGGTATATGAATGTTATGGAATATTATTGTTCTGTAAGAAATGATCAGCAAGATGATTTCAGAGAGACTTACATGAACTGATGCTAAATAAAATGCACAGAACCAGGAAATCATTATACATGGCAACAAGATAATATGATGATCAATTCTGATGGATGTGACTCTCTTGAACAATGAGATGATTCAGACCTTTTCCAATGGTCTTATAATTAAGAGAGCCATCTACACCCAGAGAGAGGCCTGTGGGAACTGAGTGTAGATCACAACATAGCATTTTCACTCTTTTTGTTCTTGTTCTTTCTCATTTTTTCCTTTTTTATATGATTTTTCTTGTGCAACAAGATAATTGTATAAATGTGTATGCATATATTGGATTTAATATATATATTTTACCATGTTTAACATATATTTGATTACTTGCTATCTAGGGGAGGGACTGGGGGATAGGGGTGAAATTAGAACACAAGATTTTGCAAGGACTAATGTTGAGTAATTGTCCATGCATATGTTTTGAAAATTAAAAAGCTTTAATTAAAAGAAAGATCAGATCAAGGTCAATTATACAAGTGCCAAGTTGTTCAAAAGGTAATGAACAGGCGAATCAGTTATAAGACTGAGAGAAATAAAAAAACAGAATATATCCAAAGCTTAAGAGACGAAAATGAAAGGCATACCAGGAGACACACTTTTTAAAACAAAAGTTTAAAACTTAGATCTCTTTGTTCGAGAGATGTGTATCCAATGATGATGCTAATGCCCTTCACGATCTCAGACATTCCTCTCTTCCTACTGCTGAAGTTAAGTGACTTTCCACAATAACCTGGGGTGACTACTTCTAATGAGTCAAAGCTTATATAGCGTCTACCACCACTAAAGTGACTTACCAGGACAATGATGAATCTGTGAAAGAAACCAGTATCACTGCCACACAGATACAAAAGAAAATGAAAAAGGTTTCAACAAGTCTTCCCTACAGGTTCTTTTCTCAGGAGTATACTTCACAAGACCAAAACTTCACAAGACTGAAAATACCAATAAAAACACATCATGACAATGTAAGATGAAAGAATCTCATGCAAGGCTTTGAACAGTCCCCTGTAGACATTGTTTATTGATCCCCATCTGGAGGGGTTTAGGTGCACGGATCAATCAACATATACTCTTCTTCAAGTTTGGATGTCCTAAATAAATGTAGATTGAAGCTGTTGGTGATGGATCACTTCTGGAAGGTTTGGTTGAGGTTGAGTTATTATAAAACTCTACAGCCCAGCACATAGCTCAATGCCTGGCACATAGTAGACACTTAATAAATGTTGATTGATTGTTCTAAGAGTGGGGCTTCATCCAAAAGTATTCAAATTCTGGGTTTTGCTCATACATCAACCTGAAGATTATTTTCTCGTGATATACAAGTCCTAATAAAGTCAAACCTGATGAAAAATTATTTTTCCTTTGGTTTTTGGACTGAACCAGTGATTGATTCAATTGGTGTAGAAAATACCCAGTTAGGAAACTCACTCTATCATTTCAGGTCATGACCTGCTCTGCAAATTCTAGTCCTTGAGAGTGATCTGAGGCACTGATGGGATAAATAGCTTTCTCATAGTCATACCCAGCTAATATGTGTCAGAGTTAAGACTTGTACCCAGATCATATATATTCAGCAAAGCCAACACTGTTGAAACTATTAGATCTAACAATGATGCTATAAGTCAAGGATAATGATATGGAGAGGCTACATTCACTTAAAATAATGTTCACTCAAATGTAGACCCAAACTCTTCCCATTAATAATTCTTTTTTTTAGTGGCCCAGTTTAGGGACACAGCTGATGTATAGGAGAGATCAGTATGTATTGTGGGACTATAGTACAATGCCATAAGCATTGCTCTTATGAACTATGTTGAAGAAAATCACTCCACTAACCCAGAAAATTATACTTAAGAACAAGACATCTTCCTGCATTTGCAAGGAAGAAAACCCAGGAAGCTAAGATGAAATCTGTCCCCAAGGACTATGTTTGACACAGGGGATTTTTAATATCTCTTATGCATTTTTAAACATTATCAGTTTAAAAACGTTTACAGCTTATAGAGATTCCAAGGAACATCAAAGAAAACTAGTAGTCTTTACTTCTAGGAACTATTTTACATTCTTATGATCAGAAAGGTCTTATAGAGTTAGGACAAATTGTCATTTTAAATTCAAAATAACATTTTGGATGCCTGAAGCCATCTGTTATTTCCTTAGTTAAGAATGAATTCTTGCTGCAGTTAAATGACACAATTAATAGAGTACCTCTGCTGAGGTTCCAGCAGAGGAATCAGGAAGACCTGAATTCAAATTCAGTTTAAGACTCTAACTCAATGTGACCTTGGGTAAATCATTTAACTTCTGTTTGCCTCAATTTCCTCATCTGGGAGTTTCAGGAGGACAGTTACAATGTCAGATCTCCTTGAAGGTCTATGGGTTGACAGGATAATGGCTGAATACCAATCCTTCTGGGATTCTGGAATTGGTGCACTTGGCAAACCAGCTGCTGGGGTAGAGTCTAGGGTAAGAAATATGCCCAGAAGAGAGCATGAACGCAGAGTTAATCCTGTGTATAGAGTGATTAGTGGTGCAAGTCAACAGCAGAGGGTGTTTAGAAAGAGATGTGAAAGTGGGAGCTAAGAGTCTGTGAGTCAATGCATTTATTTATGGGTGTTTTTCAGGTTTTTCTGCCAATTTGAGGTGTGTTTGGGGTGCAGGTACTTGGACATTTATGGGTATTTTGGCATGTGGTTTTACAAAGAGTTCAGCTTATCCCTTAGAGTGAACCTCAATTTATAGATCACATGGATAGCATGCAGAGGCAGATACCCCCAGACCATGCTTCTAGCCAGAAGAATTGGGTGTGTGATTTATCCCAGGGCTAATATCTATGAAGAGATTCTAGCCTCTGTCTTTGCACAGATCCACCCACATTCCTGAAATGGTGAGTTCCTCATCCATATCTTTAAGAATCCTTCAGGAATGAGCTCAAATAGTGTTCACCATGGAAAAATCTGACCTATTGCCTTTAGTTTCTAAAGTTCTCTCCTTCCTCAGGTTACCTTATCTGTGTATTGTACATCTTATCTGTGTGTTTATTTTTACCTATGGATAATTTGTATTTCTCCAATCAGAAAGCAAACTTCTTGAGGGCAAATACTATTCCATGGTTGTCTTGCATTCCCCACTGTATAGGCACAGTGCTTTGCCCATGGGAGACATTGAATAAATGTTTGTTAAATTGAATCTGAAGGTGGAGATCATAAACTGATAGATGAAATATCTGTATCGCCCAATCCTGAGTCTGTCACAATATTTGTGCAGAATAAGAATACATGAGGGAAAGGGAAGTACATGGTGGGACACAACTGATACAAAACCATGATGCCAGGCTGTGAACTAATGAATACAAGATAGTTTGGAAGGGAAGGTGGGCACTAGCAGTTGAGGAAACAGGAAAAGGCTTCATATAGAATAATATCAGCTAATATTAGAGCAAGCACCAACACTAAACACTTTACAAATATTATTCATATGGGGCAGCTAGATGGTACAATGGACAGAGCACCAGTCCTGAAGTTAGAACGAACTGAGTTCAAATTTGGCCTCAAACACTTCATACTTCCTAGCTGTGTGACCCTGGACAATTCACTTAATCCCAACTGCCTCAGCAATATATATATATATATATATATACATATATATATGTATGTATATATATATATGGAGGTAGGTGCTATTATTATTTTCATTTTACAAATGAGAAAACCTAAATTAAGCAACATGGACTGATTTAAACTGGATTTAAACTCAGATCTTCCAGACTCCAGGCCTATGCAATGGGTCCATGCATATGTGAAAGTAGAAGAGCAGAGGATGAGACTAGGAAGCAGCTAAATGGTTCAGTATGACTGCAAAGTTAAATATCTGAAATAATAAATGAGAAATAAAGTAAGAGAAGTAGGTTAGAATCAGATTTTGGAAGGACTTAAATGTCTGAATAAGGAATTTACATTTTATGCCAAGGGTTATAAATAGGAAGCCAACCAGTGAAGGATTCTGAACATTAAAAGGTGTCAATTAATCATTTATGCAATTAATAAATTGCTAAGAGTCAGTGTAGAGAGCGGTGAGGATGCAAATACAAAGAATGAAAGATCTGTTCTTACAAGCTTACATTCCAATGGAGGAGATTACAATACAAATGAACAAACATCACCTGAGCTTCAAGGTTCATCACCTAAGATTCATCACCTCCTCATTTGTGGAGATGGATTAGTGAAGATTCTGCACCTATGTGAGGGGCAGAGTGGGTGAGATTTTAGGAGAGTCTGATCTTCTGGCTTATCACCTCTTCCCTGATTTCACATTCTCTTCAGGAAGAGAATCTTCTTAAATGGAGAAAAAGCCTAGCAAAAAGACAACGTGTAGAAGAGCTAAAATTCAATCTGATCTCTATCCTCAATATTCTATGCCAGAAACATCAAGGAATCTTCTCTTTGGTGAAATATGGGGCTCTAGCTCCCAAATATCCAACAGTCTCATGCAGGTATGGGACATTGCAGGATGAGCTTCCACCAATGAGGAGCATTTTATGCCATGAGTTAATTCTCATTCTTTGAGATGAGAGTTATATAAGTACATAAAGAGTAAATTTTTAAAAATGAATTCAAGGTAATTGTGGGTTAGTAGCCACAAGATGATGGGTACTAACAGTTGAGAAAAACAGGAAAAAGCTTCATATAAAATAATACTAGCTAATATTAATATAACAAGCACCTATCCTAAGCACTTTACAAATATTACTCATTTGATCTTCACAACAATCCTGGGAGGCAGGTGCTATTATTATCTTCATTTTACAGATGAGGAAACTGAGGTTAAATAACATGGACAAGGTCACATAGCTAATAAGTGTCTGAGGCTGTCTTTAAATTCAGGTCTTCCTGATACCAGGCCTATCTACTGTCTCACTAAGAAAATGGTGTTTGAGATTCATCCTGAAAGAAGATTGTTTTTAACAAAAGGCAATAAGGAGCCAATGAAGTTTATATTGAATACAGGAATGAAGTGCTTAGATCTGTGCTTAAGGACTGTCAGATGATATTGGTATTTGAAGGATTGGAAGGAAGAAATTGTAATTGAGAAGTTTTGCTACAGAAATTGTCTGGGGCAGTAGTTTCCAAGTTTTCTGATTACATATACCCCATTAGTAATTTTTTATATATACCTACACTATCTATATATATGAATTTACTGATTCATCTATCTACATTCAAGGCCACCTCCAGTCATGCTGATCTGTATTTTGCTACTGAGCACAGATGATTCTGGAGGACAAAATAGGCTGGTGACTGCATAACCCTCCCTCACTTAAATCCAATTCATTTGTGTGTTATGGTCTTACCTTCTAGTATTATGATCCTCTTCAAGAACGAAGGACAAATAACAATTTCTTATTCAAAAATTGTATACATATACTGCTGCACTAATAATTGTGGACTTTATGTAATTTTCATCAGAAAAAAATGGAAACTTAAAAAGTGATGAAGTGATTTTTTTTTATCTTAGAAACAATAGAAAACCACTGGAGTTTATTGTAAAAGTTTAAATGAAGAAGCTAAAGGTTTACAGGTAGGGCAAATTTTTCTTTTAAGAAGTGGAAAAAGGGGGGCAGGAGCCAAGAAGGAATCACTTGAGATTTCCCCAAACATAATATTAAATAATCCCTCAAAACAAATTCTAAAACATCAGAACCCACAAAAGGATGGTGTAAAACAATTTTCCAGCCCAAGATAATTTAGAAGGTTAGCAGGAAAGGTCTATCTCACCAGAGTAAGAATGGAGCACAGGCCTTGCCCCAATAAATGCCTTGAGAATGACAGAATCAGTAGCTGCAGTGATGGCTTCTGGAGCCCTCATCCCACAGAAGTTAAGGGGTTTGGACAAGTGATTAGAATGAGGTTACAGGGGTATCTTTGCTGGCCCTAAGGGCAGGATTCTTGCATTACTCATACTCACATCAGGTCCAGTCCTAGATTGAAGAGGAAAGCTAGCATACCAGAGCTTGCAGCCACAGTGAAGTGGGAGCCCTGGCCACAGATCCAGGGCAGAAAAGAATACTTGTGGTCACTCACAGACCAGAGCACAGGCCAGATGAATAAATATACCTCTCGTTAGATTATACTACCTTGGAAGAACGGAAAACTTATAGCTCCCCAGAATTAACTCTGAAAAGAGCTACACAAAAATACCAAAATGATCAGAGTAAAAAGGAAAAGGATCTCTATTTACAAAAATATTTGTAGCAGCTCTTTTTGTGGAGGCAAAAATTTGGAAATTGAGGGGATGCCCATCTATTCAGAGATTGCTAAACAAATTGTGGTATATGCTACCATAAGAAATGATAAGCAGGATGTTCTCAGAAAAACCGGGAAACCCTCATATGAATAGCAAAATGAAATGAGTAGAACCAGGGGAACATTGTACACAGTAACAGAATAATTATATGATGGTCATCTATGAATGATGCTAGCTTTTTAGACTATGTAAGGACTTCCCAAGACTTGTACAACATGAAGAATATTATGTATTTCTGATGATTAACATGTATATTGATGAGAGTGCCAGGAAAACCCTAGAAGAAAAGATGGGAAAGATTGCAAAGACTTGAGCAAAAAAATTCAAAAGTGACCATTTCATCTTAGAATTTATGATAGAGAAGAGAGATGGAAATAGTTTGAGATATACTTTCAATTTAGGAAAAAGAGATTACACAGTTTCCAGAATAAAGACAAGTACAATCACATAACCTAAACTCATATAAGGGAAGTCAATTCAAGAAGGATTTACAATTACAAGTAAATACAGATGTAATGTCATCTATAGGAACAGTAATAGAGTCAATTTGGCTAAAAAGTAGAGGGTGTCAAGCAGTCTGAAGCCAGCTTTTGAAAGATATACCAGAGGAGTTGTTATTTTATTTGTATTTACTTTTTTTGTGTACATATTGTTTTCCCCAAGTAAGAGGAACAGGTACTACTAGTCTATTTTTGTCCCAAATCTCCAGAATCCAGCATACTGCCTGTCATATTGCAGCTGCTTAACAGATGTTATTGACTGATGAGATTGATCAGTCTCAAAAAAAAAAAAAAAAAAAAAGTTAAGAATTGATTGATGGATGTTAATAAGGAGAGTGATTTCAATTCAACAGAAGGAAAAACACACCGGTATGTAGAGTTGTCTTCTCCTCACTTGCCCTTTTCCCTTCCCCCAAATAAAAAGGGCTGCCTCAGTAATTAGTGAGTTCCCTCTCCTTGAAGGTTAAATAATCACTAGACATCGTTAAAGGGATTCATGATTTAAACCAGGATTAAACTAGGTAACAAGTCTTTTCTTATGCCTTTTCCACATGAATACATACAGGATATGTCATTTCAATAGCTTGGGGTTCTCCCTCTGACACCAACAGGTCTCAACCTATCCATGACTTAGCAGTTAAATTCTAGGGAGGTGCCTGAGGTACACAAAAATTCAATGACTCGCCCATGATCCCTTGTTCAAAATAGAGGTTGTGTTGTGCTGGATCTGAAATCGGAGGACTTGGATTCAATTGCTGACTGAGATAGAATGCTGAACCCGAGTCAGGAAAAACTGAATTCAAATCCAGGATAGCCAATTATTCTGCTATGTAATCCCAAGCAAGTCATTCAGTTTCCTCATCTGTAAAAATGTAATTTTTAAAAAAATTTTAAAGTAAAAAAATGTAAAAAAAAAATGTAAATAATAGTAGCACCTTCCTCCAAGGATTATTGTAAGGATAAAATTAGATAATATTTGCAAAGTCCTTTGCAAACCTGAAAATAAAATATAAATTCAAGTTATCATTGTCGCTGTCATCATTATATCAGCTAGCTGTTATTTGTCCTCTGAACATACTGTATTCACTACGTCTTACTATTTCCATAGATACGGAATGCAAGTATTTGGTGACCATGTAGTAGTTATAGCTACCGTCTGCAGGTCCTATAAGCCATGTTTGTTTCATCTCCTCAGGATAATGGAGCCACAGTCATTTAAACACATATTTATCAGTCTGGTAAGATGAGGCAAAGAGCTCTCCACTCCCAAACAAAGCAATCTATATTTTAAGAGGGCATAGCACGTCACTAAAAACTCAGATCATAATGTCAGCCTTTCCCTCTGAACTGCTTCTTCCTCCATTATTCTACAGTATTCAAGTATCTGCAACTGTCCTCCTTTCTAAATACTGTAGCAATGTGATTATTGCCACAATTCAGAGCAACATTTCTTTATGTCTGTGCTTTGCAAAATCCGAGTCAATGAATAACTTTTTCTTTCAAAGCTACCTCTTACTATATGTTCACAAAGAATATTCTCAGGAACCTTAAATCCAAGGTGAATGACTTCATAAATCGCTTTTCTGGCAGGTTTCAGAATCCTTTCCCTTTTTACACCCAGGTGCCTAGGGGCAAACCTTTTATGCTTAAACTAAAACTCTTGCTCACAGGTATGTCTTTACATGCTGGGTTCATTTCCCGGAGTTCTTCTGTAGATGCTTCGTTCTCACCATGCAAGGTAAGGCTTTCCTTATCTTTTCTAAGCAAATTGCAACATTGTGGATTTAGCTGAGACATTAGTAAACATTGATCATGGTGGGCCCCTAGAGTAGCCCAACATAGAGGGTTGCCATTAAGCTTCTTTCAATTTATGGAGGACTAAGCCCCAGATTAGCAAAATGCAGACAAAATTATAAATGTGGTTATTGCGGCTTAGCTCAGTAGTCATCAATCAAGCTTATGCTGGTTACAGAAGGATTTTAATCTTGAATTCACAAAATGTACTTTATATATTGAAACCTTACCAAGATTTCTAAATTATGCCATACCCAAACAGGTAATTTCACATTTTATATATTAAGTAAGTGTCCTTAAACTTTTATTATTTTTGCCTATTTACAACCCATGACAATACAATTAAATTAAAGTTTATTTCCTATATTATGATTATCTTAATCCCATATGTTTAAAACATCATTCACCTTTTAAGGTAACCACATATAAATATTCTTAAGCATTTGAAAAATTCACAGTTTAATAAACCATTGGTTTGCCTTCTGTTTTCTTATTTTTGTCTTATTATTTCTAATTCTGTACTCTTATTCTTTTAAAAATGCTGTGACAGTGTGACACTGAAATATCCCCTATTATCCTGATAATTATGTCATCAGAACAATTTAGAGAAAGCCTCTTACAATCATCACTTCTTGCAGGACTATAAGATGAATTATTAAGGGTTAACTTCTTAACAATTATCCCATTGTTCCTTCATACTCATTCATCGTTTGGGGAAGCAGGGGAGGCAATCCAGGACTTGGCACTAATTTTGTGGGGTTTTTTTGCTTTTTTCTATTGTAGAGAAAGGTTATTTATTAAGTACTGTTCAGGCACCTTGAGGTTAAAAACTAGGAGGTGTTTTTATGTTTCCATTGTAACTTCATTTCTCTTAAACTCATGGAAATAGCTTGGACAGCAATGGAGGAGGATGACATTTTAAGAGATGTGAGAATTTGAAAAACCATTACCAAAGAAAAGACTGATAATTTTGAGTTCTATATCTTATTGCTAAACTGGAATACAGCTTAGATAGCACTTTTTCTGACAAACTTTAACATTGCTTATTTAGCAATGTCATCCTGGGGCTAACACTGACCAGAAGCTTTATTTAACACTTACACAAATATTCACATCCATCTAAGTGAAACATCAGTGTGGCTCCTGGATCTATAATCATCCCCCTCCAATTAATCATGTAAATAAAACACAAACCTAGAAGTGAATTTGACAAGAAAATAGTCTGCTCTGGGGAATGCCAAACATGGACTCTGATCTGCCAGTTAGGTGGATCAAAACTGATTCCTTAGTTTTAAGGATAGTTAAAGGAAAGGTATATATAGGATTTGAACATAGCTTTTAAAATTGGTTCTTAAGTGAATGTTGCTAAGAGCAGTTTACTGATTATATAAGACTTGGGTGGATCTTAGATTTCAGGCTAGCTAGTAATTTCCAAACTCTAATTGCAGCATTTAAAGGTTCTGAGGCTCCTTACTTTTAGAAGAATAGGGAGATTTGAGAGAAGAAAGGAAGGAAATAATAGCATCAACAAGCACTTTTCTCCCATCAATCATGTTAAATAAATAGAACAAATGATATTATACCCATTTTTACAAATGGGGAAATGAGGCTTAGAGAAATTTCATGATTTGCCCTGGGTGAGAATTGTATTAAGTGATAAATCTGGGATCTGAACTTAAGTGCTCTAAATCCAAGACCAATCTACTTTCTACAATACTTACTAATGTGAATTTTAAATGATTGCTGGTAACAAATGCTTGGTGATTGACTGCTAAATAAATTGAAGATAAGAAGGCTGAAAAGGTATCTGATAGTTGCATTTTTTAAGTATCCAAAGTGTAATCTTTAACCTTTGCCAAAGAGAGAAGCAAAGGTGAAAGCTGACTTCCATTGGAGGGAGTAGATTTTAGGCCAGATGTCTTTTAATTTCATTCAATTCAACAAATAGTTAAATATCTACTACACAGAGCACTGTGTTAGATTTTAGGGGAGTTACAAAAAAATAGATAAAATCTGAGCCCGAAATGATAAATATAAAAATAACTACAAAACAAAATGGAAAGAAAGTAATAAATTCATAGGATAGATACCAATGTGCTCTTTGAGTTGTGAGGAAGAAAAGGTCATACATTACTTGAAGAAACCAGGGAAAGCTAAATTCTGGGTAGCAAAAAGATCAGACTTCCAAAAATAGAATGAACTAAGGAAAGAATAATTGATGTAAGCTCTCTATTTCTTCTTCCTCAACCTGCCTATCTCAGCTTTGATTTTATTGATTTATATTAGGGGAGAATTTTATTTTTTTGCATTTTAAATTATCCAGATACATTTAAATTCATTTCACTTTAATAACATCTATCAGATAAAAGGATACTAGTATTATACTAACATCCCACACTAGTGCTTTATTGTAGAGAAGTCATCTAAGTTAGGTTCTCAAAGGTTATTCAGGACCTCCTAAAATGGAAAAGCTTGGAGTACAATCCCAGTGATGGGCTATATGTCTGTTGTCTTTGTCAAATATCAGTTAACTTTAGAGAAGTTCATTACCTGGTGGACTACAATCTGATAAAATGTTTGACCTTTGAAGGAACTCTTAAAGACAATTTGTCAAGTTGAAGAGAAATCATGGCCTAGTTGAGGAAAGGCCATACCAATGAATTATACTTCTTCGAGGTATTAAAAAGTTGAATTACTTTCTTTCTGTCTACAAACTTGGTTAATTGGAATGAGATTGAAATATTTTTTATGGACTACTAATGATGAGAGTTAGGTAAGGGGTACCTGAATGAAATTAGGGTTAATTGAGGTGTAGTAGAAGGTTTGGGGTGCAGGGAGTCAAATAGAGCTTTGGATTTGGTGCAAGGATACAGGGTTAAATGAGGTCTTAGAGGCTCAGAGTCCCCTGTAAAAGAATTTACAGACCCGAAAACCTAGATTAATAAAAGAGGTTTATTTGGGGTTTGGATGTAAGGGTAAAGGTATAAAGATACCAGGGCCAGAACTGGCACTGGGCAGACAGGAACCCTGACATGGCCAGTGTAAGGATGCCATGTTTGGGGCTCCTGCCAAGAGTGGGCTCCAAGGTTCCCCTTTTTATAATGGGAGCTTTTGGTAATCTTGAAGGTAGGTGGAGTCCCAGTTTCAATGGGTTTTTTTTAGATAAGGAACTGTTTGTGCTGGGGTTGGGGATTGGAAAAACCTGGGCAGATCATTAGAGTGGGGGCTGGGACAGCCCAAGTTAGCTCAGATTCAGTGGGGGCTGGGAAAGCCCAGTTATCTCCCATTGGGATTCATGGGTTTGGGAATTAGAAAGGAATCTTTAACCCACATCCCTAACACAGTTTGATTAAACCATGCAACTGGGTTCCAGACATGCAAGTCTCTTGGCATATGTCCTGTTATAATTATTAATGGAAAATTAGACAGTTGAAATGTTTCTGTCCCATAACTGCTATTTTTATACCATGTAAATGGGGGCCTAAGAAAAGTTGTAAATTAATCTTCATTTTATATATTTAATAAAAGAATTGATCTTTCAGATGTATTAAAATAGATTAAGTACATTCATATCTATAGGTAAGGTCTGGGTTAAATTGCCTCCTACTCTGTCCCAATCCCATGAATTTAAGAAATTTCATGTAAAGACTAGTGAATTTTTAGTGTTGGAAATGATCTTATAAATTATATTGCCCAGCCCCTTTATTTTAAAGATGAGAAAACTTGACTCAGAGAAGTTATTTATTGAAGGTCATATAGCTAAATAAGTGAATTGAATAATAACTAACATTTATATAGCATTTTGTAGATTTTTGCAGTGCTGTACAAACATTATCTCTTTTTTTCTCACAAAAATCCCGTGGAGCAGGCCCTACATTGTCCCCATTTAGCATATGAGGAAATTGGGACATAGAAAGCTAACGTAACTTGCCTATAGCTAATGAGTTTCCTGGGGGGCATGAAAGATAGGGGAAATTTGACCAGGGTCTTCCTAATTCCAGGACCAACCAACGTTGGATGACATAATGCCAATTTTTTATGATTTCAAGGTCAATTATGTTTCCACTAAACCAAACTGCTTCCCTTGTCCATTGTAAATAGACAATAATTCCTTCTTCTATCTTGGATTCTTATTGACCAGTTCCTGAACATTATAAAAGGAACATTACAAAAAGCCATTTATAATCCAAGTGGAAATGCTAGATCAGCAATGGGACAAAAAACCAGCTACAGACAAAATTATGGTTAGTAATTAAGGGAAATTCCTGGGGGAAGCCACGACCTCCAGAACAACAGGTCCCAAGAGTCAAGGCCACTGCCAGATACCCCAGCTCTAAAGGGAAGAGAAAACTTTCCATTTTAACAAATTGGCCTTAATAACTAGCGACTAAGGCCAGTTGTCTTTTCATACTTGGCAACTAGGAATCCTGATTACTAGACAGAAAGGGTAGAATCTTAACTCCTAATACAAAAAGATTTTTTTTTGGAAAGGGAGATAAAAGAAAAAAGGCTTGAGGTCAACTCTCTCCAAATCTTCAAATTTTTTGAACAATGTTTGATTTGGAAGGAACATCAGGGATTATCTGGTCCAATTCTGATTTTATAGAAGAAAGAAATGAAGCCAGGGGAGGAAGGGATTTGCCATGATTAGTGATGATGACTGATCACCTCTTACTGAAAATAAGACTGAGCTACAGTGGAGTCAAATGTAGCCCAAGCAGAATAAACTCACCAATTAAATGTTAGAGCAAGAAGAAACCTTAGAACCCCTTGTTTTTACAAAGGAGTAAAACAAGTTCAGAGTTAGTGTCAACTATATAAGGATTGAAACTTGATTCTCTTTCCCATGCTTTTTTTCCCCAGGAATGATTTTCTATAATATGGCCAAAGCTTACTCAGTGTAATCAATCTGTCCATCAACCAATAAACATTTGGTAAGTACCTTTTTATGTTCTAGTCACTATGCTACTATAATTCTGGAGAAACTGAGGCAAAATGGAGATTAGATAGTTTTTAATATTTCATTTGAGTTTCTGAGAGGGAGAGATTTTCTGGGGGACAAATCAGAATCCATTTTTCCCCCAGGGCTGAAATGGACTTTCATCTCAAAGAATTCAGCATTGAATGTGAGATTCCAATGATTTTTATATGGTCCTAGAGATAAGGGGAGACAAAGGCAAAGGATGGAGTCTGAATACTGGTGAGCATGGGAATTTCTAGGCAAGGACCATCAATTCAGTTCTGACAGTTCTGACATCAAAGACAGTTCTGGGGGTAGGACCATAAATTCTTGATTACTTAGGAGGACTTAGGAGCCAGGATGTCTGAACTCCCCCTTATCTGAGATTAAACATTTATAGTTTAATGATCCTAGAGTAGCCAGCTCTAAATTATATCAGTCCTAATAGTCTGGAAGGGGGCGATTGAGACAGAACAATTCAAGGAACTGAGACAGAACAATTTAGGGAAACTGAGGCAGGGCAATTTAAGGAAACTGTGGTACAACACTACCTGCTGGGAAAATAAAGGCAAAAACCAAATTATATCTGCTTGCAAGGAGCTTACATTCTATCAGGAGACACAGACAACTATACACATGTAAGTATATCCAAAATAAGAATAAGGTAACTGGTTAGGGTTGGGGAAGAGGCTAACAAGAGGGGGAAAGAAATCCAAGAATCTGCAGATGCTGAAAGTTAGGGGTGGAGCAGGATGTTACTCAAGAAAGATTCATATTTTTGCTGGCATGACTTGAAAAAGCAATGTGATAGTAAGTCACATTTTTTCTCTCTTCCCTTCTTTGCCCCTCTCTTCTCCCTTCACTTTTCTCTTCCCCTTTTTCTTCTTTCTTTCCCTCTTCTCTTTCTTTTTTTTTTTGTTTCCTTTAATTTCCCATACAACCTTCTTGAAGAGGACAACCTAGAAAACTTCTCCAGAGTGAATTGTGATTGCTGTAGATTGCAAAGTTCCTTCAATCTTCCTCTTCTCCATCTTTCACACTTGGGTTGCTGGAATTCATCCTTTCTCTCTCTCTTAAACTTGGGATTTGAATCCAGGTGTTTCCTGACTCCAGATCCAGCATTGTATTTCATATCCATACTGTCTCCTAGGCAGGGAACATTATTTACTGAATTTGCTTAGCAGGGCAATCACACCACTGACACCTTGGATGCTTAATAAACATTATGCAAAGGTGACAGTGGCTGACTCTGGCAATGACTGATTCTAACCTTAATGTTTTCTGTCACCTAGCAGCATTTGTAATAATCTTTTGGGGACAAAAGAATGAAATTTCATCTGACCTTTTTTATGCATCTTGGTAAGTAGAAAGATTACTTTCAAAGCTCATTTCTGTAGTTTCCCCCACAATGCCTCAAATCATTTAGGAGAAATTTCCAAATTTCTCTGCATTTCTTCTATTCTGCATGGTTTCTACATGACTGCCCAGCTACCTAATTATTTCAAATAGTTGGAAACTCTATACAGCTATGATCACTATCAAAAGAGCAATTTCTGGCAATCCATCATTTTGAATCATTGATTTATGAATACAATGTGTTTTCAAAAAATAAACTAGCTCTGGAAAAAGTGGTTGTCCCAATGTTAGGGGCTTGGTAAAGTTTTGATGGTGGGGGGAGGGGAACTATGTTCTTAGGTAAAAGAATGCTTTGTATTGAGGTATTAAGTTCCCTGTGCATTTGTTTTTTTTTTTTTTAAGTTTGATAACATTTATATCAGTCATTGTGAAAGATATTTTCCATAATTACTCTCATCAATCACAAATTTTCTATAACATTAAATAATACCATCCCTATATTATACAACATCATTACAATAACAATAATAATGGATGAACTATCCTAAATAAATAATTCATTTTTTCACTGTGCACACAAATGTGCACACATATTCATGATCAATCTTACAATTACTTTCCCCAAGCAAGTTCTGAAAATTAAAGTCTCCTTAATTTTATCATTTTCCAGTTTTCATCCAACCATTATTCCCAAACTATAGTTACTTAATGAAAAGTATCAAACCAATATTCCTCAAAATTAGCCACCTAACAGATGGTATAGTGAATAAAGTGCTGGACGTAGAATCAAGGCTTGAATTTTAAACCTGCCTTAGATGCTTATTAAATCTGTGATCCTAGACAAATCATATAACCTCTATCAACCTCACTCTCCTCATCTATAAAATAGGTATAATAATAGTATTTACCTCACAGGGTTGTTATTAGGATCAAATTAGCATATATAATGCAAACAATTTATAAAATTGAAAGTGTAATTTATATGCTGACTGCTGCTGGTCATAGTAGTAGTGATGATAGTGTTTTGATAGTAGTAATAATAGTAGTTGCAATATCTTTGTAGTGGTACCACTAGTAGTGGTAAGGCACTTTTGTGGCAAAACTGCTTTTTGATTCCTTCCCAAAGTTCTTTGACATCTTCTATGTGTCCACAAAACATCGAAGTCTGGTTTATCATCATCCTGTAACTATAATGAACTCTTCTATTTATAACTAGCTCTTCTCTTATCTCTCTCTCTCACATGAAGAGGTAACAATTTTCCTTGCCAAATATCATCCCTCTATATGCATAAGTGATTCCATTTCATCTTCTCCAACAGATTGCCTCATCTATCATCCCCTCTCTCACTTTTCGTCAATCTCTCCCTATCCATTGACTGCTTTCCTACTGCCTACAAATACATTCTTGTCTCCCTCATCCCCAAAACCTCTCACTTTACCAAATTAACCTTGTAAATTCATGTTTTAAAAACAATGCAAATAGATAAGGCAAATTCACAGATGGAGATTATTAACAGTGACAAATTACATGCCATATTCAGTTGTTTTCACATTGCTAAAGGAGTACACTCATTAAAAAAAAAAGTCTTAACATCAATTTTATTAGTGCTTTTTATTTTATATTACAGTCATTTCTGGAAATATCTTCCCCTTTCTTTTCTTCTAGGTTCAGATTTGAACTCTCTTATAATCAAGAAATTTTAGCAAAAATATTCAAATTGTTTAGGCAAGACTCTAACCTAGAAGTCTCTTGATACTGCTCTAGAAGGAGAGAAGTAGGTTTCATTATCTGTTTACAGGACCAATTTCCAAATTACTCAAGAGTATAGTCCCCATTTAGCAATCTCTTTATTTATATTATTACTATAGTCATTTTGTATACTATTCTTTTGGTTCTAGTTTATCATTTGCATTGGTTCCCACAAAATCTTGCCATATTTTGCTAACTCACATTCATCATTTCATACTATAAAATGATATATAATTATATTTTTATACTATAATTTGTATATCCATTTCTCCCAATTGATTGATACCTATTTTGTTTCCAGTTCATTACCACACAAAAAAAGTTACTATAAGTGAGATATAAACCTTTGTCTTTAATCTCCTTGGCCTAAGTAATAAACTTGCTAGAACGACTGATACTAAAAGTGTAGCCCAAGTGTTAAAATTTACTCTCTAAATTTCAGTGATATGACATAAAGTTCAAGTTACCCCACCCTAATTATTGTTTTACTTCTAGGCAAACAAAAATCTGTCTAAATGTTTAAATAAAAATAGTGGTGGGGAGTTTATTATTCCCCGGGGGGGAAAGGTTCTGGATTCTTTTTTCAAAAAGCTGGAAACTTTTATTCAGAAATAAACTGTATATTGAAATACTTCATTTGTCCTACATGTTGACAAGGTCATAACTGGGGCCTTGGAATGCCAAGAAAATGAAAATAAAAGTACAAAAGAAACAATAAAAAAATTAAATGCACTAGGCCCCTTGGGCTTTTAAGAAACTGGATGAAAGGCAAAAACTTCCTTTATTATCTAGCAATACATTCTGTTCTATTCAAAAAGTTTATGTATTGTGTGTTCCTGAAGTGAGAAGCAGAGAGATTGCCATAGTTTTGTGTGTAGTATACTTTGTTTCATGAAAAGTAAACATTAAAATAGACATACTTACAAAACATATAAATTCATATATTTTAATTTTTTAAGCTTACAAAAGGGTTTTCCACTGTGTGCTTTTAAATAATTATCTCTTCTAAGTGTATTTGTTAAAGTACTTGATATTTTAAAACACCACTAACAACACAGTACAGATGCAACTTTTATGTAGCACAGGCACATCTGTATACTTTAGGTAAAACCCAAGTCATTGGTGATATTTTTTAAAGCCAAATCATTTTTTTAATCTCTCCAGAAAAATCATGACTGAGCCTATGTCTAAGCTTGAAGCTTTCACTACCAATGTTCACTTCTTCCCCAAACCTCACCCCAAACAACACTGCATATCAGTATTTCACATAAATACTTATAAACTTGTATAAATAATGTTTTGAGTTTTCATCATGAACCTGGTGTAGTTTCATTTCTGAGGCACAAACATTTTTATCAGAGCAAGTTTAGCCAAGCCAAATTATAAAAACAGGCAAAGCCTCAAAGGCTCCCATTCCAGCAGAAGAATTCAGGACAGAACTTGCCTAAAAGGGTAAAACCCTGGAAGGGAAATCTTACACAATCTAAATGCAGCAATAACACATTTGCTTTGCCTGAATTTTTTTTGAATAGTCCTGTCCAAATCAATCTCCCACACCAAATCTTTGCTCCTACCTTAATGTATAATACTCAGGACAATGAAAATAGGTCCAGGTTATAAGTGATTCACAGAATTCTGGTTATTTATGACAGCACAAACAACAGAGGAAAATTCAGTAGGAGTAAAGGTTGCACTGACTGAATAAAGATAATGTAAACTTCCTTCATATCCTTAAATATCAACAAAAAAAAAGATTTTTTAAAAATAAAATTTAAATCTGAAATCAAAAAATTAAGGGAAAAAATGAAAAATGGAAAATTCAGCCTACTATTCTATCATTTGGAACTGTATGATGAGGATTGGAGGCAATTAAATTTTATTAACATGTATTTATTAAATACCTACTATGTGCCAATTACTGTGGTAGGCATAATGTATAGAATGATGAACTTGGACTCGAGAAGATATAGATTCAAATCCTACTACTGACACTAGATATGTGATACTTGGGTAAATCACTGAATTTTTTATGCCTCAGAGAACTTCTTGGGACTTCAGTCATAGTCCAAGATGGAGAAATTGAATGGATAATCAAGAAGGGATTAATGTGTAGAAAATATCAATTTATGTATATATATATATAATTTTACAATCTATAATTTTAAATATGAATTTAGTTGTACATAGAATTAGAATCCTTCATTGTCAATTCATTTTTTACTCTTGAAGAAATGGCAGATATAGGAAAAATAGATCTTGTTTCACATTCTCTTCAATTCAAATTCTCAAGTAAGATAGTACTAACTCTCCTACTTCACTCATCTAATCAGAACAGCATTCCCTATACAATTTAAGACTCTATAAGCAATATAAAAATTACATTGTCATATAAACCAAAACTCTGAATTAAAATAGTTTGTTTTTAGCCATGTGATTTTTTTTTCCATTTTTGCTCTTCTTCAGTTGTTTCAGTCTCATCCGATTGTTCATGACCCTATTAGGCTTTTTCTTGGCAAAGATACTGAATTGGTTTGCCTTTTCCTTCTCCAGCTCATTTTACAGAAACTGAGGCAAACAGTTACGTGACTTGGCCAGGGTCACATAGCTGGTACTGAGACTGGATTTGAACTCTTAAGTCTTCCTGAGGCCTGTCACTCTATGCACTGTATTATCTAGCTACCAATCTTTGTCATATTTTCACAGGTTTGTATTTGCTGTATTTCCAGAAGTTATCTTATCTTCTTTAAGTTTCTATGTTTACAATCCAAATAAGTTACCACCAGGTGAATGGTGTTGCCTTGACAGTAGACTCATAATATGAACAATTAGGCAGCATGGTAGAGGTCAAGGTCAGTGGTCTGAGAGTCAGAGGACCTGTGTTGGCAAGACCTAAGTTTCCTCATGTGTAAAATAACAGGGTTGAACTATATAGCTAATAAGTCCCTTCTAATGCTGGATCTATGATCCATAAACATGATTAATTGGGTTGAAGATGATAGTGTGCTTTTACATATAAGCAAGCATATTTAAATATAAATATAGCATTTTGTTTAATTAAATATAAGAATTAAGATAGAGCCAGAGAACAGTTAAACTTTAAATATTTAGTTTAATCTTTTCAGTTCATTGATGAGACAACAAAGACTCAGATAACTTAAGTGCTACCCAAGGTTACTGAGTTATTCCAAAGATGTCCTTTTTGAGTAAAAGAAAAATGAACACCTGGGTACCATCACAAATCTTTTAACTATTTTTTATAAGCATTTAATCTATCTGTGGTTGATTCTCTTTTTAATACCTCTCAATGATTTCATCATCTCTCGTGGGTTTAATTATCATCTCCATGAAAGTGATTCCCAGATCTATCTATCTATCTATCTATCTATCTATCTATCTATCTATCTATCTATCTATATGTATCCAGCCCTAGCTTCTCTCCTGAGTTCCAATACTTTAGTGCCAATATCTGTTGACTATTTCCAACAAGACATTATATAGTCATCTCAAATTCACTATATACAAATTAGAACTTATCAACTTCCCTCTTAACTCCATCCTATTTACTAATTTCTCTCATTTTATCTATTCTCTCAGATTTTTCACCTCAAATTTAACTCTTTCCTTTCTCTTGCCCTTATGTCCAGTCAATTGACTAGTCTTATTGATTTTGTCTCAGTGATAACTCCTACATATTTCCCCTTCTTTCCACTCACATAACTAACATCATTTTTCAGATAAACATTCCCCTTTACTTGAATTATTTAAAATAAGAAAGAAGGAAATATTTTAAAGATCCTGCTTTTTTCCAGGCATTGTGCTAAGAACTTTACAATATTATATTTGATTTTTATATCAACCCTAGGAAGAAGGTCTTTTCATATCCCCATTTCACACTTGAGTAAGCTGAGTAAACAGTCTTTTCTATTAAAGTAAGACAAATTAAGTGACTTGTACAGAGACACTTAGCTGGATTTTAACTCATTCTTCCTGAATCCAGGCCCTGCCTCCAACCTCTTCTCCTTTTCAATCTATTATCTACTCAGCTTCTAAAGTGATTTTTCTCAAAGCACAAGTGTGATTATATCAATTAGCAAACTTCCATGGTTCCCTATTGATTCTAGAATTAAATATAAACTCCTTCTTTTGATATTTAAATTATTAAATTAATTATTAGATTAATAAATGTTTAATGATTATTTGGATTTCTCCTTGACATATTAGAAGGACCCAGTACTCAAAAATTATTATAATTTTACTATAATTTACTATAATTTCTGTTTTTGCAAAGGTACTTTAAACACAAATTTAAAGAGCAGAAATAATTTTATTGTGGAATAAAAATTTTCACCTTATAATATCTATTTTATTTACCTTGTGAATTAAAAAAATTCACTGTATCAAACTGATACAACTTGATCCTTCAAAGTAATTTTAAATTCCCCGAGCAAATTTCTAATTTATCCAGAACCTTTTATAGGAATTGAAAGCTAACACTATGACTTCAAGGATTTAGGGCAATTTGTCACCAAAAACCATTTTAAGTGCTTATTCTCCAGCCTTTGAACTTTCTTTGCCAGAAAAAAATCTTGAACTTCATAGCTATAATTTGTTAGGGTAAGGCCATGCTTGCATTCCAAGCTCTTTGCTAACAGCTACTGCTTCATTTGCCCTTTATGACAAAGCAGAAAAAATTATAGCCATGGAACATTTATGTACGACAGCAGCATAATGAATACCTTCAATTTTCTTTTTTCATTTAGTAGCTTCTAAGTTGTTC
Source organism: Sminthopsis crassicaudata (assembly GCF_048593235.1). Taxonomy (NCBI): domain Eukaryota; kingdom Metazoa; phylum Chordata; class Mammalia; order Dasyuromorphia; family Dasyuridae; genus Sminthopsis; species Sminthopsis crassicaudata. Next base: position 140,844,653 of record NC_133621.1, read on the forward strand.
ATGTTAATCACTCCCCTCATATCTCTATAAATCAACAATATGGTGTTCAGTAATGATGTACCAAGGGTAGCTAGGCAGCACAATAGATAGAATGCCAGGCCTTAAGTCAGGAAGACTAATCTTCCTGAGTTCCAATCCAGCTTCAGACTCTTATTAGTTGGCAAGTCACTTAACAATGTTTGCCTCAGTTTCTCATCTTAAAATGAGCTGGAGAAAAAAAATGGCAAACCACTCCAGTATCTCTTCCAAAATTACCCCTAATGGGGTCATAAAGAGTCAGACACAACTCAACAACAACAATGATATGCCATCACCCATTTCTAATTTTATCTCTTTTCTAGAACAGATTTTTAAAACATCTTAAATAGAATAAAGGTTTAAGAATAGCCATTTAAAGCAATAACTTATAAACACTTCAAGTGAAAACGGTGATGTTGGTTCCCAATTCCCTTACCTTAATTATAAATGATTCCTTTTGTGAAAATGGTAATGGTATGTGAATCCCCAGTAATATAATAAGTCCTACTTTACATACTTTTATGATTCAGGAAGCATGAGTTGACACATGCTATATCTGAGTCTGTATAACATACTAATGTATAACTGGATCCTATTTGTAAGTTTCAGGAGAAAATCTTACAATTTATTTTTAGAAATTTTTTAGAAAATGTTCCTTAAAGGTAATTTCATAATATAGTGCCCAGAGCATAGTAGGTATCTAATAAATAGATTAGAAGTAACTAGAATGCTAAACTCAAATCTGGTCTCAAATGCTTAGTGATTCTGGCAACACATTTAATCTCTCTTTATTTTAATCCTCTGGAGAAGGAACTGGCAAACCACTCCAGTATCTTTGCCAAGAAAATCCCATGAACAATATGGTCCACAGATATAGTCAGGCACAACTCAACAACAATAACAAATAATTACTTATAGAATGGTGATAAACACATCAATAATTTGTTATAGATGAGATTAAATATCTACTGAAATCTATATTTTCCATTCTTGTGTGACTCTTTGTGATCCCATTTGGGGTTTTGTTAGCTAAAATACTGGTGTGATTTGCCATTTCCTCCTCCAGCTCGTTTTTATAAATGAGGAATTTAGGCAAAGAGGGTTAAGTGGCTTGCCCAGGGTGACACAGCTAGTAAGTATCTAAGGCCAGATTTGAATTCAGGAAGATGAGTCTCCCTAACTCCAGCATTACCACTCTATCCTAGTTGCCCTGAAATCTCAGTATTAGTCCTCATTGATCTTTTAGTGACATTGAAGAGCTAATTCTCCTTTAAATCAAATTTTAACTGCTGAGTAAAAATACCATTAAAAAGTAATCTATTAATAATCCATATTTACTAGCTAATCCTTCACTTTGTGTTCTGTTTATAACTTTCTTTCTGTTTCTTTTGGATTCAAGTACTGTTTAGGTTCTCAAAAGCTCAAGATGACTGCGACAGTGGCTCTTGTCATCCAATTGTTGGTGATCTCCTACTGGGTCGCAGTGCCCAGCTTACAGCCTCCTCTACTTGTGGATTGGATGGACCACAGAAATATTGCATCATAGGCTACTTGGAGGTAGGTTAATTCTGATTTATTTTCGGAGAAATCGTTAGTTAAATAGAGAGATTGCTCCAGGATGCCTACAGACATCACAGAAAAGACTAAAGTAAACAATGCAATCTACATTTAAGTAGAAAAATAAAATGTTGCCAGGAAACATAAAACTACAATGCAAACTTGATTAATCAGAATGCTTGAGGAAGAAATTACAATATGATAAACTTAGAGGTTAGAAAGACCTTAAACACAGCCATTTTATTTAATTTTTAGTTTTGTTTTAACATTACATTTATGCTTTACCCTCTTCCTGATTTGTCTCTTGTAACAAAGTAAACTCATTAAACAAAATTAATAATACGATGACCTCATCTGAAAGTTCAAGCAAAATTCACATTTCTACCTCTTTTTAAAATATTAATAAAAATCAACTTATTTTCTCTCTCTCCCTCCTCAATCCATTGAAAGAAAAGGAGGAAAAATAAAGCTTCATATTACTAAAATGCAGTCAAATAAAACAAATCCCCCCTTGACTGTACATAAAGCTATATGTGTGTCATTCTGTGCCCTGAATCTATTGCTCCTCTGCAATGAATAGCATATTTTATAATTGCTTGTCTGAAATCATGAATGATCATTATATTGATCATTGTTCTTAAAGCTTTCATAGTTGTTTCTTTTTACAGTGTTGTATAAATTGCTCTGGTTCTTCTCATTTCTTTCTTCATTAGTTCACAGAAGTCTTCCTTTTCATAAGTGATATTATAAAATTGCTCTTCTGATTCTTCTTATTTCATTCTGCATTAGTTCATGTAAGTCTTCCCAAGTATTTTTGAAATTGCCCATTTTCTCATCTTTTATACCAAAATAATACTCTATCATATTTGTCTATCATAACTTATTTAGCCTTTCCTCAATTGTTAAACAATTTCTGTTTCCAATTTTTTGTCACCACAAAAAAAAATTGTTCTACATATTTTTATATTATGGGACCTTTTCCTTTCTTTCTTATCTCTTTTGAATATAGCACTAACAATGTATACCTCAATCAAAGGGAATGAAGTGTTTAATGACTTTCTGTGTATAATTCCAAATTGCTTTCCTGAATGGTTATACTCATTCATGATTCTACCAAGGTGCCTGTTTTCCCACAGCCCTTACAATATTTATAATTTCCTCTTTTATCATCTTAGCTACTCTGAAGGACATGATTTCAGAATTACTTTAATTTGCATATCCCTAATAGATAGCAATTTGAGGCATTTTTTTCAAATGTTTATAAATAGCCTGTTTTTTTTGTTTGTTTGTTTATTTATGTCCTTAGATCATTTGTCATTTGCTGAATGGTCCTTTTTCTTAATTCTTATTTGTTTCTTATATATCCTGAAAATAAAACTTTTATCAAAGAAAGTTACAAAAAAGACTCTCCCCCAGCTTATTTATTATTAGATTTGTTTATTTATTTTTATTTATTTATTAGATTTGTCAGTGCAAATTTTATTTTTATGTATTTTAATTTTATGTAATTATATAATTAATATGCAAATTTTAATTTTATGTAATAAAAATTATCTATTTAATCCTCTATATCCTTCTCTAATCCTTGTTTAGGAGTGAATTTTTCTCTTTTGCATACCTCAGATAAGTTATCAGCCCCATTATGTTACAGATGAGGAGCTGAGATTGGAAGAGGTTACATGATTTGTAATAGGTGATATACATCATGATTGGTATTTGAACCTAGGTCCCTTTGATTCCAAATTCATTGATTTATGCTCTTTCCTCGTAGTCTTATCGTTTTCCATTTCTGGTTCCATGTGAACTTGAAAATCTTTTCCAGATGAGTTCCTTGTTGAAAATTTCTTCTAAAATCCCCCGCTCTACTTTTCTATTTTAGTGAACTCAGTACAGTGAACTTAATTAAATTATCTTCCCTTAATGATTGAAGATCTTGTAGTGCCTCTGGGTCATCAAGATGGATTTTAGTTCTCTGTATGCATTTTCTCTGATTAACTTCCATATACTTTGCATATATCTTGTATATACCTAGTTATTTCCATGTTCTTTTCCCCCCATTAGAATGTGAATTCCTTCAGGGCAGGGATTGTTTTTGCCTTTTTTAAATCTCCAGTGTTTAGTGCACTGTAAATTCAAAATGCTTGTTGATTGATTGGTTATGTAGCATCATCATGGAGATGATATAAATTAGATTTATTGTATATTACATTGAAGGTCTTTTTTTGTCCTAAGCCCTCACCCTTTTTGGTTTTTTGTGGTTTGATTTGGTTTTTTGGCAGCTAAAGGTATAGTGGGTAAAGTGCCCAGATTTGGACTCAGGAAAACTTATCTTCCTGAATTCAAACCAGCTTCAAACATTTAGTAGTTATGTGACCCTGGCCAAAGCACTTAGCTCTCGTTGCCTCAGTTTTCTCACCTATAAAATGAGTTGGACAAAGAAATGGCAAAGCATTCCAGTATCTTTGTCAAGATAACCTCAAATCAGGACACAGCTGCAAAACAACTCAAATGAATTATTTTTTGTCCAAAAAGTCTCTGACAAGAGTTGATTTTCTCCAAGAAAAAAAAAAACTGACTTCAGGAAAATGCAAAAGCCAGTCAGTTGAGTAGACAAAGAAAAGAAAAGTTAATCAATAGAAAAATCAAAGTTGCTTACCACCAAGCACTGTCCTAGGTGCTGAGGATATGAAGACAATGAAACACTCCCTAACCCTCTGGGAGATTAAGTTCTATCAGATATAAATATGTATGTAATGTATACAAAGTATATATAAAATAAATATAAGATGTGGGGTATTAATTGAGAATATTAGGAAAGGTGGCATTTGAAATGGGTTTTGAGGGAAACTAGGGATTCTAAGAGACAAAGGAAAGGAGAAGGTGCTTTCCAAGTACTTCAAGTCTATCTTAAAATACAGAGAGAAAATGGAGTTTTTCATCTGAGGAGCAGTAAAGAGACTAGATTGGCAGGAACATGAATCACATTAAAGGGAGTGATAAACAAGGAATCTGTAAAAAGAGATTGTGAAAGGCTTTAAGTCTTAGAATTTCTATTTGACCCTAAAGGTAATAGGGCATGACATGGTCAGCTCTGTGCGTTAGAACTATCATTGGTGGTTTGATGGCTTGGACCATGTTCTCAAAGGATATTTGAGGAGAAAGAAAATACTCTCAGATGGAGAGATTTCAGAGAAAGTAGAGTCTGAGCTAAATTGATAATTGAGTTTCCATAGTAGTCTTGAATTCAATAGCAACAGATTGTTTTGCTGTGCCTTTTTTTACATCTAACTCAGAAGCATTTAACACAACAAAAAGTTTCTTTTAAAACAGAGTTTTGACTTATCATCTTTATGCTATTTGCATAAAAGGTTTTTTTTTTCAATCAAACACATTTATTGAACACTAGAGGAATAGCAAGAACTCATATTTCTAAAGCACCTTAAAGATTATAAACTGCTCTTCCCACAGGAGTTCCATAATATAGGTAATGCAAAGATTATTATCTTTATTTTACAGATGAGAAACAGAAAGTCAGAGAATTTACATGACGGGTTCAAGTTCACATAGCTGGTAAATGTTTAGACCAGTAGTTGAATACATGTCATTCTGTTCTAAGACCAGAGCACTTTCTGCCATACAATACTGCTTGGATTCTTTATTAGTTTGGCATTAATTATATAATAAGTTTCTATTGTTCTTCATTCCTGTTGTGAATTTCCCATTACCAGGACTCTTTAAATAGAGTCTGATTTGTCACTTATCAAAGATAATATACAAAGTGTGTGTGGGGGGGGTTCATTTTGGGTAAGACAGGGATTGGACCACTCAATCATAAGTAGCCTAGACAAGGGTTGTTCATTCACTTTTCTTCAGGGACACTTTGGCCAGCACTATTATCTTATGAGAAATAGACAGTAACAGAGTCAAAGAGAAAGAAGGAAGGAGTCTGTTACCTCATAGAACATATTTATTATTGAGTTTTGATAACAAGCATGTACTTTTTTGTATGAAAGACTAACAATAAAAGTATTCTTTCAAGATAGAAACTGTACATAATAATTGGCATTTACATAATGCTTTAAAGCTTATAAAATTCTTTACATAAAGTATTGTTTGAGCCCCACAATAATCTTATTAAATAAGTACTACAACCTATAGTTGTACTTATTTTAAGGATGAAGAAAATTAAGTCCAGGAAGGAAAAGTGGTTTTTGGTGATCCTACAGGTAGGAAATGATTATTGTTCCTTCTGACTCCAAGTCCAATAATCTGTTCATTATGATTTGTTGAATTCGGCCAATGTCTCAACATCCCTTTGGCATAAGGTTATAAGAAATAGCAATCAATGGTCCAGCTCCTAAAAACAGCTATGGAAATTAAATTTTTTTTCTTGTATTTCTTTCATGTAACAGGCAATTGTACATTGTTCCCAAAAATTACAGGCAATTTAAGCACACACACACACAATTCCATATGGATGATGCACATATCCACAAAAAATTTGTAATCTATGCCAGATGCCAAAAGTTTCCTTTTTGTGAGATTATAAACAAAAACCATTCTCATAACAAAATGAACAATCCTAACTGTTTAACTTAGAAACTCTGGACTTCAGAAATCAGAGCCTTCAAATTGCTATAAGCCAGAAATTAGGGCTTGTTATAGTTTGCAAAGAACTCTATAGACCCAAAGAATGGGAGAAAAGATTTGACTTGTTATGGGACAGAAAACAGAATTTGAAAGCTTCAGTCATAAAAGGAATCTGGCAACTGGTATAATACTGACAAGCATTTGCTTGTCTTTCTCAGAAGTATTGTTTATATAGGTTGCCTAAATATAAAGTTGAAGCTATTAGTCAATTCCTACTTGAGTTTCTTATCATTTTAATTTTATATATAATTTTAACTCTTGGTAAATAAAACAAGTTTGGTAAAATGGAGAACAATTCAATGTATTTCATGTGCATTACCCAAAATCGCTCAAAATAACCTCTGGATACCTAGTTCATCCCCCTGACTACACATTATTCTGGCTTCGTTGGAGTTGTCCCATGACAGATTAGGCTTCTATATTATTCTTGAAGGTGAGTGGGGAGATAGCTACCATATTTCTCACTGCTTATTCTCTTGTGTATTCCACAAAACTTCACACAGCTTCCATGAAGTTGTCCAATGAGGAGTTTGTATCTGTGAACCCATGAATATGTATTTCTGTATATTTAAAAAGGAACACAAAAATTCTTTAACAGTCAAAGAATTTCAAAACTCCAAGTAGGACTGAAAACAAATCACAACTAAATTAAACAAAGCCATATAGAGGAAGATGTTCTACTTCAGGGATGCTCAAATTTTTTGGGTGCCATAGAATTTTTTAGCATTTTAGTGAAGTTTATGGACTTCATCTTTGGAAATACACCAAATAAAAATGATTGCCAAGGAAACCTATTATATTGAAGTATAGTAACCAAAATATTTTTTAAAATAATTCATATACCCCAAGTGAAGAACCCCCATTTTACTTGAGGAAATAAGGGCCATATGTTTTAATTCTGTTCCACCGATCTCTTCCTCTACTATTGGAATCTTGATTGCTTTTCCTCATACCCACATTTGCCATGCTTAACTACAAATTCTGAAATTCCAGGTCTTAATTAAGTTTCTTAAGAATGTAGATGTGATTAGGAACAGAGAGACAAAAAAGAAGTTTCATCTTGGTTGTTTTTCTCTTGTATATCAATAGCCTGTCATTCAGTAATGATGGAAAAGTAAATTATTGAAACTTTATTTATTTGCCTTAGCATCTTGTCCTCTGAACTAACACACATGTAGGAATTTGCAAATAGGCTACATGCATAACCATAAAGAAAAATGTCATGAGCTACTCACAGGAACTTCTTTTATAACTTTATAATATATTCTTTAGCATATTTCCTTTCTCTTTTACTTTTTTGGCCATGTGTTTTTCAAAATTAACATTGGCATATACATTTGTCTCTCACAAACCAAAATCATTCCTCTGCATCCTCCCCTAAGAAGTGCTTGTCAAGGCCTGAAAATTCAGAGGGAGCAGATTTGGTGCAAGATGTGAAAAAAACGTGTTGCCTCAGCGACGACTTCTATTCAGGATGTAAATATTTTAAAACACCTTTTTGCTATAGTAGTGCTATTGCCCTTTGTAATTACCTCCAGTGCCAGGATTATGCTAGATATTCTTAGTGCCAAACAGGGAGCCAGGTACAGCTGAATAGGCAAGGAGTCATCCACACAGACTGATAGACTTAAGGGGGAGAGGATAAAATGGCATTTTTGTGGCTATTATACACAAAGAGCAAAGCAAAACAGAAACTATAGTGAGGCTAGATCTCATACCTGCTTAAATGGTTTAAGGCAATCATAACATAACAAACATAATCATAACTCTATGAAATGGAATAAGGGCAGGAAGGAAGCTGATTCAATTAATGGCAAACTTTCTATTTTAATTCTATTAATTTATTTAATCTATTGATTAAAAAAAGGAGTGCCTAGATTGATCTTTCTCTCTTGTTAGGGAGTGCTGGTAGCTGAAAGTTAGTCCCTTATGCTAGGAAATCACTTAGGGAAATTACCTGGGCCAAGGACAAGGCAGGATGAACAATTCCAGCCCATGACTAAATTCAGTAGAACAAGAGAGGAAGCCAAGTACAAAAGAACAACTCATAGACTTATAGTCAAAGGATCTAAGTTCAAAATCCTGTGTGACCTTTGATAAGCCACTTCTCTAGGAACCAGCTACTTTATAAAAATGATTAGGTTAGACTAGATGACTTCTAATTTCCCTTTCAGCTCTAAAATCTATGACCAGAAAAAAAAGCTTCTAGCTTTATTCCCAAGAAGGAAGTTATTCTGTTATTTTTCAACACTATAACACATAGATACTCACTCTGAGCAGCTATTATATTCTCTCTGGTGTCAGGAACCAACATGCCCTGGCAAGAAGTGATTTTTGGTGCCATAACATTACTCTGACCATACAAGATTTGGGAATTCAAGGTTTGGAAGTTTGTTTGTTTCTAACTACAAGATTTTTCCTGCAACAAAGATAATCAAAGGAACTCCCTGGTCTCTTGGACTGGGATACCTCCATGGAACTGAACATGTCCATCTTCACAAGAAGCACCTCAGTTCATAGGTTTTTGCTTTACCTCTTCAAGATCATATGTTCCCATGCATGACCAATTCCATAAGAATATCCCAATTCAATGGATCATCCCTGATATATCTGCCAACCATCCTTGTTACAAATCTATTAATTCTATTGCTAAAAAGGATCTCAGGAGACCCTAAGGCATGTATGGTTCTCTTTTCATTGGAACTCTTCAAAGAGAGGACTGGAGAACCACTTCCTGGGGACATTCAGGAGGAAATGTGTGCTTCAGGGTGGATGACCACTGCAATTTCAACCATATCACCACTTACCTATGTCATTACAATAGCTTACTAATTGGTCTCCTTACCACATATCTCTTTCCACTCCCATCAATTTTACATGCTGCTATTCAAATAATTTTTCTTAATTACATTTCTGAGTATGGGACTGCCCTACCATTCCAGTCAAATCCAGCACCTTTCTATTGCCTCTAGGATATAACATATACTCCTCTGTTTAGATTTTGAAGTCAGCCTGGCTTTAACCTAAATTTTTAACTTCATTAAATATCATTCTCTCTCCTGTTCTTCCATCTAGCCAAACTGACCTTTTTGTTCTTTTTTTTTTTTTTTTTTTTTTTTTTTTTTTCCCAAATCTGATCTTTTTTTTTTTATTATATATATATATATATTTTTTTTTTATAATATTATCCCTTGTATTCATTTTTCCAAATTACCCCCCCTCCCTCTATTCCCTCCCCCCGACGACAGGCAATACCATACATTTTACATTTGTTACAATATAGTCTAAGTACAATACATGTGTGTGAATATCATTTTCTTGTTGCACAATAAACATTAGAATCCGAAGGTACATGCAACCTGGGCAGACAGATTGTAGTGCTAACAATTTACATTCCCCTCCCAGTGTTTCTTCTCTGGGTGTATCTACCTCTGTCCATCATTGATCAACTGGAAGTGAGTTGGATCTTCTTTATGTTGAAGATTTCCACTTCCATCAGAATACATCCTAATACAGTATTGTTGTTGAAGCATACAGTGATCTTCTGGTTCTGCTCATTTCACTCAGCATCAGTTGATTTAAGTCTCTCCAAGCCTCTCTGTATTCCTCCTGCTGGTCATTTCTTACCGAGCAATAATATTCCATAACTTTCATATACCACAATTTACCCAACCATTCTCCAACTGATGGACATCCATTCATCTTCCAGTTTCTAGCTACAACAAAAAGAGCTGCCACAAACATTTTGGCACATATATGTCTCTTTCCGCTCTTTAGTATTTCTTTGGGATATAATCCCAGTAGTAGCGCTGCTGGGTCAAAGGGTATGCACAGTTTGATAACTTTTTGGGCATAATTCCAGATTGCTCTCCAGAATGGCTGGATTCTTTCACAACTCCACCAGCAATGTATTAGTGTCCCAATTTCCCCACATCCCCTCCAACATTTGTCATTATTTGTTCCTGTCATCTTAGCCAATCTGACAGGTGTGTAGTGGTATCTCAGAGTGGTCTTAATTTGCATTTCTCTGATCAGTAGTGATTTGGAACACTCTTTCATGTGAGTGGATATAGTTTCAATTTCTTCCTCTGAGAATTGTCTGTTCATATCCTTTGACCATTTATCAATTGGAGAATGGTTCGGTTTCTTATAAATTAGGGTCAGTTCTCTATATATTTTGGAAATGAGACCTTTGTCAGAACCTTTGTTTTTAAAAATATTTTCCCAATTTGTTACTTCCCTTCTAATCTTGTTTGCATTAGTATTATTTGTACAGAAACTTTTTAGTTTGATGTAATCAAAATCTTCTATTTTGTGATCAATAATGATCTCTAGTTCTCCTCTGGTCATAAATTCCTTCCTCCTCCACAAGTCTGAGAGGTAGATTATCCTCTGTTCCTCTAATCTATTTATTATCTCCCTCTTTATGCCTAAATCATGGACCCATTTTGATCTTATCTTGGTATATGGTGTTAAGTGTGGATCCATATCTAATTTCTGCCATACTAATTTCCAGTTTTCCCAACAGTTTTTTCCGAATAATGAATTTTTATCCCTAATGTTGGAATCTTTGGGTTTGTCAAAGATTAGATTGCTATAGATGTACCCTTTTTTGTCCTTTGTATCTAATCTGTTCCACTGATCTACCGGTCTATTTCGTAGCCAATACCAAATGGTTTTGGTGACTGCTGCTATATAATATAGCTTTAGATCAGGTACACTTAGACCACCTTCCTCTGAGTTTTTTTTCATTAGTTCCCTTGCAATTCTTGACCTTTTATTCTTCCATATGAATTTTGTTGTTATTTTTTCTAGGTCATTAAAATAGTTTCTTGGGAGTCTGATTGGTATAGCACTAAATAAATAGATTAGTTTGGGGAGTATTGTCATCTTTATTATATTCGCTCGGCCTATCCAAGAGCACTGAATGTCTTTCCAATTATTTAAATCTGATTTTATTTTTGTGGCAAGTGTTTTGTAATTTTTCTCATATAATTCCTGACTTTTCTTTGGTAGATGGATTCCCAAATATTTTATACTCTCAACATTTGTTTGGAATGGAATTTCTCTTTGTATCTCTTGCTGTTGCATTTTGTTAGTGATATATAAAAATGCCGAGGATTTATGTGGATTTATTTTGTATCCTGCCACTTTGCTGAAATTTTGAATTATTTCTAGTAGCTTTTTAGCAGAGTCTTTGGGGTTCTCTAAGTATACCATCATGTCATCTGCAAAAAGTGATAGTTTAATTTCCTCATTTCCTACTCTAATTCCTTGAATCTCTTTCTCGGCTCTTATTGCCGAGGCTAGCGTTTCTAGTACTATATTGAATAGTAATGGTGATAGTGGGCAACCTCGTTTCACTCCTGATCTTACTGGGAAAGGTTGCAGTTTATTTCTATTGCATATTATGCTTACTGACGGTCTTAAATATATACTCCTGATTATTCTAAGGAATAATCCATTTATTCCTATACTCTCAAGAGTTTTTAGTAGGAATGGATGTTGGATTTTGTCAAATGCTTTTTCTGCATCTATTGAGATGATCATATGGTTCTTATTAATTTGATTATTAATATGGTCAATTATATTAATAGTTTTCCTAATATTAAACCAGCCCTGCATTCCTGGAATAAATCCTACTTGATCATAGTGTATTATCTTGGAGATGATTTTCTGAAGTCTTTTTGCTAATATCTTATTTAAGATTTTAGCATCAATATTCATTAAGGAGATTGGTCTATAATTTTCTTTCTCAGTTTTCGATCTACCAGGTTTAGGTATCAGTACCATGTCTGTGTCATAAAAGGAATTTGGTAGGACTCCTTCATCCCCTATTTTTTCAAATAATTTATATAACATTGGGGCTAATTGTTCTTTAAATGTTTGGTAGAATTCACATGTGAATCCATCTGGCCCTGGGGATTTTTTCCTGGGGAGTTGATTAATAGCTTGTTCTATTTCTTTTTCTGAAATGGGACTATTTAAGCAATTTATCTCCTCCTCTGTTAATCTAGGGAGCCTATATTTTTGGAGGAAGTCATCCATTTCATTTAAGTTATCAAATTTATTGGCATAAAGTTGGGCAAAGTAACTCCTTATTATTTCTCTAATTTCCTCTTCATTGGTGGAAAGATCCCCCTTTTCATTTGTAAGACTATCAATTTGATTTTCCTCTTTCTTTTTTTTGATCAAATTTACCAAAGGTTTATCTATTTTATTGGCTTTTTCATAAAACCAACTCTTGGTTTTATTTATTAATTCAATGGTTTTTTTACTTTCAGTTTTATTGATTTCTCCTTTTAATTTTTGTATTTCGAGTTTAATTTTTGGTTGGGGGTTTATAATTTGGTCTTTTTCTAGCCTTTTAAGTTGTAAGCCCAATTCGTTAATCTTCTCTTTCTCAATTTTCTTCAAATAAGCCTCTAAAGATATAAAGTTTCCCCTTATTACCGCTTTAGCTGCATCCCAAAGATTTTGATATGATGTCTCATCATTATCATTATCTTGGGTGAAATTGTTAATTGTTTCTATAATTTGCTCTTTCACCCAGTCATTCTTTAAGATGAGATTATTCAGTTTCCAATTACTTTTTGGTCTATTTACCCCTAACTTTTTACTGAATGTAGCTTTTATTGCATTGTGATCTGAGAAGAAGGCATTTATTATTTCTGCCTTCCTACATTTAATTTTGAGATCTTTATGTCCTAGTATATGGTCAATTTTTGTATAGGATCCATGGACTGCTGAGAAGAAAGTATATTCCTTCCTATTGCCATTCAGTTTTCTCCAAAGGTCTATCATACCTAGTTTTTCTAATGTTCTATTTACTTTTTTAATTTCTTTCTTGTTTGTTTTGTGGTTTGATTTGTCTAAATCTGAGAGTGCAAGGTTGAGATCTCCCACTATTATAGTTTTACTGTCTATTTCTTCTTGCAGTTCTCTTAACTTTTCCTTTAGAAAGTTAGATGCTATACCACTTGGTGCATATATGTTTAGTATTGATATGGCTTCATTATTTATGCTACCTTTCAGCAGGATATAGTTTCCTTCCTTATCTTTTTTAACGAGATCTACTTCTGCTTTTGCTTGATCTGAGATAAGGATAGCTACCCCTGCTTTTTTGGCTTTACCTGAAGCATAATAGGCTCTGTTCCAACCTTTTACCTTTACTCTGTATGTATCTCCCTGCTTTAAGTGTGTTTCCTGTAGGCAACATATTGTAGGGTTCTGCTTTTTGATCCAATCTACTATCCGTCTCCGTTTGATGGGATCGTTCATCCCATTTACATTTACAGTTAAAATTACTAATTCTGTATTTCCTGCCATCGTATTATCCCCAGATTATGCTTTTTTCCCCTTGACCCCCCTGATCCCCTTCCCCGATATTTAATTTACAGACCCCCCTTGTGACGCGCAACCCTCCCTCTTTTTTTTTTTTTTTAGGATCCCTCCCCCCTCCCTCCAAGTCCCTTCACTTATTCTCCTTTTCCTTTTCCCTTTTCCTCTCCCCCCTTTTAATGAGGTGAGAGAAAATTCTCTGAAAAACAAATATGTTAATTATTTACTCTTTGAGCCTCTTCTGATGAGAGTAAGATTCACACAATGATTCTCCCCCTCACTAAGTTCCCTCAGATATGGTGTATTTTCTATGTCTCTTCCTGGGATGTAGTTTCCCTCTTTTTATCACTCCTTCCCCTTTTTCTGAACCGACCTCCTTCCCTTTACTACACCCCCCTTTTTTTCTTTTATAACAGTAAAATCAAATTATCCTTGAGTATTTTTTATATACCCACAACAGAGTTACAGTTCTCAAGGGTTCTGTGTACCTTTTTCTGTTTCTCTTCAGTCTTGTGGATGTAGATCAAATTTTTTGTTTAAGTCTGGTTTTTTTCTTAGAAACATATAGAATTCCTCTGTTTCATTGAATGACCATCTTCTTCCATGGAAAAAGATGCTAAACTTAGCTGGGTAGTTCATTCTTGGTTGCAGTCCTTGGTCTTTTGCCTTACGGAATATCAGGTTCCAGGCCCTTCTATCTTTTAATGTGGAGGCAGCCAGATCTTGGGTGACCCTTATTGTGGCACCTTGGTATTTAAATTGTTTTTTTCTAGCTGCTTGCAGGATTTTCTCCTTTGTGTGGTAATTCTGCAGCTTAGCCACAATATTCCGTGGTGTTCTTTTTTTAGGGTCTATTTCAGAAGGAGTTCGATGAATTCTTTCCACATCTACTTTCCCTTCTGTTTCTATTATCTCTGGACAGTTCTCTTTGATAATTTCCTGTAAAATAGAATCTAGGCTCTTTTTTTGGTCATAGTTTTCTGGAAGTCCAATAATCCGCAGATTATCTCTCCTAGATCTATTTTCCAGGTCTATAGATTTTCCCAGTAAGTATTTGACGTTGTTCTCTAGCTTCTAATTTTTTTTGTTTTGTTTGACTGATTCTTGGGTTCTCTGTGAATCATTCATTTCTATTTGTTCCATCCTGACTTTTAAGGAGTTATTTTCTTCTTTCACAGTTTTTAGTTCTTTTTGTAAATGCCCAATTTCGTTTTTAAATGAATTATTTTGCTCTATTGAATTTTTTTCCATTTCCCTAATTTTTTTTTTTTGAGAATTATTTTCTTTTTCTAATTCAGAAATTCTATTTTCTTGAGACTTTTTTATCTTTTCCAATTCAGAAATCCTACTTTCCTGTGTTTTTTTAACCTTTTCTAATTCACTAATTTTGTTTCCCTGCATCTCCTGTGAATTCTTTATTTTTTCCAACTCCAATTTCAGGACGTTGTTATTCTCTATCATAACTTCCCTTTCTTTTCCCCATTTTTCTTTAATCTCCCTCATTTTTTTAAGAGCTTCTTCTAGGAGAGAGTTATGTGATGGGGGGCAGGAATCGTTCCCCTTTAGGTTGTTATCTTCTGAATCTTTGCTGTTAACTTCCTCGGGGTTGGATACCCGCTCTTTCTCTGTATAGAAGGAATCTATAGTTTTTCTAGCTTTTTTGCTCATACTTAAAAAATGTTTTGGGGTCTGTCCCTGGGGTAGGAAATTATTTACTTCTTTACCAGCTTCCTCCCAGACGGGATGGATGCAGCGGCCCCTGCGCCGGAGCTAAGAGAGACCTCTGGGAGAGAGTTCCCCACCCCCTCCCTGGAAGTGCCTCAGAGGTGATTAGCACTACTGTGTTTCGAGGGCGTAGAATAGTGAAGACTGTAGGAAGCCCAGCGTATGTGTCCAGGTGGGGAGTGGATGTCTGCAGCAGGTGACGTGAGAAGCCCCTGTGCTCAGACTGGAAGTGTCTGCCAGAAACCGCGGTCCCTAGTTCAAAGGTTCCGCTTCTCTGGGACTTCCTGGAGCTGAGTTCCACTCCCTCCAGCTAAGCTAGGCAGTGTGTGTTGCCTTGGGCCGTATCTACCCACTTGTCAGTCTCTTAACTATTCTCAGGAGGGAGCTGTGGCCACACCCCCTGGTGCCGAGTCAGCTGAGTCACCCCCCAGGATCGGGGAAAATCTAATCTGAGTTTTAAAATATTTTGGCTTTCTCTTCTGAACTGCTAAATAATTAGCAGAGAAGAGCTAACAGCCTGTGTCAGATTCCTTTACGTCAGTGGCTTCTCTGATCCCAGAGCCCTTCCCAGCGCAATGGGCGCAGTGTGCCCCTACCCCACCGTCTGTGCTGGTCTTTCTTATTCCTCCCCTGAGAACTGACCTTTCCTGTTGAAACTCCAGATTCTCTTCAGCTGGTAAGTCGTGCTTCCAGTCCTTGTGGTATCTATCAGTCCTGAGCTAATTTTGAGACTTAATTTATCTAATTGGTTGTGAGGGAGTGAGGACGTTCACTGAGTCGTGTGTTTCTTCTCCTCCATCTTGGCTCCGCCCTTTTTGTTCTTTACACATGTCACTGACTCTGTCTTTGCTCTGGTGGTCCTCCATGCATGGAATACACTCTTTGTCTATCTCCATTTCATCAGCCTACCTCTATTCCTTTGCAACATAGGCAAGCACCATCTGCGGCATCTAGGCTTTTCTGATTCTTTCAATTGCTGGTTCCATCCTTAAAAACTACCTTATAGTTAACCATTCTGTATTTATTAACTTTACATTTATACTATCAATATTTTATGTATACTTCTCTCCCTCTTAGAATGTAAATTCATTTAAGTAAGCATTGTTTTATTCTTTATATTTGTATTTCCAAAGCTTAGTACAGTGTCTGTCACACAAGTAGTTGCTTAATAAATGCTTGTTGATTGATTGACCAGACAAGGCCCACGATGATTCAAATATTCTATTATCCCATAATCAGTTTTATTCATTAAGATTCTTATAAATCACTATCATCCTACATATACTCAAAAACAAGCACCTCATGGACCACTGAAGATTTTTAGAGAACTATCAATGTAATATGAAATGCAAGTATAAGTGTAGTCACAAATGATAGACAACTAAACAAAATAAAAGTCAAGTGTTGGCTGTAAAGTAAAGCAGTTCTAGTTTTTCAAATATGGTCATTTTGTTGGGACTTATACTGTGAGGGTAGTAAGAATTATCTCCACTCTGAATTTCTGAGTGGACATCTAGCACATCATGCTTGATTAATAATTGCCTAACAATAAGCATTTGGGGGGGGTGAAAACAAGGAACTTTGAGGAACATTCAAAATAAAGACAGATGATGACACTTAAAAAATTCCCTCGCAACAAGAAACATAGAACCTAAATGTGAATGCAAGGGTGATAATGACAATGATGATAAAGAAATAATATTAAGATAAACATTTGCCTCATTTCTAATTCCATCTGAACTCCATTTTTTAAAATGAGAAGAATGAAATGATCATAATAATGAGTCATTTTTTTGAATACTTCAAAATCTGCAAAGATAATTCTTGTCATTTATTACCTTATTTAATTTTTATAATAACCCTGGGAGAGAGGTACTATATCCACTTTATAGGTGGAAAAGCTGAGGCTGAAAAAAATCCATAGGATCAATACCCTTTAGGGGAAAAAAATATCAGTTTTTCCCCCAAGTTATCTCTTCTTCCCTTTAACACCTAGTCCTCTACTCTTCTGAAAAAGATCCTTTGTTACAGGCATCAAACTTTTTAGAACAAAGAATTCAGGTGATTTTAGCAAAAGAGCTATTGCTCTCGTGTTCAAGGATATCTTTCTAAGTTGGGAGTTCTTAACCTGAAGTCATTTGCTTAGCTTTTTAAAAAGTATTTTGATAATTGTAATCTTTGTATTTAATTAATTTAAAAACATTATTCTGAAAATAATTGCATGAGTTTCATGAAAGAACTAATACAAAAGAGGTTAAGGATTCTTGTTTTTAACTTAACTTTATGATGGAAGAATTTAATTCTGTCAGATAGCTCATTCTAGCTTCACATAAACATTCTCTTCTCCTCTTGGCTTAATCTCTAAAGAATATGTAGAACTTAGTCATTATCCATATAAAGATTAGCACCCTAGGTTTAGGGATCACCCAAATTATCAATTTCAGCACTTATTCCAGTCTCCTGGAAAGGCATAAAGACAAAACTAAGATTAAGGGATCAGGACATTACTTCCTGTGGTAGGAGAAGAGTATTCTTTCTGGGGTCAGAAGACCTGAGTTTGAATCTTGAATCTTTTTCTTAATATCTGAGTGACTTTGAACAGATCATTTCTCTTCCCTTCCCTCAGTTTGCTCAACTATAAGACTAAATGACCTGTTCAGTGTCTTTTAACTCAAAAGCAATGACTCTATGATCATACTAGTTTGGCCACATTCCCTTCCTTTTATTTGTATGTTTAGGAGCAGAACCTTTGAAAAGGTTTTGAAACAAGAGCAAGATATCCATCCAGGGCTGGTGGGTGAATGATTGATGGACTATGGTGAAGAGAATGAAGCACAATAGATAGAACAATTTATGTTCTGAAGCCACGTTAGAATTGGCAGCTCTATAGCTATTTCTAGAGTTATATAGGGTCAATAAATTCATGTGTGTTTGCTCTTGCTTTGATAATCTGAGACTTTAGCAGTATTTTGATATTCCTAGAGGAAATTTTGAGTGGAAACATGAGTCAAAGAGTAATTTGTGGAATGCCCCCATGCTGAAACTAGATCTGGAATCCAGGGACTAAAACAATGATTATTATCATTATTGTTATATTACATTTGAATAATGTTTTATACTGTCCAAAGAGGTTTTATATCCATTATCTCAATGGTCCTGGTTATTAGGACTTTTTTCCATATTCAGATTATCTTGCATTTTTATTTGTGTATTATAACTTTCCTCACTGTAGAATGTAAGCTCCAAAAAGGACTGCGGTTTTGTTTGCTTGTTTTTGTCTTTGTATTAGTGGTGACAGCATAGTAGGTACTTAATCCATGTTTACTAACTTCAAACAAATTGATTTGAGACCCTTACAGCATATAACAGAGAAGGCTACTTGGAACAGATTCCAGAAGCTAACAATAAGAATTACATACATTATGTAAGAATATTTGTTTCAAAAGTTTCTTCTTCCAAATATTCTTTTTTGAGAGATCTAAGATAGAAAATATGAGTTGTTTTGACTACTTTTCAAGTTAAGTTAGTGCAATCAAAAAATAAATGAAGTGGTTCTAGAAATGGATATATGTGCTCTCATTAAAAAAAAAAATAAACTGCTTTATTTATATCCTATTGCATCTGGAAGGAACAGTTCCATGTAAATCCATTTCTCAGGCAAAAAAAATTGCACAAAACCATGAAAATGCAAAAGTTGGATTTTAATTCACTTTGTTATACTAATTAAGCTACCGCTGGTGAAAAAAAAATGTTGGTTACTTCCTTTCATCTTTGTATTTTTAAATGGATCAGAAAACAATAAACATAAGCACTGCTTGTTTTCTAATTTAGTTCTATAATAAGTAATTATATTTCTGTCTTAATTTGACTTATTTTGTTTTCTAGGGTGAACAAAAATGTTTCATTTGTGATTCTAGATATCCATATAATCCATATACACAAGCCAACAGCCATGCAATCGAGAATGTCATTACAACATTTGAATCAGATAGAAAAAAGAAATGGTGGCAATCTGAAAATGGTACTATTTCATTATGTACTTTTTCATTTTTACATATTTTAATTATTAATCAACCCTCATTAAAGCAGTTTTTAAAAATAATTTTAATATTATATTTGACTAGAATAAAAGAGGCAAAGATCAAAGAGCCATGTGTAGATAGAAAACTTACAAAAATTTAAGGAAAGATTAATTTCCATTAGAAATATAGCTCTTTGAAAGCAGTGACTGCCTTTCATATCTTTTTGTATTCCTGTTGCTTAGCACAATGTCTGATTTATTGTAGGTATTTAATAAATGTTTATGTATTGATTGATCAGTAATCTCTTAGTTGGATACATTCAATTGCTATATGTATGTTAAAAGAAATTCTGTGTGTAGCACTCTCTTGGGGCTTACCCAACCAAATGGAACTTGAAGTCACAGATTGGGGTTCCTAGAAGTTCAATCACCTATACTACTCTTCTCAGTATTCTCAGATTGATGGGCAGGGTTTCTATTACAGCTGTTCTATATAGTGTGTTTCTCCTATTGAATCAATTACAAAAATATTTTCTAAACATTGATAGTAAGAACAGTTGATATGAAAAATCCCTCTAAATTTGGGGTACCCTCCCTGCTGCACTATCAGACGTACTGGGACACCATGTAAGGACCATGTGTGACAAAGGAGTATCTCCTAAGTTCTGGTTAGTGAGAATCCTTTGCTTCCTTCATACTATCTTCATGAAGTTCCCCTTAGATAGAGCTTTCGTCTGGGCTCTAAGGATAGTGTGTTTCTACAATTCATAGCTATTGTTCTCTCTGCTATAAGAGTTTATACTCCCTGGAGCTGTCCCCTTGGATCTTTTTATAGCTGGATCCAATTTTTGTCCTCAGTGAATCTTTTACTACCCCTGGCTGAGTGTGCTGCTAACTACTGATCCAATATCTCCAATTATATGGTCAATGAAAGAGGGGAAAGTTTAAGGAGGGTATAACACTCTATTCATCCCTAATCCTCCTTCTGATGCCTTTTGCTCAGGCACAAGGGTCAGCTTCCTTAGGGCATCCCTAAACACAGAATTCTCTTCCACTCTCCTTCAGAGAGCTAGCTTCATGGTTAGCTTGTTTCATTCACCTATTAACTATTTCCTTCTTGATCCAATAAAAAAGGTTCAAAGATGACAAATTATAAGGTCTAACCCATCTAATTTACACATTTCAAATTTCATTATCTTGAATTTTCAGAAATCAGGTTGCAGGTGGAACCTTATCCTTACATGTGTGTCATTTTTCCTTAAAAATAATAGAAAAATGTTGAAAAAAATCCCATATGAAATGAATTGCCACATAATGAATATACCTATGAAATTCTATGGAATCTCATAGAAGCAGTATTTATTATTGTCTACCCAGGGTATATAATTCACTACTTTTTTCTTATTTAATGACATAGATAAGCAAGAGAAAGTGGAAAAAGATAATGTAATTTTTTTTCTTACTACCTTACTATCTTAGCTCAAAAAAAAAAAAAAATGAGCTAAATACAAATGAACTAACCATGAAACCAGAGCTTCACCTTGATTAATGGCCTACTATATCATGTCCAATTCAGTTTTCTCTCTTCATTGTTGGCACTCAACTATTTTTCCCATCATTTCTTGAGGTCAATAATTATGTTTAATCTCACCCAGTTCTCCCTCCTGTTCCACAAGGAGAAAATATGGTAAGGTGATATGAATAGGCTCTGGGTTCAAATGTCGCCTTTAATATATTTTACTCAGTTTCATTTTAAAAATGTGGGAATTGAATGAAATGACCTTGGAGGTTCTATACTTATAGATCTTCTAGATCTATATTTATAATGTCATAGTTCTATAATCTGCCTTTGTTAGATTCAAATCTCTCTTTCTTTGGCCTGAAACCCCTGCTGTCTTTTTGGCAATCCTAAGAAATGCTCCTGCATTACTTGGATCCTTCTTAATTATACCTCTTTGCCTCAGTTTCTAAGCTATCTTCAGATGCTGAAAATACTTCCTCTAGAGCAAGAGTTCTTAACTTGGGGTCCATTGACTTAAAAAATATACTTTTATAACTTTTCTTCAATATAATTATTTTCCTTTGTAGGCTTTTATTGTATGTTAAACATATTAAAATGTTATTCTATGTATATTATTTTTATGTTTACTTATTTTATTTTATGCATATTAAAATATGATTCTGAGAGGAATCCATGAGATTGCCAAAGGGGTGTCTGAGATTCTGTCTGTCTGTCTGTCATTCTCTCTCTCTCACACACACATACACACACACAGAGTCCTGCATGGTAGTTATTCCATTTGTTCCTCAGCAACTTTTGACATCATTTTGGGATGATGATCTTAAGCTGATGTGTGAATTATATACCTCCTAAATCTGCATCTCTTCAATAGAAATGTATTCATCCAGCTTTCCAAAAAAAAAAATATATGATTTACCTGTTGTGTGCAGAACACTTATGCTAAACTCTGGGGAAGATGCAATGTTTGGATAAGACACAGTCCTTCTGTGGATTTAAAAGCCATTTATATCTAATTAATTAGGTCCTGTCTCTTTAGAAAAGGAGAAATACATCCATTCTCCCACCTATGACAGAATAGTAGACTACTCCTTCTTTCCCATTTGTTGACAATACTGCCACACAGTGGTATTCTGCCACAAAGATGGATTGTAGCCAGAGACTGGACAAGTCCAGCAAATCTTATACTCAGATTTTCATTCCAGGAGCACAACTAGGGTCCTAGCAATGCACTCTACTACTATTTTTTTAAAAATAGTAAACTGCTTTAATTAGCTGTTTTTATCTTATTTGTCTTTTTAAAAATTACTATAAATTCCAGATACAGAAATTACATAGTAAGTTATTGCATATGACTATAACTGATTTTCTCTTTCTTAATTTCTCTTTAGGTCTTGATAATGTCAGCATCAGACTGGATCTAGAGACACTGTTTCAATTCAGCCATCTTATAATGACTTTTAAGGTATAGGTGTCTAAGATCTGATCCTTCCCTTGGACAATAACCATTGAACACTTATTTCATCTATTCTATTTCTCTATAGTTTATAGTGCTACATAAATCCAAACTTAAACCATCTTATCTTTATATTCTCAATTAAAAGAAAAGAAACTTTACGTTAAGGAATGGGTGTGTATGACTGAGAGGGAAAAATCTTTAAAACGTGCTATCTAAAAAATATAGATGTATACATGTATTGTTATAAGAACTTATTTTCTTTTATTTTCCAATAAGGAGAATGAGAGGACCAGGTTGGAAGGGAGGAAGAACAAAAAAATGGAAGAAAAGGAAGTAGAAAAGGAAGTCACTGAGGCATCTTTAAAGAAAATAATAAAAGTAGGGAAGAGAATAGAAAGAAGGCCAGAAGGAAGCATAGACAAGCAAGATAACGTTGAAAGCTGAAGTTTGAATTTATTATATCCTTAAAAAGAAAAGCAAGCTATACATAATAGAGATCAGTAGTTTCATGCACAATTCTCTTTTAGTCTTCTTTTATGAATGTAGAAATTGTATTTGGTTTTTAAGTTCAGAAGTGTGTATGTGTAGGACCCTGGGGATTAGAACTATAGAACATGTAAGCTGAAAGGGGTTTAAGAACC
This sequence comes from Sminthopsis crassicaudata, assembly GCF_048593235.1. NCBI lineage: Eukaryota > Metazoa > Chordata > Mammalia > Dasyuromorphia > Dasyuridae > Sminthopsis > Sminthopsis crassicaudata. The sequence continues at coordinate 140,867,584 of NC_133621.1, forward strand.
TACCCCCAATCCCCTCATTTTATGGATAAAGAAAATATGGTCCAGAGAGATAAGGAGACTGTCTTAAAGTTATAGATCCATTTATTGGCAGAGATGGGACCAGAGGCCAAATCTTTCAAGTATTTGTGTAGTGCCCTACTGCTACTACATGAGAAAAAAGATAGAGGACCTGACAGATAATTAAGCAGAGGATATAGGAATGTGAATGTAAAGAATTGGAGCTTATAAGGATTAGGAGACAGAAGATTAAAGGAGATTCAAGACTCCCTGTCAAACTATTGTGATGAGAAAACCAAATCCTAGGGTTCTAATCACAATGTACCCTTGGATTTACAAAGGATCTTCCTTACCAAATATTCAAAGCTTGGGTTTAACCATCAGTCATTCTATAGCCCTCACCGTGAATAATGTGGAATAGAAAATCTTAGAATTCGATTTAAGGTTAACACTAAATTCCACCTTTCTGAAGAAGTTTGTTGAAATCCTCTTTCACAGACTTTCCGACCTGCAGCCATGTTAGTTGAGCGATCTGTGGACTATGGCCAAACGTGGAAAGTTTTTAGATATTTTGCAAAAGACTGTGCTACATCTTTTCCCAACATCCCATCTGGCCAAGCACAAGGAGTGGATGACCTTGTTTGTGACTCCAAGTATTCTGATATTGAGCCCTCTACTGAAGGAGAGGTACAATTCATTTGGATTTCTTTTGTTCAGTCTTATCCAATTCTTTGTGACCCCATTTTTCTTGGCAAAGGTATTGGAATGGTTTGCCCTTTTCTTTCTCCAGTACACTTTACAGATGAAGAAACTGAGGCAAATGGGATTAAGTGACACTCTTAAGGTCATACATACAGCTAGTATCTAACTAAAGCCGGATTTGAACTCAGTTATTTCTGACTCTATACCTGGCACTCTAGCCACTTTACTACCTAACTCTCCCTTGGATTTCTTTTATTTAAATTGAATTCTATTTTCTATCTATATGGTTGAAGTAGATCTGGGGGAGAAATATTTGGCTTGTTATTATTGAAACTTCAACTGTTCCGGCTTTAAAAAAAGATGAAAAGTTTGATATTTTGATATTAATCCTAAATTCATCTAAAACACAAATTTATGATAAGAAATAATCTTGAAGGCAAAAGAGGAGGGGTAGAGATACTGGACAAAATCTAGGCAATATAAAAACATATGTGTGTATGTTATGTATATACATATATACTATATACATATAGTATATAGTATGTGCAGTATAAAAGCTATACCGTGCATAAAGGCAATATATCTATGCAATACCAAATTTGACTCTCAGATCCTAGATGTGTGACCCTGAGCTAGTCATTTAACCTCTGTCTACCTCAGTTTCCTCATATATAAAATGAGGGTAATAATAGCACTTACTTCCCAAGGGTGTTGTGAGAATAAAATAATATTTGCAAAGTACTTAGCACAGTGCCTGACACATAGAATGCACTTAATAAATGCTTGTTTCTTTTCTTCCTTCTCTTTATACCACACAGTCTCTTATTTATGTTTACAAAATATGAACCATATTCATTTCTTACTCTCTAATTTAGTCTCATTTTCTTTTAGAGCATTCTGAGTAGCCGAGGTGCAGTGAGTAGGCATTTTGTGTGTTCAGACAGAGTTTCATTAGGGTTGAATCTTGCAGTTATGAATGTGAACTAAAATATTGATAGTTTGTACATCTTTATTTTATAGGTTGTTTTAAAAGCTTTGGATCCCAGCTTTGAAATAGAAAATCCTTACAGCCTCTACATAAAGGGTATGAGTAACTTCGGACTTTTAATCCTTATCTATCCTTACTGATACATTTTGGTGGTGTTATGGTCTTGCTCTTTTGGCACATCTTATTCTTTCTTATTCTGTATTCTATATTCCAATTTGATACCATATTTAGTTGTATCTTCTCTAAATATTTTAAAAGAAGTTTGTCTTTTACATTATTCATTCTGCTCAGGCCCAGTGGAGCTGGTTAGGCTGCATTGCATTAGTCACGAAGACCCAAAACCAGAATAAAGTAAATATGTCAAAACTTAATTTTGTTTCAATCCTATGTAAACCATTATCAGGAAAGGAATGGGAATAAAAATGCTTAATTTTATAATAATTGTTATTGCCAAGTATTGTATTTTAAAATGAATATTTGAACATTTTATCAATAATATACACAATAGAAATTGGCAGGCAAACCTTATTTCATTTTCCTTAAGTTCTTCAGTCTATCTCTTTTTTTTATTCTCTTGCGGATTGTTGTTTTCAATCCAGGTGCACCATATTGGTGGGGAACTAGAGGCTTGTGCTTATAGTTGTGTATCCTTGTTAGGTGTTTGTATTTAGCAAAAGAGAGATTTTTTTTGTTTGCTTTTACTATTTGCTTCATTAATTCAAACTCTCCAAATCCTAACCTTGCATTTGGGTGTACTCAACCTAAAATTCCTGTTGGCTAAGGAAGATGTTTTGCACAGATGTAGCTTATATGTCCTTTTGGTTCATTTTCCTTGTTCTAGATCTAGTGACTCTAACAAACCTAAGGATAAACTTTACCAAACTACACACTCTGGGGGATACATTGCTTGGAAGAAGACCAAGTGATCCCCTTGATAAGTATTACTATGCTCTCTATGATATGGTTGTTCGGGGAAGATGCTTTTGCAATGGTCATGCTAACAAATGTGGCCCCACACAGGATGTCCGGGGAGATGTCTTCAGCCCACCTGGAATGGTAAGTTTCAGACCCTCCTGATATATTTCCTTTCAATATCCTGACAGATCAGCATTGACATAAATGCATATTGCCCCTGAATTGTCCTGAAATCAGCAGGAAAATGCCTGTTCTTTGAGAGAATAGATAGAATTCAAATTGGCAACTCCTTTGGGGCATAGATTTTGAACTCCCAAATATCCCTCTAATACTTCTGTATGCAAAAAGATATTTTAAAAAATTCTTCCTTCCTTGTACCCCATTCAATAAGCATGAGAATGAAAGTACACACACACACACACACACACACACACACACACACACACACACACACATATCCAGCTTGATTCTTTTGCAATGTTAACAGTTCTGAACCAACAAGAGAATAAAAGAAAAGTATTTCAAGACTAGAACTGTTCTTTCAAGAGGCAGGAATGGGGATAGGGAGGGAACTTCACATTCATTTACTCAATCATTTGTTGAAGGACTTATTGCCTGGGTAGTTTTTGTTCTGTCCTGGACAGTGTTGATAATAAAGTGGGTCTCTGTTTTTTAAATCAGTCCCTTTGGGAATTTGGCCAGTTTGCCAGAGTTTGATCACCTCTAAATAGACTGATAAAATCTAGTTCCTGCACCTACATAACCAAAAAATAAAACAAAAAACAAAGCCTGGCATCTCTGGTGATCCCAGCAAAGGGCTACCATTAGCAAAGACTCAGCCTCCACAGCTGCCCAGAGAACTCACTCCTGCCAGACCTCTTATCTGTAGCCATTACTATCAACAGATGCAAGCAAAGCAACTTTCAAGGGTAAAGGTTTTTTTTTCCATGTTGTGGATCTTTCTGATTCTTGTCATTTGCCTTGAAAAACTGCCACCATTATGAAAGTACAACATTCTGTTTTCAATAGGCTCTATTGTCCATACATTAGTACTCCAATAGCTTCCAGCCTCAATGGCAATCCAGGAACACAGATCCCAAGCTATCTCTGATAGCTGATAAGATTTGACAGTTGCTATATCTAAAAACTGCAGTGCCCTGATGCCTACCTGCTGATGAGCCACTTCACAGTCTAAGTGAAGTTGGTTCACAAATGAAAGAAACACCAGGAAAAAAGCCCTCTATCATAGGCTGGACCCAAAGCCTTTATAGGCTGGATATGGCTTAATAGCACCTGCTGGGAGCTGGAATCTTTATTATTTTTAAAGTGGGAAAACAGAGAAGTAAAGAGTGAGAAAAGAGTAAAAAAAAAAAGTCATTTGGGACATCCTTAGGAGGACCTGAGTAGATGCTAATAACTTCATGAAGCTAATGTGAACCTAATATTCCTTCAGTCAGATGCACAGCATTTATCTCCTTTCTTCCTAGTTACTGTCTTGTCACAAATAATTTTGCCAGGAGAGTCATTTTACAATCAGATGTACCCTTGACCTTGATGAAAAGTTAAGGTAGAATCCGTTTATCATGTTGTATATTGATTTTGTCATTAATTCTGATGCCTTAGTCACATTGGCAGGTAAATATTCTTCCTGTACTATACTCCTCCCTATAGTAACATCAAAATGAACTATAAGGTTCCATTCCTATGAGACAAGAAGGGATAGATAGAAAAAAATGCAAAAAGAATTTTGCAAAACTGAAAGTACTATATAAATTTAAGTTATTGTTGTTGCTATTCTTTTCCATCTTAGAAAGAGGAAAATCAAGACATTCAGAAGTGACTGCCCCAGTCCAATTTCTAGTACAGTTCTCTATCTGTATTAAAAATAGTCATTCACTAGTCTGATACAGTGTGCCTTCACAAGTACATAAGATGAGCCACAGCTCTGAAACGTCTATCAAAAGATAATATTTTTCCATTAAAAAGCCACCAAAACAGAAAAATCCTCTTTTATAAAATACTTATTTCTTTATCTAAACCAGGTTCATGGTCAGTGTATCTGCCAGCACAATACAGATGGTCCAAACTGTGAGAGATGCAAGGAATTCTTTCATGATGTTCCCTGGAGGCCAGCTGAAGGTCTCCAGGATAATGCTTGCAGATGTGAGTGAAAAATATATACTCAGCTTATTTTTAGGGTAGGATGTAAGTTCATGAACATCTGATATACATGTTCATATATACATACATAGAAGTTCAAGTATGGTCTTTCACAAAGAAATGGTGCTATAATTCCTAAACTTCCCGAGAAGGTTTTGCAACTCCAATTGTTCCAAGTTCTGCTTTAAATTTCTCAAATTCTTGAAAGATGAATTTTTAACTCAACACTTTTTTTTCAAAAAAAAAAAAAAAAAAAAAAAGCATGCCAGATGGTACAGTACATCGAGCATCAGCTCTGGAGTCAGGAGGACCTAGTGTTCAAATCCAGCTTCATATAAGCATATGTGTGTATTCTGGACAAATCATTTAAACCTGATTACCTCTTTTAAAAAAAAAAGTCATGCTGTCTTGTCCTTTTTTGCAGAAAGAATATAAGCATTATACAAGTGGAGTAAATGATGGTGGGATGTCACAGTTCTAAGAAAATACACACAAATCCCAGTTACTTCTTCAAATGCCATATAGTTATCCCATCCAGCTGCATGAAACTGAGCTTATCTCACTTTCTAACAGAGAGATAAGAATTCAGAACATGAGCAAGGCAGACTTTTGCATTACTATAAATAATACTATCCCAGAATTGTTATGAACATGCAAAATAAAGCCAAAGGCTTTCACTCAGCTTCCTTTCTTCAGTTTTATATTAAAAAGCTTAGAAAAGATTCAAGGAACCCTAGTAATCAGGGCATTAGAAACCAGACTTGTGATTTTACTGGTATAAGGAAGTCCCAGATGAGGAAGCTCCCTCCACCAATGCAGATAGGCACGCTTTCATCTATTTTGTAGTCTTAAGAGAATTGCTGAGGATGCTAGAAAAGTTAAGGGACTTGCCAAGTAATGCCCTAAATTAACGAAGGAAATTTCCTTCCAAGAAATACCTCATACAAAAATAAAGACACAAAAAAGTATAGTATACCAAATTCTTCTAAGTGTGATATTAGAAAAGCATGTGTTTAAGAAAACTTGCTATCTCAAGGAATTTAAACATTTTAAAAAATGATAAAGCAAGAATTTATATTATGAAAGTTAAAATATGTTTAATCCTGTTTTGATTGAACAAAAAGATGGACTGTATGAAATGTATAACTTCCAAAGTATTTAAAATATGATTAAGGAGTTTTAATTTAATATTTTATCTTTTTAATATCTATTGATCACAACCTAGACTTAGAATTATAGTTTCATAGTTTACTAGGACTAGAAGGGATCAAAAAATGTGATCTAGTCCAATTCCTTGAATTTTTAGTCCATCTTGAAAAGAAATTCTTTCCAGAGATAGAGGAGGGAATTGCAATCCAAAGACTTTTCTTCTAAGTCAGACTTGTTAATTAATTTACTGAGATCTGCAAAAGTTTAATTATCTTTCTTTCCCCCTCCACAGCATGTAATTGTAATGGCCACTCAGAACGCTGTCACTTTGATATGTCCCTGTACCTCTCAAGTAACAGTGTCAGTGGTGGAGTGTGTGAAGACTTTCAGCACAATACTATGGGACAACACTGTGATCAGTGCAAACCTCTGTTTTATAGAAATCTCTTCAAAGAAATTTCAGATCCCCATGCTTGCATTCGTGAGTAGGCTGCTCTTTGATCTTCAAAAAACTAACAGTTTTTAACCTTAAACAAGCATTTCCAAACTCTGCTGTATCAGGAATGTAACTAGGGTGGGGTAAATGGGGCTTTAAACCAAAGTTGCAAAATTTAGAGGGTATAAAAAGTTAAAACAGGCTCCAGCTACATAGAAACTGCTTTGGTGACTAATTTCCCCCTCCCCCTCACTCAACTGACTGTTTATTGATTGCTTCTTATTTTATTTTCACATCATGAGTTACAAAACTGATTTAAAAGAACAGTTCATACTGTTTGCCCAAAGTATATTTCATGTAGCTTATCCAGAGTGCCAAATTTACTAGTTATGGCAGCTCTGCAGGGGATGAGAACATTTTTTCTGGAGACTTTCCTTCTTCAGACAATAATTGAAGTGGCAAGGACCTTGAGCCAAACAATATGGTTTCATTCTGGTATGTCCAAGGAAGACTGTTTCTCTTGGTAAGTCCTAATCTATACAACTTCAAATTCAAGGACAGCAATTAGTCTAAGAACAAGTCGGCATGAACCAGATCCTTCAGATGAACTCGGGAAAATATCTGAGTTTGAGTGAAACATTGCCTTTGGACAGACAATCCATTTTTCATGTTAAGGTACTGCCAAGCCATAGCTTTCTGTTGTGTGTTTATTATTAACCAGTTTTTCTTATCATGTAGTTAAAACAGAAATTCTGACAACCCCTTTGACCACAATGATTGCATACAATCTTTGCCGGCTTCACCCCACTCCCATCTGCATATACTCATTCACTTTCACATATGTTAACAGTTTGGCTTAAAGTCTAAATTCCTAAATGAAATTAAATTCTAAATTCTTAAATTCTAAAGATGATTGAAAAATAGCTTGCTAGGAATCTCAAATTTCCAGCTGTTCTTGGCTGGGTGTAATTCAACTCAGCAATTTAAATTCCATATTGATACAAAATGAAGCCATCATAGGTTATTAAACACTTAGTAAAAAGGCATTTACTTAGCAATGGTAGGGGAAGAATATTAAAATGTGTCTACATTGAGTTATGAATTGACTCATCTGAGTGAAACTATTCTGCCTTTAAGTTGCCCATCATAGCCAAACTTCAGAGCTATTCTGTACTCAAGAGATCAGGAAATGATACCAACAGCCTGAAATTTTAGTTCCTTGAGCCAAGGTGGTTTCAGGACCTTTTTAAGGAAAAACTTACCTAGCTTACATGGAATCAGGTAGGTAGAATTTTTGTTCTCACCATGCCAACTATATAAACCAATTTCTTCCTATGGGGGAATAAAGACTATAATGTTTATACATTCACTTCGTGGAATTGTAAGGAAAATTATATGTGAATTAATATTATTATTGTCAATTAAACTGTCAAAAAATATTTCTTAAATGTCTACCATGTGCCAGTCACCATTCTTGTACTAGGGGAAAAAAAACAATATAAAACAAGCCTCTATACTATATCGCATGAAATTTATATTCCCAGTGCCTAACATAATGTCTAATACACAGGAACAGGACAGAGAATGGACCTGTGATCTCATTGGTATTAGGAACTGCCAAATAAGAAAATCTCCTTTATTAATGTAGGTCAATCTTCTCAGCTACTTACGTTATTAGAAAGTTTCCAAAAGTGAGGAGACATTAAGTAATTTGGCCAAAGTCACAAAACACAATATGTCAGAAGTGAGTAAGTCTGGAATTGAGGCTCTCCTGACTTCAAGGTTAGATCTGTAGCCACTATTCTGCTTCTGGCACAAGTAGGCATTTATTAACTGCTTGCTGATTTATTAATTATTGTTGATTGATTAGTTTCAAAGAGGTCATACAAAAACTGGGCAAAAGAGTTTGGGTTTCTTCAGTAAAAATAAATAATAAGCTAGCTAGGATCCAGTTTCGATTCAAATTCCCTCAGGCATCTTGTATGTGTTTTTAAAAAATTAAAATTAAGTGTTTATTAAAGTTATAAACATTAAGTAATAATTTGAAATAAGTAAAGTGGTGGGGGTCATGAGGATGGTTGTTAGAGCCTAGATATTAGTTTGACTAGGTTTCAGATCAAAGATCAATTGGTTTCTAGATTTCTAGCAGGAATTTTTTATTCAACTTTAACACAAAAACCAAGGGTTCCATCAGTAGCCACATCTGTAATAAATATTCCTATAAATAATGTCATGTGGTGTTGATAGACATAATTGGCCTTGTATTCTTATATCCATGTAAGAGGGTTATTTCTAAGTGAAGTTAATCCAAAAAAGGATGCTTCCAAACTCTTTTTTTTTTTAATTGCATGGAAAGGCCCTCTGGAATTCAATTCTATTCTTTTTGTTTTGCTCTCAAAAAGAGTGGAGTCTGCTTCTTTTTGGACGGTCCTAAAATGAATTCATTTTTATCCTATTCTGGAGACAACTGGATCGAATTAGGAGGAAGTTGTGGTTTTGAAATGCTAAATAGGATCTGGTGCTGTTTTTCCATATTTGATTGTATCTAGAGAACATGAACACCATAACAAAAAATGAAGTAAAAACATAGTCATTTAAGTGAGTGGTTTGTTACAGTGATACTAGATAACTGGCCCAAATGAAGGTTTGCATCAAATGTATTAAGTTGAGTCATTGATATGAACAAAACCTTGGATTTCCTCATTTAAAAAAAAAATTTAATTAAGCAGATAGAAATTAGTTTCTATTAATTTAAGTTCACTTCTTTTAAAGAACAATCCCCTGGAGTTATACAAGTTTAGGTAAAGTTTAAGGTTACTTTCCCCTGAGAATAATGCTACCTCCCTAATGGCCACTGAATTGAGAAACTTTAGCCAAGTCTCCAAAATCCTATCAACTCACTTGGCACCTCACCAGCAAACTCTCCAAACAGATTCATGATTCCATCCTTCTAAGAACTAAACGCTCCTTTCCTTCTCAAAAAACAGTTCACTTGGATTATGCAAATTTCTATTTGAATTAGCTGATATAGCTATGTATATATTAACCTTAGCAAAGGGCAGTTGTTTTGTGGTGAGGAAACAAGAATTTTCTTAAAATTCCATTTAATCTAATGAACTATTTATTAAGATACCTAGTAGGTCTAAGGTACTATTTTAGGTAGTTGGGCTTCAAATTATAAAACAAAAATACAGTCCCTGCCCTCAAGAAACTTACATTCTCCTGAATCTCTTAAAATGTTATAAACTAGTTCTTTGACCATTAAATTTGTAACAAATACAGTACCAAAGTCTGCAAGGCACAATTGTTAGACTGACAAAAATGCATTTTGAGATCACTGATCATGAAATATTCACGTTCTGAACATATTCAACTGAAAAAAGTAGAATAATAAATACTTAAAATATAAATGCATTTCAAATAATCAGTATTTTGGAAGAATCAGTGACATATAAGGCTTACCTGTAAAACTCCAGTCCAAAATCCACTATAAAACTTCCACTATGTTACACCAGGTATTACCCTCAACCACTCAGTTAACTGTAAAGGAATGTACACAGGAGAAAGGACACAGTACATCAACTTCAGGTCTTTGTGGAAATAGTTTGAAAAATCGATATGTAAATATCTATGTTTCCAGCTTGTGAGTGTGATCCTGAAGGTTCATTGTCTGGTGGTATGTGTGAAAGTTATCCAGATCCAGTCCTGGGAATTGAGGCTGGTCAATGCCTTTGTAAAGATAACGTTGAAGGACCCCAATGTGATCGGTGCAAGCCTGGGTATTATGGACTGAATGCCAATGATCCTCTGGGTTGTCAATGTAAGTAAATAACTGACTAATTGTTTGCTTTTAATTATATCTCTTGTTACCAAAAACATTCTTCTTGAAGAGCCATGTTCTTAACTAACTAGCCTCTAAATTTCTCTGTTTCTGACATCAAAGGAAATTTTTGGTGATTTTCTAACCTTAACATAAAAAGTCACCATGCAAATTTTACTCTTCCTTTCCCTGGTAAAAGAAAAAAATGGGAAAATGTCCAGAAATGTAGTGCTACGCTTCGAAACACTTAAACCAGCAAACTGCTTTGAAGTCTTCCTAAGAGCTGTACCAAAATATACAGAACATCTAGAGGGGCCACAGATATAAATGAGCAAAAATGTACACAAAATTTATATATACCTGCGAAGTACATTCTTAGACAGCTTTGAAATCCTACTTTCGTAATTAAATCAAATGATAACATTTACATAAAGATTTTGGTATCTAAAATTTATTACTATTATAAAAATTATATTTATATTATAATTATGTTATATTACAAAAACTATATTATTATTGTTACAACTTTTAGGCTTTTTTTTTTATTTATAGTTTTCCATTTCCTCTTCTTTCCTACTCATTATTATTGATGCATGGAAATTGGGTGTCATAGTAGATAGAGCGTTGGCCTAGCAGCGAGGAAATTGTGAGTTTATCTTTAAAATACCCTGACTGTGTGAACTTTGGAAAGCAATTTTATATTTCATCATTCAGGACAACTCTTTAAGACAACAAGTTAGAGAAAAGGAGCTGACTTGAATTGGTATAAGGACTTTCCTCATATGCCAATGAAATCATATGTCTATTTCCTATCTTTATTGTAGATACAAATAATCTAAACCAAAATCTTGATATCAACAGAAAAACAAATGTTTATTTTTTTATTTATTTGTCAGGCATCTGCTGGAACTCTGTCTTCCCAGAAATCAGCCAGAGTCAGGCTGATCAAAAGTCTTTATTCTTGGTCTCTTGAGGTGGCAGTCAGGGGATTAGATCTAGTAATCTCCACACCACCTTCCTCTCTCCCCACCACCAGGAGAATGCCTCAATTTCCTCCTCCTACTCCACCCACACAAGTCACTTCCCCTTCTTTGTCCCACCAATTAAGTCAGCACAGAATAGTTGGGGAGGGTCAACCTTCAAACATGTTAATAGAGAATTGTCCAATTGGCAATTAATCTCACTTGCTCCATTATCCAAGTGCATTTGCTCAGTTCTAGCCCTTTATATTTTCCATTTTCTTTTGTTTTAGAACACAGGTGGTCACGCCATCCATGACTTTTCAGGGAGTGAGAACCCCAAAAAGGAGGTGATCACGCTCCCCCCTGACTTCTCAGGAAGGGAGATGAAAGCACTAAAAAGGAGATAATCACGCCCTCCCTGACATCTCAGGAAGGGAGATGAAAAGTACCAAAGGGAAGTGGGGATTGCTAGCAGGTTTCTGGGTTGAAGGTCTTATTAGAGACAAGTATGCCCAAACCCATCAGCATGGGAGTTATTACACAAGCACATAGCAATAACACAGAGGCTATTAGTGATGACTCTCCCCACTGTCAGTGCAGGCTCAATGAGGTGTAACAAACATGAATTGTACATGCAAGTAGTGATATAACAAACAATATAAATCTTGTAAAAGATTTCCAGAAGTACTAGAAGGAGGGTATGTAAACATCAGTCCCACATATGCCTTCTTCAGCAACCAAGAGATAGTCCAAAATCAATCTATTGTCCATTCCTTCACATGTTAGGGAATCCAATGATCCCCATAAGTTTTTGAAGTCCCGCAACAATCTTTTTGTATGTTAGGGAATCCAATGATTCCTACAGGTTTTGAAGTCCTGCAACAGTCTTATGATGCCTCAGAGAATCCAATGGACAAGGAGAATATGGCTCGTTGGTATCCATCTGATTCCTTCTCCATCTGTGGAGATACAAGCAAACCCTCTCCTCGAAGCAGTTAACCAATCTGGTCCCTTCCATTCACCACTTTCTGGGTCTCTCCACATGACCTGGCAATTATCTAAGGACAGTGGAGCTGCTCGCACTGGACACTGCCCTTCTGGTGGGTTGTAAAACCTGTCTGCCGGAGCCAGTGCATCTTTGTCAAAAATTAAAAAGTTAATGGTCTAGAAAACTAAATTTAGAAGTTCTCTAGGGTTACCTATGGCTCTCCCTTTCTTTTGTTTTTGGAGGAGTGTCTTAATATCTCTATTTCTTCTCTTTACTATTGCCTGCCCTTGAGGATTAAATGGTATGCCAGTGGTATGTAAAATCTTATACTGTGCACAAAATGTGCAAAATGTTTAGAAGTATATGCAAGTCCATTGTTTTTATTGCTTGTGGCACACCCATAATTGCAAATGCAATAAGGAATTCAGTGACCACTCGGGCTGTCTCTTTTACTGCTGGCATTGCAAAAGTGAATCCTGAAAAGGTGTCTACCACGACGTGGATAAAAGATAGATGACCAAAAGATTTATAATGGGTCACATCCATTTGCCAAATTTCATTAGGTCTCAAACCACGAGGGTTCTTCCCTGGAGGGAGGGTAGGAGCATGGAAAGGAAGGCAAGCTGTATAGGCTTTTACTATGCTCCTAGCTTCTTCTCTTATTATTCCAAATTGTAAACATAAAGCTCGGGCATCCTGATGATATTTAGAATGTGATTCTTGGGCTTCTTGAAATAAAGGAGTATTGGCCAACATAGTTAGAAGGCTATTGGCCTTTGAATTACCATCAAAAATAGGACCTGGAAGTCCACTATGAGAGTGGACATGCAAAATGTAAATCTTATCTGGATGCTTTCTCACTCACTCTTGAAGTTCCTTAAAGAGCTGATATATATTGGAAGCTACAAATTTTATTTGGGCTGTGGCAATTCTTTGTACCACACCTATTGAATAGGCTGAATCAGATATATTATATTTATGTCTCCCAGATAATAAGCAAGGGCTAGAATGCTTGCATACAATTCATTCTGCTGAGTGGACTGAAAAGGAGTTCTGATTACTCTCTTTATAGTTAAGTCACGAGTGTATACAGCACAAATATTACGTTTGGATGCATCTGTAAAGATAGTTGGTCCTTTAGGAGGAACTTTAGAAATCTTTTCTTCAAGAATCCATCGCCAATTATGTAACAGTCTGTTATCTTTAATGGAGACCCATGTGTAAAATCTGGAGTCATGGCTAATAAAATTTGCCACTCTGGAATGGTTTCACAGCACACATTAAGTTATGCATTAATATAAAAGGTGTATATTTTGTCATATCTTATGCCAGATAATTGTACTGCTCACTTAATGGCCTTTAATAAAATTCTAGCCACAAGCACTGGGTAAGGAATAAGGCTTTGTTCTGGTTGTGCTGGGAGGTTCACCCACTCTTCATCAAGGAGATGAAGAACTGCTGTGGGTGCCTCTTGTGTAGCAAAAACTGATATTTCCGAGGGTTTTTGAGTGACTCTTTCAACCACATTGGATAAAGCCAGTTCAACTTGTCTCAGAGCCTCTTGAGCTTCTTTTGTAAGCTGGCATGGTGAATTTAAAGCACTGTCTCCCCTTAAAATGTCATATAATGGTTGCAATTGATAGGTAGTCAAGTCTAGCACGGGACGCATCCATTGGATATCTATCAATTTCTGGAAGTCATTTAAGGTGTTTAGCTTCTCTGTTCTTAAGGAGAGTTTCTGTACTGTAAGCACCTTAGGATATACTTCATATCCTAAATATTAAAAAGGAGCATGTCTTTGAATCTTTTCTGAAGCTATGTGCAATTTATAATTCCTTAGTGTTTCTATGGTTTTTTGTAGACATGCTTCTAACATTTGTTCCTCAGGTGCACATCCCAATATATCATCCATGTAATGTAATAACATTTCTTTTGGAAATGCTTTTCTTACTGGAGTAAGAGCAGCAGCAACATACATTTGACACATAGTAGGGCTGTTTTTATTCCTTGTGGCAAAACTGTCCATTCATATCTTTTATAAGGCTCAGCTAAGTTAACGCTGGGCACTGAAAAGGCAAATCTTTTCATATCCTCCTTATCTAGAGGGATAGAATAGAAACAATCCTTAATATCTATAACCCACAGAGGCCATTCTCTAGGCAATTGAGTAGGAGGTGGAAGTCCAGGTTGAAGAGTTCCCATAGTTTCCATCTGTTCATTTACCTTTCTTAAATCAGTCAACATCCTCCATTTTCCAGATTTCTTTTTTACAACAAATACTCCAAGCACTTAGAGAAGGTTGTAAATGTCCTTGATCAAGTTGTTCCTGTACTATGTCTAATAAGGCCTGAATTTTATCGCTACCTAAGGGCCACTGTTCTATCCACACTGGTGTATCAGTTTTCCATTGGATAGGAACAGGTGAAAGTGTTGGCAGGCCTTCAACAGCAGCCCTGCCTAAAAAACAGAATTACTCATTTTTAACCCTAATTGTTGTAAAATGTCTCTTCCCCACAGATTCATGGGGATTTTTTCAACTATAAAAGGAGTAAAAACTCCTGTTTCACCTTCAAATACCCATCTTAAAGGATAACTAACTTCAGCTGGTATTGAGCCTCCTACCCCAGACATGTAGGTGTCTGACTTATTCTTTGGTCAGTGACTGAGCCAGTTGGTACCTCTAATAACTGTACGACCTGCACCTCTGTCCACCAGTCCTTCTAATGGTATGCCATTTATATTGATGGTAAGCATAGGTCGGTCAGCTGTCACATCTGCTGTCCAGTATATTCCTGGGTTTTGCTGCTTGGAGTCAGAATGTGGGTGACTGTCACCAGATTGCTTATTAGGGGTCTGTATCAATAAACCCGATGCTACTACTTCCCCTGGTTGATAAGTCACACATTGTCTACCTGTGTTAGTGACTGGGATATTATCTACACATTCCCCAGTTTCCCACATGTGTGTATGAATGAACACTCTTTTGTAAGTACTCTCAGGAGGTGAAATGGTCAAGCCTACTGTGTCTGGAGGCAAGGGATCCATAGGCTGGAGAGGAACAGATTTCACCTCTCCAGGGGGTATCTTAGTTGTCCCAGCTGCATACAACTCTATCCTCCCTAAGTGTAGTCCCTTTCTCCCATCATGTTGCTTCCTGGCTGACTGATTGTGTAATCCCTTTCTCTCATCAGATGGCTTTCTGGCTGATTGGTCATGTCTGAGTATTGGACTTGGAGGCACTCTCTGGGTGTGGCAGCAGCTGCCATCATGCCCCAAGTGTTTTTTGCCTGGGGCCCTGGAGCTGGGCCCCTCATCCCGTTTCCCTGAATCAGTCTACACTCTGAGGCCCAATGGAGTCCTCTGTTGCATTTTGGACATGTGGTTTTGGGTCTTGTTCTCCCAACCTGTTTTCTCACTCTGTCTCTATGCCAACATTGAGCTTTCAGATGGTTTACTTTACCACATTGAAAGCATTGATGAGTCTCTCTGGAAGTCCCTTGCCAAAAGGGACCCTGTCTTCCCATATTGGGATCTTGGGAAGTCTGCACCATAGTCTGGCTATAAAAGTTATTTGTGCCCATTGTGGCACAGCGTCTTATGATCTCCTCTAAAGGAGCATCCTTACGTAGTCCTAGTATAATCCTTCTACAAACCTCATTGGCATTGTCTCTAGCAAGTTGCCTTACCAAAGTGTCTGTTACTATATTTTCATCATTAGTCCATATGACAGCTGTCTGCAAATGTGCCACAAAATCAGCAAAGGGTTCGTTTGGTCCTTGTACAATTTTTTTAAAGGTCTCACCCTTGTTGTTTTTACTGGGGAGAGAAGCCCATGCTTTGATAGCAGCAGCAGCAATTTGCTCAAATGCTGCTATGAAGTAATTAATCTGTACTGAAGCTTCTGCATAAGAACCTACACCTGTTAGTAGTCACAGGTTATTGAAATATTAACTCCACTTTGACTATTTTGTTGGGCTTGTATCCTACAGAGCTCACTATATTCAGAAAGCCACAACAAGTTTTGTCCAGATTCTAAGCACACCCTTGTAATGGCTTTCCAGTCCCTAGGGGTTAAGACTTCATAAGCCAAATTCTGTAGTAACATCTTAACATAAGCTCATGTAGCCCCATAGAGAGTGCAAGCTTTTTTCAGGTCTTTGAGGATGTCCATATCAAAAGGAGTGTATCTTCTATTTTCTTGGCCTGCATTATACTGTTGAATCATGGGAAAAATTTGAAGCTTGAAATCACTATCTATTTCTTTTCCATCTTGGGCCGCTTGAAAAATTGCTTTTTGTAATCTAGTTATAGGAGTTGGTGATTACTGGGGGGGGGGGGGGGGGGGGGAGGTGCTGATGATATCACTGCCCCTCCCACTACTCCTCCTCCCTCTGTCCCTGAAGATGGAGTTGATATGGGCCTGTCAATAATCTGCTCTCTAGGTGGGGCTGAAGCTTCTTCAAGAGAATCAGAGTCATCACACCCTAATTCCTCATTTAAATCCCCTTGCCCTCCAGCAAGGTCTTGAGATTGCTTATCATCTATCTTTTTTTTCTTCACACTTCCTCCTCTGTTCATTTTTAAAACTTTTCCTTCTTCTATAACTTGCTCGATAGTTTAAATCTAATTGAACTACATTGTATATATATAAAATACCTCTGCAGAAATTGAATGAAGCCCAATTTTTGCGTGAAATTCTTTCAGTTGAAATCCTACTAGCTTCCAGTTATCTACATTTAGTTTTTCTTCCTCTAAGAACCAAGGGGACGTGCGTTTTAATGTGCCCAAGAGTTTACCAATCTGTACCCAGGTTACAAGTAAACTCTGCTACTCAATTATCTTAATTATACTTTCTATAGGACCACTCCTGGGTGGGGCTGGAGCTGGGGTTGGAGCAGAGGCTGGGGCTGGGTCAACTGAGGTCGAGGGAATGTCTTTAGCTAATATTTGCCCCATTTCAGCTATAAGAGATTGCTGGTTTAGCCCTTAACAAGGTATGTTCCTTATTTGTCTATTAAAATATTCACCTAATCTCCTGGTTACCAGAGGACTTCAGTGGAGATAGGGTGCCTGGTCCATGTTGGACGCCAAATGCTGGAACTCTGTCTTCCCAGAAATCAGCCAGAGTCAGGCTGATCAAAAATCTTTATTCTTGGTCTCTTGAGGTGGCAGTCAGGGGATTAGATCTAGTAATCTCCACACCACCTTCCTCTTTCCCCACCACCAGGAGAATGCCTCAATTTCCTCCTCCCCACACAAGTCACTTCCCCTTCTTTGTCCCACCAATCAAGTCAGCACAGAATAGTTGGGGAGGGTCAACCTTTAAACATGTTAATAGAGAATTGTCCAATTGGCAATTAATCTCACGTGCTCCATTATCCAAGTGCATTTGCTCAGTTCTAGCCCTTTACAGGCATCCTTATTGATAAAGTTATTATGCAATATGCATTCCAATTACACATTTTAAGTTTCTACATTATAAAAATAATTGGCATAGAATGTAAAAATTATTACATAAAAAGAATACTCTAAAGCCTAAATAAAATATGAGAAAAACAGCACATTTGTGAAAATGAAGTTGCAATTAAATTTACTATTTACAGAAAATATCGAGTATTTTTAAATAACTGCTTTAAGATTTCCATAGAGTTACATTTTAACTGTGTGGCTTATTTTAAAGAAAATGCATTTCTAACAAGATTTTACAAAAGGAATATTCATTGTCAGAGCCTGTATCCTCATTTGAAGTTTGGAAAATACCTGTGGCAAAAGTCTGTGCTAAGAAATGTAAAAATTAAAAGCCAGGGACACAATTGGGGAGATCATGAGAATCACTGATCAAAAAAATAAATAAATAAAATTTTTAAAAAACCACTGATTTATAAACTCATAACATTTTAGAGCTAAAAGAGAGCTTTAGGATCAACATTTATTTAATAAGAGTTCATAACAATTTGTACTAGGTCACTATTTATCTCCAAATTTTGCCCATATGAGGAAGAATGTTATTTAATTATTTAGAGAGCAATAAGCTAGAATTTTCTATTTTATGAAATAGTTTGGTTTTAGCTTAAAAGCTAAAATTTCATGGAAATAGATTTGGCCACTCTTGTATCCCATCTGCATCAACTCATCTTGCTGGCTTTTAGAAGTCTAGGAAGAATCACTTTTGTTACTTCCCTAAGTCTTGGACTCTTTATCCAATAATAAAGCAGACAAGACTTAAGTTTATACTTGTTAAATGCTTGTTTTGCATGCAATAAAATTTGCAGGGCTAATATACATCTTATTCCAAAACAGAAGTTTGTAACCTTGTAGTCCTGAAGACCAACACTGATGTTCAGTAATACTGAAAAAGAAAAATAGGAGAGAAAGAAAGGAAGGGAAGGAAAGAGAAAAAAGAAGGAAGCAAAGGACAGAGAAGAGAAGAAAGATAAAAGAGGAGGGAAAAAGAAAAGATACATCTAGTGAGGAATGGTAGAAAATTGCCTACAATTGATTTATGTGCCACTCAATGATTCCCCTCAGTCTTTATCCAATAATAAAGCAGACAAGACTTAAGTTTATACTTGTTAAATGCTTGTTTTGCATGCAATAAAATTTGCAGGGCTAATATACATCTTATTCCAAAACAGAAGTTTGTAACCTTGTAGTCCTGAAGACCAACACTGATGTTCAGTAATACTGAAAAAGAAAAATAGGAGAGAAAGAAAGGAAGGGAAGGAAAGAGAAAAAAGAAGGAAGCAAAGGACAGAGAAGAGAAGAAAGATAAAAGAGGAGGGAAAAAGAAAAGATACATCTAGTGAGGAATGGTAGAAAATTGCCTACAATTGATTTATGTGCCACTCAATGATTCCCCTCAGTATCAAATGACATATTTGTAAAAGTGATTAGCAATAGTAGGTGTTGTATAAATGCTTGTTTCCTTTTCTCCCTGTGCCTGGATTAATTTAAATAATTATCCCATCAGTCATTTTTCAGTTGCATGATATCCCTAATTTCCTCTTCTCTGATTATCAGTTAACTAAGAGTTTTAAGGATTATTGTTATTAGATTTCCTGTGACAAAAGTCTGCTAAAAAATGTAAAAATCAGAAGCCAAAGTTTTATTCAGGATTTCAATAAACAATTCAAATGGCAAATTTGGGAAGGCAGATTCTATTTTTATTTAATGTAAGTATTGAGCACATTTGTATAGGTAGAGATGTAACCCTGAGGATGATTATGTACTCTGTTCTTTTCAGCCTGCGATTGTAATCCCCTTGGAAGTGTACCATTCTCCACCTGTGATGTGGTAACTGGCCAATGCTTGTGCCAACAGTT
This sequence comes from Sminthopsis crassicaudata, assembly GCF_048593235.1. NCBI lineage: Eukaryota > Metazoa > Chordata > Mammalia > Dasyuromorphia > Dasyuridae > Sminthopsis > Sminthopsis crassicaudata. The sequence continues at coordinate 140,887,023 of NC_133621.1, forward strand.
TGCTACTGGACCCCATTGTGATGAATGCCTTGTATGTACTTTTATATAAAAGATCTTCTTGTGATTTCTTTCATTGTCAACTATATGCATTTCTACTTTAACCCCAACCTTAGTAGAATCTTCCCTGTACTTTGTACTCCTTTCCCTCTTCTCTATTGTTTTACTTCAGATTGGGTACCACTAGAAGTAACTATTGGAGTATTTGAGATTTTTTTAACATGTAAAAATGTTTTTTAAACTGCTTCAAATGTCTTTTCAGTAATTAAAATGGCTTTCTTGTATTAGAATGTCCTTAGGGAGAGTGGGATACTGGGATGGTATGTGTATGGAATAGAGAAGGAGTAATTAAAATGGGGGAAGAAAGTGATAATTCTACTGAAGGATTTGCTTTTCTATCACAAAGGTATCATATCAAATGACCTGGATCAAGAATTCCTACTTTTCTAGGATAAGTCAAACAGAAGAATCAGTTTAGAGAGGAAAAACTAACCTCACTCCTTTTAGCCCTATACTGCTTTCTGTGTTGTCTTTTGAAATGGCACAAAATATCCCTGAAAATCCCTAATTTTTTAATGAAATGGACATATGGTTATTTTCAGAGACTTCACCAAATATGTACATATGTATATCAAAATAAGCATAAAAATATTTTCAAGATAGAAATTTGCTGTGGTTCCAGAAAACCCCAAACTGTTTTTTTTTCTTATTCTTTCCAACTTGACAGCCAGCCATTAGTTTACAGAAAGAAAGAATAACAGCTCAGTCCCCAAAAAGGAATAGTGACCTTAATGTGTCTGAAGAAATCCAATTGAAAAATAAGAAATATATGTCTGTTTGGAAAGGGTTGTGTTTAAAATGTTGAAGTGGAATCACTTTTTAACAATAAAAGAATTAATGGGAATAAATATGAAGGAACATGATAGGGAAGGGTCATGGGAGGGGGGAAGATGAATGTTAATATAAACACTAGAATTTTATATGGGTGCTTGTCCTTGCTCAGCATATTAGCTTACCCTGGAAATTCATGAAAAACATTTGCTACAACTATATTTGTAAAGCACAGAATTCAAAATTCAAAGAATGGAGAACTAGAATGGATATTAGAGATCATATATTTTGGAAGTTCTTAACTAGTGTGTGTGTGTGTGTGTGTGTGTGTGTGTGTGTGTGTGTGTGTGTGTGTGTGTGTGTATGGTGGTCCCCTTTGGAAGTTTGGTGAAGACATTTGGATCATTTTTAAAATATTATCCATGTCTAGAGTATAATGGAGACTGGGTGGAGATTAAAGCACACTATTTTCACTTTTTAATTTGTTTGCTTTTTCTTTCTCATAGTATTTTCCCCCTTTTGGTCTGATTTTTCTTGCATTGCATAGCAAATATAGAGATTTGCTTAGAAGGATTGCACATCTGTAGCCTAGATTGGATTGCTTGCTATCTTGTGGAGGAGGATAGTGAGGTAGGGGGAAGAAGAGGTCTGGAACACAAGGATTTTCAGGAATGAATGTCAAGGGCTGTCTTTACACATATTTTGAAAGATGAAGAGTTATCAAGGAAAAAAAACTCCTCTTTACCATGAAGATTGACAACTTCTCTGAAATTTAGAACTTTTTTTTTCCTTAAAATCATCGAGTTGAATGATTTATTCAGGATCACACAGCTAATATATTTCGCAGACAAAATTTGAACCCATGTTTTCTTGGCTCCAAACCCAGCTCTAAGACTTCTCATAAAGTCCAATAATAATACCAGTTGTCAAAGTCAGGTAGCTGAATAAGGATACAAATTCACAATTCTCTCAATTCTCCAAATAAAGATCTGGCAGATGTTTTTCATTGATGTTTAAAAAAGCATTTGTGTCGTGACCTTGACAGATATCAATAAAATGAATAAGCAAATGCAAACATTTCATATACAATGAAGAATAGAAAAAGGGGATGTACAATGAAATGGTAAATTGAAATTGTGGCTTAAAAATATTATATTTATATATATATATATATATATATTTATGTAGTTTCCCAATATTTTTAGTGTAGATTTTGCTTTTTGGAATGCCCTGTATAAAATATGTAATGTACTTTTTGTTATATATTATTTACATATAACATTAATATGTAAGATAGCATACTATATATAAATATTAATGTTATTTATTATATGATAAAGATATTCTTTGTTATATATAATATATAATGTAATCCCAAAATTCCTCATGTATTTTTCAGCTTTAATATATAATACAACATGACAATATGACAATAGTAGAAAATGTTTTACATATATTATACAAGGTGTTCTAAAAGTCTTAACCAGTTTTAATTTACCTCTTTATTCTAATGTCAGGCAGCAAATATAAGAAAATATGCCAGCATAGACTAAAAATACTGATTTAAGAAGTGTTCAGTTATACTCTATACTGTGGTTTGTTAACATTACTTGGTTTTTTGATACTCTTCTACCAAATTGTAATGATTGTTATGCTATTGCCCATAATGACAAATATCTATGTGTGCCCAAATCACCCATTTTTTTTTCATTCTAGGTTGGATATTGGGGACTTAAAAATAATCTACATGGTTGTTCTCCCTGTGACTGTGATATTGGGGGTGCTTATAGCAACCTGTAAGTTAATGAAATGGATGATGGAATTTCATTATTATATCATATATAATATATTACATTATTATATTATAATAAAATAAATACATTTTTACCCACATTCCCACATAAAATACATATTTTGTATGGTTATTCAAATATTACTATAACCTTGAGTGAGCTGCTATATTAGGAAACAATTAATTGATCTACATAAATCACTATGATTTTATTGATTTTCATTATTTCCAATTTTATGATGAACAACTGTATTGATCAGATGATGGTCATAGAGCAGGAGAGGGAAGAAGAAAAAAATTACATGATAATTTTATTTATTACCTATTTTACATTTTAAAAGAATAGCAAGTTGTGCATAGATTTGTAGTTTGATATGCAAAAACCTGGTATTATGCTATAGAAATGTTTATTTTATTCCATAAATTATTAAATTTTTAAAAAGCTGATTGTGTTGATAACCAAAAATAGGGAGACAATGCTACTTCATATATTCCATAAAAATGGGAAAATCTAGTTTCCCATAGTCACTAAATAAGTACAAGCTTTAATTTGTACTTCAATATCTGATCCATTGAACCCCCATAGCTTCTATTCATCCCATAGATCCATTAGCTCTTTTTTATGCTGTCAATGAACAGTGCTTTTCATTTTCTTCCTTTCTTTTTTTATGAGGTGTTCCCCTAATGATGGGCAATGTGAATGTCGTCCTCATGTTATCGGCCGTCAATGCACAGAACCAGAACCAGGATACTTCTTTGTGCCTTTGGATTTCTATATATATGAAGCTGAGGATGCCATGCCCATCTCTGGATCCGCACCTTTGGTCTGTACTTAATTTCAGTCTTACCTTTGGATTGAATGTTAATAGAAATGTACCTACCCATATACTAACATGTTCTCTAAAACTATATTTAAAGTACCTATAACAGATTTGCTTTGTTCCAAAATAGAGGTTCATTTGGAACCTTAATATTAAAGCCTAAAAATGAAATTACTTTTATTCAATTAAATATTTGTTAAAACTTGCTAAGTATAAGATGAGACATAAAATAATTTCCAGAGTCCCTTCACTCTCATAGACAGATGAGACTAATATTCTCAAAAAAGTAACACTATGAGATGCATCATAATAAAATCCTAAATGCTGTTACTCAGATGTTTAATGTAGTGGCAATTAGTACATGAATAGAGACTGGATACTTGAGAAGATGGTCCTTGAACTGAGATTTGAAGAATGAATAGGATTTGGATAAGCAAAGAAAGAAATTTGAGGGTCAGATCATAAACTAAGCAGTTTCTCAGAATTGTTTTATAGATTTTTTGTAATTATTTCTTCCTAAATTACACAATGTATCCCAAAAACATTAGTATAATTTTAAGTTTTAATAATCTTAATAATTTAAAAATTGTACTAAGAATTTTAGAACACTTGATATTACAAAGAACCTGTATTATCATCAACATGGGCATTTCCTCCACTGATTCAAACTACAACCTATCAATTCCTTCCTATCCTGAGCAAATCTTGCTCATAGATTTTCATAAATTCTCCCATAAATTCTCTATCTATTATGCCAGAGATCATGTTCTTAGTCTTTTTTTTTCACTTAAAGGGAATAATAGTAAGACATGTAGGATATCTATAAATTTGGAGTCAGAGGATCTGGATTCAAGTGCAAATTTTACCAAAGATAGAAACTGAGTCACTCTTGTACCATCTTAGGCAATATTTCAGAACCCTCTTTCTTCATTTGTACAATAAAAATGTTAGACAAGATAAATTAAAGAGGTGACTTCCAACTCTCACTTATCATTGTTTGTGTATAGTCTATTATCATTCATTCCCATTCTACAATTATTCTTTTTTCTAATCATACTTTTTAAAAAATGATAGCCATAATTCCACTTCTTGTGAATAGACTATTATGGAACCACACCACAGCCTAATTGCTACAGAGGGAAAAATTGAGGAATTCTATAAAGAACTGGACAATAGCCTTCAAAGAAAATCAACATTTATGCTAATTCAATGGGCAGGAAACAAGAATTATCTTGTCAACAGCTTATAAATTACTCAAGGGATTTATATATATACACATATATATATACATATATATAATATATATTATCATATTATATATTGCATAATATATGTTATATATTACATATATATTATATATAATGACTTCTTCAAGAAGAGAGTAAAAATTTGCTAGATATATTATCATCAGATATTTTTAAAAGAAATTGATTTTTTCTGAACATTCAGGAACTAGTTACTGAAGCAAGAATCATAACAAAATCCTTTGTGTTCAATAAAAGCATCTGTTACTTGGAACAAAGGATAAAATCAACAGCAAATTTGAAAAAAACAAAACAAAACATGATGATATGATATGATATACAGTTTCAACAACTTCAACCTGATTTATTCAAACAAACTATTGATCACCCCAAAAAGCAAATAAGAAATGATAAAAGAATTGACTTTGGTTATCAACATTTACTACAAAAAAAAAAATTAATCAATGTAAAGAAGTTGCCATAACAAAGAGGCTAAATGGGCTTAAAAATCATATTAATTAATAAACACTTAATTTCCTTTGCTAAGTGCAGGCAGACAAAGACAACACTGGTTAGAATAAAAATTCCCATTCAGATGGCTCAGGTTTATAACCAGCAACAGTAATCTCTGGCCTATAGTCTCAATCCTGAGTTATACTATCATTGTGTCCAAACCCTGTAGATATCCTTTGTATCCATGTAAGCTGTCTCTGGATTCAACCTTCCCTGCCTTTTTGAACAAATGATACTTGACTTCCTGATGTTCTAATGGATACCAACACTCGATTTCTTCCTTATCAGTATGAGAAAGCATTAATGGGTTACAATCTTCATTGTTAGAAAGAATAATTCCTTATCTTTAGCATATAGTAAGCACTCAATAAATATTTTTATTCATTCATTCATGAATAAGATCACAAAAAAACTCTCAAAACATAAACATAGGTGTTTCATGCCATGTTCACATGCAAGTAAGTCAATGATGGTAACATTATTGTTGATAATGTGTTCTTTCTGTTTTCCCTTTGAGTTACTCGCCATTTTGAATCTTCCAAGATTGTGTATATATATATATATATATATATATATATATATGCATATATATATATGTGTGTCAAATATAAAATATTATGAGGAGATATTGCTTCTTTTATGATGTCAAGTAATTTGTTATAGTTAAAAGTACAACACAGTTTCCCAAGGTGATCCAGCCCAATCTCTTCCTCCTTTACTGAGTTCTGGAGTCAGATCATTGTCCATCTATAGGATCTGCCCAAAATATACCAAAGAAAAGATGAGTTGTATATGGGCTATCCACCCTATCAGGCTCTGAGAACTATGCATTTTTTTAACTATTTTGTTTTTCCATTGCATATGATCAAACCAATCTATATCACACTATACTGGATTTTTTTGAGAAAGTATTGCAGTATTCCAGGGCTCCTTCCATTAGTACAATGCCCTTTGTATATAATATCCCCAGTAAGAGCCCAGAGAGAGGGAAACTCACTGCCTATAGGGAATACTTCTGTGCAAGACATCTTGCATGGCAGCCATCAAATCCTTAGGTGAAAAAATGTTCTCCTGTTCTACATCTTATAGAATGTCCCTACTCAGCAAAGCCATGGCTGTAGTCAAGTCCAAAAAATTGGAATTTTACATAAATTTACTGTCTGTAGAAGAAACACCATGTCTGAGGGGATCCATCCAAATTTCATTTTCATTTGTTAAATAAAATGGTGGGGGGCAGTAGGAATGACAGATGATAGACTACTGATATATTCAAAATGAGAACATTTTTGGATATGGACACAAGAATTTGTTTTATTTGACTATGCTTATATGATACGTGTGTGTTCTATCTTTCTAAGTGGGAAATTAGAAGAGGTGGCAGAGAAAAATACTTGATACTTGAAAAAAAATAAAATTATTTTTAAAAAAAGAATATAAACTACTTAAGATCAAGAGTTCTCTCACTTTCATATTTGTGTTTACAGACTTTAGCACAGTCTTTGATACATAGTAAACACAATTTTTTTTATTCCAAAAGTGTATGTAGAGGGATTTGTTATGAATTAAAAATTATGTGACCATACAAATGTGAGGAACTGCAGAAGAAATCACCTGTGAAAGACTGATTGTTCCCTGTTAATGCTTTCTCTATGTCACAATAAGGCATTGTTATAATAATATTGTAGAAGTAAGATAATATAAGATTTAATTGTAAAAGCATAATCTTCGATCTTTTCTTTTTAAAGTTACCTTTTTGTGATATCTTGAAAATCTCTCAGTGTTTTTAAAACTATATCAACCCCTATGTTGATTAGTTCTGTGTGTATTCAGCAGGGATAGATGGAACAGCTTCTCCTTGTTAGCTGGTCTTTTTGCTGCTCACATTTGTCTTTCCATTGCTGGACATTCCCCTTCTGCTCAGATAGATTGGGCTGGAAAGGATTATATTGTTCCTTTTATAAACTGAATAACTTAAAAGACTTTTTAAATAATGGTTTAAATTTTCAGTGCCCAAGGACCAGTAACATTACATGCATTTTTTTATGTTTTAAAAACATATTGGACAATTTAGTATTATAAATAGTATGTAGCATTTTATACTGTCTGCTATAGTATTCTATGGTGTTGTATATTGTATACTATATATTTATAATATGTGATTATTTTATGAATGTAAATAGCAATTGTTTTCTGCACTGGCCAGAAAGTGTAAGGGTCTTCCCTTGTTAGATTGACATTTGGGGGATGGTAAATTAGTCCATCTTTTGTCTCAGTTCTTACCTAGCCCTAGACATTGAATGCACATTACTTCAGACAAACCAAGGCCTGGGAAAAAGTTTAATTTAAAAAGACTGAGGTCATTCAATGATGGATCTTGAGTCATTACTTTGACTTTGATGACTGGAGAAATGAGATTGACAACTTTACTCAGGTCTGACTCAAATCCAATTCACTCGCAAGTCAAGACATCATACTCATAATATCATTGGTCCTGTTTAAAAATGAAGGATGAACAACAACAGATAAAACAGATGACTTCATCGTCTTAAGTGCCTATTTCAATTTTTGTTTACGTCATTGTGTACTAAGGTGATATAGTTCAAATGTAGAAACACTATCATGACTGATGAAAATAGATTGTTATAGAAATGTCACTGCTTCTGTTCTATTTCATGCTTGTTTGTTTTTCTTAATCCAATACACTTTTATATTTTCTTGGGATGATTTAACTTAATTGAGTCTCACACTAAGCTTTCTTTAGATTTTTTCCCCTTAACTATTTTGTGAAGCAATCTTATTCATAATCTTCCATCTTTTTTACTCTGTTAAATTGTAAATGAATTAGGACCCTATATAATCATCAGTTTTGGCTTCCCTGTTTTTTTGCTTGCCAAAAAAAATTGTGTTTGCTAGCTACAGTGGTTTCCAGGCCTTTCAGACTCTTGTGGCAGCTTTTTGGCATCAATAAAAATTTCTCAAAGAAATGTTGATAGAGTTTATGTCATCCCATTTGTCCACTTCCCACTTTTCCAAGTTGACAGCTTATTTAAAGAGGTTGGCAAAGAACCATACTATAGTACCAGGTTTTCCAACATAGTTTGGGATACTAGTTTGAAAGTGCTTATTCTTTATAGTAATATATATGTACATATATATTACTATAAAGAATAATATATATATATATATATAATCCCTATTTTCAACACTTTAAAATTTTTATTGATGGTTTCCGATGCCCATTTTCACATTGAAAACATCAGGTGAGGTATCAAAGAATATGCTTATTTCACTTTGAGGATCTTGTCAAATTCTTCGTAGGAATTCTCTACTTGATCCTCTGCCATAAATGTTGTTGACACATAAACTGCCATTATCTTCATGGTGGTCTATTTGCTTATAATTATCATAAGCACTTCAAAGTCATAGCTTATTTAAACCAAGCACACCATAGAAGAATGTTTCTCATTGCCTTTGGGAGTACAATGAAACTAATCCCAACAACTACTTTATTCATCTGTAGAAGAAAAATAATAAATTATCCTATTTAACTACAACTTTTAAATTTTATCTGCTTTTGTTACAGTGATATAACTTTGAATTTGTTTTTTTGTCCAGTAAACTGATTACTGGAAAAAATAAATTAAAAGTAACATAGATGGTTTAAGGACTATTTACATTCTGTTAGGAGAGACAACGTACACACAAAATAAATACAAAATAGACAGAAAGTAACCAATCAATCAATTAATCAACAATTACCTATTGAGTCCTGACAAGTGTTTTGTCAAGCTCCCCACCTATCAGGGGTTATTGCTTATATAGCTCTTGAGAATTCAAGGTCACTTTCATGCTATGCTTTATGTCAGGGCATGACATGACATGTCAGACATTGAAGTTATCGACATGAGCCTTAAATAGTTAAACTGTCTTTTTTGTTTCTTTTCAGATACTAGCAACAACCTTACCTGAATGTGAAGTGTATTTCCACAAGCAAGGAAGGAGTTTCACAATTGACAGTGGAAATATAGTTTTGGAAAAGAATAAAATACAAAGTTCACAGGAACAGAGTGAAGTAAAACATTTTATTATTATCACCTGTTTATTTTGTCATCATGGATTGAAAAGGCAAAAGACAGTTAAAAATTGCTTCACTATGTAAATATATATATATATATAAAGCTTGCTACTTTTAAGAATTCCCTCCATTGTGCATTAATGGGAAAAATTTGATATAATATCATCTACAGGCACAATCTTTGAAAATACAGAGACACCATGATCAGGGAGAGTAAGTACAAAGGCTACTAATTTTTCAGCAAGGGAACATGGAGAACTATGGAATGGCTCTTTTTGTAACTAGTTAGAAAGGAAGAGCAACAAGTTGGTTTCTTCGAAGATATCTGTTACCCAATTCTGATATGGAAGAACATGCCATTTTAGCTGGTCTGTACAGTCCATATTTTCCATAACCTAATTATGCTTTCTTGATAAGACCACCACAAGAATGTATCAGTCTCAAAGCCCCCAAAACTATCAGTCTATAAGTCAGTTTCAAAATGAATTTCCATAATGTCATATATAGGATGTAAAATAAGGAAAGAAATTACATATGATCGTGGGAAAATGCTCTCTAGTTCCTTCTCTTTTGCTGTTTTGGCCTGAATCCCTGTCAACATCTGGAGTTTAATCCATCATTATGAAATCTGCTAGATTCATTTTGGAGTAGAATGTTTAAGTTAAAAGTAGCTCTCAATGGGAATGTTTTTAAATTACTCATTGCATATAGTACTATATGTCCAAGTTCAGCCCAGTCAGATTGCCACAAATTATTTCCAAGGTTTAATAGTTTCCCAAGAACTTTAGCTTAGATTGTATCTTGGGAAAAAGCAACCTGTCATAATAGAAAGCATGCTGGATATGGAATCAGAAAGATCAAGGTTCAAATTCCAATCACAAGACGGCTTTTAGCTTCTGCTAACTCAGTTTTACCATCTATAAAATAAGAGGGACCTCTAAGACCCCTTTCTGCTCTTAGTCTATGAACCTATGATTTCAGAAAGACTTTTTTCTAACTTCTTTCTATTGACAATAAGCATAATTGTATGTATTCTTTGATCTTTCTAGGTCACTGGCACTTTTGATCATGTTGTCATCAAAGATCCTATTCTTGGAAAACCTGTTACATGGACAGGCCCTGGATTTTCCCAGGTTCTCAGTGAGACCAACTTGCAATTCACCATCAACAATATTCCCTATGCTACAAACTATGCTGTTGCAATTCATTATGAGCCTCAGGTATCAATATATTCTTATGTGGGAAAATGATAAGGGAACATTCACTAATTCACTTTCAATTCACACTTTTGAAATGATGAAAAAGTAGGGCAACTGAGTATAATTACAAAGGTAAAAGGTTATTCAAAAACATTAAAACAGAACAGGAAGCCATAAGCTTACTTTGTTCCAGAGGAAAGACTAAAGTAAAAATTTCATACTTAAAGCACAAGATTCCTAATGAAGTGGTAATTTAATATCAGAATAAAAGAATTTTAAGAATTAAAGAGACTTGCTTTTCTCTGACTTTCCATTATTAGATGAGTCAACACAGACATACACACACACACCCACACACACTAAACATATATGCAGATTCAATACACTGAAAAGGCACAAGAAAGAAATTATACTTTCACTTTTGCCTAACCTTCATAAGGAATGGGAAAAAAGGCAGGAAAAAGGTTATTCCTTTCTTTACCAAAACATCTAAGAAAAGGGTATCCAACCTTTTTTAACTGATATATCTCTTGAGTTTTGGTAAAATTTCCTGTATCCTGTATCAAATCTCAAAGGAAATGAATTCTGGAGTCATTTGTACATGGTCACATAAGGAAATAGTTAAATTTCCATAGGAAAATGCAGTTTTTTACAACATATTTCCTGATATCCCTCAATAAGCTTTTCACAATTTAGGATCTCTAGTTCTTTTTTTTTTTTTTTCTTTTCTTCATTTAAAAATTTATTTTCTCTTTTTCTTGCCTCGCCCTTACCACACTGAGAAAAGGAAAGGGAAAGGAAAGCAAAGTCTTTGTAGCAAATATGCATAATTGAATAAAACTACTTGTTCATATCCTTTGACTATTTATCAATTGGGGAATTGCTTTTAGTCTAATAAGAGAACTACTGTTGTAAAGGGAAAAGATGAGTCAGAGAGAGAAAACAGTTAGAAGAATGGTGTCAAACTCAAATTGAAACAGGGACCACTGAACTGTATGTAAGGATACCTATGAGCAGATAGTGACTTTTTTATTATCTTACAATGTTATTTATGTTTTATTGTGGGATAGTTAAGTGGTTTAATGGATAAAACTCCAGATCTGATGTTAGAAAGACTTATCTTTATGAATTCAAATCTGGCTTCAAAGATGTAATAGCAACTGTGTGACTATAAACAAGTTGCTTTATTCTGTTTGCCTAAGTTCCTCATCTGTAAAATGACCTTGATAAGAAAATGGTAAGCCATACCAGGATCTTTGCTGAGAAAATCCCAAATAGGGTCTCAATGAGTTAAATGGGACTAAAAACATCAAAGTTTATTGTATTTTTATTTATTTTGTTATTTCCCAATTAACATTTATGATGATTTGTGCTATACATAATAGTACTTGAAACTTCTTTTCTACAGGATACCACTCTTGAATCATGTGATTAGAGTCACAACAAGGTATCTTTGTACTTAGACCAAATTCAGTTAAGCAAGGAAAGTAGTAGTAGGAATAGAAAGAAAGAAATCAATCTGACCAAATACGAAGGTATTCAGGAACAGAAGCCTGATGCCTGTAATCTAAAGAATCTGTGCCCATACCCATTAATATGAGAGAAAAGCAGATCTGGAGAGGGTGGAGTCAAGAGGGCAAATTAGAGACAGCTCCCAACATTTTCCTCCAAACAATTTTATCTTTTTAAAATTTTCAATAGTATTTTATTTTTCCAAATACATGTCAAGATAGTTTTCAACATTCATTTTGGTAAGACTTTGTATTCCAAATTTTCTCCTTTCCTCCTTTATTTCCTCCCTCCTCAAGACAGCAAGTAATCTGTGCAATCATTTCAAACATATTTTCATATCTCTCATGTTATACAAGAAAAATCAGAACAAAAGGAAAAAACATGATAAAGAAAAAACAAACATAAAAATGAAAATATTATGCTTCAATCCATATTCAGTCTCCATAGTTCTCTCTCTGGATACAAATGGCATTTTCCATCCCAAGTCTAATGGAATTTCCTTGAGTCATCAGATTGTGGAAAAGAACCAAATCCATTATAATTGTTCATTATATACTCTTGTTGTTACTGTGTACAATGTTCTCTTGGTTCTGCTCGTTTCACTCAGCATCAGTTCATATAAATCTTTCCAGGCTTTTCTGAAATCAGCCTGTTCAACATTTCTTATTGAACAATAATATTCCATTATATTCCTATAGCATAACTTACTCAACTATTCCCAGATTGATGGACTTCCACTAAGTTTCCACTTCCTTAGCACTACAAAAAAGGGCTGATTCAAACATTTTTGTACATGTGGGTCCTTTTTATCCTTTTGTGATCTTTTTGGGATACTGACCCAATAATGAGATTGCTGGGTAAAAGGATATGTACAGTTTTATAGTCCTTTAGGCAGAGTTCCAAATTGCTCTCCAGAATGGTTGAATGTATTTAGTGTCCCAGTTTTCCCACATCCCCTCCAACAGTCATCATTATCTTTTTCCTGTCATCTTAGCTAGTCTGAGAGGCATAAAGTGATATCTCAGAGTTGTTTTAATTTTTATTTCTCTAATCAATAACAGTTGAGAACATTTTTCTATGACTAGAAATGGCTTTACTTTCTTCATCTAAAAATTATCTATTCATATCCTTTGACCATTTATCAGTTAGGGAATAACTTGTATACTTACAAATTTGAGTTTTCTATATATTTTAGAAAGAGAACTTTATCAGAAAAAAATGGATGTAAAAAATTTCAACTTTCTGCTTCTCTTCTAATCTTGAAGGTGTTGGTTTTGTTTGCAAAAACTTTTGAATTTAATACCATCAAAATTATCTATTTTGTATTTTGTAATGTTTACTAGTTCTTGCTTGGCCATAAATTCCTTCCTTCTCCACAAATCTGACAGGCAAACTACTTCTTGCTCTCCAAATTTGCTTATATTATTACTCTTTATGACTAAATCATGAATCCATTTTAACCTTATGTTGGCATAGAGTGTTAGATGTTGGTCACTGCCTTATTTCTGCCACACTATTTTCCAATTTTCCCAGCAATTTTTTTCAAATAGTCATCTGAATAACTTTAAAATAATACCTCAAATCAAATGTTGGAGCATCAGAATCAATAAGAATTGAGATTTTTTCCAGCCCACATAGGGTGGAGGTCTGGTAGAAGTTTGTCTAGACCAACAAAGACCACAGCAGCAGCAGCTTTGGGAGCTCTCATCTTAAAGACATTCTGGGTCAAAGTTCCAAGGCAGAGAGGAACATTGGTAGTCAGTAGTACAAAGAAAGCAGGAATCCTTGTAATAGTTTTCCCTGTAAAGAAAAGAACTAGAGCTGTAGGGGACCAGGGTCTTTTCTTTGTTAAAGACCAGAATATAGACCAGGAGAACAGCAACAATGCCTTTTCCAGGATCACACTACCTTAAAAGAACCAAAAATATGTAGACCCTCAGAACTAGCTCTGAAAGTAGTAGCACAAAAAAGCCTAGAGCTTGGGACAGGTTTGTTCCCTTCCTGTCCTCCCCCAGGGAAAAAGTCAAAGTCAAGAAATACACTAGAAAATGAACAAAAAACAACAAAAAGAATGTGACATAAAAAGTTACTCCAAAACATAAGCTCAGAAGAAGGCAACAACGTGAAGACAGCTACAAAGTAAAACAAAACAAAACAAAACAAAAACCCTTAAAACTGAAGCTTGGACTGAAACTGCAAAATTTTAGAAGAATCAAAAGAAGATAAGAGTAGTAGAGGGAAATTAGGAAAAGAAATTAAATTGATACAAGAAAATTATGAAAATAATATGTAAGTTTGGTAAAAGAAGACCCTAAAAATACTGAATAAAATAACATCTTAAAAAAAAAAACAAAATTAGCATAGTGGTAAAAGAAGCATTAAAATGCACTTAAGAAAAAATTCTTAAAAAGAGAATTGCTTAAACTGGGAAAACATTTTTACAGTCAAAGGTTCTGATAAAGGCTTCATTTCCAAAATATATAGAGAATTGACTCTAATTTATAAGAAATCAAGCCATTCTCCAATTGATAAATGGTCAAAGGATATGAACAGACAATTCTGAGACAAAGAAATTGAAACTATTTCTAGCCATATGAAAAGATGCTCCAAGTCATTACTAATCAGAGAAATGCAAATTAAGACAACTCTGAGATACCACTACACACCTCTCAGATTGGCTACAATGACAAGGAAAGATAATGCAGAATGTTGGAGGGGATGTGGGAAAACTGGGACACTGATACATTGCTAGTGGAATTGTGAATACATCCAGCCATTCTGGAGAATGATTTGGAACTGTGCTCAAAAAGTTATCAAACTGTGCATGCCCTTTGATCCAGCAGTATTACTACTGGGCTTATATCCCAAAGAGATCATAAAGAAGGGAAAGGGACCTGTATGTGCAAGCATGTTTGTGGCAGCCCTCTTTGTAGTGGCCAGAAACTGGAAACTGAGTGGATGCCTATCAATTGGAGATTGGTTGAATAAATTGTGGTATATGAATATTATGGAATATTATTGTTCTGTAAGAAATGACCAGCAGGATGATTTCAGAAAAGCCTGGAGAGACTTACATGAACTTAGGCTGAGTGAAATGAGCAAGACCAGGAGATCATTATATACTTCAACAACAATACTATATGATGATCAATTCTGATGGACATGGACATCTTCAATAATGAGATGAACCAAATCAGTTCCAATAGAGAAGTAATGAACTGAATCAGCTACACCCAGCGAAAGAACTCTGGGAGATGACTATGAACCACTACATAGAATTCCCAATCCCTCTATTTTTGTCCTCATTTTTTATTTCCTTTTGTACAGCAAAATAACTTTTTGGACATGTATACATATATTGTATTTAACTTATACTGTAACATATTTAACATGTATTGGTCAACCTGCCATCTGGGGGAAGGGGTGGGGGGAAGGAGGGGAAAAGTTGGAACAAAAGGTTTTGCAAGTGTCAACGTTGAAAAATTACCTATACATATATCTTCTAAATAAAAAGCTATAATAAAAAAGAAAGAATTGCCAAATAGGAAATAAGGTACAAAATTTCACTGAAGAAAAGAAGTTTAGACTTGGGCAAGTAGAATTGGGCAAATGACTCCATGAGACATCAAGAAACAATTTTTTAAGTCAAAAGAATGGAAAATTTTTCAGGAAAAAGTGAAATATCTCATCAGGAAAACAACTGACCTAGAAAACATCCAGAAGAGATAAATTAAAAATTATTGGACTACCTTAATGCAATGATCAAAGAAAGAGCCTAAACATTGCATATTTCAAGAAATTATCAAGGAAATTGCTCAGATATCTTAGATCCAGAGGGTAAAATCAAAATTGAAAGAATTCACAACAACTTCTTGAAAGATATCTCCAAATGAAAACTTCTATGAATACTGTAGCCAAATCCAAAACTCCCAGGTCAAAGAATAAATACTTCAGTCAATCAGAAAGAAACAAATTAAATATTTTAAAACCACAGTCAGAATCTCATAAGATTTAGTGGCTTCCATAAAAAAGGAGTAGAGGTCTTGAAATATAATATTCCACCATGCAAAGGAGTTAGAACTACAACCAAGATTTATATACCCAGAAAAAAATTGACTATAATCCTCCAGGGAGAAAATAGATATTTAATGAAATAGAGCACATTCAAGTATTCCTGATGAAAAACACAAGAGCTGAATAGAAAATTTGATATTCAAACGGAAGACTTCAGAGTCAAATTCATAAAAATAGAAGCCATTTCCCAATTGACAAATGATCAAGAGATACAAACAGTTCTCAGATTAAGTAATCAAAGCTATCTATAGCTATATGATAAGGTGCTCTAAATCATTTTGATTAGAGAAATGCAAATTAAAACAATTCTGAGGTTCTACCTCATACTTGTTAGATTTACTAATATAACAGAAAAGGAAAATACCAAATGTTGGAAAGGATGTGGAAAAAATGAGACATCAATGCACTGTTGATCGAATTGTGAACCGATTCAACCATTCTGTAGAACATTTTAGAACTATGCCCAAAGACCTATAAAACTATGCCTACTCTTTCTTTGATCTAACAGTGTAACTACTAGTTCAGCAACCCAAAAGAGATTTTTTTATAAAGGGAAAAAGACTTATATGTAGGAAAATATTTATAGCAGCTCTTTTCTGGTGCAGTGTATTGGAAATTGTATGACTTGACATCAATTGGGGCAGGATTGAACAAATTGTGCTATATTATGATTGTGATGGAATACCATTGTTCCTTAAGAAATGACTATCAGGATGCTATCAGAAAAATCTGGCAAGATTTACATGAGTTGATGCAAAGTAAAATGTGCTGTGTACAAAGGAACAGCAAAACTGTAAGATGTAAGCTGTGAATGACTTAGCCATTCTCAACAATATAATGATCCAGAAACAATCTGGATGAAATGAAAATCTTATCTATCCCCATACAACTGATGGTGTCTGAATACAAATTGAAATACTCTTTTTAAATTTTCTTTATTTATCTTGAGGTTTTTTTTCTTTCTCCTTTTATAACATGACTAATAGGAAAATATATCTTATATGCTTTCTCAATGAGGTGGGTAGAGAAGGAGGAAGTGAAAGAATTTCAAACTCAAAGATCTAAAAATGAATGTTAAAAATTGTTTTTAGGTGTAATTGGGAAGAAACAAAATGCTAAATATTATTTAAAAAGTAACTAAAACTAAAGTAAATATAATGCAATTAAATTAAATTATTTACATTCCTATATGGAAAAATGATAACTATAAATTCTAAGAATTTTATGATTATTAGGGCACTTAAAAAATACTTGGCAGCCATTCCAAAAAAAAAAAATTAGGGGGCGAGGAAGAGGGATGCAGTGGGAGGAGAAAGGGAGAGATAAAATGGTGATTCTTTTCACCTTTTAGACAAGACAGAGCTTTTACAGAAGAAATGAAGGCTTAGCAGGCAATGCTTGAATTTTACTCTCACCAAAATTCATTCAAAGAGCTAAGAATATACATGTGTACTCAGTTATGGATAGAAATGTAATTTACCCAATAGGAGAAAGGAGGAAAAATGAATAAGGGAAAGGGGGAGAGATGATAAAGGAGAAAGTGGATCAAGGGTGACAATAATTAGAAGCAAAATAGATTTTTGAGAAAGGACAGGATGAAGAAAGGAAGAAACTTCTGATGATGAGATGATCTTCAACCTCTCATTACTGGACCTTTAGGCAGAGCGAGCTCTATGCTCCTTATCAGCTTTTAGAAATTTCATATGAGACTTTTATTGATAGTCTAAATGAATTTGAGTCCCAGTTCTTTGAGGGGGGATTGGTAGAAACTTAACTGCTACCTCAGCCCCAATTATTCTGTCATTCTCTAGTCCCAATTCTCCTGTAAGCCCTTCGGTATCCCTTATTCTCCTTAGGTGTCCCTTTACCTTAAGAAGACATATAGGATGCATCACCTCTAACCCAAAGATATATTCAAATGAATGCCCTTTACTTGGCTTGGAAATAAAAGGAAGATAATGGGATGGAGGGAAATATACAGTAATCATAATTGGGAAT
Source organism: Sminthopsis crassicaudata (assembly GCF_048593235.1). NCBI lineage: Eukaryota > Metazoa > Chordata > Mammalia > Dasyuromorphia > Dasyuridae > Sminthopsis > Sminthopsis crassicaudata. The sequence continues at coordinate 140,905,079 of NC_133621.1, forward strand.
GGGAATGGGATGAATCACTTACAAAACAGAAGCAGATCTGCTATATGCAGAATGGATTAGAATCCAGAATCCAATAACATGTTTGTTTGTTTTTTTTTTTTTTTACAAGATACCTTTGAAAAAAGAAAAACACAGAGAGTTAAAATAAATGACTGGAATGAAATCTGTTAAGCTTCAAGTAAAATTTTTTTAAAACACAGCAGGGACAGCAATCATGATCTTAAATAAAGCAAAAGCAAAAATAGACCTAATTAAAAGAGATAATCTGAGAAACCACATTATTCTAAAAAGTTACCATGGAAAATGAAATAATGTTTTTTAAATTACAGCAAATTTCTCTGAAAGACCTCATTTTTCAAGTATATGGTGAATATAAAATTGAGTCAAATTTATAAAAAAAAGAGCCACTTCCCAAAAGAAGTAGTCAAAGGATATGAAAAGATAATTCTCAGAAGAAGAAATCAAAGCTATTTTTAATTCCATGAAATTGTTAAAGACTTGGCTCCTCTTATCAATATAATCCAAGTCTCTTCCAAAAGACTTATGATGAAAAAAATCTATCTCCTATTTAGATTAACTCTCAGGGCAAATTGAAGTCTAATTTTCTTAACTTTATTTTCCTCTTTTTTTCTTTGAAATGTGGCTAATATGGAAATGTTTTCATGATTTAACATGTATAATTGAAATCATATTACTTGCCATTTCAGTGGGTGGGGGAGGAAGTAGGAGGAAGGGAGAGATTTTGGAACTTAAAATTAAAAAAGAAAAGAATGTTTACAAATAAATAAATAATAATAATGAAAAGAAAGCAGGCCTCATATAAGTTATAGTATAGAGGGGAAAAGGGAAGGGTTAAAGGAGGGCCGGCTAAGGGTAACTATAGTACAGAACAGTTAATACCATACTAATTTACAGCTCTGCTCACAACCACCTTCACTCTTGCAGCTGGAATTTAGAGCTCTGGTTATCTTGAAATGATGAGCATGCTAATCTTCCCACACTATCTTAAATCAACCAAAGAACCTTAATGAATTTTGAGTTGGCAAATGCACACAAAAGCCTTCCCAAGATGATAAATTATGTATTTGTCCATAGACTAGACATATCTTTAACAGCTTTGTAAGCAGCCTCAATTTGAACAGCTTCCAGAATACGGGCAATTAGCCTATGTTTGTGCAATATCATTTAATAATCCCAAAGAGTCTTCCAAATTACAAGACTGTTCTCGAATCCAGAGGGTGTTGTCAAGAATTTTTTTTGTCTTGAGGGGGGATAGTTAAGGTTAAACTAGTTGTCAGTGTCAAGTTTTTCTAGGTCTTGAGCACAGCTACAGCCAGTAAAAATGTGCCTTCTCTCTACTTCACAATTCAAGTGAGCCATTGGTTATAAATTCAGTTCCATGTCTTTATCAATGTCATGACTGTCATATGTCATGACTACTTATGTCATACACTTGATAGAATTCTCCCCCCTTAACAATACAACTTTTTGTTTATTGAATATTTAGTCTTCAGCTGACTGGACAGCCCGCATAGAGATTCGCCCTTCTGGAGCTTCAAGAAGTGAATATTGCAGACATAAAGCACACCTACAAGAGCCTCAGACTCTGACCTTACCAGCTTCAGGGAGGTAGGACTATCAACCTTTCTTATATATTCCAGAGTTATATATTTGGACATTATTAGCGTGCTAAAAATTTATAAATAGAAGTTGCTTTGAAATGTGAGAAATTAAAATATGACTAGGATGAAAAAAGAAATGTTCAATTAGTTTTTGTATTCCTTTCAACTCCAAAAAGATTAAGGTGAGAAGTTGAGATCAGTGATTGGGTTCCATGGAGGACTTTTAACAATGCATAAACATAGGCCATCCTGACTAACAGAACACTAAATCAAAATAGTTGTCCTATCCTGTTCCCCTAAGAATGGAATATCAACTTGTTTTAATTCTCTATAACCATATGTAGAGCCATAACTAAGGTAGGCCAATTGGAGCTTTGTCCCATAGTGTTAAAATATAAGGGGCACTGATAGCCCTTTTAGATCATCTATAAAGTAGAAATATCTGAATATAATAAAAAAGAAGCTGCCAGATACCAACTTTTTTCCAGCAGTGATTGCACCCAGGCAAGCTCCCAGTCTGTGCCTCTCCTACCATACATGTTGCCCTCCCCAACAACAACCTGATGGTATTCCTTCCTCCCTCAGTTGACTTGGATAGGTCCAAAAATTTTTAGCTTAGCTTCTGTTTATATGACTGTACCACATGTCAACATATTGAATGTGTTGAATATTGAAACAGTTTCCAGCCTGTGGCACATTCAGAGATATTAGTCATGATAAAACAGAAATTGGTGGTTTTATAACCCATTATAATCCAGGTGCACTAGAATAGATCTGACTCCTTTAGCTAGGAAAACACTTGGGATTATTTGGAAGCTATTTTCAGAAATTTCTTTGAACTATCCCTTCTATCTTTAACAGGTAGAGAAGTTACATCAATGGAAATTATTGAATATCTACTGTACAGACTGTTAGATATATGTTTTAATTTAAAATATTTTGGGGGGGTTTCATAGTAAAGTCCATGTACCAGCTTTATAGACTCTTACAATTTCATTGTTATTATTATTTAATCATTTTTCAGTCATACCTGACTCTTAATGACCTCATTTAGGCTTTCTTGGCAAAGACACTTGGAGGAGTTTGCCATTTCTTTTTCCAGCTCATTTTACGGAAAATGAGAAAACTGAGGCACACAGGATTAAGTTATTTGCCCAGGGTCATACAATTAGTAAGTGTCTGAGGATAGAATTGAATTCAAGAAGATAGATGAGTTTTCTTGATTTCAAGCCCTGTGCTAACTACTTACTCTGGCATATAGTAGATATTGCATAAATGTTGGTCAAATGAATAAGGAAGTAACAAATGAGTGAATGACAATGTTATATAACAGTAAGCAAAGATGTCTATCACTAATCCAGATAAATTTCTTTTTATACAGAATCGCACTATTTGCCACACCAGTCTGTCTAGAACCAGACATACAGTATTCTATAGATGTTCATTTTTCTCAGCCATTTATTATGAATTCACAGACTCATGGACATATTTTGATTGATTCGGTAAGTGGCTACATGAATGTTGCTTCCTTTGAACCTAAATCCCTTGGTAACTTTACTTTTAAACTATCTAGAGAGAATATGTTTGCATACTTTATAAATTTAAAGCAATTATGGGCTAGAATCTTCATATTATACTTACTACTTTAGAATGCTTCATTAGGCCAGGTCCATTTCATACCCCAATCAAAAGAATTTAGTTATTTTAATACTTTAGACTATGAAAATATTCTAATTATAATGGGTTTTCATTTACAAAATAGTATGTGGTATAACAGTTGAACACAATCAAATTAAATTAAAACAAAGTTTAGAGTTAAAAAAAAATACTTTCCTAATTTTCTTAGGCTAAATTTGGATCCCACAAAGGAACCAGTAGTGGAAAGAATACTAAACTTAGAGTCATAATCACAGTTTTGGGTTATGTATTATTAATTTTTTATGAAATCCAAACAAGTAAAATGAGTAAATGGCAGAGTCAGGATGTACACCTCTATCATAAGACTATGAAATTAGAACTGGAAGGGATTTCAAAAGTCATATACTTCAATATCATCTAAAGATGATGAAACCATCTGAAAGATTTGCTCAAGTTTACAGAGATACTAAGTGTCAAATGTTCAGTTGTTTTCAGTTGTGTCCAACTCTTTGTGACCTCATTTGGGGTTTTCTTGGCAAACATATTGGAATGATTTGCCATTTCCTTCTCCTGTTCATTTTATTGATGAGGAAATGGAGGCAAATAGGGTTAAGTGATTTGCTCACAGTCTGAGAGCAGATTTGAATTTATGAAGATAAGTCTTCTAACTTCAAGCCACTCGGTTGTGCCATCTAGCTAGTTTCAAAGGCTAGTTTCAAAACTAGATTCTCTAATTCCAGTAGAAATGGTTCCTCTAAATCTAATCATCACTCTTTACAGATGATATGATGGTATACTTGAGAATCGTAAAGAATCAATTAAAAAACTACAAGAAATAATTCACAACTTTAGCAAAGTTGCAAAATACAAATCCACATAAGTCATTAGCATTTTTAATGTTACCAACAAAGTCCAGCAGCAAGTAATACAAAGAGAAATTCCATTTAAAATAACTGTAGATAATATAAAAAATTTGGGAGCCTACCTGCCAAGGCAAAGTCAAGAACTACATAAACACAATTACAAAACACTTTCCACATAAATAAAGTCAGATCTAATCATTGGAAAAATATCAAGTACTTATGGGTAGAGCAAGCCAATATAATAAAAAATGATAGTACTGCTTAAATTACAAAACACTTTCCACACAAATAAAGTCAGATCTAATTAATTGGAAAAATATCAAGTATTCATAGGTAGGCCAAGCCAATACAATAAGAATGACAGTACTATCTAAATTAATCTACTTATTCAGTGCCATACCAAATCAAACTCCCCAAAAAATTATTTTACAGAGATAGAAAAAATAATAACAAAATTCATCTGGAAGAACAAAAGGTCAAGAATTTCAAGGGAATTAATTAAAACAAATTGCAAATGGAGGTAGCCTAGCTGTACCAAACCTAAAACAGCAGTCATCAAAACCATTTGGTACAGGCTAAAAAATATAATAATTGATCAGTGAAATAGGTTGGGTTCACAAAACACAATAGTCAATTAAAATAGTAATCTAGTGTTTGATAAATCCAAAAACTCCAGCTTCTAGGATAAGAACTCACTATTTGACAAAAATTGGAAATTAGTATGGCAGAAACTAGATACCTTATACTAAGATAAGATCAAAATGGGTTCATGATTTAGATGTAAAGAGTGATATTATAAGCAAATTAGAAGAACAAAGGATAGTCTACCTCTCAGACCTGTGGAGAAGGAAGGAATTTGTGGCCAAAGAAGAACCAGAGTACATTATGGAATGTAAAATGGATGACTTTGATTATATTAAGTTAAAAAATTTTGCACAAACAAAACCAATGCAAACAAGATTAAAAGGAAGCAATAAACTGAGGTAAAAAAGCTTTACCTCCAAGAGTTCTGATAAAAACCTCATGTCTTAAATATATAGAGAATTGACTCAAATTTAATAAGAATTCAAGCGATTCTCCAGTTGATAAGTGGTCATGGAATATGAACAGACAATTTTCAGATGAATAAATTAAAACCATTTCTAGTCATCTCTAAATCACTATTGATCAGAGAAATGCAAATTAAGACAACTCTGAGGTACCACTACACACCTCTTAGATTGGCTAAGATAACAAGAAAAGATAATAATGAATGATGGAGGGGAAGGGGGAAAACTGGAGCATTAATACATTGTTGGTGGAGTTGTGAACTGATACAACCATTCTGGTTTGGAACTATGACCAAAGTGCTATCAAACTTTGATACACTTTGATGCAACAGTATCTCTACTGAACCTGTATCCCAAAGAGATCATAAAAAGGGGAAAAGGACATTTTTGTGCAAAAATGTTTGTAGCAGACCTTTTTGCAATGGCTAGAAATTGGAGATGGAGTAGATGTCCATCAGATGGGGGATGGCTGAAAAAGTTATGGTATATTAATGTTATGGAATATTATTGTTCTGTAAGAAATGACCAGCAGGATGATTTCATAAAGACCTGGAGAGAGTTACATGAACTGATGCTAAGTGAAACGAGTAGAACCAGGAGATCATTATACATGGCAACAACAAGATTATAGGATGTTCAACTCTGATGGACATGGCTCTATTCAACACTGAGAAGAGTCAGGCCAGTTACAATGATCTTGTAATGGAAAAAGCCATCTGCATCCTGAGAGAGGAATATGGGGACTGAGTATGGGTTACAACATAGTATTTTCACCTTTTTTTGTTGTCATTTGCTTGTTTTTTGTTTTCTTTCTCATTTTTTTTCCTTTTTAATCTGATTTTTCTTGTGCAGGGTGATAATAGTGGTAATATGTATAGAAAAATTGCGCATAGTTAACATATATTGGATTACTTTCATCTAGGGCAGGAGGTGGGGGGAAGGAAAGGGAAAAAATTTGGAACACAAGATTTTGTAAATATCAATGTTGAAAATTATCTTTGCAGGGGGCAGCTAGGTGGCACAGTGGTTAGAGCACTGGCCCTGAAGTCAGGAGGACCTGAGTTCAAATCTGACCTCAGACACTTAACACTTCCTAGCTATGTGACTAGGCAAGTCACTTGACCTCAATTGCCTCAGCAAAATAAAAAAGAAAGAAAAAAATTATCTTTACAAAAGTTTTGAAAATAAAAGGATTTGATAAAAAAAAAAAAGAAAAAAGAAAAAAAATGGTTCCTCTGCTAAAAGCATGTGATTCATAGATCTAGGTACCAGTCCTGGTTCTCTGGAACATGATTTTAACCACATTCCTTCTCCCTGGGACTCAGTTTGTACATTGTAAAATGAGAAGAATGTGCCAGTTGATTCCTAAAATACTAACTCTCACTATTATTACTGGACTTCTTTGCAGAAGAGCTTAAATTTGGACTCTGTTGACAAACAAAGTTGGCAGAGGGAGGAAGGATATCTAGAAGATCATTATTTATTGGGGAAATGGAATTGATATCTTAAGTAGTAAAGGAAACCTCCATATCAATGAAGTTATATATCCTTGAAGTTTTGACATGTTATAGGCTAATTGTGTTATATTTGGCATATGTTGTAGAAGTGATCAGTTTAAAGTATTAAAAAGTGTTGTCATATAAGATTATTGACTGTTTTTAATTACATATTTATGATTTTTTACTTCAAAAGCTTGGCCTTATTCCTCAAATTGATTCAGTAGAGAATTTCTGCAGTAAACATTTAGATGAGCACCAAGTAAACAACTGTATAGAAATTGCTTCGAAACCACATCATCAAATTTTGCCTGAGTGGTGTGAAAGACTTGTGGTTAGCATATCTTCTATGATACACAATGGAGCAGTTGGTAAGTACATGTTTAAAAAATTGTACTTAGATATTATCATCTTGATGTGCTTTTTAGAGAGAACAGAAAGAATTTCTGTAGCAACAACTCCAAATATCCTTCAAAAGAAAATATAAATCCTATCTATTTGTCCCAAGAATAGTTTGTGCATGAGGTGTACCATAGTTTATTACACTAAGCAAATTGCAGATCTTTAACTGATCTAGAGATGGGAAATAGGAACAAGCTTATTTGGTATTATGCAGACATGAAGTATTGCATAAGTCATTTCATAGCATCATTGTCACTAGTTGCCTATATTAGTACAGGGAATATTGATGCTCATAGTCAAGTAAGGAGAAGCCTGGATTAACACAAATATCCCTATACCCAATAATGACCAAAGAAGAGGAGATCCTTGAACAAACACCCCAAACACCATCACCTTCCCCCATTGCTCCTCCCAGCTTTCCCCAAATTTCTCCAACATTCACTCTATTTCTTCTCCAAGTACTTTACCACCTCATTCCCTTAGCTCTATGACAAACTTCTGCATACACTCAAATTATTCAAAAACCAATGCTCTTCCTAACATCCAGGTCTCATAAGTACCCAAGAAGAAATAAAAAAGGAGTAATTCACTCCCTTTCTCAGCTGTTTCTTCGGTAGCTTTAGAGGAAGCATCTCATCACAGTGTATAAGCAATTTGTACCTCCCAACATCCCAGTCTCATCATAAAATAATTTCAAGAATATATACATTTGTCTTATGTTATTAATTGGTGAACAATATTTAATCCTGCACTCATGGATGTATTTTCTTAGAATTAGAAACTATAAATACTAAAAGAAACCTTAGAGATCATCTAATCCATTCCCACATTTAAAAAAAAAAAGAAAAAGAAAACCCAGCTAAGGGACAAGATCATAGTTTATGATAGAGCCAAGACTATAACCTACATCTCCTAACTTCCAAATAGGCATTCTTTCCATTACAGTGTAATATTTCTGAATACCTTTATATAGGTCCTTTTGGCATAAGGGGGAAAAAAAAGAAGCCAAGAAGAATTAATATGGGCTAATTACACAGCTTCTTTTCCTAGTTAGAAAAGGCTAGAATGATTGATGAGTCCCTGAGTTCTGCCCCTGAAAACAAAGGAATTCCCCTAGATCTTTCTTATCTGCTCTGCTCACAATTGGTTTTTTAAAGGTTCTGGGATCTTCCTTTCTTAGAAATGTTGAAAGCTAGGTATGAACTGTTGGAGAAACTGCAAAGGTAATGGACAGGTGAGACTAGATAACTTCTAAGGTCCTTTCAAACTTTGTGATTTCAAATATCCCTTGAGGAAATCAAAAACAAGGATAATTTCTTCTGATAACCAAAAGAAAAGCATATTCCATGTAATAATAATTAAATAAAATAGTACTAATTTAGTAAGCATGTGTTAAGCACTTTTAAAATACAAAGCACTTTTTATACATTAATAAATGGATATTTCCCACCTACCCCGACTAATTCTTTCCATTCTTTGGATTCATGACCACTCTTGTGCTTTCCAAGTTTTAACTATGATTCTCTATCAGAATATTCAATACAGTAAATTTATATTTCAACAAATTATGATTAAAATAATAATTGTTATTTTATTTTGTCACTTATCCCATCCTTAGTAAGTAGTCATTCTATCATAGATCAATAGTTATGTTTCACTGTGTCATTCAAATATTTGGTGCATTGAGGAGAAAACAAAAAACACTGGATTTGGGTAGAAGACAGGTTTCCATCCCAATTATGTCACTTATTATTTTTGTCATCTAAGATCAACCATATAGATTCTTTGGGCTGCAGTTTCTTCACCTATTAAACAAAGGGATTTAACTATATTATTTCTGTTTCATCTAAATCTTTGTTCCTATGATCCTACTTTCCACTCTGTTCATGGGCACTCCCATAAGTTGGCCAAATGGCCCTAGCCACAGCTGGAAGACAGACCACCACCAACTGCTATCACTGAGAAAAGCTATGACCCTCTCTCTTCTCTAACCAATTCTCATTCCTTCATTGATTAGTGCCCACCAGATTCAGGATACGTACTTGTCAGGATTTTCACCCCCATATCCCTGCCTTTGGTATAATATCCCAGAACCCCATTCCATACTAACCATTGAACCTGCCATTCCCCCAATTGGTATTAGAAGCCCTTTAAAGCTTACTCCCCCTTTTCCATTCTTAATACAGCTCCCTTCTTATTATGTGATCCAGTAACATAGGCCTTTTTGCTATTCCTTGCATAAGACATTCCATTTCCAAATGCCAGGAATTTTCACTTGTTTTCCCCTATACTTAGAATGCTCTCCCTCATCATGGCTTCCTTGGCTTCAGTCAACCCAGCTAAAATCCCTATTTCTACCAAAATCTTTTCCCAATTTTATTTAATGCTAATGCTTTCCCTCTTTATTTCCATTTTATCCTATATGTATTAGTTTCTACATAGTTATTTACATGTTGTGTTCCCTATTAGATTATGAGATCCTTGAGAGCAGGATCTGTTTCTTTCCTTTTTTTTTTTTTTTTTTTTTTTTTTTTTTTTTTTTTTGTATTCCCAAAACTTTGCAGTGCCTGGAACACAGTAGGTATTTAATAAATGTTTTTGACTGACTGGTAGGATATTCATTAGATTATGAAATCCTTAAGAGTAGGATCTGCTTCTTTCCTCTTTTTGCATCCCCAAAATTTAGAAGTGTCAGGAACACAGAAAGTACTTAGTAAATGTTTTTTGGCTGACTAGTAGGGTATTATTTGCTCTGCCATTACTCTTGATTGTCCCTGAAGTCTTACCTGTCTGCCTTTTTCCTTCCCCTTGCCTATTTCCTGGCTTTTCTGTCTGCTATAAAAATGAATCCTCCTTTAACTGTGTCTCCTCCAGTTATATTACATATTCCTGGGGCACAGAGACAAGCTCAAATTTTTATTTGTATCCTCAGTACTTAAGATATTGTATGGCACAGACTGAGCATTTGACAAATGGAGGGCTTTTTAAATTCTATTTAATATCTCCATGCACTATTAATCATACTTGTCAAGTTGGGTATTTGGTTATATCCAATACTGCTTCAGTGCTAATGAATTGGCTATCTTCCAACACCTCATTATCAGGGAGCTTGTACTATCATCTCATATTAATTTTGGCTTATGTGTCAATAATGAAACAAATCAGAAAGTCCGATGGACAATGGGAGAGGCAACATGACATCAGAGATGGTCCTCTGAGCCTGAAGTCAGAAAGACCCAGCTTCTAATAGGTAATAAGATGACATTTATTGGCTGTCACTTAAGCTCCCTAAATTTAGTTTCCTCATCTATAAAATGCAGATAATAACACATATAGTACCTGTCTCTCAGAATGGTTACAAGTTTCAAAGGAGATAACATATGTAAAGGACTTTGCAAGATTTAAAGCATTAAATAAATATTGATGACCTTTATTATCTAAAACAAGTTCAAGTCTTATAGCCACTGAGGTAAAAATCCCAAATATTCTATCAATTTTGAATTTGGCAAAGATTTTAATGCTACTTTAGGACCAAAAGACAGACTCATTAAGAGTAACAACAACAGAGGCAGTGGAGAGATCACCAGCCCTGAAGTTAGGAGGACCTGAATTCAAATCTGACCTCAGACACACTAGCTTGTGACCTTGGGCCAGTCACTTAACCCCAATTGCCTGAGCAAAGAAAAAAAAAAAAAAAGAATAACAACAACAAATGAGGTCTAGTTCAGTATAATGACTTCAACCTAAAGCCCCACAGACTGTAATTCCCTCAGCCACTGTCTCTTGTCTGGATAATAATGATAATAAAAGTTAGCATTTGTATAACACTTCTAGTGTTATATTTCTATAACAAAACAATTTGCCAATATTATTTCATTTTATCCTCACAACAATCCTGGGAGGTAAATACTGTTATCCCCATTTTACAGGTAAGGAAACTGAGGCTTACAAAATTTGTCCAAGGTTATATAGCTATTAAAATATATAGGGCCATTTGTGAACTCAGGTCTTCCTGGCTCCAGGCTCTATTGGATTGTGGTTCTTTGTATAACTTCATTTTTCAGAACCAGACCAAGACAAGAATTTCAATAATGATGATGAAATAGAAGCCCATGTTTCCTTGCATCCTTTGTGAGTAAATGAATATTTCATGACTGACATACATTTTCAATAAAGGCTATAATTAGATGAAAGGTAGATATGGTTTTATTCTGTTCCTTGAGATCCAGGACTACACTGAATTAACGATTTCCTCATAGTTTGTACTTACTTAGAAGTTTGTGGGTCTCATTAAAAATCACCCAAAGGAGAACCCAAGTGATTCTTTTGCTCATTGCCTCCGTCTCCTTTCTTTTTGCTTACAGCCTGTAAGTGTCACCCTCAGGGCTCCACAGGGTCAAGCTGCAGCAAAGTGGGAGGCCAGTGTCAGTGTAAACCCCACGTGGCTGGACGCTGCTGTGATCGGTGTTCGGCAGGAGCCTACGGTTTGGGCCACCATGGATGTCACCGTAAGAGCCAAAGAACAGTGTGAAAGATCACATACACACACCCACACACACACTCATACATTTTAAGTCAAATACTGTCAAAGTATAGTTGGATATTTCATACATACACACATTTTAAATCAAATATTGTCAAAATATAAATGAATATTTTAGTAATTTTCTTTTTTTTTTAAAGTGAGATGGGTGATTTAGGTGAAAGTGAACTAAATTACACAGATAAACTGACCACATTGATCAAATCTCAATCCTATTTGACTAGACTTGACTAGGAATGTTTGCACTTAGAGCAAGCTCCAGAAACAGTATGGGTCAAACTGTGAAAAGCCTTTTCTCTCTCTTAATTACTGCCTATTGATCCTGTACAAAGTTTTTTGGTACATTTTTTTGCTTGTTAGGTCAACATTTGTTTGTGAGCTCCTTGAAGGCAAGGGCTATCTTTGCCCTTCTTTGTATTCCTAACACTTAACATAGTATTTGGTATATGCAATATTGACGGACTGGCTACTTCAGTTGTTGGAGAGCAGATCCAAAGTCCAGTTGGAGGTGGATAAATGGAATGGTGACCTTAGAACACTGGCGTGAGATCATTGCTTGAAGTCCAATATTTCCTCAAAGGCTGCAAGTATTGTTACCACTTTGGAGGAGAGTTTTATTTCTTTGGGGTGGGGCAGGATAGGAGGTGGGGAGAGGAGATGAAGATACTCTATGTATAAGGCATTATAAAAAAGTCTGGGAGGATCAGGAGTGTAGCCTCAAAAAGAATGAAGACATTGCTAATTTGGGACTCATCCTTAAAAAGGAGGTTGTTGGAAAAATCAGCAGCCATTCAGAGAGAGAGGCCAAAGGGGGAAGGATAGTTTTAACGTGTGAAATCCAAAGATAAAGTTCTAGGGTATTGGAAAGACAATCCAAAAAAATACAAAGTGCAGCTTGGAGGGGAATGAAAAATTATACTAGACTTGAAGCTTTATTTTATTTATGACAAGAATTGTTTTTTCTCCATTTTTGTGTTTTCTCTACATTCAATCAATATTGGTTGATAAAATGATTATAAAACATACTCTCTGATAAAAGTTTTTTTTAAAGTTGAAAAAATATTGGTCCTTATTATAATTCATATTTTATTTGTGATTTATATATATTATATATAACAAATATGATTTATATATCATATATAATTTATAATTCACACCAGAATCCTTCTAAGAACTTCAATTAAATTCCCCTTTTGGGCGTAAGAGCATGAATAAATGATCCATAGAGTTAGTTGGTGTACCCTACTGGTAATTTTCCACTTAAGTAGAACTTTCTATTTTCTTTCTTTTTTACAATCACATATATTTTTTACTTATTTTATTAATATAGTTTATTATATTTATAATCTTCTTTATGTTGAACTAAGCAGTAGAATCTTGCACTCAGTTCTCCTGAATTCTAATCTAATGTTTTTTACACTTTACTATATAGTTCATTTCTTGTCTAGATGGTCATAATGGTAAGAATTTTAAGCACTAAAAGAAGAGGAAAAATTGAATAGATGGACCTTCCAATATCCCTCAAGGTGTTGAAGGTGTCATGTTACTCTTGCTTGTCATATAACCAGACAGATCATTAGGCTGGGATTTCTTTTCAATGGCACAAATTATAAATGGAAGGATTTTGCTTGTCTGTTTTCCACACAAAATCTCAGATTCATAATAGACCTCACAAGCCAAGTACCCAAACCAAAACATGAGCAATGCACCTCAAAGTTTTAGATAGAACTTTCTATACAATTCATGTCTAACAAAGTCACTGAGAACAATTTGGATGAGTTGTGTTTTTTACCCCTTTCCCTTCAGGAGAGTGAGTAGAATTAATTCTCCCTGATCAAATCTCTACCCTCCTAGCCTGGTTCAAGGTATGACTGTTTCCTGAGGGCACTACTAGTATTCCTCCTTTCCTTTCTCACCTTCAGGGTTGGGGGTAGAAGAAAGGTATACAGAGCCACATGTTTATTTAGTGATAATGAGATTAGGTTATGAAAGTTTTAGTCTAAAGAAAAGTTCCAGTTTCACATGACTACCTTTCTTTGTAATTTGGAAAGCTTTAAAAATATAGATTATAAATAAAATTGATAAAATACTCTGAACCCCAAAGCAATCTCTTGATTTCCAGGCTGATGGGTTGTTCTCTTAGCAAATTGAATGTGATATAATCAACTATCCACAGATCTCTTGACACTCTTAATCACATATATTCTTATTTTTGTAGAGAAATCTATTGTGTAAAAAAAATAATAAAATCAACAAAATGCAAAATAGCAGAGAAACATTTAGTAATAAATGATGCCACCAATTACATGCATGCAGAAATGAAACAGAAAGGAAAATAAAAGAATGGCGTAAATTCACCATTGTTCTAGCAATTTTTCCAAATATGTATAATTCCTTCACCCCCTACTGAATCTTCTTAATAAGCCCAACATTATGCCAGGGAAAGGAAAATGCTTGAGCTAATACACAAATCTTAGATGAAGTCTTCCCAAAAGTATCCTATATCTACTACTACTGCTGCTGCTTCTCCTGCTGTCTCTTACTCTCTTTAATTCACTCTTACTGTGTCTTTCTCCAGAGAAATTTAAAAACTACCACTGTAGCAGAAAATCTTGCCCTCCCAAACCTATTACACAATAATAGCTCTGTCTTTTTTCATGATGGGAAGAAATACAACTTCCTGGGGTCTGTAATGATTTAAGCACCCTCATAAGCCTTATCTGAATGATTGTTACACAATAAACTTACCTAAGTCAAACAATCATTCTATCCAAATGTCATTTTATCAAATGAAAAATGGTCTCATTTGCATATTGGAAATTCACTCAGTCAATCAAAAAACGTGTCAAGCACTGAGATAAACGCTGGGGAAACTAAGAAAACAAAGCTCCATACTTGACATTTAAGTGATTTTTCAGTCATCCATCTCCCACTCCAAAAAAATGAAAAAATTAAAAAGTAAGCACTCTCTGATCTAACCTAGAAAATTTTGTATGTAAATTGGAATCTTCCTAGAGAGATAATTCATCAAGATTTTTCAGTGTAGAGCAAAAAAAATAAAGTATTTAGAAAAATGTATTAATTTGGATTACATAGAGGAACTTTTGGAAATTTGGTTTTTTTTCTTGTTTTCAAAAAAAGTATTAGCCGTCAGCTATGTATACTTTGTTAAGTCTGACAACTGTTCCTCATTTTGATTACAAAATTATTTTACTCCGCCTTTGTCGCATTGTTCTTCTCCAAAAAAGAAAGCAGTGAGACTGTACTCTGTATTTTGATTCTTTGCTTTATCTAGCATGTGAGTGCCATCCTCAAGGCTCTAAGAGCACCATATGTGATCAGATAACAGGGCAGTGCTCCTGCCACAGGGACATTGGAGGTCACCGTTGTGATCTGTGCTTGCCTGGTTATTTTGGATTTCCCAAATGCCGTCCTTGTCCCTGCAATGGTTTTGCAGAACTTTGTGACCCAGAGACTGGGTCATGCTTCAACTGCGGAGGATTTACAGCTGGACTTCATTGTGAAAGGTATGGAATTGGAACAAACTTGAAAAAGAATCTGTTCTGGTTTTGCCTTTGAGTAACTGAGTCACTTCTCTGAAAGATTACTGAGTCGATGTTTACTTACACGCAGAATGGAGATTAAAACATCTGTTACAGAGGTTTTTGGCAGTCTACTAGCTCACTGTTCAAAGCAGTAAATATTTATTGAGCAGCCAACTATGGGCAAGAAACTGTGCTAGACTTTGCTACATAAGAGAGAAGGAGAGGGACAGAGAAAGGGAGAAGGAGACAGAGAGAGAAGAGGAGAGATAAAATGACTTATCAAAGACTTTGCTTTATGACAATAAAAATAGAATCTGGACTTAATGATTTGTTATGAGATTCTCTTAGATGAGGAAACTCCCCCTACTAATGCAAATTGGTACCTTCCCTGCAATCTGTAGTCTTAGAAGAGTTGCCTATAATGTTCAGAGGTCAAGTTGACTTACCCAGAATCATGCGATCAGGAGTCAGAGGCAGGTTTTACACCTCACTTTTCCTGACTTTAATAAGTCCATCTTTGTATACACTATACCTTGGTGCCTCTCTTTATGATAATAGCTCACATTTATATAAAGATTTACCATTTACAAAGTGTTTTCCCCACAAGAACCCGTTCAGGTAGGTAGCACTTGAGTTATTATCGAGGTAGGACTTTTGACAGAGAAGAGTTAAGTAATTTGCCTATTGTAATGTCTAATGGGACTTGAACCTGGATCTTCTAATACTAAGCTCACTATGTGACTTGCCAATAGCCATACTATATCACATATCCCTAAAAAGTGGCACATAATAAAAAATTTTGAAATTGAGACACTTGAAAAGCACAATATTTAAAAGAACTCTACAATGAATATATTTGTCAAATAAGGAATCTTTTTAGCAAAGTAAATAGTCATTCTCTAATTTATTACATTGGGGGAATCACATTTCCTTAAGGTAGGATGTTTGCCTAATATGTGTACTTTTCAGGTATATATTTTAATCTATTTCTAAGGAAATTTACTTAATAGGTGCATCGATGGTTACTATGGAAATCCTCTCTCTGGAAAACCATGTCTTCCTTGCCAGTGTCCTGATGTTCCTTCAAGTAATCAGTATTTTGCCCATTCCTGTTATCAGAATTCTTGGAATTCAGAAGTAAGCTGCAACTGTCAGGAGGGTTATACAGGTATGGAATCTAGCTCATCCAATGTGCCTTTCCCTTTGTTCCACAATCCTTGACTATAGGCTGACACAAGACCACAATTTCATCATTTATTTAACTTATATAAATGTTTGATGAAGAATCTGAAATAAGGTGTCATAAAGACACTTTTACCATAAAGAAGGTAAAAATTTTCAAATTTCTACTTTATTGAGTTGAATAATTGTGTTTATCAAGAAATTAATTAATTAATCCATTCTCCTCCAATGTAATAGCTCTGTAGCTAATATGCACCAAAAGACAGAAAATTAACTAAACTATATTTGAGTCAAATGAAGTCCATTTGTTTTTGTACTTCATTTGTGTGAATACCTCTTTCAGTAATACAGATTGAAATCCTTCTCTGTCTGTTATCTTGTGTGATTTTAATCCATGTTTTCCCATATAGCACCTAAAAAAATATAAATATTTCATGATTGTTCTTTTTAGTAGCTGAGAAGTATCACTTAATGTATTCTTCAGATTACCCATCTAATGCTTTTCCATTTCTGCTACAAGATCAATCTATCTCCTTTTCTGGTCAAATTTTAATAATGTATTTTATAGTGATGCTTACATATAAGTCATCAAACTACAATTTACTTAAATCTGCCACAATCTTTCCATTGTTCTTTGGATTTGTCTTAACTCTTTCTGAGATCATGGTGTCTTGTGCTTCACATTCACATACAAATTACTAGGAAAGGGTATTTTTTTCATTTGTAAAATTTGAGACTTCAAAAGTTTAAATAAGTTGCATATAGTTGCAGAGCTCATTAAGTATCAGAGGTATGATTTATCGCATTTTGTCTCTCCAAGTCTAACAATAAGTCCATCATGTTGCAATGGAGGTGTCAAAGCAAAGTAAATAATCCCCATGACCCATATATTAACTTAGAAATCCACAAATTTGCATTATCTAGGTTTTATTGTACTTTTATTTATTTTGTTGAATTACATTTTAATCTGATTCTGGGCACACCAAGAGAGTTTTGTCGGCTGCACATGTCTGGCTCCTTGAATGAGTTTGACGCTTCTGTGTTCTATGGAAGTTTAATGGGCCCAACATGGAATAGGATTAGATCAAGCAAAGTACTGTGATCTGTGTCAATAGAGTGAGTATCCAGGCCAATAAAATCATAGTTCCATTAAAATATTCTACCGGGATGCTGTTAGATGCTGTTGGATAGTAATCTCTGCATCTGCTATCAAACTCATTCCCTGGCTAATGCTTCAGTTCTATCCCTGGATTCCCAAAGTCACAGGAAACAGACCTTGGAGAAGGCATTTTCCTCTAAGGAATTTTTGTTCTAAATAACTATTAAGTATTTTAATATGTTCACAACTATGTTTGGAGAGTACAGAGTAAATGCCGAGGGATTCATATTTCATATCAAAGCATTTTCCTTGTTTACTCTAATGTGCAGACTCTTTTTTTTGGTAATACCTAAGGGAGCTTTTTCACTTTCCTATGCAATTTTAAAGTTATTTTCTCTACTTCTAACCACCCCATTCTCTTTTCTTTCAATCTCTTCTCCTTTCATAGGTATTCAGTGTGATGAATGCTCAAGTGGTTTTTATGGAAATCCAAGAATATCAGGAGACCTTTGCCTGCCATGTGCCTGCAACAACAATATAGATAGAACAGACCCAGCATCCTGCAGCAGGGTAACAGGAGAATGCCTTAAATGTTTATATAATACTCATGGGCCCAACTGCCAGTTCTGTAAACCAGGTTACTTTGGATCAGCACTCACACAAAATTGCAGAAGTAAGTTGATGGTGCAGAACGGCCACAAAATAATAATTTATCATTCTCATGGTATCACACGGATGCTCTCTTGAACTAGAACTTGTTATGATGATAATTAACAATAATTATGCAGAGCTTTAAGATTTACAATACACAAATGAAATCTCACTTGATCCTCCCAACAAACTATGAGGAGGGTGCAATTATTATCCCCATTTTCATATAGAGAAGTTAAGCCTGACTGAGGTAAATTAAAATGCCTGGGGTCATACAGCAAAGTATGACAGGATTTGAACTTAGATCTTCTTCTCTCCAAGCCAACCAATTCAATTCTCTATGTTACCTATTTGCCTTTTATAAAGTCAGCTATTAAACAATGTTCTTTGGAAGCTCTTTATATCATTAATTTTGCTATAGATTCATGAAACATTCATTTAAATTAACATTTTAATTTAATAATTAATTTAAAAAGAAAGACTAGGTAAAATATTATACAAGTTTAGCCATAAGCATTTCTTCTATAATATTCCTGATTTTCACCTTTAGTAGATGACATATTGTCATTAATGAAAATTTCCCTAATGTATTTAGTACAAGATCATGGCCTATTCCTTTTTGTTTGTTCCTTTGTTTGTTTGTAATAATAATATAATATTTCATATATTATATATTATATAATATTTTGTTTTTCCAAATACATGCAAAGATAGTTTTTAATATCCACCTTTGCAAAACCTTATGTTTCAAATTTTTCTCCCACCATCTGCAAGAAAGCAAATAATCCCATATAGGTGAAACATAAGCAATTCTTCTAAATATGTTCCCATAGTTGTCATGCTGCACATTAAAAATCAGATCTAAAGGGGAAAAAATCATAACAAAAAAACCAAACAAATAACAGCAACAACAAAAGGTGAAAATATTATGCTTTGATCCACATTCAGGTTCCATTGTTCTCTCTCTGGATGCTGATGGCACTTTCTATCACAAGTCAATTGGAATTGTCTTGAATCACTTCATGATTAAAAAAGAACCAAGACCATCACAGTGGATCATCACATAATCTTGTTATTGTGTACAATACTTTCTTGGTTCTGTTTACTGCACTTACTATCAGTTCATGTAAGTCTTTCCAGGCTTTTCTGAAATCAGCCTGCTGATCATTTCTAAAAGAACAATAATATTCCACGACATTCATATACCATAACTTATTCACTCATTCCCTAACTGATAGGCATCCACTTAATTTCCAGTTCCTTGGACTAAGGCCTATGCCTAAAACAATAAGTTGTTCATCCTTAGGGGAAGAATAGAAACTTTAGGAACACCAAAGTTGAGATGAATAACTTTCTATTTTAGAGCAATCAGATGGAATTCAATGGGCTCAAAAAGTTAATAACTTAGCAAAAATGAGCACCTTCCTTCCTAACTATAGAAAGAGTTTTTTGATGTATCTTATAATGTCCTAGTTAGAACAAATTCAGATGATGGGAAATCACATCCTGAAGAAAATGTGATTCTTCTTTGAGCTCTTTGGATAAAGGGCACTACCCCGTTCCAAGTCAATTATTTCTTATTTTTAATAACTAACGAGTTTCTTTTATTTAAGTTATACTTGTCTTTATTTTCCCAGAATGTACTTGCAATCCTTCTGGGGTAAATCATACTACATGTGCAACAGGTGATACAGAATGTCTATGTGACCCAACAACAGGATCCTGTCCTTGCTTGCCAAATGTCATAGGTTTGACCTGTGACCAATGTGCTGAAGGATATTGGAATCTGGTCCCTAGGAGAGGGTGTCAGATCTGTGAATGTGACCCCCAACATTCCATTAGTACTCATTGTGACCAGGTAAGATCCCTTTTTAAAAAAACTTGAATGTGGTATGTTAACTTTAATTGATGAAACACCTAAGAGCAATGTCTATTCCAACTCATCCTAATTGCTTTTTGCTGTATTGCTCTTGTTAATAATCACCTCTGAGCAATGTCTTCTTCATACTGGAACCAGGATAGAAGAGGAAAAAGATGGGCAGGGGAAAAGCTGGAGGAAACAAAATCTGCCAACTGTATGGTTTTGTCTAGATCCCACTTCTGGAAGGTGAAAGTGAAATGTAACAACAAAAATTATTTTCCTTTCATTATCTGATAAATATTATGAAAGGAGAATTTTAAAGTACAATAGATTATATTTGGCAATGAACTTGGGGCCTTTGTCTACATACAAACACATCAGATTTATAAGGTTTTTTTAATTTACAACAAAATGTCATCCCCTCATGCTTGGCAAATGGTACTTATTTACAAAATAAAATTAGAATTTTTTACTATAAAGTTTAAACATAAATCCAAAGATAGACTATATATTGTCAGAAAACTTACTCCCTAAGTTCACAGAAGTCTATTACCAAATTGAGGCAGAATTCTTTGGTCCCAGCAATGTTAGAAGACTCTGAAAGGCATGTTGTTATGAAAAGTAAAATGGATTAAAAGTCAGGAATAACCATCCAAATCCCTTCCCATTCACTTACTAGCTGTGTAACTCTGGACAAATTGTTTAATCTCTCTGATCCACAATTCCTCATCTATGAAATAATGGATTGGATTTGATAGCTTCTGATATCCCTTCCTGCTATAAAGCTATGATTATATCATCACTACACAGTAAAGAGATTGGAATGTCAGGAGGGGGAATATCTAGGTACAGGAGTGAAAGAAACCTTGAACCACTGAAGAATTAATTGTTTACCCTCAACTATCACTGGGAACACTCCACTGATTATTCAAAAAAGTTGCATTATTTCATTGCATACTCAATTATACTAAAGTATATAAATGATTTTCACTGCTTATTTGATAGAGTATTGAACATTGTAATGTTCTCTGTACAGTTTTCTTGGGGGTCTCTGGAAGCAGCCTTCTTTTCAGTTTAGTAATCACCAGATGAGTAGCCAGGGGTTAAAGTCCAAATCCTTTATTGTCTCTTTCCAAGTCTTGCCTCCTTTCCTGGGGCCCAGTCAGCTTTCTTAAAGGCCTATCTCTCTCCTTGATTCTGAGAGCTTGAGCTCCCTCCTGTCTTTTCTGCCTTCTATATTTCTCCAAATGAATCCTGGATAAGGCTCCTAGCTTATATGTTCTACACTGAGTATAAACCAATCATTATATAACTAGGAAACCATTATTTGTTGTAAGATCAAATATATCGTACTGAATCATGATAAATTAGATAACCATCGTCTCTATCAATTCCACTGACTTAGCATCTTGTAAGAATCCTTTGTTTCAAGAGTTCTGGCCCATAACATCTCCCACTTTCTTTTGTTTTAGAACATATGGTGGTCATGACCTCCCTGACTTCTCACTCTATCTCTATACTACACTGGGCTTTCAGAAGCCCAGTTTTTCCACATTGAAAGCATCGGCAAGTCTCTCTAGAAGTCCCTTGCCAAGAGGGACCCTGGTTTCCCATGTTCAGAATGGTCTGAGTATAAGCACTTGTGCCCACTGTGGCACAGCATGTTATGATCTTCTCTAAAGGAGCATCCTTGTGTAGTCCCCATATAATTCTTCTGCAAACCTCATCAGCATTTTCCTTAGCCAGTTGCCTGATCATTATTTCTGTAGCTGCATTTTCTCCAATAGTTCTTGTGCAGCTGTCTGCAGATGTCCCACAAAATCAGCAAAAGGTTCATTGGGACCTTGATCTATTTTTATGAAGGCTTCCCCTTGAGCTTTCCCTGGAAGGGTGCCCCATGCTTTTATAGAAGCAGAGCAATTTGCTCATGTGCTGCTATGGGGTAATTAATCTGTGCTAAATTCTCTGCATACTGATCTTCACCTACTAGTTGATCAAAGGTGATTTGTACATTAACTCCAGTTTGCTTATTATGTTGGGCTTGTACCCTGCATAGTTCACTGTACTCCAAAAGCCACAAGAAGTTTTGCCCTGGTTCTAAACATATCCTTGCTATAGATTTCCAATCACTAAGGGTTAAAATTTCATAAGCCAAATTCTCTAGTATCATCTTAACATAAGACGATGTAGCCCCATAAAGAGTGCAACCCTTTTTCAAATCCTTAATTTATTTCAGATCAAATGGATCTTCTCCTTTATTGATCTGAAGAATCAAGCTCTTCCATTACAGGGTATGCATTTATTTTTAAATCAGATATATCCTGTCCTTCATTTTTTGCTTTAATTAGTGCCTTTTGTAATCTTGTCATAGGCTGATTCATAGGTGGTTCTGATTGTGTCACTGCCCCTTCCCTTCCTCCTCCCCCCACCCATGAAGGATTAATTGAGGGAGGTAGGTCAGGGGATGGAGAATGCCCTAATGGTTCTTGCTGTGAAGCACCACATTGTATTTAACTCCATTCTTATCTGATTCTTCATCCTTCTAGTTTAGTTGACACCTCCCCCTCCTGCTCTTTCTTCTTTTTTCTTATTCTTACATAATTTCCTAAACCAGTTGTATTAAGTTATATGCATAAAGTGTTTCTTTGGAAATTGAGTCAGGTCCATTATCATTGTAGTATTCACATAGTTGCTCTCCTACTAATTTCCACTTATCTGGATCTAATTCTTTTTCCTGTGAGAACCAAGGAGATGTGTATTGTGCTGTTTCTAAAAGTTCAATGATCTGCTCCCAAGTTACAATCAAACCTTGGCTTTTCATAAGTCTGACAATGTTCTCTACACATTTTCCTTGAATTGGAAAAGAAGGCTATTTTCTAAACATCTATCCCATTTTAGCTGAAGCACTACTTTAGCCCTTTACAAAGTTTCCTTCTTGTACTCACCCTAATTTCTGGGTCACACATGAAGGTTCTTGGTCCCATGTTAGGACACCAAAATGAATCTTTCTGGATGAATTCTGGCTGAAGCTCCTAGCTTATATGCTCTACACTGAGTATAAACTAATCATTATATCACTAGGAAACCATTATTTGTTGTAAGATTAAATCAATCATACTGAACCATGCTAAACTAGATAACCATTGTCTCTATCAATTCTATTGACTTAGCTCCTTGTTTCAAGTTCTGAGTTCTGGCCCATAACAGAACCTTGAAAGAAAAAAAAAAAAAAAAAAGAACATGACTGGCATAAACTATTTAGTAAAAAAAAATTAGTGTTTATAAATAATGTGTTTAGGCTTTTGCTTAAAGAAATGTCTCTTAGGCAGTTACTGAAAAGAAAAAATACTGTAGTGAAATCCAATGGGAACAACTAGAAATAATCAGACCTTAAAGATCTAAGTTTAAGGAGAATCAAGATAAAACTAGAATTATTAAACCCTATGTAATTTAATCATTAAGGTTTTAGATCAATTTATAGGTTCCCTGAGCTACAGCATAAAAGGGCTGATTTTCAAACAAACTATTAAATATCTGACTGGAAAAGTATTATAGGAATAAATAGCAGTGGCAATCAGAATAGATGGAAATTTGACCCTGATATTAATGTAAATACCTGACTCCTATGTGCTAAAAACTGGAAGAAATTGGCATGCTGTTGACATTACATCCCTGGGTTTCCATGAGATTCCATAGATTCCATTGGAATCCATCAAGGGAAGATCCTGGTGGTACATAGCAAGGGTTTTTGAGGGGAGTTTTCTTTTGCAAATTTGTTGCAAAGTTTAGCTTGGCATCCTGGATTTTTATATTGCGGCCAAAGATGTTCTGCCCTCCACATTTAAAGAATAAATGTCCTTAGAATGAAAAGGAAGTAATATGGAAAGATTTATAGTACAGATTCAAATAGTCATATTTAAATAGCTTTATTTTAGCCATTTAAATAGCTTTAATAATAGCTTTAAATAGCCATAATCAAAAAATGTTAGTTAATGTTTCCAAGATCAGCCTAGGAAAAAGTTCTCAAATTGTATGCTCAGGATTTTGAATATAAATTAACCATCCTCAATAGTTTTATCAACAAATTCTGTAAAAACAGGAAAGACCTGCTGGGCAAATTTGTAAATGACACAAAAACAGGGATAAATCATAGGATAGAGGGCAGTACTTTTGCTCAAGGTGATCTTGACAAGCTGTCATGGAAAGCCTAAAACAGCAAGGTGAAGTTTAACAGGAATAAATGTGAAATTCTGTATTTGGTTTCAAAAAAAAAAAAAAGTTACTTGCATAATAATAGGAAAAATGTGGTTTGGCAGCAATTTATGAAAAATATGCAAGAGTTTTAGGTTATCTCAAGCTTAATATGAACCAAGAGTGTAAGACAACTCCTGACAAGCTAATGCATTCTTAGGCTACATTAACAGAAGTATAGTATCCAGATTATGAAAGTAATCCTCACATTGTACATTTCCCTAGTTAACACATATATGTAATCTTGTGCTAATTTCTGAGAACAAACAATATTTTAAAGGGACTATTGACAAAATAAGGTTCACCCACATAAAACTAATTCAGATGAAGAAATTAGGAATATTTATTAGGAATATTTGAAAAAGGGAAGACTAAGGAAAGTTATACTAGTTGTTTTCAAATATTTGAAGGACCAAAAAGTGGATGGTGATGAAGACATTGTGTTGCACTGACAGGATGAATACTAATGAATTGAAGTTAAACAGAGATTTGGGTTCAACAAAATAAGAACCTTTCAAACATTTAAGGAATCAAACAGTAATAGATTGAAACTTGACACTAAAATATTTAAGCAAAGGATAGGTGACCATCTTTGATAGTGTCATGCAAGAGATCTTCCATTGATCAGAAAGTTGAGTTAGTTAAGATCCTGAAAAGTCCTTTGTAATGGCTAAGATTTTGTGATTTCATAATTTTATAAATTAAAATTGACATCCATAGAGGAAATAGTACTCAAAAAAAAAGATAGATAGCAGTTTATTATTTTTGTTAGGTCCACACATAGGTTTTTGTCTGTGCTTTGCTCTCGAAGAGGACCATGATTCATGATATTTAAGTGGATTGGATTTAAATGAGAGTTGTGCAAAAATCACCTGCCTTTCTTTCTTCTCCAGAGCCATCTGAGTCCAGTGGCCTGATAGAGATCAGGATGACTGCAGATGGCCCTGGATAAAATTTTCTATATCTAGGAAAAAAAATAGATATAGAATCAAAAATAGAAATATCTTATTTGTAAAATGGGGGCAATTGGCTACCAAAGGAAAGCAGTGAAGGAAAATAATTGGAATTGGTGTTAGAAGTTTGACTCATGCCTCAATCACTATCTGTGCAACTTTAAAAATCTAGGATTTGTCTTCCTCATCCTCAGAATGGGAGTGTTAGACTAATTCTAGATTTGAATCTCAGATCAGGTTCAAATTCTGATTCTGTCACTTGCTCTGCATAACCTTAGATATATCACTTAATTTCTAGATCTTAGTTTCTACATCTCTAAAAATGATAGAGATAGACTAGATGACAAGGTCTAAATCTTCCAGCTCTCTAGCTATAACCCTGTGACTAAGTGATACTCAAAGTTCTTCCAGTTCTGTCTTTGGTCTTATGAAAAATTAACTATGCTTTTATTTCAATGTTAGGAAACAATACATCATAGGCATTTCCTACTTTTGGATATGAGCGTCCTTTGCTTTTTTCTCTGCTCTTGCTTGTCTGCTTGGCCTTTTAAACACCCTCATGTGTTTTTCAGTTATGAGGCCCCATTCTGAAGACTCCTTTCACATACTTTAGATAAGAATTTTATACATCCCATCTATACTCCCACTCCTTGGAACAAGTCTTTTAAAAATTACTATCAATTTATGTTGACAATGGCTATATTGTAGGCTCTCAAGGTTTGCCTCATTTTTAAAATGTATTTATACATGTTACCTATCTTTGAATAGTGTGATGGAGTCTCCCTGTCTGTTCCCTCCCTCTCTTTTCATAGGCAATCTATCAACCATTTGTCCAATTAAACACACACACACAATACAAGGCAGATATATATTCAAGGGCCAAAAATTATGAAAGAGTGCATGAATGAATTTTGTGTGCATTCTTACCTATAAAATATGAACTTATCTCATATTAATGATGTGAAGTCTGATGTTTTCAATTTCTTTTAATATTGAATAAATATTGCCTTAGCATTGCCAATTTAGCTAGCATGCCTATTTGTATGATCTAATTCCCTACAGATTTCATTTTTAAAAGATAAATATTAAACATAATAAATCTGGGAGGTAAGTGTTATATATATATGTATATATATATATAATATGTTATTATTATTATTATTATTATTCCCATTTTATAGATGAGGAAATGAGGCAGGAAAAGTCAAGTGACTTATCCTTATAGCTTGAAAATGTCTAATGCTGAATATGAACTCTGGTCTTCTTGACTCCAGGCTCAGCCCTCTATAGAATAACATATAATTAAAACTAAAGCTTCTGTAAATATAATTTATTCTCCCTTTAATAATTCAAAAGATTCTTCAAGCTTTTATAATGCTACCAAAAATATTTTAGTAATGCAAACTTTCTTCTTGTTTTGATCCCAGATAAAATTTTGTATTGGGATGATTGTTGGATAGTCATAACACGCACACACTTTTCCTTCTTGTACCAATTATTGAAAATGTTGACAAGAATATAGTCCAAAGTCCATTGGTCAAGAAGATCACTTCAGAAAAAAATTTTCATATTGTATAGGAAGTTTGGTTAGGTTACTACTAATCAAACTTATAAGTAATAATTTATAAATAAATTTATGCCATCAAATCCTAAGATTCTAAAGGATCCAGCCAAGGTGGTGATTCACCCCCCATTTTTCTTTGGGTGTATATATATATATATGTGTGTGTGTGTGTGTGTGTGTGTGTGTGTGTGTGTGTGTGTGTGTGTGTGTGAATATATATATATATACACATATATGTGGGTGTGGGTGTGTGGTGTGTTTTTGTATCTATGAGAAAGAAATTGGAGGAAGGGAGGAAAAGAGGGGGAAAGGGGGAAAAAAAGGAAGGGAGAGGGAGAGAAAGAGGACGGAGAGAGAGAAAAAAAATTTATTTTCTTGTACTACATTCAGAAACAAGGAACAGAATTCTATTTGTGTGGTGACATGAAAGTTTATTTCTAACCCCATATACTATCTTTATCTTGCATGAAATTGCAAGCAAAATTGTTGCATTTAAATGTATGTATTTATTTATTTTTACATTAAAAAAACATCTCTTTCTCTCCTACCTCCCCCATTAAAAAAAAAAAGGCAAGACAAAGCAAAACCTTTGTAGCAAATATAAAATTGCTGCATTTTAAGTACAATATTCCCAGGCCAATTTCTAGAAACTGCAAATTGAGTGCATAAAATCTTCTACCAAATGAGACATTGAGTGTTCCACCAGATCCTTGGACTCTGTTATCCTTATGGGGAAACTCCCATAATTATATAAGAAAAGAATCTGGCCCACTTCCCTTAATCTGTTTTGTTTTCATTTGCATCTGTGTATGTCTCTCAGTTGGGAACCACCTGTCCCTGAGCAGCTGGGAGCAGACGGTATATCAGAGATGGGGAAGCCAGAGCACGTCCGCCCCATCCTCCTCTCCTTGTCTCTTTTCCATTGCTCACTCTAGCCATGGGAACCACCCCTCCCCTGTCTTTACACAGCTGTATAGGCTAAATCGCAGGAGAGAGAATAAATGGTTTCTGTTAGAATTAAGTTCTTCAGGGATTATAACATTCATCAGTTCCTCACCCATGACTGTTTTTACAGTTTACAGGCCAATGCCCTTGTAAATTGGGCTATGGTGGAAAACACTGCAACAAATGTGAGGAAAATTACTATGGAGATCCCCAGGTACAATGCACTGGTAAGTATTAGCAATTACTCTAAAAGTTTTGTGCTTAGTTATTTTTTGTTTCAAAAAACATATCTTTTATTTTCTATAATTTTGTCCTGATGAGCATATGCATTCAAACAATATCCAATTTTATATGAAAATTTGATGGATAGTTTTAACATGTGGACTTAATTGACACTGTTAATTCTTTTTGTAACCTTAAAATAAGTGAATTCTCAAAGGAGATGGATTGACCATAATGGATCAGACCCTTAAGAGCAATGCAAATATACCTTTGCATTGATTTTCTATTGTTTTAAGGATGCACTGAGAATGAATCTTAACCTCATTGTGAGTTGAGGGGAAAGGAGTTCTCTGAAAGAGTCAAGGGTCATCAGCAGGGTGGAAAATCTCTCAAAACTTTTGTGTTCACAACCTGTCTGTCATACTTCTATTCTGGCTCCAATCCAGGAAATAGATTTTTTAGTCAACTCCCAAATCAAGCTAATCCAGAATCTAAAGAAGGTAAAGAATGAACCACTTGATAAGGCTATCAATGACATGTGTCATTTGGCAGTCAAGGGATCTCCATATCATGAGAATGTTTTCATGCTGTCTTCCAATGAGCTATTAACACAAATGTTTCCCAGTTGCACTCTATTTACAGCTTTGGGTTCTCAATAATTCTCCCAGTGTGAAGACTACTCCCTTGGTTTTAAATGGAAATGCTCATTTAAAACTCAGGAAATGTTAGGACATCTGGAAAATCTGGTTTATGGTGTCTCTTAGGGTGTGTCAATTCTTGCATTTCAATGACAAGAGACTTTCATTGTACTCATAAAATGATTTTCATCTCTTACACTGAGGCAATCGAAGAAAAATTGAAAAACGCTGGCTCTTAGCAACAGGAGAATAATTGTGGTTAAAGATGCAACTAATAGAGACTCAATTGACAAAATGGGCTTCATCATGAATGGAGCTGCTAAGGATGAGTGTCATTGTAAGAAAACAGAACTTGCCACAAGCCAGTAAAACTGACATAATGCTGAG
The DNA here is from genome assembly GCF_048593235.1 of Sminthopsis crassicaudata. Taxonomy (NCBI): domain Eukaryota; kingdom Metazoa; phylum Chordata; class Mammalia; order Dasyuromorphia; family Dasyuridae; genus Sminthopsis; species Sminthopsis crassicaudata. Next base: position 140,933,990 of record NC_133621.1, read on the forward strand.
CCCTAAGGGGTCCTGAGGAGTTCTGTGGATCAGAACAGAAAGCATTGGACAGATGGCATCTGTTTGAGGAGCCTAATTAGTTCATCAGGCCTCATTAGCATTTGCCATTACTTTTACTCCAAAATTCAGTTGTCAGTTTATTCCTTCTCAGTCCTTACTGTAACCCTGAGGAGAGAGTGGCAGTATACATAGTTTAGTAGCTAAAATTGGAATTGGAGTTATAAAGGCCCGAGTTGGCATCCTGCCTTATAACCTAGGAGATGGGTAACTAGGCAAATTATTTAAGCCCTCTCACCCTGTTTCCTCATCTGTGAAATGAGGGTGGTATCTGTAAGCATTTATTTTACTAATTTGCTATAAGGAATGAAATAATAGATATTAAGTGCCAATTTAATGAGTAGGGGATTCTACAGGAAGTCTTCTCCAACCCTTCTTAATTCTAGTGCTATTAACTATTTCCTATTTTTCCTGAATATAACTTGCTTTGTATATGTTTGTTTGCATGCTGTTTCTCCCATTAAATTGTAAATTTATTGAGGGCAGCGACTGTTGTTTTTTACCTCTTTTGTATCCTCAACTCAGCACAGTGCCTAGTATATGGTAGGAACTTAATATATGTTAATTGACTGTGTATAAACTCATATTCTGATGTTATAGATTTGAAGACTCAAGATCATAGTAATTCTGACTTTGGAAATATAGTTCTCAAACACAAATGATTCACAAAAATTCTTTAAGTTAGAGAAAAATCTTTGACAATAAGCTGAAGAATTAGTGGGGAGGGAGGTTAGAATCACTGCCCAGCCTGTCTAGGAAAGATCATTCTTCCCTATGTGACTCCCAAAGCTGTCCCACAGTACACCTATGTCCCAAACAAAGGAATACAAAAAATATAAAATATAGGATCAGCTGCAGGTGTTTGGGAGAAATAAGATTAGATCTACTGATTTTTCTTGTGCAGCATGACAATTGTGGAAATATATATAGAAGAACTGCACTGTTTAACATATATTGGATTATTTTTCATCTAGGGGAGGGAATGGGGGGAAGAGAGGAAAAAAGAATTAGAACAGAGTTTTGCAAGGGTGACTGTTGCAAACTATACATGTGTTTTGAAAATTAAATTTTTTTTATTTTAAAAAGTAAGATAAGATCCATCAGATGCAGTGTCTCACAGAGTAAAAGGACTTGCTTGGAACTTGGTACTAGTCTTAGCTATCTCAAATAAAATATATATACATACATACATGCATACTAGAAAAGAGGATAAGGAGGGCTATTAGTTCCTGTATATCTGTTGATTGTTTTCCCTACTCCCCAACTCTCCAGCCCATTTAGAGAGTATTCAGAATTTAAGAAGAAAAAAAAAGTCCTATCTTGCTGCTATAACAGGCTGTGTGTGTATGTATGTGTATACACACATACACACACATATACACACATATGTATATATACATATATATGTATATATATATATATAATTGAACAAAATTATAGGGAAGGAGGGATGCTAGACCAGTGATTTCATTAATATAAGAAATTTCCAGTGAGGAAACTCTTCTCATGCGTATCTGAAACTGTTTAACAACTTACAGGTCTTAAAGTTGCCTGAAAAACTGAGAGACTATGTGAGCTAGAAGCAGGCCTGGAACACAAAATTTCCTTAACTTTAAGAGGGAGAAAAAGGAATAAATATTTATTAAACACTGACTATATTCTAGGTACCATGTTAAGTACTTTATAAATACCTCATTTGACCTTCATAGCAACAATCCTATTTAAGTGCTGTTATTATTTCCATTTTGTACTTGAGGAAACTGAGGCAGACAGAAGTCAGAGACTTTCCCAAGTTTATACAGCCAGTAGTATCTGGGATCAAATTTGAACTCTGAAGTCAGTCTTAATGACTCCAGGCCTAGCACTCCATTCCTTGGGCTATGCTATTTCTTAATCATACGGGCACATACATATTTAAAAGTGCATAGGTCTATTTCTTTTCCTGAAAGCTATTTAAAATTAACTTTGCCACACATTTCTTCTTTTATTTATTCAGTATGTATGTATTACATGTTGTATATTTATATTTGGGACCTATCCTATTTTATATCTATATATTTGGGACCAACCTAACCTATCCAATCAAGAATGGAACTTAATCAAAACAAGATGCCTTAAGCGGTTTAATCAAAGCACTTTAGGAGTCACTGAAAGCAAAGGACCAAATAGAAATCACAGGCTTGGCCCTCCTGGCCAATTCTAGCTGGACTAAGAGGACATGGTCACTCCCTTGAGAACTTATCAAAGTAATCTCATCTTTTCAAGCTCTAAAACATTAGCCAACTTCCATTTATTTTGATCCATTTACTCTTTTTCCTCTTAATTTAATTTATTTTAAGACAAATATTATATATCAAAAGCTATTGCACTATCCAATAACTTTTAAACTTATTTAAAATATTTATTGGACAATTGTGGGCAGGATTCTTTTGGGAGGAAAGGATGAAGGAGTAAAAAAGGTAAAGAGGGTTGGGCGGGAACCTGGGCAAGGAATCACTTTATTTTCAGGTTTCTCCCAAGCTAAGAAAAAGTGTCCCTTTCTGCTTCATCCCTCTCTCCCTCTCCCCTCTAGAATGTAAGTGTAATAAGGAAGGAACACAAACAGCCATCTGTGACCAGGAAACTGGTTCCTGCCTGTGCCGAGCAGGTGTCATGGGCCACTTCTGTGATCGTTGTGCCCGGGGTCATTTCCAGGAATTTCCCACCTGTCTTCAGTGTCCCTTGTGCTTTGATCAATGGGACAATAAGATTTCTTCCCTCTCTGAGGCTGTACAAGGGTTAATTAGGTTGGCTGCAAACTTGGAGGATAAAAGAGAGACCCTGCCTGGCTGCAATGCAGACTTCAAACGCCTAGAAGATAGCGTGTCTGAAGCAGAGAGGATTTGGAAACATCCTGTTTTCTCATCTGGGGAATTCTTAAACGTCAAGGAGTATCATGACTCTGTTAGGTAAGACTTCAAATAGCAGAACCAAACTCACTATCAACCAGGACTCCTACTGGGCTTTTCATCTGAACAGTCTTGTTTTTTGTCCTTTGTCTCTCTCTTTTCTTTTCTTTTCTTTTTTCTTCTCTTGTCTTGTCTTGTCTTGTCTTGTCTTGTCTTCTCTTCTCTATCTTTCTTTGTCTCTGTCTTTCTTTGTGTGTGTCTCTCTCTGTCTCTGTCTTTGTCTATCTCAGTGTCTCTTTCTGTGTTGTCTCTGGCTGTTTATGTTTCTCTCTTTGTCTCTCTCTCTCTGTCCCTCTCTTTCTTCCTTTCTATTCTTTTCTTTTTTCTTTTTTTTTCCTTCCTTCCTTTCTCTCCCTCTCTTTTTTCCTTTTCCCCTTCCTTTCAGAGACAATCGGGTTAAGTGACTTGCCCAGAGCCAAAAAATTTTTGTCACTTACTAACTCAGGTAGTTCCTCCTGACTCCAGGGCCATTGCTCTATCCATTGTGCCACCTTGCTGACTCTGTCTGCCTCCTTCTTAACCCACTTGACAGCAAGTTTTTCCTAGATGCAAATACATTTTAACTAAGTCGATTTTTTTAGATTCTAACTTGGATTATCAGCTTCTGAGGAATGATAAGAATAATGATAGTGATTCAATTCAACAAACTAGTATTATTACCTGTGATGCACTAGGTACTGTTCTAGGCCCTGGTGAAGCACAAACAAAATGGAAACAGACCTACTTCAAAGGACTTTGGGGAGAAGAAAGAAGGGGGGAATTGAAAAGAAAGGGGAAAATATACAGAGAAGAAAATATAAGCTGTACAAAATAAATGCAACCAAATTTCAAAGAAGAGTTCTAACATCTGGGGGCATTAGGAAAGGCATCTAGTAGAAGGTGGCATTTTAGCTGATCTTAAAGGATTTCTTAGAGGCAGAGAAATGGAGGAAATGCATTCCACATATGGGAAACAGCTTTTGCAAAGACATGGAGACAGGGAACTTCCTGCTATGTCCTCCCTCAATATTATCTTTTGTTCATATCATATTCTTTTTGAAATAGGGGCTATCTCCTCCATGAAGGCTTCCCTAATCCCTACAATTGAAAATCACTGGATCTCAGAGTTTAATATCAAAAGAGGTCCTAATATCAAACTCATGGTCCACAATCCTCCCCAATACTCAACTAGATTAAAATGCAGTTCCTATGATGTCCAACTCTTCATGATCCCATTTGCGTTTTTCTTGGCAATGATACTTAAGTAGTTTGCCATTTTTCTTCCCCAGATCACTTTTTAGATGAGGAAACTGAGACAAACAGGGTAAATTGACTTGTCAAATTTGAATTCAAGATTTTAGGCTAGCTATCCTTATTTTAATGTACTGGTATATTCATAAATTTAAAAAGAAATATATAAACATTTAGCTTTCTAAGTTGATATGTAGTTCATAGGGATCTTTATGTATAGCATAATGGTCCTTCTTCCTATTTGAGTTTGGCATTGCTAGTCTGGATTATTCCAAAACAGGAATCCCCTCTATAATATCACTAATAAATAGTATCTGGTCTCCCCTTGAAGTTCCCCAAAAATAAGAAATTCATTACCACTCAGAGCAAGTGATTCCAGTTTGGGATAGTTGTTAGTTTTTTTTTTCTTCTCTCAAGCCAAAATTAACCTTTCTGCAAATCTCCCACCATCCTTAGTTTTTCCCTATGGGCCTAACCTGACCAAGTCTAACTTCTCTTACACAAAACATTAATCACAATTTATTGTTAAGTCTTTTCAAGCTAAACAGACTCATTATCATTCAACCAAGTCCTTCATGATCTAGTGTTGAGTTCACTCATTCTCTTGGCTGTCCTCTTTTGGATACGTATTATTTCCTTAATGTCCTTCCTGAAATGTAATTTCTAGAACTAGTCCACATACTCTAACTGAAGGAGTGATCTGACCCAGCAGAAAACAGTGAGACTATCACTTCCCTTGTTGTGTATACTATACTTCTCTTAATGAAGCCTAAAGTCATATTAGGTTTATGATTGCCATATCACACTGATTACTCACATTGAATTTATAGAATTGAATTTTATAAAAAAAACTGGGTCTCCCCATATTCCTCAGGCTGGAAGTTCACAGGGGTTTCTCACAAGTTTGAAACTGATAGGTTTTGCTCTGATCTTTTTTCCAATCTGGGCACATTCACGTCTCCCAATCTCAGGGACTTATTATATTAATGCCAGATTTAGTATAAATTTCCATTTGGCTTAACCCAAAGCTTCTTAAACTGTGGATTGTGACCCCATATAGAGTTGCATAACAGATTTTGGGGGTTGTGAAAAATTTGGCAACAGTAAAAGATTTCTGAATGCTTTATATCTTGAAGTATCAAATATTCTACAAAAATTTATGTAAAAATAAAAAACACCTCCTTCTTTAATAAATGATAATATTATAGGTAAACCAAAGAATTGTTTTCTGTATGATTTATTATCAGTAAATATTTGATTTGTATATCTATTTTATAAACCTATATCTCCAAGGTTGCATAAAAATTTCTCAGTCCAAAAGGTGAGACAAGTGGGAAAAATTAAGAAGCTCTGGCTTAGCCCACTTTACAGCAAAGAATTAAATAGATCCACCAGCCTTAACCTTCCTAAAAGCTAAGATTATCGGTATGTCCTATCGAGAGGCTAAAGGGCTTTTAATCCCTTCACAATTTGGTCTCAGACTACATTTCTAATCTTATTATATATTATTCTCGCAAGCCTCAAGCTTTCCTATGTATCCCACTTGTCTTTCTACTCCTCCCATATAACATTTTGTCTCCTATTTCCATCCCTTTGCACTGGCTATCTCCTACACCTGCAAATGTCTTCCATCCTTACTTCTGTATCTTAGAGTCTTTAACTTCCTTCAGACTTAACTCAAGTACTATCTTTTTCAGGAGGCTTTTCTTACTCCTACCCTTTCTCAGATGGAAGGGTCTTCCCCTCCAAGGTTACCTTGTACTTCCTTTGAAGGTATTTTGTCTATAAGTAGGTACAAACCTGTTGTTTCCCCATTAGAAGGCAAACTTAAGGACAGAGATTGTTTTTACTTTTTATTTTTATTCCTAACATTTAACTCAATAGTTCTCACATAAATAGTAAGAACTTTATAAATACTTTTTGTTTGATTGGAGTATTCAACTATAGACCTCCTTCCAAGTTAGTATTACTCCATAATGTGTACTCTTTGAGTCTGGTATCATTTAAATAGTTTCAAATCCACTTAAAATGTATTATCATCTAGTTTACTTTGCTTCAACTTGTCCATAAAAAAAGTTGGATAGCCTTTGTCATATAATTTGCTGACATCCTCTGGCGAAACAGATCTCCTATCAGAAGTCTCCCTCTTCACATTTATGATCAAATCTAACTTTTCCTTCATCATATTTCATTTTATATCATGCTTAATTTTTTACATATCATTAGTTTGTAAATTCTTTAAGTTAAAAACAATAAGGATTTTTTTCCATCTTTATATTCCAAGAATCTAGGATAATGTCCTGCCCATAGCTTGCACTAAATGAATGTTTTCTAAATTGAACTGAATACAAACAGCAAATCAACAAGCATGTATTATTTACTTACTGTGCCTCTAAGCTACTATAACCATACTTCCATAAAGTTTATTCAGTCTTAATAAACTTTTCAATTTTACCAAAAATCTACATATTACTAAGGTTACCTGAAATTCAGCACATAAGATTTTAAAATAGAAAAAAAATGTTATAGGCCATTTAACCCAAAATTTTCATTTTAGATGAGGAAGGAGATACACAGAGAAGTTAACTTGTTAACCCTCTATCAGAGCCAGTATTTAAACTAGGATTCTCTTATTCCAAAACTAGTCCTCTTTCTACTCTGCTAAACTATTTCCCCTGGAAATTTGTCCAGCTAGTGTGTCTCAACATATAAGATTAAAGGGGTTTCAATTTCACAACCAAAACAATGTGTTATTATAGCAAAACATCCTCCTCTCCCAAAAGTTATTAGAAATTAAAGGATGATCCAAATAGATTTCCTATTAAATTGTGAATGTGGAGATTTAAAAACATTTTAATGAAAGGCAATAGCAATTAAGGGTGGAAGAGAGATTGCAATTCACCTACATATAAATATGTAAATATATCTATTTAAATGTATATCTATATGTATCTCCTAAAAGTAGCCTAAAATAAACACAACCCAGAGCTATTCTGGGCTAATGGGGGAGGGAAGAAGAGATTGAGAAAAAATGCTTCCTACCATATAAGGCAATGAAAGACAAATAGCTCTTCAGTCGTCTAGAGTAGAGGGTCTGGCAAGACCCTACAAGCAGGGCCCTACGGCAAGCGGTGAATAGGAAAGAGGTTTCAACTAGGATCCAAGGGAGTGGACCTATTATACCCATGGAGGAAAGGAAAGTATTCTTCCAGAGACCAAAAGAAATAGCTTAGATTCAGATTAGGAAGTAGGAATGAAGGATGACAATAATATTTTTCTAAGTTCAGGAGGACATAGAATCCGACAAAAGATATTCCTTTTGCAAAATCTTGCTAGAAGAGAAAATGTGATTTAGTGGGTAGAGCAATGGACAGCATCTAGGGTCAAACCCTGCCTCTGATGTGAAGCTCTCTGACCCTAAGCAAATATCTTATCTTCAGTTTTCCCATCTATAAAATAGATATTACATTGCATTAAATAGCATGTTTATAGTGAAGAAAGTATTTTATAACCTAAAAAAGTTGCATAGATGTGAATTTTCTTTATCATTAGCACAGACAGTTCTCACTTTAAATAAATTAAATTCACATTACACAAATTTGACTTTAAGTAAAGAATCTGAAATAAATTGGTATTCCAGAAAAAACATCTATGTAAACCTTACAGTATGGTATGCTAGGCTGCTATGTTTCTGTACCTCCTTTTGGTTCTTCTTGCCCCACACACACCCTTCTAGCCCACCAAAATTTTTTTTAAAATTAAAAATTAAAGAAAACCCTTCAAGTGAAAGTAGAACTGCTCAAAGATAATTAGTGGACAATTGAGGACTTGGCTTGAGATCTCCAGCATCCCTTGCCCACCTGCCCACATATCTACTCCTGCATATCTGCTCTCTGTCCAAATTCAGGTATCACACGTCTATTCTTGTCCCTGCTTGTCTCCAGTCCCTGTCTGTGTCCATGTCTGACTGGCCTGGCCCAGCATGCTTCCTCCTACTCTAGCTTCCCTGTCTTCAGTTCCCTCCCACCACAGGTGTAGATACCCTTCCTGCCTTCCTGCCTCCCTGCCTCCCTGCCTCCTTTCCCACATCCTCAGGCAAATCCAAGGTCTGCAGACTGGCTCTTTTATGTAAAGCAAGAATTATCTGTACTTACTTTCTCCAGAGATATCACCTAAAAGGCAAACTGACTGAGAAAAGTTTTACTTCCTCTCCTTTCCTCTGCCTTTTGTTCAGTGTTAATTCAAATGTACACTGGCCCCATTGCTTAACACACAGTATGTCTCTAATACACTTAATTCATTTATTATTGAGCAGCTGAGAATGAATGGATCATAAAGGTTCGTTATGATGCATTAACTGAAGTATGAGTTCCCAAATAATTAAAAGCAAAGTAGCACATTAGTCCTAATAGCAAGCATTTTATATAAGAATATACTGTTTACAAATAGTTGGAGTATTTTTAAATTATCCCCATAAGGATTCAGCTAGGCCAAGTAACTTGCCCCAGATCAAACAGCTTATAAGTTTCTAGCCCCAAATCCTCAAACTACAAATTTAATCAAAAGACAAATTGGACAAGTAATTTTGCCAGCCTAAGTTTCATGTTCCTCATCTATAAAATGATAACTTCCAAGGATCCTTCCCATCTGGATCCATGATCCTTTGTATAAATTTCATATTAGCTGAGAGGATATATCCATACATAGCAAGTCCCAGAAGTCTTAGTACAATCTTAAACTTTCACACAAAGACTTTTATAATATCCAACACCTTTTATTTAGTGCAATCTTAAATTTTCACACTGAGACTTTTATAATATCCAACATCTTTTACTTAGTGCAAGCTTAAACTTTTACATTAAGACTTTTACAATACCTAACACCTTTTACCTACCTTGATAGACAGATAAACAGACCGAAATATAAGTAGACAAATGAGACAGCTATATTAGATGGATTAGATGGACAGACACATAGATATGATGACAGAGAGAACAATGGATCATAGTAGAAAGAGCATTGTTTTAAATTCTAAGGAACCAAATTTGAATCTTTACTAATTAAAAACTAAATGACTTTGGGATGTGACTTCAGGTTCTTCTGAGAACCTGAAAAGGGGTCGGGGATAGGAGATTAAATGATTACTTAGTCTCCTTTCAACTTTGGTACTATGAAATGTTTAGTAGTTCTCTTCTCCCTGAGGTATCAAATGTATTGAAAGTTTAATGAGAGAATGCATTACGTTCTTTAAAAACTGGAAGGAGCTATACAAATGGAAAGAATCATCATTAAAATAAAACATGATCTTCTTCTCTAGAACACAGGTTGACCAGATAAGTCAACAAGTGAATAGAGAGTATGACTTCCAAGATCTGAATGGAACATTGGTGGGCATTGGCAAAGAAGTGGATGATCTACTAGAAGACTTGCAGAAAAAAGTGCACTTGGCCTCCCATGTCAGCAATTCCAGCATCAGGGGTAAGAAATCAAATGCATTTCAGTCATCTGGTGAACTTCCCCCTTGGCAGCTGATGAAATACCATTGCATTCCATCAGTTACTTATACTGTGCTATTGCCATAGTGCCTAAGCGCTTTGGAAAGCACAACCACACCCCTGAAAAGTATTATTTGCACATGAATATTTCAGCTTTTTAAACATTTCTGGGATCTTAAAACCATTCTTTCTTTAAATGAAGAACTACAGCCAACAATTTGTAACTTAAACATACACCAGAGACTAACTAAAGTAGTATGTAATTATAAACCCCATGAAGGGTCTGGGATAAAGGAAGAATCCCAGAGTTGCTGGCCATACTGTAGCCCAAGGGAAATAACAGAAACAGCTCTTATCCATATTCTCATCTTTATAAACCATATTCTCATCCTTATGAAACACATTCTCATTCCTTTTGTATAATACTAATTATTAAGTTCCCATCAATTCAGAAAAAGAGAGTATAAGATCTTGGCAAGATCCCTGTCTTATTATTCACCAAAAAAAAAATTAAAATTCTCATAAGACACTGGGAAGATTCAGTCACTTGTAGAAATTAAATGAATGTCTGGGTAATCTTAGCTGTGGCCTGAATGAATAAGGCTTGGAGTAAGGAGGAGAGTACAAAATTCTTGGATTCCTAGCTTCCTAAAATCTAGAATTATAATTTATAGCTTATATAAGGATGTAGTTAACTATTATTAGTAATATTCACAATAGTGCACAAAAAATAGTATTAAAAAACATAGAGAACTGGTCTCAAAGCCATAAAGATCTGGGTTCAAGCAGTCCATTTGATATATACTGGCTGTATAACTTTGGACAAGTTGTTTGAACTCTCAGTTCCCCACAAAACTTTCTAAGATCACAAACTGCTGACAAAGTATTAATCTGCCTTAGCAGAGAGTTTTTCCTCATTACAATGTTACCTCTACAAATCAAATCAGAGATCTACTCCTTTTAATCCCTTTTCTTTTACATTATTTCATTTGAGTCCTACAAAAATCCTGTGAGTCAAGTAGTACAAATATTATCTGTATTTTATTAAGGACTAGGGATCAGAGAGGCTGTCTATCTGAAGATCACAAAGATAATAAGTAACAAAGTCAGGGACCCAAATCCTTTGTTTTCTGTCCAGTTTCTTTTTTTTTTTTCATTTGGCCACACTGCCAAATCCTAGCATTGCTATGTTAATTCTAATCACTTTTAATTATATATATATACACATAGATATATAAATCATATACATATATGTTTATGCATATCATGTATGTATACATTTATTGAATTGCACACATCAATATAGTGAACTCCAAGTAAGAAACTCTTCCCACCAAGATACATTATTATAGTTCTACATTTTACAGCTTTAGAGAGTTACATGAAGTCAACAAGAGCTTAATTATGATCAAAGATAAGATTTAAACCTAGGTTTTCTGGGGATCATTCTTACCAACTATTATGCCACATTGCCTCTCATTTTATATAATTATTCATTGATTATTTAATTATTCATGATATAATTATATAACTATTCATTATTCAACACCAAGAGCCATAAGAGACTCCCAAATTCCTTGGAACCTAAATGCTCTTAGGACCCAAATTGATTTAATCATAGTGTCTGTTACTGTCATAGTTAAAATAATAGGATCTGGCAAAAGAAGAAATCACAATCATAGTTACAGCAGAATTTTTGGATTGCCAAGGAGAAGGAGATATGGTAGACAGACACACAAAAGAAAGATATGCTTCTGTTCTATTTATTTCATAGTTTTAATGGGGAAGAGAGATAGGAAGCCTTTTTCAGAATTTTTGCATAGCAGAAAAGGGAATATGCACGAATTAAACTATAGCATATGGCAGAGACTAAAAAGATGAACTCAGATAAATAGAGAAGTGAGTATATCTAAAGATTAGTTATTCAGCCAATCAATTAATATACAGTATAGATGTAATAAAGAACAGCCTCATAGATATTCAGGGACCATGAGGACATGACCAGAGTACTTTCTTTCCTTCCATATATTTTCCTAAAAAGTCCATCATACTGCTAGGCAAACTTCCTCTGTATAATAAGTCTATAATTCTACAGACTTAAATGCAAATTCAAAGAGAATGAAAGAACCAGTGTTGGGGGCGGGGGGAAGAGTTATTTGAAGAAGAAAATAAATAAATCATGGGACTATTATCTTTAGATAATCAGAAGAAAGAATATCAAACATGAGGTCACTAGTTCATATCTCGCCTCTGATGATAATTACTTTGTGGTGTTGGTTAAAGATTAAAGTTATTTACCTCTCTGTTACTCAATTTTATCATCTATAAAATTAAAGGATTGAACTAAATGACCTCTAAGATGTCTTCTAAGATCTCTCTAAACTTAGAGGATGTGATCCTGTGCATCCTTGGAGCTATATTAAGTTCTAGGGATGCAAAAGCACAAATGAAAGATTTCTGCCCTCAAGGAACTTACAGTGTAGGAATGTTTGTATTATAAGGGAGTAACAACTTATATAGGTATGTGTAAAATAGACTCACAATAATTTGAGGGAAGATACAGGTTGCTGGGATGGATTGAGATGGCTGATGCAGAACAAGCTTTTCTCTCAACTGTCTTTTCACTACATTTTACATTGATACAGATGCTTCAAAGATCAAGAAATATTATCATATGTCATTATCTGCAGAACAGAAAATTAATGATAGCACATTTATCATAAAACATTCTGAAAATACCAGGAATGATTTATTTACTATAATAGCTGGACTAACCTCAAAAGTAAACTTCTCACGGAAAAAATTAAAACAGATCCAGACTCCAGATATCCAAAAATTGAATGAAAAGGTAATCAAAAAACATTATACATTAAAATTGTCCTGTGATTTCTATCTCATCTCTTCAGTTTTTCTTCCATTACATTTTTTTTCTTATTGAAAGTCTCTCTAGCTTGGTATAGCAATACACATCCATAATCCCTGACACAATGGAGGGTAAGGCTGGTGGTTCTCTTGAGCTTTGGAGTTCTGCCCTGCCAAGGGTTAAGTCCATTGGGTGTCCAACCCAACTTCAACATCAATATGGTTATTCTCTCTCTCACTCCCAAGGAGTATAAAAACAACAAACTGCCCAAGAGAGGAATAAAACAGACCAACTCAGAAATGGAGCAGGTTGAAATTCCTGTGCCAGTCACTAACAGTATCAGGTCTTGAATGTGGCCATTGTACTTTCAGCCTGGGCTGCAGTAACTCCCAATATTAAAAAACTCAGGGGGTATTTTCCTCAGGCAATATTTTCAAAATCCAAATGATAGAGATGGTACCTAATAATTTCTTGATCTACTATTACTTCTGAAACATCATGAGTGTTTTTTTATCACACTAGAATATATTAATATAAAAACTTGATCAAGTAACTTGGTAGCCTTGTCTTACTTTAGTAAATGGTTTTTTACAAGTCAGCTAAAAAAGTAAAATATGTTAATCAATATAAAACCCTCAAAACTATGATTATAAAAAGTTTAAAATGCTTAGGTATAATAAAATTTGGAACAGCAGACCATGTACAGTGATTGCTTTCAGGCAAATATTAACAATTTGCTGTGCTCCTTTATATTTCATTAAGTGGAATTTTTAATATGCCTTGTATCGGTATCAAATTTCTGAGCTTTTGCATTTCAAACAAGTTTCTGACAACATTTTTTTTTAGGTATGTGGAACGCCAAGTAACTTGTCATGTATTCTTTCACCCTGTGGGGGAGCTCTGTGTAAAGATGCTGATGAGCACAGGATTTGTGGCGGTCCAAACTGTAATGGTTCCCTACCCCTTTCAAGGGATGCTACCAAGAGAGCTGAGGAAACTGACTATATGATTAATAATCTGACTAACCAGCTACAACTATCAGAGAATCAGGTAATTAAATCCCATGTCATTCCATCATGCTTAAATAGTAAAATGATAATGTGACATTATTCAGAAAAAAGTAGGTGAATGAAAATGAAACTATATAACTTTCTGTTATTCAAAAACTAAATTTATCAAAGTTTAAAAAATGGACTCTGCCTTCATACAATTTACCTTCCAAAGGAAAATTATTAACTAAGCACATAGATTATCTGAAGTAAACATCTCTAAATTGAGAAAAGACAACAGTGATTTTTTGAAGTGGATATTCTCAAGGGTAAAAAATAAAACTTTTATTATCCATACTTTAGATTAGAGAAGTGTGCTTATTTCTTTTTCAGTTACTGTACCTGTGTCATGCATTCTTTCAATCAAACAATATGGAAATTTACAAGAATCCTACCCCCTAAGGGAAAATGACTCTAGGTCTCTTTAAGCAAAATAATAATAATAATAATAATCTTCTAGGAATTCAAGTGCTTATTGTAAATCTTATGAAACTCACAAATTACAAAATGTTAAAAAGGACTTTTGAAGGAAAGTCTCAGCTTTTATACCATTTTTCCATACTTATCAAATATGATCACCTTATTTAACTTTTAAACTAATTTGATTCAGTCAATATTAAGTACTTACACTGCACTAGGCAAACATGCATGCACACACAAACTATAATGAAAAAGGACTTATTACAATTTTTAAAATAAATAAAATAATATATGATAAGAATATAAAAAAGTTTAAACAGAGTGCTATGTGTACACTAAGGCACAGAGATTTCATGAAGGTGACATTTATACTAAGTTTTCAACATAGTGCCTGAATTTGTTTTATTCCCCAACCCATTTCTCTGAATTCTATACATTCTTCAAGTTCCAACCAAAGTGTTAACTCTCTGAAGCCTTCTCAGACATTGTAGACCAAAGCAATTTCCTCTGAATTATTGTACCATTCATTTCACTTATATGGCCCATCTTGAATTCTTAGTTTTTCATTCTCTGAACTAAACTGTAAATTACTTAAGAGCAGACTTTACTTTTAGTCATTTAGTACTTACTTATATCTTATGTCACATTCTTGGTTTTCTTTGTATGCTTGTTCTTTCCCCACTTAGAATGTAAGCTCCTTGAGGATCAGCTTTAATAATTTTGCTTAGCACAATTCTAAGGAACAAATCAGGGATTGAGTCAGTTTGGGCTGATTTATTTGAGAAAATTTTAAAATGCTAATACAACTCCTAGAGTTGATCAGAGAATATTATCTCTGAAGGCAAAAATGTGGGCCATGTCCCCAGGCCAAGTACAAAGATTATAAGGAGAACTCTGGGGATTGTCTATACAAGGACTTAATTTGGATTCTTGCTCAGTGTGCAAAATATTCACAAAACTTTATGATATGGCCCAAGGGATACAAGCCTGCCATCTGTTCCATAAGATGGACCTGAATTTAGTGAAATGTTTTTACAATGTGTGTGGATAAATATAAAGACAAATAGATATCTATCTATATTTATCTCTATTTATAATTATGTCTATCTATATTTCTTTAGAGAAAGAGAAAAGGAAAAAAAGAGGGAAGGAGAGAAAGAAGAAAAGAAGAGAAGGAAGGGAAGGAAGGGAGAGAGGAAGAGAAGGAAGGGAGAAAGAGAAGGAAGGAAAGAAAGAAGGGAGAGAGGAAAGAAGGAAGGGAGAGAGAAAGAGAAGGAAGGAAGGAAGAGAGGAAGACAAGGAAGAAAGGGAGAGAGGAAGGAAGGAAGGAAGAAAGAAAGGAAGAAAAGAAGGAAAAATAAATAGACAAAATGAAAGAGAGAGGAGAAGAAAGGAGAGTAGGGGAGGGAAAAGGAGGAAGAAGCAAGGGCAAGGGAGATCCATAACATGCAAATAGATAAATATTGGTGACATCTTAGTCACATATACATTTACATATACATATACATTTGCTATCAGCATCTTTTGGGGTAGATGTCACAGAAAGTGACCATTCAGAGCACTGATATAAATAATAATAGCCAGCACCTTACATATGTGAATTCATTTGATCCTTCCAACAATTAAGTCTGAGAGCACTCAAGAGATTTGCCCAATATTCTAGTATCTGAGCCAGGGGTTGAACTTATTTTTCTGTCTCTTCATCTATCTAGGATTCATCATTCCAACAGCTCCCAATGATATGAGAAGTGACCCTAAGACACTAAGAAGACACCTAAGTTTTAAGATACCCTAGTCTAGCTAAAAAAGATTCCAGAGCTGTTTCCCTGTCAGCAGGACAGCCTGGGAGGTTCTTTGATCTCCTGCTAGAGACCTGGACTATGTTTAGAATCCCCATTAAGCATAACCCTGTCTGACCTTTATCCTTAACATATTCAAGTGAACCCAAAAATGTGGGACATGCTAGCTGGCCCCAGGACCATGAGCCTTTGAAGCAGCTGACTTGCATGCTTCTTAATTGCACATTCCATCTTCATTGGGCTATCCTCAAGGACCATGCCACTAATCTGTGCTAGAGGTATGATTAGACCATAATGAAGTCCTTATAGCTTATTGGACACCTAATCTTCTTTGGACAGTATTAAAGTGATGTTTAAGTATGGTAAACATCATATTGTACAAAGAGGAGATATTAGGGCAATGGAGTCCAGCAGCCAGTATCAGAAAAGGGCTGGGATTGGACACCTGTTATACTGGCCTTTCCTTTCTTCCCTAGTTAGTAAGTAAGCCTATAGGATACATGGGTACATTATATAGGTATAATGTGCATATATACATCATATGAAGGTAGAATATACATTTTATATGTGTGTGGGGTATACATTTTATATGTGAGTAGGATATACATTGAGAGGGCAGCTAAGTCATGTAGTAGATAGAACACTGGGCATCAAGTCAGGAAAATATAAGTTCAAATTTGCCTTTAGACACTTATTAGTTGTGTGACCCTGGGCAAATCACTTAATTCCTATTTGCCTCAGTTCCTCATCTATAAAATGGGGATACACTAGAGAAAGAATTAGCAGACAATTCCAATTTATTTGCCAAGAAAATCCCATGGACTTTTGTCGCATAGAGGGGAACACAACAACAATAAGAAGGATATAAATTTTATGTGTAGGAGATACATTATGTAGAATAATTGTGCATATACATGGTTAGTTAATCTCTCTACACATATACCCATATATATGGATAGAGGATATAAGAGGGGTTTCAGAGCAAATATAGTAGTGACTGGTCATCATTGAAGAAAGTTATCAATAACTACTCAAATCTGTCCCACAGAGGTATATGTCATATGCAGAAAGAGATGGTGTAATATAGCAGGAAAAGCAGTAACAACAATCCTTCACATTGCAATAACACCTAACAGATTACAAAGCATATTCCTCATAACCAATGAGGTGGGTAGGGCAAGGATCCCACTTTATAGATGATGAAACTTATTTGGAAAAAAACCAAGTGACTTGCCTAGGTTCATTCACCTAGTAAAATGTCATAGGCAGAACTCAAATCTTGTTCTTTTGGCAACAAATAGTCAAAAAAGCTGCCATGTTGGGCAAATTGTTTGACCTCTCCAGATCTCAGTGTTATCATCTCTAAATGAAGGATTTAGACTTCACTTCTGAATTCAGGGAATGCACTTCCAATATTCTGTGATTCTCTAGAGTTGACCTTCCAACTTTGGGTCTTAAAGAAAGCTATTAATTTGAACTGTCTTGGTCAATGCAGCATCACTTGCATTCTAGATTTACATTTCTTTGGAGGGTTTTAAGAAACCAAATGAGAGAAAGTGGGAGAGAATAAATGAATAATCAAAAGAATATCAAAGTATTGGACTTTTTAGGAAAGACGATTAGATTGGGAAGTTTCCTTATTCAAATTGCCTAGAACCATCTGCATGCTGAGAAACCAGGGTCAGAGAAGTCAGATTATACATATTGGTAAAGTGTATTGCAAATCTTAAAGAGATCGTGCATTGCATGATTGCAGTAGAAAGAAATCTACCAATATAGTCATATCTGTGCTTTTGCTGTAGAGAATCCTAGCCTATTGTTGTCTTATAGAAGAGAAAGAGAAAAGAAAGGAGGGCAAGAATTAGGAATATTTTTGTATTTGTAACTAAATGACATGGGTACAGCCTGTCAAGAAACTACTTCAACTCTTAATCTATTATCAATTAGGCAGGTACATAATATCTTTTAGTCAATTTTGAATGCCAATGTATAGATAAAGATAGTATTAATCTTAGCCTTATGGTCACCTAACTGGATCAAAATAGTTAGGGAGCCATAAAATGGAGGAATTAAATTTTTTTTTAATCCCAGTTGAAGAGAAAGACTTGGAGTAGAGTGGGAGTGGGGGAATGGAACAGTTTTACAGTAAGAAGATTAGACTAAAAAAAAAACCACTTCTAATATTTCAGAAAAGTGATTGAAAACAACATTAAAATATAAGATTAATTATTCTAGAAGTAAATAATTATAGCAGGCTAAAAATTTTTCTTGAAAGTATTGTTTCATAACTTTTGTTAACTTATTCCAAAACAAGATGTTGAATTCTCCTAAAATGTGTGTCAAGAAAAAATGTCCTAAAAGATCTTATCAAGAAAACACAAGACTCAAAAAGTAGATGGGCCAGTCAAGAATGAGATGCAACAGCATATCCTGAGTACATTTTAATATTAGTATATTAGTACCTATCAATCAATCAATCAATATTTAAGTGCCTCCTACATGCCAGGAACTATACTAAGCACTAGAAATACAAAAAAAGAGGCAAAACGGTCCCTGCCCTGAAAGAGCTTACAATCTAATAGTGAAGTTACAAAAATCAATTAGTGAGCATTTATAAAGTGATATGTAATAATGTATTGGATAGATCGCTGGACCGGGAATCAAGAAGATGCTTTATAAAGTTCTTTGCAAACCTTAAAGTGCTGCAAAAAATGTTTGTTGTTGTTATTGTTGTTTGTGTTAGACACCATGCTAGGCACAGATGATAGAGATAACAGTAAAATATAATCATTGATTCCTTGTATGGTATTTTATTCAGGGAAGCAAAACAAGAAAAGGTCCTCCATTGTATCCATTAGATCTTTGATAGAGAATTTATTGAAGGATATTATTATCAACATCATAATTTTATACAGCTTTAAGGTTTTCAAAGTGCTTCAAATATATTTTTGAACTACACAAAAACCTTATGAGGTGGGTGCTATTATTCTTATTTTACAAATGAAGAAACTGGTGCTGAGAAAGTTTAAAAATCTTCCTCTGGCTACAAAGTTAGTGTCTGGATTCAAATTTAAGCTCAGATGTTCCTTAACTTCAGAGACAGAGCTCCATAAAGAAGACATGAAAAAGTTGCTGTCTGTACCAGAAAAGAGAGTAACTACATTACAGAAAAATATAGTTTCATTAAATACCAATGTAAAAAGAAGTGACAAGATTGCTGTGCCCTCACAGTGCAATGAATTCATGAAAGAATGGAGAAAGAACCCAATAATTTTCTGATATAATATATTTAAACCATTCAGAATGTCAAGGATCAGTTTGGCCTTAACTTCACTAAAACATAAAAGAGTGATTCAAGTTACTTTTTAGTAATAATTTCTAATATTTTATCAGAAATTTCAACATATTGGTACTGATATTAATTTGGAGCCATCCTATTTCTTCCTTCTAGCTTTATTTACAAAAGAACCCAATTTTTTAACTTCTTGTTTTTCTATACTTGGATTTTTTAATGGATTAGTGACTTTTGTATACTAATGGCCATTATATGCCATACATCTCTCCTCATTCTATCCTAATTTCATACATCTCCTTCGCTAAACAATCCCTAAAGGAGCTTCCTTTCCTCTAAAAATGTTTTTCCCATTTCATAAGTACCAATAAAGCACTCATGGTATCTAGTTCTTATTCCTCCCTCTCTTTACATGACTAACCCACATTGTTTTCTAATACACATTTCCCAAATGATGTCTTCTGCATCACTTATTGTGAGTAAATCATTGTGTAATACAATCTATTTATACAATATGATTCTTCACATTGCCCTTAGAGTCATTCATAATTTTGATTGTTCAGAGTTCATGATATTCTGTAATTTAAAGCTATAGCATCAACCCAGTGAATATTAGTCTTTAAGAGGGATGGTTGTATGTGTCAGAGAGTCAGATTATTACTCTGTAGTAATATCTATAATTTCCCAAACACAATTCAATATAATGTCCTTTTCCTTACTCCATCCTTTACTCAGTTTATGAGCCATCTCCAATGATGTCCAAATGTATACAGTACAAACTGATGATCTAACTCAATGATTCATAAACTATGGAACAACAAGACCTTTTCAGAAAGTCCACAGGGTCAAAACTATTTTCACATTAGTAGTAAGATATTATTTGCCTGTTAATATATACCTCCTTTTTTCCAGTTACATATTTGAATAAAGCTGGATTTTCTTCATGTATTTCAACTAAGCCACAATAAATTGAATGGCTAGGCTGATCTAAGAATCCAGATGTCTTCAATTAAGCTAGATATCTAAAAGAATTGCAAAAAACAGGTAAAATAATCCCACTCTTCACAATTTGTTTCAGAAAATATATTTTTTCATTTAAAATATACCATCTTTTACTATGCATTTATAGTTATTTAAAAAGAATAAATCTTTTTAAATTATATCAGTTTTAATTTATAGTATAGCAAATATCAATTGATACAACTCATATCTCACCTAAACAATAAGGTCCTTATAATTTTTTAGTTTGAAAAAGATCTTGAGACCAAAAAGTTTGAGAACTACTTATATAACCCAATGAGTTAACCACACAAATCTATGTCATAGTCTGGGCAATAAAAATTGTTTATCCACTTGGTTTTTCCTATGTAATAAAAGCAGTCTCTTCTGAGTGGCCAAGAACTTAACTGAGGAGAACCTATGGTATTCCAGGGCTCAAGACAATCAATAAAAAGTCATCCACCTATAGGAACATCTGGAGAAACCCATTTCCTTTTCCAGATGAATTCTGTTCAGGATATATTCCACACACACAAAAATGATTAATCGTTTTATCAAGCATAAGCCTCCTTATTTGATATTGATTCAAGTGCCTCATTTGATATTGATCTAAAGATCACTGAATGAGGATACCTTGGTTGTGTTATTTATCAAGGATTCTTTTATGATCTTATCAAAAGCATGAGAGAAAGTCTGTTAATCTTTGAAACTGATTTTCATATAATCAACAATAAATAATGGGATGTTAGGTTTGCCACATTTTTCAGTCATTTATGTGACCTTGAAAATCTTCTGTTGAAAATAATTTATAAAAACATGTTCCCTCCTCCTTTTTTCAAGGAACCTAATTTTCAGAAAGATGTTATGGAGATAAGAAAGTAAAGAGATGAATTTTTCAGTTGTCTCTATTGATAGCAATAGCACCTGTGCCTTTTTTTCATTCATTTAGTATTGTCTTTCTTTGAATTTTCTTGAAAATTGATCCCTTAGAGCCTTTGAAATTGTTGTTTCCAGCCCAGATTGCTTGTTACATATTTAGTCAGATTTAACCCCTCTTCCTGACTTTATCTTCTTACGTGGCATTTCCACTTTCTCATCTAGAATATCTGATACTGGTAATTCCCCTCTGATTTACGAGAAGGATAAATTCATATAAAAACGTTGGCACTTTCTTTTCATTTTGTAGTTATTTGTTCTCCATTTGATTTTATCTATTAATGATCTCGTTATCAGAATTTAGCAGAGTATCACATAAAGCTCTTCTGAGGAATCTTTCCCTTAGACATATACATACTGCTTTTCTCTATTTTATGATTACTTATAATCTTCCATTATAAACTAAATGTTGAAAATTGATATTTAAAATCATAATAACTTTGAGTTTTTTCTTATTTTCATTTAAGCTTGATATTTAACTGTTTTATTGCTAAAACTATCCCTTTCTAAAAAAAATATTATGTGGATATAGGCTTAACAAACTTTGACTTTTATCTCACAAAGCTAAACTTTGTCATTTCTTTTGTGTCAAATAATTTGCTTTAAATGATAATCCACAATTGCCTGTCATCAAGTAGAGGGAGGGAGGGGATAATTTGGAAAAATGAATACAAGGGATAATGTTTTAAAAAAATTACTCATGCATATATACTGTCAAAAAATTATAAATAAAATTTTAAAAAAGATAATCCATAAAGATCATATTAACAAAATTTCGTTTCAATGAAATAGAATTGTAGTGTTGAAGGAGAAAAATGGGGGGAAAGCTACCTGACTGATAGAAATGTTTTATCTTCTGCTTGATTAGGAAAAAAAATGGAAAATCTTAAAATGAAAATGGGAGAATGACTTAGAAACCCATAATGGCAGGCATCAGATGATTGAAAAATGAAACCATTCAACAATTTATTTTGCTATACAATATAGTACTCACTAGACTATACTGCATCAGTTGGGGATTTCTTTTCCACTATCTTTAGTTCTATCACTCTTACTTTTATGATTGATATCTAAATTCTTTATGCTGTCCTTTAGAATCAGAAACTACCTAGGAAATTTAGGAAAATATTTCCCCAGAAAAGATAAAATTAAAACACATTTTTTCTTGCTCTTCCTTTAAAATTCACCATTGGCCATAACTTAAACTGTATAGAACTTTAAAAAAAAAAAAAAAAAAAAACTAAAGCCTTTTTTTCAAATGATATCCAGGTCAAGGGTGATGTTCCAGTTCTAATTAGCCCCACTTATGTTGACACTGATTTACGTGATTATATCCAACTTAATGGCAGCATTGTTCTATTCCTACCCAGTTTTGTTTCCATGTATCATAGAGAAAAACACAAGAATGTCAGTCTAAAGTCATACATTTAAAGATTAGAATCTTATTTTCCAGACTGCAAGCCTTTTATAACTAATTTCAAATCTAAATGTACCAAATATTTGTAATTTATTTCGGCAGCTCACTCCCAGATAAAATCATTTACTAAAAAGTTGAATGTTTTCTTTTTCACTTTGAAATACTGTGTATTAGTAGAATTTGAGAGATTAGTCAAGTTAAACAGAGAGGTCACTGTTGCAGAAAAGATGCTGTAGTTGGAATCAGGAAACTTGTGTCTAGCTCTGGGATTGACTAGCTATGTAACTTTAGACTAGTCATTTAAACTCTCTAGGCTAAGTTCTCACATCTGTAAAGTGAGGAAGTTTGACAAGATGACCTCTAAAGTACTTTGGGGGTCTAAAATTTTTCCTATAGTCTAAGCTTTTAGTAAAACCAAATAAAAATTCTTCAACATATTAGTCATAGTGATAATTTTAAGATAAATATAGCCAATTATTTTCTACTAAGACTTGGATCATTATCATTTATTCCTTTCAGTCATATATGACTTTTCATGGTCCCATTTAGTCTTTTATTGGCAAAGATAATGGGGTAGAGTTTGTCTCTTCTCTAGCTCACACAAATGAGAAAACTGAGGCAAATAGGATTAAATACCTTGTCCAGTGTCACACAGCTAGTAAGTACTTGAATTCGGGTCTTCCTGACTCCAGAGTGACAGATCTGTCACTCTATTCACTGCATTACTTGTTGTCCATCTTGGATAAATTCTTATAAAAACAAAAGTATCACTTTATCTCTATATCCAATCAGTTGCCAACTCATATTGATAGTTCCTATGTAATAACTCTTGCATACATTTTTCCTCTCTATTTGTATATCCTCTGTTCTAGAGTGGGACTTTATTGCTTTTCATCTGAAATATTATCATAGCCTTCTAACTGATCCAGTCTCCTGTCTCTCCCCTCTCCATTCTATCCTCCACAGAGCTGTCAAAGTAATATTCCTAAAACAGATTACAACATGTCACTCATATCAATCAAGAAACTTTATTGGTTCCCTATTGTCTCCAGAATAAAATCCTTTGTTTGGCAAAGCTCTCTGCAATTGAGCTCCAACCAAACTTCCAGAATTACTTCTTATAGATTCACCCAAAATGTCCCTACCCACTCCAGTCAAACTGACCTTCTGACTTTTCCTAAAACACATGGCCCTATCTATAGCATCTGTATTGCCCACCATGCGTGCCTAATCAAAAACTCTCTAAACTCCCTATTTTTAAATCTTGAACTCAAAATCAGCTTGGATATCACCTTCTACATGAGGGCTTCCTAAGTTCCCTGAATCGTTCCCACCAGTTATGAGCATTTTCTCCTTTTTTTTTTTTTTTTTTTTTGTATTGATTTCACTTATGTATTTGTTGTATCTTCTCACACACTCCAGTACAATTTAAGCTCCTTGAGGATTAGGTCTGTTTCATATTTTGTTTGTTTATTTGTAGTGCCTTGCCCATAGCAGAAGCTCATAAATGTTAGATTGAATTGACTTTATTTTAATTTGTTAGAAAAGACTATCTGTGTTAAATCAGTATTTTTTTCAATATTGGTTTTGATCATGGAAACATAAACCTAGATCTGAAATGTGTTTCAAAGATAATGTTCCCACAGTACAATAATACATTATAGTGAAAATTGAATATGATTACTTTTCAGTAATAATTTTAAAAAGTTAAACAACTGTTTAGAATCTAATTGTTCAAGGATAGTCTACTTCTCAGATCTGTGAAGAAGGAAGGAATTTAAAGTCAAAGAAGAACTAAAGTACATTATGAAATACAAAATGGATATTTTTTATTATTTTATTATATTAAAAAGTTTTTGTTTTTTACAAACAAAATCAATACTGACAAAATTAGAAGGAAAGCAAAAATTTTGGGGAAAATGTTATGCCAAAGGATTCTGATAAAGGCCTCATTTCTAAAATATATAGAGAATTGACTCAAATGTGTAAGAATACAAATCCTTCTCCAATTGATAGTCAAAATTCAAAATGGACAATTTTCAGGTTAAAAAATTAAAACCATTTCTAGTCATATGAAAAAATACTCTAAATCCCTGTTGATCAGAGAAATTCAAATAAAGACAACTCTGAAGTACTACTACATACTGTTCAGATTGGCTAACAGAAAGATATAATGTTAAATGTTGGAGGGGATTTGGAAAAACTGGGACATTAATACATTGTTGGTGGAACTGTGATGGGATCCAGCCACTCTGAAGAGCAATTTGGAACTATGTCCAAAGGTTATCAAACTGTGCATACTCTTTGATCCAGCAGTATTTCTACTGAGCCTATATCCCAAAGAAATCTTAAAGAAGGGAAAGGGACCTGTATGTGCAAAAATATTTGTGGCAATCCTCTTTGTTGTGGCCAGAAACTGGAAACTGAGTGGATGTCCCTCAATTGGAGAATGGCTGAACAAATTATTATATATGAATGTTATGAAATATTATTGTTCTGTAAGAAATGACCAACAGGAAGATTTCAGAAAGCCCTGGAGAGACATGAACTGATGCTAAATGAAGTGAGCAGAACCAGGAGAGCATTGTATACAGCAACAACAAGATTATGTGATGATCAACTCTGATGGATATGATTCTTTTCAACCACTTCCAATAGACTTGTGATTACGAGAGCCATATGTATCCAGAGACAGGACTGTAAGGTCTAAATATAGATTATAACATAGTATTTTCACCTTTTTTGTTGTTGTTTGCTTGCATTTTGTTTTCTTTCTGGTTTTTTTTTCCTTTTTGATCTGATTTTCTTGTGCAGCATGATAATTGTAGAAATATGTATAGAAGAATTGCATATATTTAACATATATTGGATTACTTGCTATCTAGGGGAGAAGGTGGGGTGAAGGAGAAAAATTTGGAACATAATGCTTTGCAAGGGTAAATGTTGAAAACTATTTTTGCACATATTTTGAAAATAAAAAAAAAACTATTGTTTTTTTTAATTGAACAAATAAACTAAAAAATAATCTAAATGTTCATAATTTTGTACCAGGCAAATTTGATGATAGCCTCAGAAATTTAAGTCATTTAATTTTTCTCAGCCTCAGTTTCTTCATGTGTAAGATCATTAAGATCAAATGAGATATGTAAAATGCCTTGTGAACCTTAAAGTCCTATATAAATATTAACTAATATTATTAGTACTCTAGATACAAAGAAGAAAAACAACACAGTCCCTGCCCTAATGGGACTACTAAAATGTGACTACTCAGCTTTCTACTTTGTCCTTAATGAGTGATTTTATTCTGTTCAGCAAAACTGCTGAGCTCAGCAATTGTGTTTTTCTTTTCTCTCACTGTGTACTTTTAAAAATCTCTTTCCAGATAAGAAACATAACAAAACTAACTCAACTTACTAAGACCAAAGCCTTGCAGCTAACTGAGAAGCTAGAGAGTATGAAAGACCAAATAGAGTTAGAAGAACAGAGGATAAAAGCCCTCGTCCACAAAGTAAAGGACTTTTTGCTAGGTAAGTGATCTGTGAAAATTGTGTGCTTGCTGCTGGTGGTTTCTCATCTCGACTTCATTTTTATTATCCAACTGCTTTTGCTTCATAAGAAAAGCAAATTTATATTAGTTAGAAATTACACATGTAGTTCAAGGACAGGAAATGGCCTGTCATATGTAATCTTGAAATAATAAACTGTTGTTCACTCAAGGGACCTTACAACTCATCTAGTTTCACCCCTTCATTTTTACAGATGAAGAAACCAAGGGCCATGGAGGTTAAATTGCTTGTTCAAGGTCATACAGCTTTCCATTTAGAATATTCTCAAAATGTTAATTCTGTGCTCTTATTTATGGTTCTTTGAGTAAGCATTATTCACTAATAAATCCTAGAATGTAACATACAACCCACACAAATAAACTCAATGTCTCAAGCTTACTTAGTTAAAAAAAAAATGTTTTATATTTTAAAAGAGGAAAGTTCTTTGAGTTCAGTCAATGAGATCTAATATTTGGGCTTCAGCAATTTATACCTTAAGTAAAGAATAATGTTTTCCATAATAACAAAATAGAGATTAATCTCATTTCATTGATCAGTATGAAAGCACATAAATGCTAGGTAAAATATAAGCTCTTGAAAAAGAATGTAAGTTCTTTGAGGGCAGAGACCATTTTTAATAACCTCCATGTCTGGCACATTGCCTAAAATGAAGGAGGCATTCAGTAAGTGCTTGTTATATTGAATTGAATGATGACTGCTATAGAAATAAATGGGCGATTCTTAAACTTTCTTCATGGAAAAAAAAAAACACCTTCTTTTCTTAGTTCTTTGGCATAGTTTTATAAGTGATGAAAGGAACCCATTTGTCTCATTATTCACAGGATAGAAAGTCAAAGTGATTGAACAGTAACAGGGATATAATCAGATCAACCATTCTGAGTATTCTGTCCCCCTGTTTAGTTCATTGGGTCACATGGTCTAATTTGTGATTGGATCACAATATTTTCACAGTAAAGTGGGCAAATAGTGGGCACTTAATAAATGTTTGTTGTCTTGGCTTAAGAGACTCCGAGTTTGGTAAAAAGAAAGAAAGGGAAAAAAGAAAAAGAAAAGAAAATCACCCTTAACTATGTTTGTATTCTTATTTAAGATGAGAACGTCCCACCGGAAGACATAGAAAAGGTTGCAAATCATGTCCTTGACCTCAACCTCCCAATAACTTCACAAAATCTAACTAAAGAGCTTGACAAAATACAGTTGCTTATGAAACTCTGTGAGGACGACCAAGCATCAGGGAGCAGCTTAAAACTAAAAGTCACAGAAACCCAGACACTTCTAGAGAAGTCTAAAGATGCCGAGTAAGTATTTTGTTTCATAAAGTTCTCCCATTGTTTTTAAAGAATTATGGAATTGGCAGGGGCGTTCAGAAGCCTTTAAGTTCAGCCTAAATCTTGAGAGGAAATCCCCTCCACAATATCCCTCACACTGTCTGTTTGAAGAATTCCAGTAACAGGAAATTTACTACCTAACAAGGCACTCTGGCTCACTGCTAACTGTTAGGGAGTTTTTCTTTACAATAAGCTTAAATCTGCATCTTTGCCATTTCCACATCTTGCACCCATTTCTGTCCTCTTGTGGTTAAACAAAACTAATTTATCTTCTACATGATAAACCTCCAAATACTTGAAAATAAATGTTACCCCTAAGACTTCTCTTTTTCAACCTAAATATCCCAATTTCTCTTAAATGGCCTGGTTTGTAGTGTTCCTCTCCCACCAAAATCTCCCTAATAGGGAATTTTCTCATAAGCATTTGGAAAAGTGTTGGCCAAAGGGCATCATGAAATCTAAATGGAGTTAGAAGTACAGCATCCAGAGCTGCATAATGAATGCCAAGTTCTTGAACAAGGTGACTCAATATCCCAGACGATAATAATAAGACAGAAAGCAGGGAAGCTTGTTTCCTGTTTTCATTAGTGACTTGGTTCCTTTCTAATGGTCTATTACCTCCTTACACTACATCAGACTATGAACAATTTAACCAGCTCTGAATTTCCTTTGTCCTTGCTGACTTAGCCAAGCAAAAAGGAACCTCCATCCTGTTGTTTTTATAAGCATGGGAAGCTGTGGCTCACTACACAAGCTCCATCAGGTGATATGGATGACTACATTATCAATGACAAGATTAAAAGCAAACATTTATTGAGCATCTACTATATAAATAAACTTTTATTACAATTTTATTGGAACTCAATTGAAGATCTAACTGCTTTATGCCATACTGGTTTATATTAACATAAAAAATCAGTGTAATTAGAGATGAAATGAGCAATGAAAATAGCCTGGAAGGGATTTAGGGAGGTTGAACAAAAAGGGCATAGGAAGGACAAAATTTCATGTAGTTCAATGTATTACACCTAGTATAACACTAAACTATTGTTGAGTGAGTGCCTATTGAACTGTAGAGAAAATTATTGGAATGTGTACAGGAGGAAATGTTAGAAGTTAGGGGAGAAGAGGGGAAATTGATTTTGGAGAGAGATTCTGCAATATGGCAAAATAGGGCAATTGTGATATATGGGGCTGTTCCTGAAGCCTGAATTGAATTTTATCTTTACCTATTTTCTCTGTTGTTGTTGTTCATTGTTTTCAGTCATGTCCAACTCTTCCTGATCCCATTTGGGGTTTTCTTGGCAAAGACACTGCATTGATTTGCCATTTCCTTCTCCAGCTCATTTTACATTTGAGGAAACTGAGATAAACAGGATTAAGTGACTTGTTCAGGATTACACAGCTATAAGTGTCTGAGGCCATATTTGAAGATGAAGAAGATGAGGCCCTAAGTTCAAGACCTTCTAAGTTCCCTAAAATTTGCTTCAAAAATCAGTTTAAGCATCATCTTTTATTTAAAACTTTGTCCACTCCCCCAGACGCTGGGGTGCTCCTTCCCAGAATTACTTTATGCCATTTTCTAGAGATTTTATATATACTTATGTATGGTGATTTGTAAGATTTGTATACCTAGATGAGTTGTCTAACTGTAGTTCAAAAGAGGTGAGTTTGCATGATATCTGGAAAGTAGGAACAAGTAAGCCCCTCAAGTACCACTAATCTGAGCATTCTTTCATCCTTTCTCCAGTGGTATTGGACCAAAATTATACCTATCTACACCCCACCCCCAACACATACTTAAAAGATTGTTGGTCTGTGGATACAAAAAATTCAAAACTAAACAAACACGCCAAAAAATCATCCTCCTTGATCTCCCTTACAAGAATGGTTGCTCCAAGCTTATACCCACCAGTTTGGCCCCTTGCCACTAATGCTCATTACACAAAAGATCATCACATATAATGAATAGTGAGTAAACCTATTTACCCAAGCAAATAGAAATTGGAAAATTTATAGAGATTATAATAGAAAATGCACCGAATGAAAGCGTTCTTTTAATGAGGAGGAAATGAGATCTCACATCAACCAAGAAAGAGGCCCTGATCTCATCTAAGAGAAAATTCTCCAAGGTCTGTAGAAAGGTCATTAGAAATCAGGAGATATATTCAAGACCATCTTCCCTACACATCTGCAGCTTCTGTTTTGCTGTCTCTACATATCTAAAATCAGTCCCCAAATTAATCTGATACCACACATGAACTCTGAAGAATAAGGAATGTCTCACCTCCCTAAAATTCTCATACTAAAGCTTGACTTTATTCAGATGCATCATTGAAACAACATTTTCTCCAAGAATTAGAAGATTCTCATGCAAAATGTTCCACACTTGGTTGGAAGCCCCAGATTATGCATATATCTATATCTACACATACACACACACTCACACACACACACACACATACACAGATTGCATCCCTCATTAAAATGGAAATTTCTTGAGGACCAGAACTGTTTTTGCTTTTCCTATATTTAGTATACTCATTGACACTTAATAAATACTTATTCACTGACTGAATAACCTTCAACACAAGGCCATGTTTGATTTCTGCATATACACACAGAGAGATAACACCATCAGCAACTGTTGCCAGCCTCCATATCTCAGAATTACCGTGTGGATATTTGGTATTTATTTGTAGACATTTAAGTTGCTCCCATACTAGAATGGAAGCAGGAACCATTTAATTTCCCTACCACTTAACACAAGTCCTGGCATATAGCAAGTAGTTAATAAACACTTTTTGACTCTGATTGATTAAAATTGAATTGAAATTTTTCTGATTTTTGTCTGGGTACAAAAATATCTAGGTTTGCTAACAAAAATATTATTCTCATTGTCTGCTACAGTTTTAGTATTTTTCTTCTTCATATAATTTTGAATGCTCTGTTCTAAATATCTCATAAATATTGATTGAGATGAGATCACTAAGTGAGAGACAGACCAACAGCTAGACAGACTGGTATCACTTGAAATGCTTTTCATTTTAACCTCTGACTAGGCTGCTGAAAGTATGGAATTTCAGTCAGGCTCAAATAAACCTGAATAAACACAGCTTTAAAATACCCAGCCTTAAAAAACACTCTTTCTCTCTGTGAAACCTCTTGACCTCACCCCCAACCTCCATTCCATTAAGGATTTGTTAACATTGCTGTTTAAAGTTTTAGGAATTAGGGAACTTGAATCAGCTGATGATGATCATATTGCATTTTATAAAGTAGATAGTAATAACAGTTGGCATTTATATAATATTCCAGTTTATTTTCTCTTTTGATCCTCATGAAAATCAATCAGTAGGCATTAATTACCCACTTTGTGCCAGGCACTATGCTGGACACTGGAAATAACAAAGACAAAAATTAAACAGTCTTTCCTCCCAAAAATTTGCATTCTATTGGGGAAAATGAGATGTGTAATAAGGGACTGACCAGTGAGAATCCAATCCCCAGGAGTGAGCAGTATGTGCTGACTAATAAAATCTCCCACCAGATATTTAGAACAGTTAGTTGTTGCAATGGAGAGAAGGCCAGGTCTGGAGTCAGGAAGATTCATCTTCAGTGAATTCAAATCTGACCTTAGATACTTATTAACTGTGAGACTCTGGGCACTTAACTCTGTTTGCCTCAGTTCCCTCATCTGTTAAATGAGCTAGAGAAGCAAATGGCAAAAACATTCTAGTTCCTTTGCCAAGAAAATTCCAAATGGAGTCATAAATAGATTGGAATGACTGCACAACACATGGATGTTTGGTGAACCTGCTTCTGGGAATGTATAACAAAAATCCCTGCTCTCCACTTCAGAGCAAATGTAGATGTTTTATGACTTTCCTCCTATTGGCCCACATCAGGTCATCCTTCTCATTTATACCGAGCCAGGGAAGAAAGATAAATTTGGCTAATTAGTGTCTAGCTCAGTTGCCAATCAAAAGGCTCTTCTTCACCACATAGTAAGAGAACAATAAGCAGTCATATAAAGGTTGATTCAACATCCCTGTGGGAGACTGACTCAGAAAGTACACACTGTCCATTTTTCTAATGTGGAGGAACTGAACGTGGATTCTGTCAGTGTTGGCAAATCACAGTGAAGAAACCCCCTTTGGCCAGTGAAGATCAGTAACAATTTTGCAGCTTAGAGTATTAGTCACCTAGGGACAATGAAGAGATAAATAACATGCTCAGGATCACATAGCCAGTATGGGTCAGAAAAAGGGCTTGAATCCATCTTCTTAACGATGGGGCCAGTTCTTTATCCATTATGCTCTGCTGCTTCTATTTAAAAAAGAAATACAAAATAAATGTAAGGCTATTTTGGAAATATAGGCAGGCACTAGAATCAGGGGTGTGTACGGAATGGAGGGGAAGGAGGTAAGTGAAGGACATATTATTTCCATTTTATGGAAATTTAATGACTTTCCAAATTTTCAACATATGACAGATTTTTTTAAAAATGAGATATATACCCTTAATTTCTACTCTCATGTCCTATGTTCATACTTTGGGTCTGAGTCTGTTATTTCATTGGCATATAGAACTCTCCCTGAGGAAAGTCTAACTTCCAATACAAATAAAAACCTATTCTACAAATTATAATCTTTTAAAATAATATTTTATTTCTGGAAATATTGCAAGGTTAGTTTTCAACATTCACTTTTGTAAAAACCTTGTGTTCTAAATTTTTCTCCCTCTCTTCCTCCTTCCCCTCTCCCCAAGCTAGTAAACAATCCGATATAGGTTAAACATCTGGTTCTTCTAAACATATTTTCATAATTGTCAGGGGAAAATAGCATGAGAAAGAAAAAAACTAGCAAAGAAACAACCGAAAAAGGTGAAAATACTTTGATCTACATTAAGTCTCTAGTTCTTTCTTTGGCTGCATATAGTACTTTCCATTACAAGTTTATTGAAATTGCCTTGAATCACTTCATTGTTGAAAAGAGCCAAGTCCATCATATTTAATCATCACATAATGCTGTTGTTAATGTGTACAGTGTTCTCTTATTTCTGTTCATGTCACTCAGCATCAGTTCATGTAAGTCTTTACAAGCTTCTCTGAAATCAGACTGCTCATAATTTCTTATAGAACAATAAAATTTCACTATATTTGTATACCATAACTTATTCAGTCATTCTCCAACTGATGGGCATCCACTCAGTTTCCAGTTTCTTACCACTACAAAAAGGGCTGCCACAAATATTTTTGCATATGCGGGTCCTTTTTTTTTTCTTTTATGATCTCTTTGGGATATAGATTCAGTAGAGATATTGCTAGATCAAAGGGTAAGCACAGTCTGATAGCACTTTGAGCTATATATTTCCTAATTGTTCTCCAGAATGCTTGGAATCAGTTCACAATTCCATCAACAGTGTGTTAATGTCCCAGTTTTCCAATACCCTCCAACATTTATCATTATCTTTTCCTATAATCTTTGCCAATCTGAGAGGTGGTATCTCAGAGTTGTCTTAATTGCTAGTTATAATCTTAAAGTGATATGGGATCTAAGAAATTAAGGGACTCATGTATGGTCACACTGACTTGCCAATGTATGTCCTAATCAGGATCTGAACCCAAAAGCAGCAAGGTAGTAAAAAGAGTAAATAGAACTCTCAGTCTGGACTCAGGACAACCTGAGGTTAAATCTGGCCTTGACACTTAACTAGTTGTGTGACTGTAGGCATTTCACTTAACTTCCATTTCCTTCAGTTTCCTAAACTAAAAAAATGGAGATAATGATGGTATTTATCTTTTAAGGTAATTGTGAGGATCAAATGAGATAATACTTATAATGTGCTTAGTAAAGTGCCTAGCACATAACAAATGCTTAATGAAGTTCAATTCCTTTCCCCTTCTACTTCTCACCTGCCTATGGGGCCAGTTTTCTATGGACAACAGTACTGTGTCTCTAATATTTATGCTATATGTGTATATGCATCATATGCTTTTATATGTATGTGTGTACATGTATCTAGGTTTTGTCATAAATATCTAGCTTTTAAAACATACACACTTTTAGCATTTTACTTTACTTAAAAATAATCTAAATATACTTTTTAACCAATTCATTCATGTTTTTGGTTAAATGAAATGGAATCAAGATGAATCAAAATATCAGGGTTTTAGATTGACTTGAATCTGATGTTTTATTCTCTTAATGTAGGGAAGCTGTGAACACCCTGCTGGGAGAAATGATGAAAAACTTGCAAGGTGCTGAAAGCGTCCAAAGGCAAGCAAGCTCTGCTGTTAAACAGCTGACTGAAGAGATACAAAAAATGGAAATGACGATACTGAAGGTATTTTGCATCTACTTTGAAACTGTCCTGAATTCTCATGTGGGATGATAAAGTGAATAGAATACAAAGACAATGAATTACTAACTCTAAACACACACACACATCGCTTTAAAATACAGGTGATCATATCTGTCTCACCAACTTCACAGAACTGATCTGAGAATCAAGAGAGAAAACAATATGTTGAGTTTATGTAAACCTTAATAGTTTACAAAGCACTTTCCTGTTTGCTATCTCACTTGATAATCACAATATTAGAAGGTAGGCCCAACACTTATACAAATAAAGAAATTCCATTTCCAGCTGGATTAAGTGATCCCTGGATCAGGCTAGTCATCATCAGTTGACAAATTCACTAGAATGGTGATGTAGCCATGGCAACCCTTAAAACTTTAGAAAAATTTAAAATGGTTCATGTTCCTCTGCGTTTTTTATCTTCTGCAGTAATCAGAATGGCAAGAAAAGGAAGAAAGACTGGGTGTCCAGTTTTAAACTGTCTGTGTATATTATTTTAATATAATATAAATATAAGACCTTGGCCCAGTAGCCAACAAATAGACATGCTTCTGAAGGAATTGAATCCTATCTATCTTGTTAGGCAGCATGGTATGGTGGGAAAAGAACACTGATTAGAATCAGACACTGGTTGAAATCTACCTCTGTATTCACAACCTCTCACCTTGGTCAAGCCTCTTTACCTTCCAACACCTCAGTTTCTTTACCTGTAAAATAAAAGGGTTGGACTTAATGGACTCTGAAGATTAGTTCTAAACTTGTGACTTTATGATCTTACACTCACTAGCATTAAGGGATATTAGGAAAAATTTCTTGTAGGAGATAAACTTTTTGCTGAAACTTGAAAAAAGCCACCGAAATTAAGAGAGGAAGATGAGAAGGGAGGGAATTTCAGGCATGAGAACAACAAATGAAGATACCCAAAGGCAAGAGATGGAGTCTCTAGTTTGAGCAATTGAAAGGGGATTGATAAGATTCAGGAAAAACAAACAAACAAACAAAGGAAATGACCTATATGTACAAAAAATATTCATAGAAGCTCTCTTTTCATGACAAAAAGAAATTGGAAATTGAGAGGATGCCCATTAATTGGGGAATGTCTCAATAAACTTTGGTAATGTGTTGGTGATGGAATATCATTATTCTCTGGGAAATGATAAATAGGATGTTCTCAGGAAAAAAAAAAAAAACCTGGAAAATCCTCCACGAACAAAGTGAAATATACTGTATGCAAAGTAATAGCAATGTTCTGGGATGACCAGCTGTAAATGATTTTGCTATTCTCAGTAGTACAATCATTCACAATTACTCTGAAGGACTTATGATGAAAAATCCTATCCATACCCAGAGGAGGAAATGATTGTGTCTGAATAGAGACTGCAGTATTCTCTTTCTCTATCTCCCTCTTTCTTTTTAATTTAATTTTTCTTGAGGGTTTTTGTTTTCATTAGGGTGGGAAATCTATTTTTTCTTTCATAACTTGACTTAGAGAAATGTTTTACATAACTTCACATGTGGCTTATAAATTTGGATGGGGATTAGGGATGGAACCTAGAACTCAAAAATCTGAAAAATAAATTTAAAAGTAATCGTTCTGAATGTAAGAAATTTGTAATCTAATGGGGGGAAGACAATACACAAAAGAAAGCTGGAAAGTGATCAGGGGAGAAGTATTTCACTGGAGGACATGATGCAAAAGCCAAAGAAGTCTAAAATGAATGCAACTTGGTGGTAAATGAGAATATACCTGAAGGAAAAGTGTCCATTTTACATATTCCACACCTTTTTTTTTTTTTCCCAAGTTTCCGTCTTGGAGCATTTCAACTTTATAAAATTAATCCTGGGCTGTTGCTCTAACCCTCAACCTAATTAGATTAGGATGATAAAAAGCCTTGAGATTGATCTATGTTGTGATTGATTTAAGTTAGTGAGGATATTTAGCCTGGAGAATATAAGACTTAGCAGGAACTTACTAGCAATCCTCAATTATGTGAATGCCTTGATGCAAAGATTTGTTCATTACGACCCTAGGACATATAACTGGAAGCCATGGGTAGAAATTACAGAAACATAGATTAGATTCCTAACAATCAGAGCTAACCCAAAGTCCAATGGGCTGCCTTAGGAAGTAGTGGGTATTTCCTTTTCCACCTTCAATAGAGATTCCCCTTGTCAGGTACATCATAGAGGGGCTTCTTAAGGTTCATAGACTCGAGCCTTCTGAGACCCCTTTCAAGTTTGAGGTCCTGGGATAGCAAGTTTTATTCTTTATTTCCAAGTGTAAAGGGCTAGAACTGAGCAGATGCACTTAATCTAGCACTTAAGGCTAATTATCCATTGGACAATTCTCTATTAATGTATGCTTGGAGAATGACCCTCCCCAACTATTCTGTGCTGGCTCTATTGGTGGGTGTGGACAAAGAAAAAAAGGGAGAGATGAGAGGGTAGAGTAGGACAGGCAGGATCATTCTTGGAGATGGTGAGAAAGGAAGGAGGTCTGGAGGTTGCTAAATCTAATCCCCTGACAGCGACCCCAAAAGACCAGGAATAAAGACTTTTGCTTATCCTGACTCCGATTGATTCTAAGATATCCAGGGTCTCAACAGCTAAGTCCAAGGGACTCTTCATAAGGAGACCCGGCTACTCCAGGTGAATTATTCTTCTGGTCCTTAGAAATCAGATACTGTTTGTATTCAGTCAACAAAAAATCGAATGTGAAGTGGGAAGAAATGAAAATGTCTTATTTTTTCACTCTGTACCATCTTTGAGACACAATGCTATTTGGCACAATGAATCGAATGCTACCATAGAGTCAGGAACACTCATCTTCCTGAGTTCAAATCCAGCCTCTAACACTTGCTAGCTGTGTGATTCTGAGAAAATCACTTAACCTTGTTTGCTTTAATTTCCTTATCTATAAAATGAGCTGCAGAAGAAAGTGGCAGACCCCTTTAGTATCTTTGCCAAAAAAAAACCTTAAATGGGGTCAGAGAACCCTAGTTCAAATTCTAAGTACTACTTACTAGGGATCTTAAATAAGTAATTTAACCTTTCAGGGCTTCAGTTTCTCCATTTGCAAAATGAGGGATTTAGACTAGATAACTAAGAAAGTATTTTCCTCCTTTAGATATCTGACCCATGTGGAGGAAAATCTTTCAGAGTATACTGCAGGGCTCCACTTTTAATGATGCACAAAATTATTTTACAGTAATATGCTTTTTCTCATTCTTGAAAGATTTGGGAATCAGGGTAATAAGCTTGCTGCCTTAGATTCCAATTGTTTCACATGACACAAATAAGAGCTTTTGCTTTTCTAATCTCTCTCTAAAAAATAGGCTGAAAATTTCACCAATAAGACTGAAGGTGAGCTGGAACACATATCAAGCCAACAGTCTACACTGGAAAATGAAACCTCTAACCTGCAAACCAAGATACTAAGGACTCGAGACCAGGCTTTTAGTGCGAAAGCCCAGGCAGAATCAGCTCAGGATCAAGCTAATATCACTGAGAAGGTTAGTTTTAGTCCTTCAAGAGCTAATCAAAGAAAAGGAGCAGTTTCCTATTAAATAACATCTTCCTGAAAATTGACAAGTGGCCTGACATACAATGAGTACTTAATGAAATTAACTGAGCCTTGTTCTGTATCTTTAATCCCAAATTTTTCCTTGTTGTTTTATTAACCTATACTTTAGTATTATCCTTGTGCTTTAAATTTTAGGATCAGTGTTTGTAGCCAAACAATATGTGCCCATCTGACCCTCAGAAGTATGTGTATCCATGTGTAAGTGTGTGTGTTTTCAAAATATGTGTGCCTATATGTGTTGAGGGGAAAATTAAGAGAGGGAGGGAAAACAGCAGAGATGGGGAAAAGTTTGAATACTCA
This sequence comes from Sminthopsis crassicaudata, assembly GCF_048593235.1. Taxonomy (NCBI): domain Eukaryota; kingdom Metazoa; phylum Chordata; class Mammalia; order Dasyuromorphia; family Dasyuridae; genus Sminthopsis; species Sminthopsis crassicaudata. The sequence goes on from NC_133621.1 coordinate 140,971,635, forward strand.
GAAGCACTTTGTGGAAGTCATAATCCTCTAGCTAAATCTCATCAAGGAACTTCCTCTTTCACCCCCTCAAACTTGAAGGAAGGAAAGAAGGAAATAAGCACTTATTAAGTGCCTACTATGTACCAAGTACCATCCCTGAATTTCATCCTTGACCCAGAGCCATCAGTTCTCCTGATATTTTAGAACATATCCTTTACAAAACATTCCCTATTTCAAATCCTTTTTGAGCATCCAAATTCAAATGAATTTCTTCATTTAGGTAGCATCCCATTTTATGCATTCATTTATATTTCAAAATAAAATCCCACATTCTCACCTTGCATATTATTCTAATATTTATTTCTAATATTTCTAATAATTCTAATAACTATAATATAGTTAGAGTGCCTACCCAGCTTAATGGTAGGCACTTAATAAATGTTTATTGACTGGCTGCCACAATACAGAAACAAAACAATGGGGGAGACAGTCACATGTCCAAAAGATGCAGATCTAGACATGAAATCAGGAGTAGAGTTACTGTTTAATTAAGCAGATGTGGAAAATTAGCCATTTAAACGAGCTTTGGCAGGTTGAATGACCCAGGAAAGCCATTCCTTATGGGAGCCAATTTCCTTAAAAGCCTATTTTCTCCTCTTTGTATTGTTTCATTTTCTTCAGAGATAATCATCCCCCTGTAAACATAGCTCTTTTAAGCCACATTTTTTTAATGTGAAATTCCTGCTTCCCCAGGTAAACTCCTTTTTTTTCTGACTTCAAGTTAATCTCTAAGATTTTCTGTGAAAATATAAAGGTTTAAAAATGGAGGTTCTTCTCCCTCTAACTTTTGTTCCATTCATTCACTGAACAATTATTAATTAAGAGTTTTCTGTGTGCCTATTACTGTACTAGAGAATCTAGGCAGCACAATAGACAGTGCTGGGCCTGGAGTCAGAAAGCTCATTTTCCTAAGTTCTAGTCAGGCCTCATACACTTCCTAGCTGTGTATCTCTGGGCAAATCACCTCATTTGCCTCAGTTTCCTCATCTGTAAAATGAGCTGGAGAAAGAAATGGCAAACCTCTTCAGTATCTCTGCCAAAAAACCCCAATTGGGGTTATGAAGAGTTAGACATAATTGAAAAACAATTGAACAACAAAAACACTGTACTAGATCATAGGATCTTAGACTTAAGAGATAGAAACTATCTTAGAAACTATTGAATCCAATTCTCTCTTTTTACAATTGAGGAAACTGAGACTTAGGGAGATCATCATCATACAGATGGTATCAAAAGCAAGATTTGAATCCAAGTTTTTTTACTCCAGATATAGTTCCCCCTCCCCGGGTATTTTCTTATCTGTCATGTGATTCTAATAATACATACCCTGCTTCCCTAACAGTATTATAAAAATGTAACAATACATATGAAAATACCTCCTATACAGTAAACATCTTAGTAATTACAAGTATTGATAAAAGGTTATCATTGTCATTATTAATAGGGAAATAAAAGCTGATCTCAAAGAACTCATATTTGGGTTACAGAGGAAAATTTAGAGAATGATAATTCCCATTTATAAGATGCTCTAGTATTTCCAGAACACTTCCCTCACAATAAACCTGTAATGCAGACAGGATGTGTTTGACTGTGCTTGTTTTAGAGAGGAGAAAACCAAGGGTCAGAGAAGGGAAAAAACTGTCCCATCATTATACATTTAGTAGGCACCACAGAATAGATTCTGACTCACTTTTCACCACTATACTGCCTTTCTCCGTAGTGCTGCTTCACCATGCTACCTCTTCCATTTATTATCCTAATAATATAATGAAGAAAATGCCCATTGGCCATAAGAATAAATAATTTTAGAGTCCTGGCCTTGATACTAACCATATATTTATTTTTCTAATTTTTTTTCATTTGTGAAATAGAGATGATATTAATACTATTGTACCTACAAAACACTACTGTATCTATATTACTTGGATCACAGAGTCAGGACTGACTGAAATAACAAACAACCACCATCTATGTTACAGGGTTGTTTGAGGGAAAGTATTTTGTAAATCAATAGACATATAAGTAATCCAACATTCATGTTGGTGTTGTAACTGTTTTTTTACTATTATTGTTCCCTTCCTTTCAGCTCAACTCCTCAGCCAAAAAAACTATAGCCCCTGGTTTCATTTCCTCATCTACTATTCCTTCTTACATCTTTTTGTTCTAACTTTCATACCTCTTACCCTTCACCTCAATTGCTATCTGAACATAAAGGTCTTCTATCAGTCTATATTTTCTTAAATAGCTCTGAATATTAAAAATGTTATTCCTCCTCTTTCCCTTTCCCCCTTGCTTTTTTCAAAGCTCTTTTCACACTTGGTTTCCTTTATAATCTACTCTACTGGTTCTCTTCCTCTTGATTATTACTGCTTCCTTCATCCCCCAAAGTCTCTTAAATCAGCAGACTTCCTTTTATAACTGCTATTGTAGTCAGAATGATTGTTCCTAGGAGATTGTTCATTCCTACTTCTGTCTTTCCTCTGACTAGAAGAATTTCCTACTTTTTTTTTTTTCCAAAAGACCAAATCCTAGACTTTTTCAAGCCTTAGCTAAAGTTACCTAAAGCCTTTTCTTTCTGTTTCACATTGATCTGTCCTTTCTCTGGGCTCCTACAGAGCTTTGTGCACTACATGTTTTAACATATGATTTAATTAAATAAATGTTAAGTATCAGACATAGTGCTCAGACCTAGGGATTTTAAAAAAATGACTCAAGGAGGTTTACTGGGATAAGGGGAGACTTTTCATGCTTGTCTTTGGCAAGACAAGTCTATATAAGATGATTTGAAAAGACTGAGAGCATTAGATAAAACTTAAGGAGTAGAAACATAAAGGAAGAGGAAGTGAATTCCAGGTATGAGGAACAGGCTCTCCAAAGACCCAGACACAGGACTTCTGGGGGATGGAGCCAGGCAGAGTGAAGCTAGGAAGCAGCTTGAATTCACCCAGTTTCCCTCAAAAAACATATGATATCAAGTCACTGAACAGAGCCTGATAGGATGAAACCACTCTTCAGCTCAAGATAGACTAAAAAAAAACTTCAAGAAAGCTCAATCTCATTGGAGTGAAAAGGGTGTTCAAGCCAGGTCAGAGAGTCTGGGAAAGCTGGTGAGGAAATCTTAATCACAGCAAATCAGCAACTAAAACCCTCAGACCTGGCTCAGTAGAGGAGCAAATCAGTGGGGCAGCTTCCAGTCCCAGCTCAGAAGGCAAACTCTGGGAAAGCAGGCTGATTCCTGAACAGAGCAGGCAAAGCTACTCCCTACAAACATTAGGTGCCCCTGTGCTCAAAGCCAAGGCTCAGTAGGAAGTGCCTCCTTTACTATGGTGACAGGGCAGATCAAAACACTAACTCAGACTAGGACAGAATGAACACAAAAGAAATCTCAGAGAGTGATTTAATTAGTCTCAAACCCAAAGAGACTTCTTGGAAATGCTCATGAAAAACTTTAAAATGTAAATAAGAGAGATAGAAGAAAAAAATGAAAAAGGAAATGAGAAGTATGCATGAGAGAGCTTGGAACAACAGCTTGGAAAAGGAAAAAACAATTGTATGAAGAAAACTCCTTAAAAAGTATAATTAACCAAATGGAAAAAAAAAGATTCAAAAGCTAATTGAAGAAAATCACTCATTAGAAATTAGAACAGGGCAAATGGAAACAAATGACTCTGTGAAACAGCAAGAATCAGTCAAACAAACTAAAAAGAATGAAAAAATGAAAGAATGTGAAATATTTCATTGGAAAAACAGCCAACCTGGGAAATAGATCCAAAAGAGACAATTTAAAAATTTTAGCCTACATGAAGGCCATAAATCAAAAAAAGAGCCTGGATAGAATTCTTCAAGAGATCATTAAGGAAAGAATTAAGGAGAAATATTCATTGAAAGAATCCATCAATCATCTTTAAAAAGAGATCCCACAAGGAAAATCCCAAGGAGCATTATTGTGAAATTCCAGAATTAGCATATCTCAAGGAAAAAAACACTGCAACCTGCCAAGCAAAAACAATTCCAATATCAAGAAACAACAGTCAGGATTACCCAGGATTGGCAGTTTCTACCATCAAAGATCAGAAGGCCTGGAATGCCATATTCCAGAAGGCAAAAGACCTGGGATTACAATCAAGAATTAACTACCCAGCCAGACTCAGCATCATCTTTCAGGGGAAGCAATGGAGCTTCAATGAAGCCAGAAAAAAAAAAAAAAAAAAAAAAAAAAAAAAAAACAGAACTAAGCAAAAAATTTAATCTACAAACACAGGACTCAAGAGAAGCATAAAAAGGTAAATATGGGGAAAATATCTATTATTTAAAGGTCAAATTGTTTACATTCCAAAATGGGAAAACAATATCTGTAACTCTTGAGAATTGTATCTGACACTTAAGAAGAAAAGGGGGGACATCACATGAATTGAGAATGTAGTTATGAATGGATTCTGATGTGATAACATCAAAAAAAAAAAAAAAAACAGACATTAAGGGCTACTCCTTAACTTAGTGAAAAAGATCTGTACTGAAAAAAAGAGAAAAGGAGAGATATAAATTAGTTCACATGAAGAGGGCAAAAAAACCTATTACAATCTAGAGGAAATAAGAGGGGGATGAGCCTTGTCTGAATATCATCTGTTTGGGCTCTAAGCAGGAATAACTTAATCATTCAGTCAGGTATAAAAATTTATCTAACTCTATAAAGAAATAAAAGGAGAAAGAAGAAAGAAAAGGGAGAGGCAGGATAGAAGAGAGGGCAGAAGTACTAGGTGAAAAGATAAGAGAATTGGGTAAGCAATGATAAAAGATAAGATAATGGATGGGGTGGGTAAAAAATACAGACAAGAAGGGAATGGTGGGTAAAAAAATACAACTAAAGATGGTGGAAAGAAAGAACAAAAGTATATACAGAGAAGAAAATAAGATAGAGGGAAATATAGAGCTGGTAATCATAACTGTGAATTTGAAGGGGATGAACTCTCCCATAAAATAGAAATGAATAGCAGAGTGGATTAAAAAACAGAATCCTACAATATGTCGTTTACAAGAAACACACTGACAAGGAGAGGCACATATAGAGTAAAGGTAAAAGGCTGGAACAGAATTGATTATGCTTCAGCTGAAGTAAAAACAAAAACAAAAACAAGCAGGGGTAGCAGTTCTACTCTCAGATAAAGCAAAAGTAAAAATAAATCATATTAAAAGAGATAAGTAAGGAAAGTGCATCTTGATAAAGAATATTATAAACAATGAAGTAATAATGCTAAATGTGTATGCAGAAAGTAGTAGAGCAGCCAAATTCCTAAAGAAGATTTTAAGCCAGTTACAGGAAGAAATAGAGAGCAAAACTATACTGGGGGGACTTCAATCTTCCCCTCTCAGAATCAGACAGATCTAATTACAAAATAAGAAAGAAACTAGGGAGGTTAATAGAATCCTAGAAAACTTAAATATGATAGGCCTCTGGAAAAAATTGAATCGGGATATAAAGGAATATACACTTTTCTCAGTACATGGCACTTTCACAAAAATTGACTATGTATTAGGGCATAAAAACTTTATAATCAAATGCAAAAAGACAGAAGTAGTAAATGCTTCCTTTTCAGACCACAATACAATAAAAATTATATTCAATAAAGGGACAGGGAAAGATAGACTAAAAATTAATTAGAAATTACATCATCTAATTCTAAAAAATGAGTGGGTCAAACAACAAATCACAAAAAATGATCCATAATTTCATTCAAGAGAATGACAAAAATGAGACAGCATAACCAAAACCTATGGGATGCAGTCAAAGCAGTTACTAGAGAAAATTTTGTCTCCAAATAGCTATATGAATAAAATAGAAAAAGAGGAAATCAATGAATTGGGCATGCAACTAAAAAAGCTAGAAAAAGAACAAATTTAAAACCCCCAATTAAATACCAAATTAAAAATTCCAAAAATCAAAGGAGAGATTAACAGAATTGAAACTAAGAAAACTAGTAAACTAATAAATAAAACTAAGAATTGGTTTTATGGGGAAAAAAAATAGATAAACTTTTGGCTAATTTGATCAGAAAAAAAAAAGTAAGAAAAAAGCTAAATCACCAGCATCAAAAATGAAAAGGGTGAACCTAACCATCAATAACAAAGATATTAAAGCAATAATAATTATGAGTTATTTTGTTCAACTGTGTGGCAGCAAGTCTGACAATCTAATCAAAATGAATGAATATTTGCAAAATATAAATTGCCAAGATTAACAGAAGAGGAAATAAATTATTTAAATAGTTCCATTTTAGAAAAAGAAATTGAACAAGCCATTAATGAATTCCCTAAGAAAAAATCCCCAAGGACCAGATGGATTCACAAATGAATTCTACCAAACATTTAAAGAACAATTAATTCCAATACTATGTAAACTCTTTGGAAAAACAGGTAAAGAAGAAGTATTACAAATTCCTTCTATGACACAAATATAATCCAGATACCTAAACCAGGAAAAGCCAAAAAAAAAAAAAAAGAAAAGAAAAGAAAATTACAAACCAATCTCTCTAATGAATATTGATGGAAAAATTTAAATAAAATTTTAACAAAGAGATTACAGCAATTTATCAGCAGGATAATACAATATGACTAAGTGGAATTTTATATCAGGAATGCAGGGCTGGTTCAGGAAAACAACTATAATCAACCATATCATTTACAAATCCAACAGAAATCATATGATGATAGATGCAGGAAAAGCTTTTTACAAAAGACAGCACCCATTTCTATTAAAAACATAAGAGAGCATAGGGATATAGGAAGCTTTTAAAAAAATAATAAGCAATATCTATCTAAAACCAAGAGCAAGTATTATTTGTAATGGAGAGAAGCTGGACACATTCCCAATAAGATCAGGGGGGAAACAAAGATAACCCTTTATCACACAATTATTCAACATTGTACTAGAAATGTTGGCTTTAGTTTAAAGGAATTAGAATAGACAATGAGGAAATAAAACTATCACTCTTTGCAGATGATGTGATGATATATTTAAAGAATCATAGAAAATCATCCAAAAATTTACTGGAAACAATTCACAGCTTTAGCAAAGTTGCAGGATATAAAATAAACCCATACAAGTCATCAGTATTTCTATATATTACTGGCAAAGCCCATTAGCAAGAGATAGAAAGAGAAATTGCATTTTAAATTACTGTACACAAAATAAAATACTGAAGGTCTACCTGCCAAGACAAACCCAAGAACTATCTAAACACAATTACAAAACACTTCTTACACAAATAAAGTCAGATCTAAACAATTGGAAAATATCAATTGCTCATGGGTAGGCCAGGTTAATATAATAAAAATGACAATTCTGCCTAAATTTATCTATTTGTTCAGTGCCATACCAAACTGCCAAAAAATAATTTTATAGAACTAGAAAAAATAGCAAAATTCAGTTGATAAATGATCAAAGGATATGAACAATTTTCAGATGACAAAATTAAAGTCTTTATAGTTATATGAAAAAATGCTCTAAGTAACTATTGATTAGAGAAATGCAAATTAAAACAATTCTGAGGTACCACCTCACACCCCTCAGATTAGCTAGTGTGATAGGAAAAGATCATGATAAATGTTGGAGAGGATGTGTGAAAACTGGGACACTAATGCATTGTTGGTGGAGTTGTGAAATGATCCAACCATTCTGGAGAGCAATTTGGAACTATGACCAAAGGGCTATATGCTTTGACCCAGCAGTGCCATTACTGGATCTGTATCCCAAAGAAATCTTAAAGGAGAGAAAAGGACCCACAAGTGCAAAAATATTTATAGCAGCTCTTTTTGTAGTAGCAAAGAATTAGAAAATGAGTAGATGCCCATCAGTTGGTGAATGGCTGAACAAGTTGTGGTTTATGAAGATAATGGAATATTATTTTCTATGGAAAAAATGATGAACAAACTGATTTTTAAAAGGTCTAGAAAGATTTAAATGAACTGATGCTGACCCTAAATGCAAACAAGCAGAACCAGGAATACATCATACATAATAACAGCAAAACTGTGCGATGATCAACTTTGAAAGACTTGGTAGTTCAGTGATCCAAAACAATCCCGATAGACTTTGGACAGAAAATGCCATCTGCATTCAGAAAAAGAACTAAGGAGACTGAATGTAAAATAACATATGCTATGTTCACTTCTTTTTTCTGGGGTTTTTTTTTTTATTATTTCTCCCATGATTTTTCCTTTTTGTTCTGATTTTTCTCTCCCAACATGATTCATAAAGTATGTGTATTAAAAAAATAAATAAATCTACTAGGAAAAAAAGACCCAGAGAGAAGAGGTGGAATACAGATAGAATTCCAGGAACAGTATTGAGTCAAAATGATTTTAGGATCATTATGTCACAGATTGAGAGTTTAGAGAAACCCTGGCATCATAGAGTTGAAGCCCCTTGTTTTCCAGATAAGGAAACTAAAACTAAGAAGAGGGTAAGTGGCTTGTTCACACAGCTAGTAAATATCTGAAGTGACTATATCATCCTGACTCCAAATCCAGCATGCTGCCTCTGATCTTTATATATGGAATATGGACTATAAATTCCAAGAAACACCCATTCTTAAGGCAGATAGGTAGCTCAATGGAAAGAGTACTGGACCTTGAGTCAGACAGAACAAAATTTAAATCTTTTATATTTATATTCATTTAATCTAGATTTGCCTTAGTTTCTTCATTATTGAAATGGGAGGTAATAATAGTAGTTACTCCCAGAATTGTTGTAAGGATCAAATGAAATAATACTTGTAACATGGTTTGCTAAGTTTAAAGTATTGTCTAAATGCTAAATGTTCATCATAAAACATTTTACACTCATTATCCTAATTTATTCTTACAGCAGTCTTCTAAGATAGGTAGTACAAGTAAATTCATTTTACAAATGGGGAAAATGAATCATAGAATGGTTAAGTGAATTGCCCAAGATATGTCAGGTAATAAATATTAAAGTTCCTACTATGTCTTCTGATTCCAATTGTAGGATTCTTTCCATTGTGTCACAGATAATCTATGTGAAGATACTTCTCATGTTTCTACTTTCAAATCATAGCAAAAGAATGATCAGCTACTGGTAGGTGGTTAATAAATACTACATGATGAAGATTGATGGTGGTCTTTGCTCTATTGTAGGATTTCATTGACCTAAAAAAACAATTTACAATTCTTCAAAATAAGACAAACGCTAAGGGATCCAAGAAGGGAATACTCAGTAAAGTAAAACAGCTAAAAGAAGAAGCAGAAAAATTGGCAGGAGAGACAGAGGAAAAAATGCAACGAATAAAAGGTATCTGTATATATCTGTGTGTATATATATGAGTGTGTGTGTGTGTGTGTGTGTGTGTGTGTGTGTTTATACATAACTTAGTTCTTTCTTTGACAATAGACAAAGTATGAATAAAGTCATAATAACAAATCTCTGTAATATATAGAACATATTCCTGACTTTTTACACTACTGATTCATTCAATAATCATTTATGGAATTCCTCTTATCTACAAGGCATCCTGCCAGACATTGATGGAGATAAATGACGAATAAGACACAAATTCTGCCCTTAAGGAGTTTATAATCTACTGAGGAGATAAGATACTTATACAAATAACTATACTACAAAGTAAAACAGGATGCCAGCATGAGAGATATAAAAGTATTTTGAGTAACCAGTCTTCATGCCTTTGGACAGACTGACCATCATGCTTAGAATATTTGTACTTGTTTGTATAATAATAACAATAATAATAATAACATTCTCCATTATATTATATTACTATATGTAAAACATATTATTGTATATATAATGTATATCTATAATCTATAATATATTATACTATATTTACAATATATATTACATAGTATATCATACTATATTTATAATATATAATATTACACACTATATTATACTATAATTATGATATTATGTATATGCTATAGTATACGATATTTATAATGTATAATTTATACTATATACTATTATATTTATGATATATAACATTTCTAATATATAATATACATGTTTTATTATGATATTAATAATACATAATATACATACAATAATGTTATGTTTATGTCATATAATATATTATGAATATAATATATGTATGTTATATATCATAAATATAATATAGTAGTATAAATTATCCATTGTATATATACTATACTTGTTATGGTATATTCTATTTATATATACTATATGATGTATAATATAAGCTACATTATACTATATTTAAAATATATCTCTTGAAAATTTCTAATTTCCTTCAGGACTCAATTCAGGCACCTTCTTTATGAAGTCTTAATCTGATTTCCCTCCCAGTTGCTAATCTCTTTCCAACTAAATTTCTCCAATAAATCACGTCTGTTTTTATGTTTATATGTACATTTATGTCTGTGGAGACTTGATTCATGACTAACTGATCTCCTCTACTCCTAATTCAGTTGATAAATTGAACTGATTTATTGTATTATCATTTGTTTGCTGAGGCAATTGAGGTTAAATGACTTGCCCAGGGTCAACTAGGAAGTGTTAAGTGTCTGAGACCAGAATTGAATTCAGGTCCTCCTGACTTCAGGATTGGTGCTCTATCCACTAGATAGCTGCCCCAAACTGATTTTTTTTAAAGTGTCAAAGTTTAAATGTTCTATCATCCCTATATAAAGTGTAATTGTTGACATAGGATATACACAAGAAGAAGAGAAAGACAGCCAAAACCTATAGTGTCAAAGGCAAGAGTTGCCTTGCTCACTAGTATTTTCTACATGTATGATTCATCATAGTGCACTATAAGTTTATACTCTCTCTTCTCAGTGATGGTCTGTAAATTTGTAGGAGAATATATCTCAAGTTTTATAGGGAGAATAGTCTATACTTCTTGTTCTTAATGTGGCAACTTAGTAAATCCATTTGCTTTGAGCTAAATATGGCTGACCATTCAAATAAATATTTTGGTAGGGCATGTGGTTTATAGTTTGGAACCTATAATAGTAACCTCTACCTGGAGACTTATGAGTGTCATGTTGAAGTGATAACCCAGAAAGGATACCATATCCTGCTATAGTTATAAACTACTAGAAGGAAGAGATTATTTCATTTTCATCTTAGGGTCCCAGTACTGAGCATATTGCCTGATATATAAGTGCTTAAAAATTATTATTACCTCCATATTATATGATAGAAACATTTGGTTTCTAAACAATAGTGTTGATATAATTAGAATTGCACACTAGGAAAGTTACTTTGACAACAGTAGAATGAATTGAATAAGAGAGAGACTGGGGAGAGACAGAGAGGCCAGTTAGGAGACAATTGAGATATTCCAAACAAGAAGGATACATTCCTGGATTTTGTTGGTGGCAGTGGGAATGGAAAAAAAAAAAAAAATGAGACAGCGCAGAAACAGAATCAATAGAGCTGGAAAACATGTTGGATTAGGAGGTGAGAGAAAAGAGGAATCAACATTTTCCCAAAATGTTGAATATTGTTAAGGAGAGAGATAATTTCTATTAAGGATAGAGAATCATTATTATAGAAGTGATAATCAAAGCTTTGGATAATGGAGATTACCAAGGGAAAAAAGGTTAGAGAATGATGAAAGAGTAGAAAGAATAAGTAAAGAAACCCAACATTTGGAGTAGGAATAAGAAGAGAAACTAGTGAAGGAAACAAATAAATGTTGAGATAAGTAGGAGAAAAATCAGGGTATCAAGGAAGGAACCAAGAACAAGAAAGCATCAAGAGGTAGAGTATGGCCAAATGCTAAATAACAGTCAAGGAGGATAAGGCCTGAGAAAGGATCATCGATCATAACATTTAGTAGGACAGTAGTGACCTTCAAAAACAATTTCAACAGAGTGAAAGGAGTAATGAGTACAAACAATTCTTCCCATATGTTTGGCTGTGAAAGAAAGGCAAAAGAGACAATAGTTTGAGGAAGCAAAAGTACCCATCTAGAGGTCATACTCCTTTAAGTCATCATCTTTTATGTGAAAGCAAAAGTCTCATCCCAAGGTATTTATGAGGCTTTTACCCTTAGGGGACTCAGAGTAAGATCCTTATCTAAGAACTAAGTTACCGGGATTAACATCAATCAGACTTTTCTTGGACATACCCTCTACACAAACATCCATAAAGCTATCAGTTATTAAGATTGGGGAAATAAGAAGTAGAAGTATATATTTAGCAATAAAAGGGACATTATAGGCCGCCAAGCCAAATTCTTTCATTTTGCAGATGAGGCTCAGAGAGCTTGAGTGTCTTCCTTAGGGTCACATAGCAAGTAACTCTCTAAGGTGGGATTCAAATCCATATCTACCTGATTCTCAAATCCAGGACTCTATCCAGCTGCCATGTTGCCTCCCAAATAAAATGTTTTAAACCCTTCTCTTGAAGATTCTAAAACTAATCTATTTAAAGTATTATAACTTACAATATACCATCCCACTGTTTTTTTTTTCTTTTTCTCCCATTTAGAGTGCTGAAAAGATGAGTAGTATTACATTTACAATAGGATAGACCAACTTTGCACTCTATCTTATCAATAAGAGAGGTTTAAAGCACATGTTCTCGACTCTGCCACTACTTGCTAAAAAGAGATACCTATATAACCCAAGTTGGTAAAAGACTGAAAGAAAGATCTCATATACATTAAAATATCCCTACCAGTATTTTTTGTTGTTACAAAAAATAGAAGAGAGATACACAAATGGCTAAATCAACTAATTCATTGCTTCATAAGAAATGATGAATATCAAGTATTTAGAGTGACATGAGACATGAACTGATACAGATTAAAGCAAGCAGAACTAGGAAAAACATACATGATGAATTCAACAATATAAGTAAAAAGAAACAAAATAAAACAAAATCTGAAAACCATGTAATTAACAAATTTGATCCCATAGAAAAGATAAGAAAATAAACCACCCTCCTTTTTTTGATTCAAAAGTTGGCATGTGAAACATTACATATATTATCAGACTTAGTAGATAATTATTCTGCTGAATTGTTTTCTCTTTTATATTCTTTGTTGTAAGAAATGGCTTATTGAATAGAGGGAAAGATACATTCATAAATAAAGGTAATATAAAAACAAGAGATACAAAAAATTTTAATGTGAATTTTTTTAAAAAGAGATTTCACAGAAGGGAAACTTGGAAGTGCTGAATTTGGAAGTGTAGAGCATGGTACCCAGCAAGTACATGAATAAGAATCAACCAATAAATTTCAAAAGCTTAAGCCACCACCAAGCTTCTCAATATAATTCTCACCCAAACACCCACTGGTGTACTTTACTCTCTCTATCATAGTCATACCCTTTCCCTCTGATGAATCCCCCTCTCTTAAGCTCCAAGGATTCCAGTGGAAAGGAGAGAATAACTAGCAACAGGTCAGTACTCTATGTATTTCACTGTCTGCCTTGGGCCTGGAAGCATACGTTTCCCATCCCTATCTCAGAATATCAAAAGATTAAAATAATGAAGATCCAAAGACAGACAAAAATGATCAGAAATCCATTGAGTACAAAATAAATGTTGCCTTTTTTAAATGAAGTAAAAATAAAATTAAAAAAATTTTTTCATCCTGTTTTAGCTACTCACTTAATCCATAGTCATCACCTGTGTTTACATTTCTAACAACCAAAAATGTCCCTATAGAGATTTTATTATCTAAATCCAAAAAGCTCCAATGTCAATAAAATATTTGCTCTAATTTTCATGATATCCTTGACATTTTTAAGAAAAGAAAGATTAGATTAGATGGCAAAAACGATTGTGTTATTAAAAAGTATGTAAATCTCCATCCCAGAAAAAAATGTGGGAACTGAAACTTAAAAAAAAAAAAAAAAAAAAAAAACCAGTTTCATTTTGTTGTGTTTTTTTTCTTTTAGACTTAGAAAAGAAGATCCAAGTCTTGAATCAAGCTAAACAAGAGAAAATCAATCAACTAAAGCAACTAGAAAATCATGTCCTAGCTATTAAAAATGAAATTACCACACAAGAAAATAAATATGCTACTTGCCACATCTAGGCCATTTTACAGGGTTAGAGTTGCTTCCTTATATTCTGACTGCTGATTAAAGCCCTCTTCTTAGAATTAGAGAGCCCTGGAAATCAGAATGGCTCTCAGAAGTCATTTGTCCAACTCCTCCCCAAAGCAGGAATTTGTATTTACAACAACCACCACACATGGAGATCAGATAAGCAGGGATGGGGCTGTCTCTGTAACAGGTCTGTCTGGAGATTCCCCACTCTCTGTACTGCTGATTCTTGGTATTGAAGTAGGCCAAGGAATTAAAGCCAGAAAAATGTCACATTTTATGAAAATAGGAAAGGAAAAACAAAAGATTTTCAAGCAGCTTTTTCCTCTTGACATTTTTCCTTTCTGTTTGTTTAAAGGGGGGAGATGGGGTAGAAATTGGGTATGCAAAACAAGTATATTTAAATAAGTATGGAATTAGACTTATGCAATTTCTGTCAAATGAACTTTAATTTTTATTGAATTACTATATTCAGTGTGGAAATAATATTCCATATATAATTATTTAGAATGTAATAGATTTTTCTGTTAATTTCTTTTATTCTAACAAATTCAGGGCATCCAAATAAAATGTTTGTGACTTAAACTTGTGACTTACTTTCATAATACCTTTTATTCATAATCGTTCTATCAAGTAAAGAACTCTTATGTGGTTCCCCAATCCTTCCCACTCACACTTCCAATTCTATAAGGTGGATACTAAGGAAATTGATCTTATGCTTATCTACAAATCAGAATGTGTTTACATATAGCATTACTATAAATCTTGGCAATGATAAAATCTGTATTTTTAATCATGTTGATATCATTTATTATAATAGATTGGATTATATTATTTCAAATACAATCTGTAATTAAACATTCATTGTGATTCAACTTATTAATGCAACTTAATTTACTTAATTTACTTACACTGTTTGGAAAACATCACATTTCACTTACATTATTTGGAAAGTTAGCCTTCTGCTGAATTATACTTCATGGACCTGATCCCATATTCTTGAATGAAAAACACTATGTACAAACATAAGCATATGGAAGATGGAGAACAGCTGGACTCTGTCTCTACTGAGAGTGGAGTTAGAGGGAATTGATTTAAATGCAACATGGTTATATACAAAGAACAAATT
Organism: Sminthopsis crassicaudata; assembly: GCF_048593235.1. NCBI lineage: Eukaryota > Metazoa > Chordata > Mammalia > Dasyuromorphia > Dasyuridae > Sminthopsis > Sminthopsis crassicaudata. Next base: position 140,986,860 of record NC_133621.1, read on the forward strand.
CCTTACAGTGAGTTTAGCTGAAGGAAACGGGGAATCTATTTCCCTAGAGATCTTGAAGAATAAATTTGCAATACTTAAATTTCCTAGGGAAATATATTTAGATTTCTTTGAGAATCTGTTGTAATAAAGCCCCACTTTCAGCAGTCAAAATTTCAGGAGCTTCAAACATCTGGAACCTAGCAATTAACCTGAAATAAATAAAAGTGGTCTCTGAGTAGTTCTGGAAAAGAATTGTCTCAAACTTTACTCTGCAGGAGAGGGATGGAACTAACCTGCCAATATTCTTAGAACTATGAAACAAGTTAGGACTATCTATTTAGTAAGTGTGGTATCTGGCTTCAATGGCAAGGTTCAAATTTTCTTGGATTGAAACTGCACATTTCGACCAGCAGGATGAATAAAGAGAGGCTTGGAGAGACTTACATGAATTGATGCTGAGCAAAATGAGCAGAACCAGGAGATCATTATACACTTCAACAACAATACTGTATGAGGATGTATTCTAATGGGAGTGGATATCTTCAACATAAAGAAGATCTAATTCAGATCCAATTGATCAATGATGGACAGAATCAGCTACACCCAGAGAAGGAACACTGGGAAAGGAGTGGAAAATGTTTGCACTATTGTCTTTCTATCCAGGTTGCTTATACCTTCGGAATCCAATTCTTACCGTGCAACAAGAAATTTGGTTTTACACACATATATTATATCTAGGATATACTGTAATATTTATTATATATGGGATTGTCATCTTTTGGAGGGAGTAGAGGGAGGAAGGAGAAAATTTGGAACAAAAATGAGTACAAGGGATAATGTTGTAAAAAATTGCCCATGCATATGTACTGTCAAAAAAAGTTAGAATTATAAAATTAATTTTAAAAAAAGAAACTGCACATTTCAGCAGAGCATTTGGGAAGAGAGAACTGGCTGCCCAAAACCAATGTACCAAGAGGTAATAATTGATAATGGGAGATGACATAGAATAATATCAACTAACATTTTTGTAACATCTTAAAATTTGCAAAATCCTGTCTATTTGTTATCACATTTGATTCCCGCAATAATCCTATGAAGGAGATGCTACAGGTTATTTTCATGTTCCCATTTTACAGATGAGGAAATTGAAACTCAGAGAGGTGAATAGCTATTAAATATCAGAAATGAGTATTAAATTCAGACCTTCATGACTGCAGGTTCACACCCCAGTATCTACCATATTGATTGCCACTCAAGAATCACTAGTAACTAGGCATCCACTAAAATCCAAAGGATAAATTAAGCTTTATTATACTATTTAGTAGCCTCTGTATTATGCTATTATGTAATATAGTAACTAACATTCACAATAAATATCCAGAAAAGTTTAAATTATTGTATTTCAGTAATCTCTCTTTAATAAGAGAGGAAATGCATTTTAGAAAAGTTTCTATCAAAAATGGTTAAAATTGGTAGATATTCAGTGCATAAAGTTTTTAAAACTTCAGTTATTTGGAAAAATCCATTTTTGTGGAAGACATCATTCTCTGACACAGGATAAATATTTCCTCTTATTGTTATTGAAATGGTGATCAATAAACAAAAAATAAACCAAGGGGTCATGCACTCAGACACACACACACCAACCAGGTGAGAAATAGGCAACATCTCCCCCTGCCCTGCCCAGGAGTTCACAGCAACTCTTACCTTGTAGACAGGAAGGAAAAGCATATAAAGGTCAAAAAAGGGCTTAATCCTTTTTAGTTCAGTTCTTGCTCAGTGCCTCTGTAGTCACTGACTCCTCAAGCTCTTCAGCCCAACCAGAAGATTCCTTGTCACCATACAATATCAGTCCCTCTATCACAGAAGGTAAAATGTAGGCTCACCAAGCTTCCATGTTTTAGATTGGGACTAGTCAAGAATATTGTCTACATTCTGTTATCAAGCACCAGGAAGAGCAAACCCAAGATCCTCTAGGTTCCCATTTGCCAGTCTCTCCCTTCCCCCTTGCACATTAATTCTGATACCCAGAAAAAAATTCAGTTTATTGTCCCTATAAATCTTTAATATGGGCGGATAGACGTCACCATAGTTCCAGGCCTAGAATTAGGATTGTTGCTGTTCATCATGCCTTCTTGAAAAGCATCAGTGATAGCACACGCCTAATGTCTTAACTTGGGAGTGAATTGGATTTAAATGAAGCAGAGCTGTACAAAGTGATCAACCTCACTCTCTCCTCCAAGGTCATTAGAGCTCAGTAACAAGACAAAAGTCAAGACTATTGACAATGGACCTGGAGTCAGGAAGCCTCATCTTCCTGTGTACAAATCTGGTCTCATACATTTACTAGCTGTGCAAGTCACTTAACCCTTTTTGTCTCAGTTTGCCTCAGGATTCTCATCTATAAAATAAGGTGGACAAGTAAATGGCAAACCAGTCCAGTATTTTTTGACAAGATCATAAAAAGTTGCACACTACTGGAAACAATGGAACAACAACAAAAATTTAATGTGCAATAGATATGATCAGTTGGCATAATGCTCTAACAAGATATTCTTTGGGAAGAATAGAATTATGAGATTTAGCTTTATTGATTTCTAGAAATAATTCTTCTCTTTTATTGTTAGGACATAATTTACATAATTTTGTTTCAGGGTCTTCTTTTTTATTAATAATTTTGGGCTCTCTAGACCTCATTCTAACCATTACTATATTGTTAAACTTAAAAGAAGATTATTGGCACTATGGGAAGAGTGTTGAATTGGACTCAGAAAGTACAGATTCAAACCTACCTTCTCCTACTTCTTACCTATGTAACCATGGGCAAATCATTTCACACTTTGGATCTTCAATTTCCTCATTTGTAAAAGTCTCTTCCAGCTTTAGCATCATATAACAAAAGAGCGATATCCATCCAAAATCTTTTACTGGTGTTTTGGTCAGGCTTGTTTGAGACCAACCCAGGGGTTCAGATTTGGTAATGGTTAATATTTGGGATCATAATGAAATGAGATACTTCTAGACCATATAACATTGAACAGAAGGAGTTTACTTAACAATCTCAAGAAAGGATATAATTTAGAATATAGCATCGATTCAGATGCATGAAGCTCCCTTTGTTTTAAAAAGGAACTAACCTTAATAGAAATAGTTTGTGCCTAAAGGAAATCAGAGTCATCTTTAGAAGTGATTTTGTTTGTGAATTGAAACTCTTTATATATTCAAGTAAGCCCATGCAGCTTCCTCCAAAAACAGTATATAAAACAAAAGGGGGCCAGTCTCAAACATTTGCATTTAGAAAATGTATTTGGGAATTATAAAGAGCATTGGAGTCAGAGTTAAAATAACTAGCTTCAAATTTTCACTCCTCCACTAGTTTTCAATGTCATTTTAATTAAATTGCTTCAGATCTCTGAGCCTTATGGGTAATATGCTAATAATATTTTCATTATATACCTCAAAGATTGTTGTAAAAGTCCATTGAAATAATATATAAAGCACTTTTTAACTATAAAAACATGAGTGATGGTGATGCCAATGGTAATTAATAATTGCTTATATTTTTTCTGATATACATTGGGTAGCAACATAATCAGTATATTTTAAAGTACAGTTTAGGAGGTAGGGTTTGTTCAGGAAAGACTCATGTTTAAGTGTAAAAGGCTGAAAAGACCTTTCAGGACTGATGTCCAACTTTGCCGTCTACCTGATCCACCTAACTCTCCTATGGCTCCAAAAAGTTGTAGTCACATCCCAGCAAACCATTTCAGCAGACAACCTAAGTTAGGTAAGGATAACCAAGAAATCTCAAAACTATTGATGAATTGGGGTGCTGTCTACCCCAAGCATGTAAGACTTCCCCTGGTAGAATAGGTAAATGAAAATAACTTGTTCAAATGGCCATGAAGGTAGCTGAAGTAGGTACTGTGGAGTGCTCAGAGCTTAGTTGGACATCAAAGACATCAAGATCATCCACTGTATTTCAAGCCATCACCAGTTGTCTGGACTCTGTCCTGCCATTAGCTTGTGAAGACTCTGGTACTCTGCAATTTTGTCCAACTCTGCCTCATTTAATTCCAATTTATACATGAATCAAAAGACATTATCCATATCATCTTTATCTTTCAAAGTCCTGTGGAGACAGGCAGGTGAGGAAGCAGCAGGTGCAGAGCTATATTTTGAATCACTGGGAACTATAGTCACAACTTTGCACACAGGTAGCCCAAGCCATCAGGTCATCTTACTAGAAGCAGGAGTGGGATTCAGCAGCCCCCTGAGTCCTGAGCAGCCCTTTGCTCATCTCCTGGTGTCAGGAAGGGGATAGAAAAGGTGCCCTAAAAATTGTCTGCTTATCCAACCCTGACCTGTTTACTGTGACAGGTAGAGATCCCACCCTCTGGTCAAAATACACCTGAAAAAGTACAAAAACTTTTGTAAAGATGATTCCACTCAATATTTGTACATGGAATGTGTGCACACTTACAGATGTTACAAAATCTAGTAGACCTAAAAGATAAACAGCTCTTGTGATAGAATTCAACAGATATCAAATAGCAGTCCTGAGTGAAACAAGACTGGAAAAAACTCACCAAAGATTGGAGTGCCACAGTGAAGCATCATGGTGCTAGTACAGATTTTGCAATCAAAACTAATCTCGTCAGCAAGCTTATTTGTCTGTCAAAAGGAGCAAATGACAGGCTCATGACAATGTGATTGCCATTTGCAGGAAAATTCCATACCACTATCATCCATGCCTATGCTCCCACCATGATGAACTCTGATGAGGACAAAGAAAAATGTTAAGAAAAATTGGAGACCTTCATAAACAATGTGCCAATAGTGGACAAACTTATAATGCTGGGTGAGGGTGACTTTAATACTCCAATTACCAGACATAGCAGGGTGTCCTTGGGAGGAATAGAGTTTGAAAAAGGAAAAGCAGTGGTCACTTACTATTGAATATTTGTGCATCTTGTGACCTTTTCAACACTTAATAGTCTTCTGTTTACCTAACACAATAAAACATCATGAATGCATGTTTGCAGCAAATGTTGGCATTTAATAGACTATGTAATGGTAAGAAGAGACAGAGGATGTGAGAGTGAAGAAGGCATTGTATATAGCAGTGTGCTGGACAGACCATAGACTAATCCTCTCTCAACAGAAGACAATGTCAATATATTAGAGAAGCTCTCTGAGCAGGAACATTCATTGCTAGTTTAGAGGAAAAGTTGAGCCAATATATGGTTGGCAATAGTGGAGCAGAAAATGAAAGGGCAACCAAAATGATGGAGAAATGTAGAAGCTTCTAAATAAAAAACAAGAACTCTGCAAGGTTTAACACCAGGATAGTTTGAAAATAAAGTACAAGTAAAGCTTAGAGAGATGTAGGATTCTTGGTTCAGTAAGAAGGCAGCTGAAATTCAATTTTATGCTGATAGTAATGTTCCAAAGATGTCTTGTAGACTGTTTATGGGTCAAAGATATATGGTGCATTTCAACTACTCAGTGCTGATCGAACCACATTGATTAGTGATAAGAACATGATCCTGGAGAGATGGGATAAATACTTCCATAGTGTTCTCAGCAGACTATCATCAATCAATTTTGAAGCCAATTACTTTTTCTAAGGTTGAAGTCATTTCCTCTCTAATCAAATTTCTAACTGAAGAAGAGGTTTTGAATGGCATTAGGCTCCTCTTTTGTGGCAAAACGCCTAGTGCTGATTCTATTCCAGCTGAGATTTACAAAATGTATGGTCCATTGCTCATACAAAAGCTGACTGAAATTTTCTGACTTATATGGCAAAAAGAGAGTTCGAGGATACTTCCATTATCCATCTCCATAAAGGTAAAGGGAATACCTGGGACAATCAAGGGGATAAAGGGAGGATTTCTCTCTTAATCATTACTGGTAAGATTCTTTCCTGAGTCTTCCTTAATATTGACACTTTACATGAAAAGTAGTCATCTACTTGAAAGCCAGTGTGGCTTCGGAAGGGATTGAAGAACAATCAATATCATGTTTGCTGCCCAACAACTTCAAGAGAAATGCCAGGAGCAGTACAGAGGTCTGTACATAATGTTTGTCAATCTAACCAAAGCCTTTGATGCAGTCAGTTGTGAGGGCTTGTGGAAAATTATGTCAAAATTTGCTTGCCCAGAGAATATCAATTTCATTGTGGCAAGCTTGCCCAAATTCTGGATAATGGATTATACTCTTGTGCTTTCTTACTCACCGATTGAGTGAAACAGAGATGTGTGTTTGTTCCCAGGCTTTTTAGCATGATATTATCAATTATATTGTCAGACACCTTCAATGAGGTTAGCTACCATGCTGTTGGTAAATTATTTAACTTGAAAGGGCTACAAGCCAAGACTGTAGTGGAAGGAGTATTGGTACATGATTTTTTTTTGTTCACAGTAGATTGGGTGCTCAAATCTGACACAACAAAATATGGATCGATTCTCTACTGCTTGTGCTAATTTTGTCCTAACAGTCAACATCAAGAAAACGTAGTTATTTCACCAACCAGCATCACATCATCCATATGTAGAACCATCAGTTACAGAATAGAGAAGTTTTGAATACTGTGGATAAGTTCACTTACCTCAGCAATACATGTTCTAGAGATGTCTATATTGATAATGAGCTTGATGCATGCATTGACAGAGTTAGCTCAGTGTTTGGGAAGCTCTGAAGGAAAGTGTGGGAAAAAAGAGATCTTGGCCACCAAACTGGAGGTTTACAGAGCTGTTGTGCTGACATCATTATTGCAAACTTGGACAATATCCCAGCATCATGCCAGGAAACTAAATGCTTCCATGTGAATTGTCTTAGGAAGACTCTGAAGATCACCTGGCAGGAAAGGTATGAGACACTGAGGATCTTTTTCAAACTAAACTGCCAAGCAGAGCATAGTTCCAATGGGCTGACCATGTTGTTTGAATGCCAAATGTACACTAAACAAGTATTTTGAACAACTATTCTATGGAGAATTCACACAAGGAAAGTTAACACATGGTGGTCAGGAAAAAAGCAATACAAAGACACTGTCAAGATCTCTCTTAAGAACTTTGGAATTAATTACATAAAATGAGAGACACTGGCACAGGACCACCCAGAATAGTATGCTCTCATCAGGGAGAATCTATGTTCTATGAGCAGAGCAGAAGTGAAGTAGCTCAGAAGAAATGCAAGATGCACATATTTAGAGAATTCACCCCAAATATTGACCTGGACTGTGGTAGTCTTCTACTTTCTTGTTGGACTGATAAGTCACTGTCACATACACTGTAACTTGACTCTAACATAATGACATCATTTTGGTCCTCACTGAGAGCAAAGAACAACAAACCAACATTTTTAAGTTTTTTTAAGCCATACAAACACATCACAATTAGCTGGACAGTAAAGTCTGATTTTACTGTGTAGTTTCCTTCTGATCTAGGTTTCCACAAAAGTTGGCAACAAATTTTTCATAGAGCAAAGTATCTAAGAAACTCCCAAATACAACATTTCTAATCATGCTAAATTGGAGCATGACACAGAGAAAGGGGAGGCTAGATTTGGAGTCACGAGACCTAGGTTCAGATCTCAGCTCTTCTGCTTGCTATATGCATGATACTGGGCAAATCATCAAACTTCCCTGAACTTCAATTTCTTCAACTACAAAATTAAGGGGACTTATTAGATGCCCTCTAAGGTTCCTCCCAGCTCCAAATCTATGATTCGATGGGGAATAAAAAATAATCCAATCAGGTAAAAATATGCCAATGTAAATTAATGCAGATTTAAAGGGGAAAATAATGTCAGAGAAGTGGCTATAAAATGGATAAACTTTAAAAGAGCAAAAATAGTGATAACCTGTGTGCTATTATTTATGAATTAATGGGAAGAGTACTAGATTTGAAGTCAATTAACAAGCTTAACAAAACTGGAGTGAGGAAGGCTTATCTTCATGATTTCAAGTCTGATCTCAGATATTTATCAGCTGTGTGATCCTGAACAAGTCACATCACCCTGTTGCCTCAGTTTCCTCATCTGTAAAATGAGCTACAGAAAGAAATGGCAAATCACTCCAGAATCTTTAACAAGAAAACCTCAAATGGAGTCATGATCAGTCAAACATAACTGAAATGACTGAACAACAGCAAATATTTATTGAGTGCATACTTTGTAGTGAGTGTTGGAGATACAAAGGCAAAAATGAAAATAATTAGAGAGCCTTTATTCTGTAGAGGAGACAACATGTAGATAAATAAGTACATACAAAATATTCAAAAGGCTCAGATTTACATTGTTGTTGGGCAACTCATTTAATGGTTCAGAGCCTTGATTTCACCTATAAATTGGGAATATTATCCTCATAGTACTCCTTCATAGGATTGTGATGAGTAAAGGATTTTGAACCATAAAATACTGTATAACTCTGAGTTTTCATTTTTCTTACTCAAATTTTGATATGAAGGATAATGTATTAAGCTGGTCCATTAATACATACATATTGTATAAGCCTTGAAGAGGGCAATCAATTTGACCTTAGATTAAAAAAGAGGAGAGAGGACTGAGTTTCATTTAGTTTAGTTAGCTGTTTTTAGTGATCCAAAATTGCTCCTTCAAACTATCACAAGAGCTCATCTTTTTATCAGCTGTTGTCTCCTAGTAATGTTAAGTGGTTATGAATTATGGAACATCACAAGCTAAGAGAAATGAAAATTGTAGATGATTCAAAGGAAAGAAGAGAGATTCAAGACTTAGTAGTTAGCATATTATCAATGATAACTTGCTTGCAAAAAATAGTATAAAATATCACGTTGGATATGTGAGATATAAACAAACAGAAAAATGGACTAAGCATTGACTAGAGGAATAACAGATGAATGATTCAGTTGTTGAAATGATATTCATGAAATATCTAAATACCTAGAAGAAGACTAGCACAATGTTATACAGATTCTCTTGGAAGATTTATGGAAGAACTTGGAAAAGAATTATAGAAATCAGAAGATGTGGTTATGTTGTGATCTGAGCCAGTGAAGGGAGAGATCATATGAGTGAAATGAAAGGTCTGTAAAAATGTTATTAGTCCTACAAATTTTTGCTTTGATACTTGGAGAAAGCTCAAGTTTCCTACAGTTATAACAACTCAGGGCTGAGAGAGACATTAGAGACCACCTTTATTATGTAGAGAAGGAAAGGGAAGGAAAGGTCACATAACTAGTTAGTAACAGCCAGGATGAGGCCCCAAATTTCCTGACAGCCAGAGTTCTGTCCATTGTACCATTTACCTCAAGTAGAAAAAAACAAATGTTTTTGTTTAACATTTCTTATGTCTTGCTTAAACACAGCTGTAGCACTTCTTAAAAATGACTAAGCTATTCCTTCCATAAACTGGTCTGTTTTATAAACTAAATATTTTTGACTCCTTGTTAGTAAACTTTTTACAGAAAATCACTGGGTACTTTGAGTTAATTGTACATTTAACCTAAGTACAAGTTTTCTCATGGGATGCTTATAAAGTAGAGAATAAAAATCTGCAGTATCACTAATCCGTGTGTGTGTGTGTGTGTGTGTGTGTGTGTGTGTGTGTGTGTGTGTGTGTGTGTAAAATCTACCTCAGGGAATGTATTGATAAACCATTCACTCTGAAGTAGGCTCACTTCTCCAGGAGGCTCACAGTATAGTCTAATTTCCTAGAGATAGACCACCATCACAAGGTTATAGTCAAACTCTCTCAGGGTCTTGTGGGACATTCTATTGAGGGGAAATTTTCTTCCCCTACTTATCACTTCCATTTCCTCCCAATGCATTTTCTATCAATATAACTAGCCATTCACCAGTTATGACACTTTTAATATCTTTAATATGTCTATGTTTGTAACTACAAAGGAAAATAAATTATAGATATTAACAGTTTAAAACATAAATCCATAAATAATAAAATATATCACAATACACATATAAACCCAGCTCATACACACCTATCAATACAGTGAATATCTATGATAAGGAGGGAAAAAAACATTTTACTTGGGATAATTCACAAGACTAGAGTTCAGGCCAATATTATAGGTTTATTCAACAATAAGTGTATCAGATAACTGCTTTTGACTATTAATCCTCATTTCTTTGGAACTAGAGAAATTCTCTTCTGAGATTAACTAGAATACATCATTTACAAAGCACTTTCAACTAATCATCCTTTAAAAGATATTTAGAAAGTATTAGCTCTTAATGTAAATAGCAATTTCTTTAAGCCAAAGAACTACAGAGTTTATAAAATCTGCTACCTCTAGGCTATATAGACCAGACTAGTCAATTATTCACTGAACTGGACACTGCATTGTCCAATCAGAATAAAGCTCTCAGCAATAAAGTTGACTATACTGACTATTAAAGACAGTTTACTATAATACCAAACCAAATGTAAAGCTCCCTGCCCATACCTCCTATGTCTCATTGGGTCAGAGGCAGCAATTCTTATTTGAAAAAAAAAAAAAAAGTTTCCTATATTTCCAGTTCTCATTTGCACTGATGATGGGCGATTGTTGTTACTGAAACTCTTGCCCAAGAAAGTCAATTTTTTGTCTAATCAATAAGGAATCCTACTTGAAGCCTTCTATCTAGAACACAATTTTCAGAGAAGCTTTTCAGTACAACCCCTTCCCATGTCTTCAGTGCCTAAATAGAGAGCTTCCTGGTTCTTAGGATTTACCTTTCACTTAAAAAGTAGCAATTTCCCAGATTTCCCTACAATATAAATGGACTTCTTAATCATACTTCATTTTCCAATTGTTTATATGATTTATTATTTTTAAGTTGCCCTCTTTATAATAGATACATGAATATAAAACTAAAACAATTTGCTTGTGTATGCCAAAAAGCCTTGCAGCTTTGATATCTTTAATGCAATCATTTATCTCTTTGGAGCTCTTGAAATTCTGGGATTTTTATATTTTTATATTCAAAGGGTTAATTACATAAGACTATCCTCAAGTGGAGATTGATTTCAGTGCTCCACACTTGTGTGAGGAGTAGAGTTGGTGAGAGCTAGAGAGGAGAGATGTTTGACTTCTAGTTTCCAGTTTGAAGAAAGAAGACATCTTTCCATCTCTCTTCAAATAACTGAAGGGAGAAAAATACTTGGAAGAAATTAATATGTAGAGGAGCTAGCACTTCCATTACATCTCTATTCCTACTTTGTTACATTAGAGACTTCAGAGAATTTCCATTTGGTGAGATCTGACACACTTTCTTGATTGAACTGAGCAACCCAAGTCCCAATGAGAGATCAATATATATAGTGTGATATATATTCTTCTATGCATACTTTCTCTGATTCTTGTTTTACTATTGATTTAGATAAAGTGAAAAAGACTTATTTACTAAAACAAAATTCCCAGTGATGAAAATCCCTCTACCACTAGACTCTACTATCTCAGAGTTACTTAAGATGCTGGGAGAGTAAGAGTCTCAATAAAAGACTCACTTGAGATTTGTCTCATTTGTATTTGTCAGAACAGGAATTTGAATCTTAGTATCCCTGAAAATTGCACCAGTTCTCTTTTTGATGAATACCTTTTAAGAATAAGTGTAAACTATTCTATTGTTGGTAAAAACTGAATTACTCTGACCACTAGAACGCAATTTAGAATTATGTTAAAAATCAATAAAAACTGCCTATATTCTAATTCCCCTTATTTGCAGAAGTGGGGCATTGAATATTGACAATATTATCAGATCCAGTTGATGTGTTGATAGGTTTTGGTGAACTGCTTTCTCTCTTTTTTTTTATTAGAAATAGTTGGCTGGGAAATCATTTCTTATAAGAGATGTTTTGAGGGAAGAGAAAAGGATATATTCAGAAATAAATGTGATGTAAAAATAAAAGACAGCAATAAAATTTTAAAAGAATATATGTAGATACATATGCTGAAATAGTTATGTACTAGAATTAAGTTCTTTTCACTTCCCTCCCCCAGACTTCAAAACAGCTTTGTCTTTTCACTAAACCTTTCAACCTTTTATTCTGTCTCTAAAGAACCAATTTTCTTCTTCCTTCCCAAGGCTAACCCATCTACTTGTTACCTTGATTCTATGCCTCATGTCTCCTTCAGGACTTTGCTCCATCAATCATATCCTCTGTTTTATGTATCTTTAACCCAACCTACTCTACTATCACCTCCTTTGTTTATAAATAAGCTCAGGTTTTCCCTCTTCTAAAACAAACAATCAAAAAGCATAATGCTAATAGGTCCCTATCCCTTCCAACTCCCCCCCTCCCATTATTATCCTTGAGATTCTTAACTTTTTATTCTTCCAAATGAATCTCCTTTTTTTCTGGGACAGCTTTGTAGTATAATGGATAGAATAATTATGGGTCTAAGTCAGGAAGATTCATTTGCTAAGTGACCCTAGGAAGTCACTTAATCCTATTTGCCTCAGTTTCCTCTTCTGTAAAAATAATTTGTAGGAAAAAAAATGTTATCACTCTAGATTCTTTACAAAGAAAATTTCAAATGGGGCCACAAAGAATCAGACATAACTTAAATGACTGAACAATAACAAAGTTATTTTTTCTGGTTCAAAATAGTTTTTTGGTTGTTTGATTGGTATGGCAATGAATAGATAAATTAAACCTCTCCTTGTGAAAAGACATAGTTTTGATACTTACTTGAAAGACCTAGCTCTTTTCTTCATCTAAATTAGAGATTCTTAACTTTTTTCTCATTATTCTCAGAATAATGCTTTTAAATGCATAAAGTAAACTATATAAGATCACAAAGGAAATAATTATATCAAAAAAGTTATCAGCATATTTTTTTTAAAAATAAGGTCACATACTAAGGCTTAAGACCTCTGATCTCTGAGATCCTTCTCAGTTAGGATTCTTAAGTTAAAACTAGCAAGAATGCAGATAGCTGAGGGAAATCAAGTTGAGAGAAGTGGAAGGTGGGAGATTGCCAAGGCATGTCCTAAGATTGGCTGTTAGGTAATGAAATTGTTTAGCTAAAATGACCTATGAAATGGTACCTTTGAATTCAATGAAAATACATTTGGTTACACAGAAAGACACTACAAAATCAGAAATGAGTAATAAAAAAAAAATGATGGTTTATTCTCAAGCAACCATATGCTATGTCTTTGTATTGACAGTCCAACAGCTGTCCAGATTTCTCATCAAATTTTATCCTTTGAAGTGAGTTTTTAATTTGGCTCAAACCTCTATCTTGACTCTCAGCTTGTTGATCCAATTAAAGGTATCATATTTCTGTGAATGTTCCAGACAGGATTAGAGATGGAAATTTAGCTGAGCCACTGGGTCTAACAACCAAACCAGTATGTAAAAGAGAATTTAAAAGTTTTCATACCATGAAATTTTTTTTAAATAAGCTTTTATAGCTGATGGTCTTGTGCAAGGAAGTGCTGTGTAAACATTCCATGCCTAAAGAGAAACATTTTGTGACCCATAGAGCACTCTGCTTTAGGTCTGGGTTGTCCCAGTTTTCAGGAGCACTTAACTCTGGGAAAGCTGGGGAAAAGGGCTAATGGAAAAGATCAAATGTTCAAGGTAAGAGCACAATTGTTCCCATTGTGAAAATGTTAGTGTCTAAAATTTCTCCTCATTAAAGGTAGAAATGTGATGTGCTTAAATATGGCAGTTATACATTAACTACTACTTCCATTCTTCAACATAGAAGCAGCACAAAAAAAGTATTTTTATAAATGATTAGACACTGAACAGAGAGCAATATGTAAACTGGGTTGATTTTTCTCCTTAAAAAACATAGTTTTCTTTCAACCCAGTTCAGGGTCAGTTGTGTTTTTCTTGGATCACTTAAAGGAATTAAGCTGTTTACATGAACCAATTTCTCTTTATCTAGGAAAAAAAAAAAGGCATTCAGCTTTCAACTTTGGACACAGCCTATGGTTTGTTTGTTTTTCATTGGAACTCTAGCAATAAAAAGTGACCCATATAAATGAAACTGTCCTTTAGCAAATAGTATACAGCATTACATTAGAATGTGGAGCAGTAGAATTAGAAAAATGAGTTCAAATCTTTTTTCTGATACTTATTAGCTATCTCACCATGAGCAAGTTATCTAATCTTTTGAAGAGTGAAACAATTCTCTAAATTAACTTAGAGTTAAGTTTCAGACAATTACAATCTTCTTTGCATTGAAACTCCAGTAGAATACAGCCCTGGGTACCCAATGGACTTAGCATTGTACTAAATACTACCTAAGCCCAAATATATACCCAAGAAAGATAAAGACTCAAGGCTTTGAGTTCAGATCTAAAGATCACACAATGACTGAAGGCTGTACCTGTATCTACCTATCTACCTTGGCCTCCTCCAGGCAGGAATTGTTGAGAAAAATGATGTCAAAGAAAAGCTGGTGGCTAACAATTAGCTTTCTGAAATCAAACCTGAACGACAAAAACACATTTAAAACAATTAACCTCTATGTAAGACCAATCTAAGGATATATCTTTAGAATTTCAAAAGGGACCTTGATAGACTTTGAAAGTATCTTAACAAAAACCAACATGACATTAATCAGGCATAGAGCCCATCATCTTAAAACAACGCTAAAAAGATGAACACTTCCTCACTTAAAAAGAGTTCTTGGAGCACATAACAAGCGAGTCAGAAACCTATAGAAATACTTTTGGATTAAGCAGATGTCATCAAACAATAGTAAATGCTAATAACATGGAAATGTCACTGGATTTGCTGAATGCAAATGAAAGACATTTACCTCTGCACTGGAGCATAGGCAACAATTAAAATCCTTGAGTGGAATGAAAAGGCTCTGCCTATATGAATTATGTTTACATGATCTCTGTCAACAACATGTTGATGACAAAGTACTGAACAAATGCCTGAATAATGGTCCATATGTTTATTGAAACAGGAGAATTTATTATGGCAATTCAGAACCAGATCACTGCCACTACAAGTTATGGAAGAGTTACTTTTAAGGAGCCTGATCAAGGTAAATTATGCAAGGAAATGGTGCAACATATCACATTGTTCTAGGTTGTAAAAGTTTAGCACCTACTGAAAACCTAGCAAGGCATGACCTGGTAGCTAAAATTATATAGCAGCAGACTGGATCAAAAGTCAGAACCCTACAATATGTTGTTTACAGGAAACATACTTAAAGCAGGGAAATACATACAGAGTAAAGGTAAAAGGCTGGAGCAGAATCTATTATGCTTCAGGTGAAGTCAAAAAAGCAGGAGTAGCCATCCTTATCTCAGATCAAGCAAAAGCAGAAATTGATCTTATTAAAAGAGATAAGGAAGGAAACTATATCCTGCTAAAAGGTAGCATAGACAATGAAGCCATATCAATACTAAACATATATGCACCAAGTGGTATAGCATCTAACTTCCTAAAGGAGAAGTTAAGAGAGTTGCAAGAAGAAATAGACAGCAAAACTATAATAGTGGGAAATCTCAACCTTGCACTCTCAGAATTAGATAAATCAAACCACAAAACAAATAAGAAAGAAATTAAAGAGGTAAATAGAACATTAGAAAAATTAAGTATGATAGATCTTTGGAGAAAACTGAACGGTGATAGAAAGGAGTATACTTTCTTCTCAGCAGTCCATGGAACCTATACAAAAATTGACCATATATTAGGGCATAAAGATCTCAAAATTAAATGCAGGAAGGCAGGAATAGTAAATGCTTTCTTCTCAGATCACAATGCAATAAAAACTACATTCAACAAGAAGTTAGGGGTAAATAGATCAAAAAGTAATTGGAAACTAAATAATCTCATCTTAAAGAATGATTGGGTAAAACAGCAAATCATAGAAACAATTAATAATTTCACCCAAGATACTGACAACAATGAGACATCATACCAAAATTTGTGGGATGCAGCTAAAGCAGTAATAAGGGGAAACTTTATATTTTTAGAGGCTTACTTGAATAAAATAGAGAAAGAAAAGATCAATGAATTGGACCTGCAACTCGAAAAGCTAGAAAAAGGCCAAATTAAAAACTCTCAACCAAAAACTAAACTTGAAATTATAAAATTAAAAGGAGAAATCAAGAAAGTAAAAAAAAACTATTGAATTAATAAATAAAACTAAGAGTTGGCTTTATGAAAAAGCCAATAAAATAGATAAACCTTTGGTAAATCTGATCAGAAAAAGGAAAGAGGAAAATCAAATTGTTAGTCTTAAAAATGAAAAGGGGATCTTTCCACCAATGAAGAGGAAATTAGAGCAATAATAAGGAATTACTTTGTCCAATTTATGCCAATAAATTTGATAACTTAAGTGAAATGGATGACTACCTCCAAAAATATAGGCTTCCTAGATTAATAGAGGAAGAAGTAAGTAGTCTAAATAGTTCCATCTCAAAAAAGAAATAGAACAAGCTATTAACCAACTCCCTAAGAAAAAATCCCCAGGACCAGATGGATTTACATGTGAATTCTATCAAACATTTAAAGAACAACTAACTCCAATGCTATATAAACTATTTGAAAAAATAGGGATTGAAGGAGTCCTACCAAACTCCTTTTATGACACAGACATGGTACTGATACCTAAATCAGGTAGGTTGAAAACTGAGAAAGAAAACTATAGACCAATCTCCTTAATGAATATTGATGCTAAAATCTTAAATAAGATATTAGTAAAAAGACTTCAGAAAATCATCCCCAAGATAATACACTATGATCAAGTAGGATTTATACCAGGAATGCAGGGCTGGTTTAATATTAGGAAAACTATTAGTATAATTGACCATATTAATAATCAAATTAATAAAAACCATATGATCATCTCAATAGGTGCAGAAAAAGCATTTGATAAAATACAGCATCCATTCCTACTAAAAATACATGAGAGTATAGGAATAAATGGACTATTCCTTAAAATAGTCATGAGTATATATATTTAACACCATTGGTAAGCATAATATGTAATGGAGATAAACTGGAACCTTTCCAAGTAAGATTAGGCATGATACAAGGTTGCCTACTGTAATCATTACTATTCAATATTGTATTAGAAATGTTAGCCTCGACAATAAGAGTTGAGAAAGAGATTAAAGGAATAAGAGTAGGAAATGAGAAAAATCAAACTATCACTCTTTGCAGATGATATGATGGTATACTTAGGTATACTTACCCCAGAGATTCTAATAAAATGTTATTAGAAATAATTCACAACTTTGGCAAAGTTGCTGGATACAAAATAAATTCACATAAATCCTCAGCATTTTTATACATCACCAACAAAATGCAGCAGCAAGAGATACAAAGAGAAATTCCATTCAAAACAATTGTAGAGTGTATAAAATATTTGGGAATCCATCTACCAAAGAAAAGTCAGGAATTATATGAGCAAAATTACAAGGTACTTGCCACAAAAATAAAGTCAGATTTAAATAATTGGAAAGACATCCAGTGCTCGTGGATAGGCCGAGCAAATATAATAAAGATGACAATACTCCCCAAACAAATCTATTTATTTAGTGCTATACCAATCAGACTCCCAAGAAACTATTTTAATGACCTAGAAAAAATAACAACAAAATTCATATGGAAGAACAAAAGGTCAAGGGAATTAATGAAAAAAAAGTCAGATGAAGGTGATCTAGCTGTATCTGATCTAAAGCTATATCATAAAGCAGCAGTCACCAAAACCATTTGGTATTGGCTAAGAAACAGACTAATTGATCAGTGGAACAGATTAGGTACACAGGACAAAATAGGGTACAACTATAGCAATCTAGTGTTTGACAAACCCAAAGATACCAACTTTTGGGATAAGAATTCATTATTTGAAAAAAAACTGTTGGGAAAACTGGAAATTAGTATGGCAGAAATTAGATATGGACCCACACTTAACACCATATACTAAGATAAGATCAAAATGTGTCCATGATTTAGACATTAAGAATGAGATCATAAATAGATTAGAGGGACAGAGGATAGTCTACCTCTCAGACTTATGGAGGAGGAAGGAATTTATGACCAAAGGAGAACTAGAGATCATTATTGATCACAAAATAGAAGATTTTGATTACATCAAATTAAAAAGCTTTTGTACAAACAAAACTAATGCAAACAAGATTAGAAGGGAAGTAACAAATTGGGAAACTATTTTTACAGTTAAAGGTTCTGATAAAGGCCTCATTTCCAAAATATATAGAGAACTGACCCTAATTTATAAGAAATCAAACCATTCTCCAATTGATAAATGGTCAAAGGATATGAACAGACAATTTTCAGATGATGAAATTGAAACTATATCCACTCATGAAAGAGTGTTCCAAATCACTACTGATCAGAGAAATGCAAATTAAGACAACTCTGAGATATCACTACACACCTGTCAGATTGGCTAAGATGACAGGAAAAGATAATGATGAATGTTGGAGGGGATGTGGGAAAACTGGGACACTGATGCATTGTTGGTGGTGTTGTGAAAGAATCCAGCCATTCTGGAGAGCAATTTGGAACTATGCCCAAAAAGTTATCAAATTGTGCCTGCCCTTTGATCCAGCAGTGCTACTACTGGGCTTATATCCCAAAGAAATACTAAAGAGCGGAAAGGGACCTGTATGTGCCAAAATGTTTGTGGCAGCCCTCTTTGTAGTGGCCAGAAACTGGAAACTGAGTGGATGCCCATCAATTGGAGAATGGTTGGGTAAATTATGGTATATGAATGTTATGGAATATTATTGCTCTGTAAGAAATGACCAGCAGGATGAATACAGAGAGGCTTGGAGAGACTTACATGATCTGATGCTGAGTGAAATGAGCAGAACTAATCACTTCAACGACAATATTGTATGAAGATATATTCTAATTGAAGTGGATATCTTCAACATAGAGAAGATCCAATTCAGTTCCAGTTGATCAATGATGGACAGAAACAGCTACACCCAGAGAAGGAACACTGGGAAAGAAGTAGAAAATGTTTGCACTATTGTCTTTCTACCCAGGTTGCTTATACCTTCGGAATCCAATTCTTACCGTGCAACAAGAAATTTGGTTTTACACACATATATTATATCTAGGATATACTGTAATATTTATTATATATGGGATTGCCTGTCATCTTTTGGAGGGAGTAGAGGGAGGAAGGGGAAAATTTGGAAAAGTGAATACAAGGGATAATATTATTAAAAAATTACCCATGCATATGTACTGTCAAAAAAATTATAATTATAAAATTAATAAATAAAAAAAATAAAATAAAATTATATATCAGAAGTTTGTATTTTTCATGGATTGAAAAATAACAAATCTTAATATTGCAAATGTAGACCTTAAAACATCCTCAAGAATTTGGCAAACAAACTCTACTGGAACTGGACCATTATCACCAACTGAACTGTTGCTCATAATCACCTAGATATAATAGCATCAATTCATACAAAGTTAAGACCATGTTAATAGATGTTCCCATCCCAAATACTCACAATGGCCAAGCCACATAGATTGAGAAGCTTTTAAAGAATGAAGAGCAGGCCAAGGAGATCAAACTAATGAGGATGTAATGTATAATGAAGATGTGGTTTGTATCATTCTTGTTGTACCCTCTCCTTACTAGAGTCATCCTAAATCTGGATGTTCTCACCTACAAAGGATCCTAACACATCTATTCCACCATAAATAGCAGTTATTTTATTACCTAAGTAACTGTACATAGGACATAAAATATATAAGAATATATAGATTTGCAAATTTAGAGACATCTCCACTCCAAATGTTCATAGGGATTATTTGTGCTCATCCTGTGGTCGAGCCTTCAGAACTCATATTGATCTAATCAGCCACAATCAGATGCACTGTATCTTGACCCTGATACAGTGATACCAATAAGATCCTCTTCAAGTCTAAAGGACAGCAATCATACAAGTATAATATCAGGAGAGCATCTTTTACCAGGACTGTTTGTATTTACAGCCCATCTAAAAGGCTAAGAAAAAAAATAATACTAATAATGATTATGATAATTTCTATTTGAGTTCCATAGAGAAAGAAGAATGAAACAATAGCAGTAACAAAAACAAGCCCTTCAAAAATCTAATCTAACATTCAATATATAAGAGAGAAGCAATTGTAAAACAGAAAAATGCCAACCGAGGTACTGTGTGGTGAAGACTTGATATACCCTGTGATCACTCAGTAGTTGGGGAAGCTAATTAATGATAACATGTCTCCATTTTAGCACTACATAATTGAATTTTAAAGCAAAGATTCAGATTCAGTTAACACTGCTATTGACAGAGTAATCACAGTGTGCAAGATATTTATCCTTTACAACAGAAGTATAATCAGAACCCCAATTAGAATTCATTAGTTAATGTTATTGTTCTTCTTTGTTCCCAAGTACTTGTTCATGCATCCATTTATCCATCCATTCAGTATTTATCAAGTACCTATTATGTGTTAGGCATTATGCTAAGTGCTGGTATAAATATATGTGAGTATGTGTGTAACAGATCACATACTCAAAGAACTTAATGATACAATAAGAGAATAAGACTTGTACACAAAAGTAAGAGGAACTAGCCAAATCTAGCTTTATGAGTACAAGGACTCACCTTGGCCACTAAGACATAAGAGAAAATGATATAAGTGGAAATAAAAGAATATATTGTTACAAATGGTAAGTGAAATGATAATAGAGTGAGAACTAGACACTGAATCTATAGAGGAGTAGAGAGTGAATTTTCAACAGGATGTGATGAATTTTTGCAGTGAAGAGGTGGTTGTTGAGGGATAGATGGAGAGGAGAGATTGGAAAATAACATTGGAGTATGCAACATACTTCTCTGTTGTCTCTCCCATTCAAATGTGAGTTTTTCCTTTTTTATAATCCCTTTAATGTTAATGCCATCCATCTAAAGTTACCTTCATTTTATTTTGCCTGTATCTTATTTGTACCTAGTTGTTTGCATTGTGGCTCCTGTTTTTTACTGTAAGCTCTTTGAAAGCAAGAGCTAGTTTGTTCCTTTAAAAAAAAATCCCTAGCATTTAGTGATGATGCCTGATACATAGTAGACACTTTGTACATGTTTGTTGAATATATTGGATTACTTGACAGTTAGGGGAGGGGATGGAAGAAAGGGAGGTGGAAATTTGTAATACAAAATTTTGCAAGGGTCAGCGTTGAAAAATTATCCATGCATATGTTTTGAAAATAAAAAACTTTTAAAAAAATAAATGTTTGTTGATTTAACTTCATATTCCTCATACTTAGAATGGTGTTTGCCACATAGTAAATATTTATTAAATAATTATTGACTGACTGGCCACTTTATTTTTTTATTTAGTATTCATTCTGTCCCCAGTTATGTGTAAAAATAATTTTTACATTTGTTTTTAAAACTTTGAGTTCCAATTCTTTTCTTTCCTCCTTTTCTACCCCCTTCACTGAGAATGCAAGCAATTCAGTATAATTTATACATGTATAGTCAAGCAAAATATTTTCATAATAATCATGTTGTGAAAGAAAACATAAATCAAAAAAAAAAAAGTCCTCAAGAAAAATGAAGGTTTTTTTTTACTATGCTCCAATCTGTATTTAGATAGACTCTATCAGTTATTTCTCTCAGTAGGGATACCAGTTTCTATCATATGACTGTCTACTTTAGAAATGTAAGTTTGGTACTTGGAGGATTTGGGTATTCTAGAGGATTGTAGATGTTAATGCTGCTGCTATAAAGACATGTAATACCATTGCCTCCGAAGAATTAAGCATGAGTATCTCATTGAGATTTCATTGAGAGTAGTGAAAAAGAGAATGATAAATATAAGCAGGTCTCTTCATATAATCAACAAGAAATTCCAAAAAAAAGAAAAGGAATAAAAGAAATCATCAATAAACTTCATGATAAAAGAAAGCAGCATGATAAAGTGACAAAAATGAAAGTTGGGCAGAGTTCTATTTATAGCATCTAAATGGTAAAACATGAAAAAGAAAAGACTTGGAGAAAGTCTCATAGGATGGGTAAGTACTTAAATTAGGGTTGAAATCTGCATCATTAAAGAAATAATCTAACAACTCCTGCCCTAAAGAAAATGTATAGTTTTTCATTATTTCTATTTGCAAGTAAAATAGTATTTCCAAAGAAATACCAGTAGAATTTTTTTCATTATTTATTTAAAGGATGGTATTGAGATCAGCTTCAAGATGACTTTGAATCAAGAAAGTCTAAATACAGATTGAAGCACATTTTTTAAGCTTTGGACAACTCAAGCAAAGGAGCTTCAACTCAGCTAAATCTATGCAAAGGGTTTTTAATGCTCCTAAAGAATTCCTGAATCTATGATAGCATAGATCCATTTGAATATTTGAGTTAATGATGGACTAGAGAAGGACAGGCTGCCTTTAAAGAGACCACATAAAAAGCTACTGAAATAGTCAAGAAGTACAATTTCCTGGGGAGTTCCACACAAAGTAGTGTTGAGTCTGTAAGACCCTGATGAAAAGAGAAGAGAATAATTTTAATGCTCCTAAAGAAGTCTGAATCTATGAGATCATAGATCTATTTGAGTATTTGAGCTCCTTTGCCTGAATTGTTCTTCTTTTTCCAGAAGCTAAGTGTCCAAGCAATACTAGAATTCCTCAAAGCTGCTTTGTGCTCAGGGGAGCAAGAAATTATACCAGTAGAGTCTGAATTTTAATTGTTTATAGGCTTTTGTGAGTATTTAAAAATATTTCTGCATATGTTTTTGGGAGTTCTTCAGATTTTCTGTGGAATGAAAACCAATCTGTTCTGTACTTCATAGTTATATGTTATCATCAGTACTGATATGGGACCTGGATACCCTGTTACATTTGTTCAAATGAGATATAAACTAAATTGTGCGATTTTCCAAAGTAAATTTATTGGGGGAGAAAACCCAGGCCAAAAGAGAGAATGATCATCTGGATGAACCCTAAAAAATTAACCTGATCCAGATAAGTTCAAAGTTTGAGGTTCTAGATTTCAGATTAAATCTTTTACATTAATTTTATGGCCTGTGAGGCAGCATATCATTTAACTTTTTGAGTAAAGAAGTAAATCAAGAGCAATATCATGGTAGAACGATCAGAGTTCTATTTGGAATTAAAAATAAGAATGATCCTCATTTACATAGCATATCACAGTTTACAAGTGTGCTTTCCTCATAATAACCATGGAAAGGGAATACATTCATTTTACAGATAAGACTATTGAGATTCAGGGATGTTAAATGACTTACCCTTGATTATATAGCCCAGATTCCATTCAATTTTCTGACTTTCCCATCACCCCTTAATTTTTATGACTCCTTTTGTGATTCCCTGATCTGGAAGTTCAACAAAAAAGTCCATTCCAATTTTACCTAATAAAATTCTTTCTCTCTTGCTGATTAGTGAAGAGAAAAGCTAACAATTAGAAGACAATCTTCCATTTTATAGAAAGAGAAATCTCTAGACCTTGAGCCTGATGGTTAATACTTGCCTCTCCTCTGCCAGCTGTGTCATGTTTCTCCATCAATCTTCAAGTGAGCAAAGACATTTTACAACATCTATGTCTGGCAAGCAGCCCAATATCCAAAAGCACTGCCTAATCCTAGTGAGAGACTCCAGTGCTGACTTGCCTCCAATGATGCAAGCACAGCTATGGGTGGGATAGACTCTTTGACACTGATGCAACTCTATGGCAGCAACAAGAGCAAGAGTTTTGATGAAATGTTCTAATTTAGAAAATGGGTTTTAATCCCTTAAAAAAACAAAAACAAAACCTTTTTTTCCCCTGAATATTTAATCATCTGAAACATCATATCATGGGGGAAAGAGGAAAAAAAGAAGAGAAAAAACTGCTAAATTGGAAATGGACAGAACTTAATTGGAGTTTGGTGACATTTTGGGGCTATGTTTTTATTAAAAGGAACACTTTCCCAGGATAAAAGCATTGGATTGGTAGTTAGGTTTTCTATACTGCTTTTATCAATAAATCATGGTGTGGTCTTCAACAAATGGCATTGTTCCTGATTCCTCTTAGATAAGAACTGCCAATCCTCCAATCTCTGATATG
Organism: Sminthopsis crassicaudata; assembly: GCF_048593235.1. Classification (NCBI taxonomy): domain Eukaryota; kingdom Metazoa; phylum Chordata; class Mammalia; order Dasyuromorphia; family Dasyuridae; genus Sminthopsis; species Sminthopsis crassicaudata. The sequence continues at coordinate 141,010,896 of NC_133621.1, forward strand.
AATAATAGGGTTATAGATGAAAATATCAGTCCTTGAGGAGGGAGGGTGGGGGCAAAGAAAAAACTCACTTTTATTTCCTTGGATGTAAATTATCAGTAAAAGCAAGAGAAGGTTAATGTCAGGTCCAAAACATAAGTGGCTTATTGTAAGCTGGGTTTGTGATATCAAATTAAGAGAAACAGAGGGAAAGATGGAGAAGGAAAGCAGGAAAAGGAGATTAGAAAATTGAATTGATGGAATAAAGACAGGTTTCCTCCTCTCCTTTCTCTTTTCCAACTTTATAAAATGGCTGTGTAATCACATTAGCTTGTGGAGCTGGGGAAAACAAGAAAAGCAGCTAAAATAGGAATCAGGGGATTTTAGCTCTGAAAAGGATCTTAGAGATCTCTAGTCCAATTATTTTACAAAAGAAGAATCTAAAGAAAAGTGTATTTGCTGAAGATCAAACCGTTCTAGGGGCATGTCAAATGGAAAAGGCTAATCGATGATAATATAAAGAACTGGAATTTCCTCTGCATGGGAAATTCCTCTGCCAAATCACATAATTTATAACTTAATAAGTCAGAAAAAGTTGCCTGAAACCAAGAGGAATTGGACCATTTGTCAAAGGTCATACAACTAGTAGGTATCAGAGAAAGGATTCGGGGTCTTCCTGATTCCAAATCCACCCTACTATCCACTATACCTAAAGGGTCAAATTCATAGACTGTAGGCAGAATGTGGCCAACAAAACTCCCAAATATGGCCAAAATCAGATTAAGATGTACTTGCAGAATGTTTAGCAAAATAAATAAAAATATAACGCAACATTAACGGATTTGTGATTTTCCAAGTCAATATTTCATTAGCAGGCATCCAGGCCTATTTGAATTTGACACAATTACACTTCACAACTCTTTCATTTATTCATTCTATATGTATTAAGCACCTATCATGGTTAAATTTTGATATATATCCTAAAGATTATTATCCCTTTTTACGATGAAAAGACAAAAGCTCAGAAACTTAAAATGAGTACTCATGATCACACAACAGATCAGGATAACAAATGAAATTTGGACTCCATGCCCAGTACTCTCTCTGCTTTTTTACAGTGCATCTTGTGTATGGTACCAAAATAAATATTTTTTTTAGAATTGGAAGAATAGGGGCAGCTAGGTGGCGCAGTGGATAGAGCACCAGCTTTGAATTCAGGAGGACCGAAGTTCAAATCTGGTCTCAGACACTTAACTCTTCCTAGCTGTGTGACCCTGGGCAAGTCACTTAACCCCAGCCTCAAAAAAAAAAAAAATTTGGAAGAATAAATATCAAGTAATTAATTGCTTATTTCATTTGACTTCATCATTTTCAGTAAACATTTCCCATTGGGGGGAAAGGGTTCTTCAAATTTCATTCCTAAATCAATCTTATCCAATCTAGTGACCACTACATACCTTAGTGGTGATTCATTCTGCAATCAAGGAGCAGGCCATAGAAATATTTAGTGGATTTGAACAATTTAACTTGGATTTATAAACTATACTTAGGTCTTAGAGGGAACTTTACTTTTTCTTTGTTGACTTCACTTAAGTTGAGCCTAAATATTTCCTTTAAAAGAGCTATTCCAAGATTCTCTAACTCTTTGGTTAGATTTTAATCTCTCTCCATCAAATTTTCAAAGTTCCACATTAGCAATGAGATGCTGAACTCCATTTAACACAAAAACAATGAAAAAGAACTCAAACCTTTGCTCCATTTAAGCTGTCTCTGTGGCATGCCTATTAAATGCAAAATGCAGCTATAAAAACATTCAGAAAATGCTGCCAGAGAAGTGGAGGAACAGCTTGCCATCATATCTCCTCTTGGATCTAGGGTATCACCTTGCTGCATATTTGGAAGGAGAAACAAAATGGTTTTGCAACCCTTAGGGTATGTCTAAATGTTCTCTGATAAGAGATCTTCCAACTCCATTTTAGTCAAAACTTTGAAAAAAATCATATATAAATTTAGAGATTTCTTTGTTTACTTTATGACTCTTAAAAAGTTCTGAGATAAAGATGGATAGTTATTTCCCCCCCCCCCAAGATGATTTAAATGTAATCCCACTTATAAACAGGTGAATGGATTCAATGTTGATCTCTAGAGGAGCTCTCATATGATAATCACCTTCATGCAGCAATCTTAACTAGGAGAGCTCTATGACCATCAGAGGGTCTTTGAACTTGAATGGGGGTAGGGAATTAAATTTTTATTTTCAGTTTATGGCATAGTAGATAAGAGTTCCAGGCCTAAATGTAGCAAGAGTTATATTGGTGAATTCAAATCTGTCCTTACTCAGTAGTTGTGTAATCTTGGACAAGATTGTTTGCCTTAGTTTCCTCATCTGTAAAATGAGCTGGAAAAAGAAATGGCAAACCACTCTAGTATCTTTGCCAAGAAAACCCCAAATGAAATCACAGAGAGTCAGACATGACTGAACAACAAGTAAAGTCTAGCATTTCCTTTATTTGTTTAAAAATATTATTGTAGAAGGGATTGATAGGTTTCTCCAGATTGTCAAAGGGTCTCAGGACATAAAAAAGTTAACCACTGGCTTGAAGGTAATCCTACTTGTTTTTCACTCATTTTTCTTCTTCAAGGACACTATTTCATTTATGTACAGCTTGCTAGCAGTGGAGAAGAGTTTGGGACCTGTAGTCAGGAAAACCAAAATTTAAATCTTTCTTCAGATTCCTGGAGGGGATAAACCTCAATTTTCTCATCTTTAAAATAAGGATAACAGCATCTACTTCCCAATGTTGTGAAGATGAAATAACATATTTAAAGCTTAAAATTTTTCAAATCTTAAAGCACTATATAAATTTGAGCTATTATTATACTACATTGAGTCAATATTGGAAATCATGAAATCTCAGGGTTAGAAGAGCTCTCAAAAGCTTGGAAGTCCAACCTCCATCTGAATGATAACACCAGTTAAAATATAGTTATAGTCTACAAATACTAAAGCAATCTTTGCTTGAACACCTCTGGGAAGAGAGTTAAACCATATATATGGCTTAATCTTAAGGTTCTTTGCCATCATGGTTGCCCTCCTCTGGACATTGTCCAACCCATCACTGCCCTTCCTAAAATGTTGCACCCAGAACGGAATACAATACTCCCAATTTGTTCTAACCAGGGCAAAGCACAGACAACATGGTGGCTCATTGCTGTGTTTCTTGACAAAGGTGTATTGTTTTGTTACCTGTTTTTAAATGTTTAATCTCTCTTTACAGCTCAAATCAGATTCAGGCTCTTTTTGCAACCAAAAAATAGAATAGTTAGAGCTATTTTTTTTTAATTTCTAAAATCCTGAAGATCCTCCCAGATTTAAATATTGTTGCTCTATGATTTTTTTTAATTGTTGATCCAAAATTTAGAGCTGGAAAGAACCTGCAAGATCATCTAAGTCCTTCCCCTTCATTTTATACAGGAGAACCTAGGAGGCCCAATGAGGTTACATAACCTCTCCATGGTTATTCAAGGAGAGCTTGGAGACAACATGGTGTACTGAAACAAATTCTGGACTTGGAGTGAGACAGGCCTACATTTATATCTCATCTCCCACACATATGTATATCCTTGTATGACCTTGGATAAATCAGTTAACTTTTGTAAGCGTCAGTTTCTTCCTTTGTAAAATTACCTGTAATACATCTAATATAATCTAATCTAATCGTTAGCCCAGGGATCTCTGAACTTATTTTTTAAAATATTTTGATATTGTTTTTCAATATAATTGGTTTCCTTATAGTCATGTTATTTTTTGCATTTAAAACCATTATTTAGAAGAGGTTAGAAGCTTCACCAGACCACCAAAGGAGTCCATGACACACAAAAAAAGTAAGAATCCTTGCTGTAATATCTAGTACTCTGGATTGTTTTAATTTAACTTAATTGGATTAATAATCAATTCATAGTGTTTTAAATTCTTCCAAGTGCTATCCATTCATTATGTAATTAGAGCCTTATAATCATCCTGTGAACATAGGTATTATCATCTCCAGTTTGATGGAGAAACTGAGGCTCCAAAAGATTGTCATAATTTGAACCCAAGTCTTTACTCCAAGTCCAGTATAAAAGGGAAAGAGGGCAAAACTCCATGGGCCTCAAAGGTAGATAAGCTCCCTTTTAAGGAAGAGAGGAATTCACAATTTAGAAATGAGAAATGCTAATTGCCATTCTAATATTATCCACTGGAAAGATGAGAATTTAAAAATACCTCAAAAGACCAAGCTGCATCACAATTTTAAAATCCATAATGTAATGAATATAAAGATGAAAATTTTTATTTCAAAGTGAAATTAATATGAAATGTTGCATCAATTGACATATCTGGTTCTTCTAATATTAAGATTAAGGAGACTGAAATTCTTCCTACTCTTTTAAGGTTTCCTCTCCCAGAAAAGAATATTTTAGGGGGATAATAGTCACTCTCGCCTAAAAGAGACCAAAAGTTTGCAATCCTTTTTCACAATTACATAAGTTGTGGAATTCTTCAGTCCTTTAAATGAAAATATTGTGTCATTGTTAGATCCAAATGAACAGAAGGAAAGGAAAAGAAATCTGTGTGATGAGCTAGAGCTCACCTTTTGGAGTTTTAGTAATAAAAGCACAGAGTATCTCATTATACATAAATCAATGTAACAATAATGACTAACTTGTATAGAACTTAAAGTTCTGTAAAAAAAATCTCACAAATTTGTGAAATAAGTAGTATGAATAGACATATTTTTACTTTTCAATTTTTTAAAAATAAGTTTAATTGATGTCTTTTTTTATATCTCCATAATTTTCCCTGATATCCCTTCCCTTTCTGTTCCCAAAGAGCCATACCATATAAGAAATAGTATTTTTTCAAGAAAAAGAGGGGGAGAATCAGTGTAAATGTTAATGCATCAAAAAAGTTGGAAAATAAATTCAATTTATTCATCTGCAAAGGGAATAAGAGTGATATTGGAATGACTTCTAATATCCCTTTCTTAAGATGTGCTTTTACCATGCTTCAACTTCTGATTGGGGGTGGGGGGAAGAAGAGGGGTTCTCAAAGAAAGCAGAGCCAAGAAAATAATATACATAATGACAACAGGGTAATTATCTCTATTTTTTTTATTAGACTTCTAATTTCATTGCTATATGTGGGCAATCTAACTCCCTTTACCAATGCTGATCAGCACCTGCTAAGCAATTTATAATCCTAAGGACTTGCTGGGGGCACTAAGTGATTTGACCGAGTTCTTACAGCCAATATTTGTCCAAGAAAGAATTTGAATCAAAGTCTTCCCGACTCTAAATCAGGTTTTCCATCTTCTAATCATAATGCCTTTCTTTATTTTACACAGGGGGAAACTGAGACCTGGGGGGTGGGCAATAGATTAGGAAATATCTGAGACAGGATTTGAATCCAGATGCTACTTCTCCATATTCCGGGTACTTTCTGCTATCCCATTATGCTTCTCAGGATAGCTTGTAATTGAGAAGTAGAATTTAGTTCAAAGAAAAGAATCTAGAATTCCTAAAATAAATTTGAGCTAGCAAATTGTGATGTTTCTTTAAGACTATGGCTAGAAAAAAATTTGCTTTAGGAAAAATCTGGGTACAACTTGAGCAGGTTAGATGGATGGTTAGATTACCTTCTTATTAAAATTGTAAGTGACATAAAATTAGCAGGATAAACTAACAGAAATGTTAGATAAATGGATGAATTAACTAAGTGTGCCTGGCTAAGTCCCTATTTCAAGCAACAATTCTTGCTTTCAAGGACTTTACAACCTAAGAGAGGAAGTAGAGGGAACAATACATAAAGGGGAATAGAAAGGGATGGAGAGAGGTGGGCTATGTGCCCTGACACACAACATGGTATAGAGCTAGCTAGGAAGTGGTGGAAGAGACCTGATTTCTAGCAAAATGAGTCAAAAATTCACCTAACAGAATTATTTGAATAAACATTCAAACAAGGCATCATATCATTTTTAATCTCAGGCCATCTCATAAAGCCCAGATTGCCTTTCTACCTTGCTCACATATAAGTACTTTCCCAACCCTTCTTTTTCTTCTGGTTCTTTACACTAGAATGTAAGCTCCTTGAAGGTAGGAACTGGTTTTAATTTTTTGCTATTATTTCTATTTCAAGCACTTAGCACAGTGCCTAGCACAAAGTAAATATTTGTCAGCCTATCTACCTATGTCTCTAGAAATGCTAAGTTATTTTTTTTCAAATCTCATTAAGGTTAAATGATGGGCCAAATCAACTGCACAACTATAGTTTTAAGTAGATAACAGTTTACAGGAAGGAAAAATTAGGGATATTAATGGACTGCATTCTCAATCTATAATTTCGTAAACTTTTGATCTTGAGGGTTTTACATGACTTAGTCCCTTAGTCCCTCATAATAAGGAAACTGAAAATCTATTATATAACACTTGTTATTCTATTTACATGTATAATACATTTTTTAAATTTTCTTCCCTCCTTCCCACAGTTCAGAGTTGCCTGCCATGAGACACACACATATACATATATGTAAATTTATTCTATATATATTTCTACTTATTACTTTTTTCTGAAAGCAGATGGTATCTTCATGTGTATTTTGTAGTTAATTTGGGTATTTACAATAGTTATAATAGCTCAGTCATTCAAAATTGTTCTTAAAACAATATTGTTATTGCATACAAATGTTCTCTTGATTCCGCTCATTTTGATCTTCATGCACGATGCTCTTCTGAAACCTTTGATTCATCATTTCTCATAGCATAGCAATATTCATCCCAGTCGTATGCCAATACTTATTCAGCCATGATCTTTTGTTTGTTTGTTTTGGTCTCCTGCTGTGATTTATTCAGCATAGAAAAGTCCAGGTGTGGAAACTCTTTCCACAGATCCTGAAGAGGGATTCATCCATATTTTTTTAGATTTAAAATATTGTCTCAGAATTGAAAGTGATGCATCTTTCGTCTTAGAGTATTTGTCAGAGACAAGTCTTGAATGTTGATCTGATATTGCATATAAATATTTTCTTGGTTCTACTCATTTTGATCTTCATGCAAGTCTTTCCATGTTCTTGTAAAATCATTTATTCATCATTTCTTATAGCATAGTAGTATTCCATTCCAATCATATACCATTACTTGTTCAGTCATCATCTTTTGTTTATTTTAGTTTCCAGCTGTGATTTATTCAGCATAGAAAAGTCTCAGTGTGGGAAGTCTTTCATAGATCCTGATGGGGGATTCATCCATGTTTTTTTAGTGTTAGAGAGTTGCCTCAGCAATGAAAGATTATGGGATGAATTCTTGGTCCCAGAGCAAGTATATATCAGAGACGTCTTGAATGCTGGTCTTTCTCATTCTTGGAGCAATTCTCTCTTTCTATAACACCATATTGACTTTGAATATGATCCTCTGTATTCATTGTGCTCAAATTGAGTGTCCCTATAATAGTCATTGATAAAGAGAGAAATAGACAAACAAAATGTTGATATAGTGAATAATTAACATCTTATCACTAGATTAGCTGTATCTTCAGACAGCTACTTATGGACATTTACAAATGAATTAAACTTTTCTGTTAGTAGTAGCTTTACTGTATTGTTTAATAATTAAACCAGCCTGTACCCCATTCTGCAGCTGCAACCCCAGCAGTTTAATAATTAGGTCAGAAGAAAAAGTCCAAGTTAAAAACTGACCAATTATCCCTCAACACCATCTTCCCCGAGTAATTAATGAACAGAGAAGCAAACCAACTCATGTTGGAGGGGGGAAAAAAAAGACATTTACCTTTCCCACAAATGCTCTTAGCAACATACAGCAGTAGGAAAGAAAATACATGAAATGTAAATGATTTTTCACTCTCTCCTTGGATAAAGTAGCAGAATTTGATCAACTCAGCAAACTGAGAAAATCATCAACCTCACTCTGATTCACCCACTCTGAGGACCAAGCCAAAGTTCAGTAGGTAAGCATAATCCTTCCAAAGGGTACTTGGTCATTAGGACTTTCCCATGATCCACCATCTTCCCCACTGCCATTTCTGTTCTGAGAAGAAGTACCATCCACAAGAATCACCCTTTTTTAAAAGGAAGATTATTGAGAGCAGAATTCCTGCGCTCAAAGCCAGCCTTTCACATATACTAGCCATGTGACTTGGGCAACTTCTTGGGATTTGTGACATAAAAGGTGATCTACATTGAAAGGAGTTTCTTCTCCTGTGAGTTCCTTCAAGTTTTACCAATGAAATCAGATTTAGTGCTTATCTCCTAACCCTTCCCAAAGAGTGAAATTCAGCATTGAGTTTATTAGCAAAAGACATTCACCTGTGTATTTGTCAAGGTGGGTTGAAAAGAAGTGGAAATGAACTGACATACTTACCTGATATGGGCAAGAAGGAATAACAAGCTCATTTTAACTGAAATAGCCAAGTTATTGAGGGAAAAGTATATTTTCGTGAAATTACCTGGACTCTTTTTTAGCTATAAATAAATAATATCTTTTATAAGTGGAAACAAATGTAACATTTTATTTTTTTTTTACTAAGCACCAACTCTGCATAGATTGGAGAGAAGATATAAAACAAAGGACATTAAGACATAGTTCTACCTTCATGGAGCTTTTTGTCTGGAAGGGGGAAAACAACAATAATTTATACATGACAATACAAAAGTGAATCTAGAGAGGTATTAAAGTGTTAAAATAACTAACTACAGAGCTATCTCTGGCTGCATGGCAGATGTGGTGTCTAGGTTGGGCTTTAAGGATGGTTAGGAATTCAGCTGATAAAAATAGAAGAAGAAAAATTTGAATGGGTGGGAGGGTAGGAACAGCCAAAGCACCAAGTTGAAAGCTCGATTGCCTTTAGAAAAGGATAGAAAGTCCAGTTTGGCTGATACATACAGTGCATGGAGGATAATGTGCAAGAGAAGGCTGAAGAAGGCAAGGAAGAGATGGCATCCGCTTGGTGAAAGTCTTGCGTGCCAAGTAAAGATGTTTATACTTTACCCCCTAAACAATGGGGATCCATAGAAGGTTTCTGAAGGAAGGATTGACATCTGTATAAACAGATTGGAGAAGAGAAGGTAGGCAGGAAGACTTGATGGAGGCTTTTGCAGTAATCCATCCGAGCATGGGGGAAAGGATCCATTTTGGGATGATGGCAATAAGAACAGAAAGAAAAGTGCCCTTCTACCATCAGACACCAGGTCTGATAGAAAAAGAGAAGAATTACAGATACCATCGTTATTAAAAAATGTTCTCAGGCTCACGGGACAAAAGATTTATCTGCCTTTTGTCCTCTTCCTGCTCCATCCTTCCTCTAGAAAGGTAAAGAGGAATCTCCCTGGGAGAGTTACTTGTTAAGGAGTTTTTAGCTTCCAACTGGTTTTTTGTTTCTTTTGAGTGACTCACCTCTTACAAATGTAAATGGATGAGTCCGTGGTAGGTCTTCTCCCCAACCCCTCCTTCTCATCCCAGGACCTATCTTCTAGACCAGACAATATGATTCCTATCCCGGATTGCTTCTCTTTATCCCTTGGGCATCCCCAGAAGCGCACAAACTGGATCGGAAACCTACTGCTCCAGGAGGGCAGCTGGGGCACCCCATGGCAGGGTGCATATAGCAGGAGCACCAACCCCGTAAGAGGGGGAACATTCCAACGTGGGAACACTACTACAAGCCCTCCAGCTTCTCCAAAGACCTCAGCCACCCGCCAGCCCGCCCCCTCACCCCCCATCTTCCAGCGTGTGCGCATGAGCAAAGGCGCCTCCCTCTGTTCCTCCCTGGGCTAAACTTTCTAATTCCCTTCTTTGGGCTCCGGGGCTGGAAGGAGCTGGGAGAAGAAGGCTTTGAGTTTGGGGTAAGAAAGTTTCTGTGCTCTTTCTTTTAACTCCCCTTTCCACCTTCTCTCTTTTTTCTCCTCCCATTTCTTGGAAGCAGCGGGTAGGGGCGGAGGTTGGGGGAAGAGCGGCCCCTTTTCCCCTCACTCTAATCTTTTAATTTGCCTTCTGCTTTCCCCCCACTTCTGCAGAGAGAAAGCAGGCGAATCCACCAGCGGCTTTTTCCCCCCCTCTCTCTCCTGCAGTTCCCCTCCAGCAGAAGGGAGGAGGAGATGGGATTACTCCAGGTGCACCTTTTCGGTTTCCTAGGTAATTCTGAGGATTCGTACCTGGTGGTGTGGACTTGGGTGTGGAGATGGGGAAGGGAGAGGGAGAGCGGAAAGGAAGGAAGAAAAACTCTTTTTCCAGGCTTTGCTGTGAATCGAAATGAATCAGAGGAGGAATTTGGGTTAGAAATTAAGCGTTTGTTCTCAAATGCCATTCACTCTCCCTCAGTTAGGGAAGCTGCCGCGAGGCGGCGGGACCTGGGCGTGGAGAGCTTGAGACTCCAGCCAGAACTCGGGTTCTCCGGTGCTCCTGGCTCTTCCTTTTACCTTTAAGCTCTTACCTCTCCTCGATTTGTTCCCTTACCGGGAGGGAGCTGTGAAAGCCCGAGCTCGGGTCCTGAGGGCGATCGTTCTCTCTCCCTCTTCCTGTTTCTATTTCCCTGGGAAACTGCTTAGAGCGGAGCGAAGGAGGCTTATCCTGGGAATAGCCTGGCTCCCCGTATGACTTTAATTAGCGATTGATGTTCGCCTCTGGGTAGTACCAAAAGGCAGCTAGCTGGTCGTTTCCTTCTTCGGATTATGGCGAAATGTTAACCAGAAAGTTGCGAGGTTCTTTACCTCTTCTTCCACGCCTTTAAAGATCCACCTCTCTGGGCTAAAGGGAAGGAGCCGTGCTAATGTGCTCCCCGGGGCGTCCCTAGGAAACACGCGAGCAAATTCGCAGCCTCCTTGCGCTTTGCAGTAAGCAAATCAACTTAATGAGTTTGCAATTAATATTCTTTCTGATGGGGACCAGGACTCTCCAAGATCAGGGCTTTTTCCCAGAGACTGGAAGATGAGGGGTCAAAAGGGGGTGTGAATGAATATTTGGAAGGTGGTGCTCAATGCTGATCTCTTGTTTTATTTCTCCCTCATCTGCCACGATATTTCACTTCTTTCTCCCCGTCCATTTGTCCTCTTCTGCTGCTCCCGGGACCCCAACATTTCTTACGCCCCCTCTCTCTCTTCTCTTGCCTGCCTCCCCCCATGCTTCTTTCCTTCTCGTATCTTCCTCTTTTCTCGATTTCTAACTTGGCTAACTCTCGTGCGCACCTCTTCCTCTCTACCCCTCTCACCTCTGCCTGCTTATCGGGGGCCTGACTCCCCAGTCTCAGCTCTATGGGGAGTCTATGTGCACGCCCAAGAACCCGAGTACAGTTATGGCTGTGCCGAGGGCAGCTGCTATCCAGCCACGGGAGACCTGCTGATTGGCCGAGCCCAGAAACTCTCAGTGACCTCCACGTGCGGACTGCACAAACCTGAGCCCTATTGCATCGTCAGCCACCTCCAGGTGAGGCCGGGGATCTGCCAGGCGGCGCTCTCCGGGCTGGGAATCCCATGGTCCACGGGACTAAAAGGGGCAGGTTTCGTCCGCCAGCCAGTTACCTAAATAGGAAGCTGAAGGTCTGGGAGGGCCTCGGGAGAGTACGGCTAGAAGCCTTTCCTTTTGCCCCATCTCAATGTGTTTGCACAGTTGCATCCGCTTAATGTTTCCTGTCCCACTGGAAAGAGAGCCTGGCCTCTTTTTCCGTGAATTGGGAAACACTGAGAAACTGGAATTAAAAAAAAATTTTTTTTTAATTCAAGTAATCTCTTTCCTCCTCCTTCTTTTATCTGATGGGGGGGGGGGGGAGGAAAGAGGTGAACAGCGAGACTGTACTGGTAGTTTCATTGTTGCCAAATTTCACACAAACTTTCCCCCTTCCTTAGATGTATCATCACGAAAGACAATCCACAGTTGGGTTCAACTCATATTTAGATGGTGATGAAGTAGTGATGACATGGGCATTTGATACCTCATTTATTCTTCATATTCCTCCTACCAAAGTTAAATATTTTACCTGCCCACCTTATTATTTTGTTTTTCCAAAAAAAAAAAAAAAAAAAAGTGTCCCATATACTATACTTTGAAGACAAAAGGACCCCACCCTGATAAAAAATAAAAACAATGTAGCCAGAAAGTTGAAGTCTGCTTCTGTAGAAACTCTCAAACTTTAAATTTCAGAAATATTTTAATTCAAATTTCTAAGTTAATTTTTTTCTTTCTTTCCCACCCTTCTCTTCTTCCTTTCCCACTAGAAAAGGGGAAAAAAAAATCTCTTATAACAAATTTACAGAATCAAGCAAAACAAATCCCTTCATGGGTTGTATCCAAAAATATGCCTGGTTCTTCCATTGAAGTCCATCTTTTTATTGAATTTTCTGTCAAGGAGATGGAAAACATGCTTCTTCATCAGTAGAGTTCACAGTTTTAGGTAAACATTGTTTTTAAAAGCTTAAAATTTTCAAAAAGCAAAATAAAATATGTAAATTGTTTTCATTATTTTTAAAGGAAGAACCTGGAAGATAATAGTAAATTAATGATGTCTGTTCCAAATGTGGAATAAATTCAATCCTGAACTATCACTATTACTTTGAGAAATCCCCTCCCTTACCTGAATATTATATTAGCTCTTTAGTAGAACATATTAGCTCTTCAGAAGAACAAATACATGACTATAGCTTTGCACTGATGTCCAACCTTTAAAATGAAGAAAGAACCCATTCCAAAGACCTGAAAAAATGTGGTAAAGTGGACTTCATTCATTGGTTTCCAGGTTTATACAGAGATGTCTAGACCACTTCCTGATTAGAAGTGAGGCTATAATTAACCCCTCCTTTTTTTAAAGTTCTGGTAATTGTTCTCCATTACTAATTTCCTTGACTACATGGTAATGACTGTAACTGATGTTGACTTTTTTTGTTATTAACATGCAAATTTGAGGTAAAATATGTCCTTGGGACATATCTGGTTTTACTATGATAAAATAAATTAGCTTCTCCTAGGCTGTGGGGGAGGGGGGAGTCTGGGAATAGATCCCCATCCCATGCTAAAACAAAAAGTAACTACCTTCCTAAAATTCTGTCACAGTCATGAGTCAAACTGTATAATTAAGATGGTAAACCTTGAAATTGTGTGAATTTTTTTATTTTTTAAAACCATTTTTACCAATATGGTTGCTAAAAGGCAGTTACTCTTTAGATTACATTTGATCAAGGAAGATAAAGAAAACATTTCCCCAAAGCTCACTTCTTGCATTTATACCTTTGAGACTCTTGCCTCAGCTACCAGGGTGACTAAAAATCAAGGGGCCCAATGGTGCTCCATTCTAGAACATGAAGTTAATTTTAATTCCATGTGCATGCTGGGTCTTTCCAAGAATAAACCCAATGATAATAATTATCTATAGAGGACAAACCCTTTCTTTCCAAGCTACCTTCACCATTTCAGTTATCTCTGAGTTTTAATTTGCCTTTCTTCTCCTGTTCCCATAACTCTTTGGTAATGGAGCAGAACAAAATTTAATTATCGTTTTTCTGAAGTTCCCAGGCCTTATCAAACTAGTACCATAAAATAATAGACCCAGAACTCAAAAAGATTCTAGCCCTTTTATTCTTTACTTTTGAGGAAATCCTGGAAAATGAACTAACTTTCCAAGGAAGACCTTCTCAACTTACAGTCAGTGCTTTCTCACCCCTCTACTTTGTTTGCTTTCCTATGGACTTTAGCTCAAGAAGCCCAATAAGTTATTCCTCTTAAAGTTTACTTTTTTTTAAAAAGTTTTAATTGTTTAATATTTGTCTACATTGTTGTTGTATAGCTGTATCTCACTCTTCATGACCCCATTTGGAGTTTTCTTGGCAAAAGTATTGGAGAGGTTGGCCCTTTTCTTCTCCAGCTCATTTTACAGATGAGAAAACTGAGGCAAACAGGGTTAAGTGACTTTCTCAGGGTCACACTGTTAATAAATGTGTGAAGCCACATTTTAACTGGGTGAATCTTTCTGATTTTAAACCCAACAATGTCCACTAGCTTACTCCATCTGGGCTTTTCCATATCTTTTTGTAAATTTGTGAATTTACACACACACACACACACATTGAAATGTTTTAATTTTTTATTGCTATTCTTTTTAACATCACTATTACTAACAAATGTCTAATATGTTTATAAAGTCAATCTGTGAATTGTACCACTGAATAAGCCTTCTCAGGTTATTTAGTAGGATTAACATTTAAGCCAAGAAATTTATTCTAATTTAATTAGGTTTGTAGAAATCATGCCCTACTTTTGAACTTTTATTTGCAAGGAGAGGAGGCATTTTCAGCTGTTATTTAATTTTAAAATGTACCAGCTATGAAAAGCTTTAGGTATAAAAATAATATTAGCTTATTCATGTTTGTCACTAATATTTCTGCTTTTTAAAAAAATAATATTGAATTGAATCACCCAACTGATGTGCCCACTTAACTTTTTTTCAGGAGGACAAAAAATGTTTCATATGCAATTCTCAGGATCCTTACCATGAGACATTCAACCCTGATAGTCATCTCATTGAAAATGTGGTTACAACATTTGCTCCAAACCGCCTTAAGATTTGGTGGCAATCTGAGAATGGTATGTGGTTGGTGTGGGAACAAGTTCCATAGAGAGAAATTGGTAACTTTTGGTTGGATTTAAGAGCTCCTGTGTATTCATAATTATTTGTTGGTTTCTCTGTCCTGTAATTATGGCCTTTGGCAGATTTATTGCCTTGAGTACTAAAATCAGATTCCTGAGTGGTATTCCTGAGTGGTAAAATCAGATTCTTCTGCCTTGGAGCGTTTATTTTCTTCAAGAAAGTGCTCTTTCATGATAGAGCAAATGAGTTCATCATAGGCTGAGGGGGAAACAAGTTAAATGCTATCGTCTGTCCTCAGACTTGCACAGAGTATTGCAATTTAAAATAGAATGACAATGAGAGGAGAAATAAGGGAGGCATAGGAAATGGGAAGTTAGAGATTGACTGGAAGACCAACTTTTTTTTCTCTTTAAATTTAGAATTTTTAACACTGAGAAAACTCTAGATAATTTTAAGGATCTGTCTTCAGTGATGAGATAATCCAGAGACTTTTACTACTTTGGGATAGTTTAAACTTATTTACAAGCTAAATTTATTTTTTAGTCATCAAAACAATAAAAATAAGTTTCATTTAAATTAACAAAAAGGTTTGCCAAATACTTTATGCACACTATCTCATTAGAGAAGTTCTTGACTCTTTTGTGTGTCAAAGATGAAATCTATGAACCTCTTCTCAGAATGTGTTTAAATTCATATAATAAAATTCATAGGATTACAAAGAAACACATTATATTGAAATTGTAACATTAAAAAAACAGTTTCACAGATTTCAGATTACAAACTGTTACTGTAAGTTAGGTGCTTTTAGTGGCCCCATTTTACAGATAAGGCTTGCTTAAGGACAAGTAGCAAGCCTCTAAAGGATTAGAATTCAAACCTTTGTGGCTCCAAGGACTGCATTATATTTGCTTCACCACATTGAAGAATTATGCTTATTATGAAGAGAAACTTATATTAAGAATATATGTTTTAATTTCAAGCATGATGAAATGGATAATAGCAGCAAATGAAATGATAGTGGCACCTTTTTGGTTTGGGGAAGAAATTTTTTTCTTGAAGAAAATCACATTAAAGCTTAATAAGTGTATAAGAAAACTATTTCATGGGCCTGGCTCTCTGTGATCAAAAATGCTTCCAGGCTCTGTTTGATTTAACTGAGTCCCTGCACTACAGCCCCCACACCTCAGAAACTTTGAGATCCAAATAACCATTTATCATTATGTGAGGGAAAATACTCCCTAAAGGAAAGAGCTCATAATTGAGTGTTATATGACCCCTGTTTGTCAGAAGTCTGAGTTCTCAGGGCAAGAAAATAATGTAGTTTAGTTGAAGCTTTAGATAAGAAATAAGGAGATTTGGATTCTAGTCTGTCAATAACTTATCAGTTATGTATGTCTCCCCTTGACATCACAGTTTTGAAAATGAAAGGTTGAACTAGATGATTTCTGGCCTATCTTCTACCTTTTACATTCTTCATTCTGTGAATGTAATTCTATCTAGAGAAGGAGGAGTATTTCATCATCTATTATCTGGATTGGGTTTGATCTATAGAATTAGTCTGCATTCCAGAGTTTGGCTGCTTTTCATCTTGTTTTCATTTACATTATTGTCACTGGAGCTATTGTTCTATGATTCTCTTATCCAGGTTCTCCTTAGCCTAATTCTCTCTGTATCAGTTCATTTTGGCCACTTCCTGATTTCTCTGAATTCCTTCTGTTCTTTGTTTCCTATGGCATAATAGTATTCCATTGCAATTCTAAGCCTCGATTTACTTTGCCAGTCTCCAAATAATTGAGTCACCAAAGATCTGTTGAGTACTTACTTAGTCTGTGCTTTGGACTGTGCTAAGCCGTGAGGTACAAAAAAAATCTGTTCTCCAGGAACTCAATCATCTAATGGAGGACACAATGTAAAGATAAGATATATTAGAGATAAAATGTTTCCACATTTTTACTGCCTAAAAAAAAAAAAAAAAAAAAAAAAAGAGGGGAGCTACCATAAACATCCTGGTAGAATTGGAGTCTTTTCTGTATTTTACTTACTTGGGATATATTCCCAAAAATACGATTCCCTCAGTGTTTGTTCATGAAATAAACAGTGAACTAGTTTGCTTTTCTCTATAGCCCTCTTCCTGAGAAAGTCTTGCATGTTTGCAACTACACGGGAAAATAAGCCAATGCATGAAGAATTTTGCAAGTTAAGGGCAAAGGGAAGCCCATAGAGCAGAAGTAAATAGTATAGAGTTGGCAGAATTGAAACAATATTACAGGAGATTAGATAAGAATAACAAATAGCCTTTGTTATTTCTACAGAAATATTTATTTTATTTATTTATTTTTACTATTTAGTAAATAGTAATTTTACTATTACCTGATTTTCTCCCCTGTAATTTGAGATTTCACATTTAAGGACCTTCATGAATTTGATTTTTATTTTCTTTCTGTTGCCTTGAGCAAACATTTTTCTTGTGGGTGATAAACTAAAGCTGTTGTGGCCAGATGTTGGAAATAGTTTAGTTAGTTGCACAAGGACTTTTGATTGATCCTCTCCAGTTAGTAGTGCTATTTGTAAATGTGAAGGAAGTTTTGAGAGTATAGAAGACCAGCATTATCTTTGTTTCTTGGCTGCTTCCCTGACTCAAAAAAAAATTTTTTTGTCTTTTTTTCTCATGGAGGAGGAGAAGAATACATATAGCACATCTATGTTGAAGTTTTGGGAAAGTTAGCCACTCCTTTAATGTTTGATGTCTTAGATCCCATTAGTGCTTTAACTAACACCTCACTTAAGAAGTGGGTGTCTCGACTAAGTTTATATTAAGACACTTTTAATAAGTTAGATAAGGCTGGTTAGAGAGGATTATAATGTTTTTCTTTGGCATTTCAATTAACTCTTATCCGTTTCAATGACCACTCTTTTTTTTTTTTCTTCTTCTTTCAATAGACTTGGCAATTTCCCAATGCACAAAGTTTATTCCAAAGCTCCCAGTGATTTCCTGAAAACCAACCATGCTGTGACTTGATTCATTCTGACATGTTGAGATCTTCCTGCCTTTTGAGATTCTTTAGAAATATTGAGTAGATCTCTAGAAGCACCAGTCAGATATATGGTCTTTTCTTACTGCTAGGTTCTGGGGAGGCATGATTCTGTAGTATGTTCTCAAGGGAGTCTCTACCTCTGGAATTTAGTGACTTTTTCTAATGTATTAAAGCTGGAACTCGTTGACCTTTAAGGCATAGGGCAAAGGTCAGTTTGCCTGAATGGGGACATCTTAGTATTTGTTTATTTATTTATTGGGGCCTATCTGATCCTTTAAATTGACTTTGCTTTTTAATTGTGGAAATGCACTCTTAACTTTTCTAATTTTGTGAACTGGAAGATAACTAACATGTGTGGTAGATTTTATTTATTTTCCTTGCTTTTGTCTACTAAAAGAAGGAACTATCTGTGTTTCTTTCTAGTTGAGGGAAAATTATTATGTCTTGGTGCTCCAGCATGCAAGCTGACCACCTACAGTGGGCAGGAAAGAATTTTTCCCTGTTGTGAATATCTTGGCACAGATGGTTGGGAAGATGTTTCGCTCTTCCTCCTAAACAAACAATAATGGTTCAGGCAGAACTGAATGCCAGATTTCTGTCAAGCAGTGATCTGATTCAGTATAGCCAACTATAGAGTCATAAATCAGAATGATGGCCCTGAAAACTAGAAGTGACACAAGATTTGGATTTTGCCATTTAATAGTACTGTATGGTTGTGAAGTTTCTCCTGTTATTTCTTGTCAATAGATAAGAGCAAACAAGAGCAAAAGAACAAAAAGTAGCTAAGTTGCTTTTGGACATTCCTGCTAACTTTAAGAGTTTCCTTCCTTCCTTCTTCTGTAGGTGTGGAGAATGTTACCATCCAGCTGGATTTGGAAGCTGAATTCCATTTCACTCATCTCATCATGACTTTCAAGGTAAGGATCCATAGATTTCTCCCAGGTGAGAAGAGAGGGCCATGATGTAATCCCCCTTTCCAAATTGATGATTGCTCTGGGCTTATATATCACCATAGCCCTATCTTGAAATGCCATTACAATTTTTAAAACAAGGAATGTAAACTTGACAAATAACTGTGGTAGTCCGAGCAGGCTACATTTTAAAGGTAATTCAGTTGAAATTTTTTAATTAGTTATCTCTATTTGCACATGGATAGAACCAGCTTTGACTCTGCCCCAAACCACAATAAAACATCTGGAGATTAAATCCCTGTTTCTGTTCTGTTTATAGTTTAATATTGGGTTTTCTGACAGAAAAAGGATCTGTTGTCTTTTTATTCTCAAGATTCTAGAAGATTTTGAGGAACATTTTAAAAATTCTTTTTAAGCAAAAGTGTGTGTGTGTGTGTTTAAAAATATAAATTTTCTCTTTATCTTCAGTTTAGAAATGTAAAGTGACTCTACAAGTAGAGAATGTCTATATACAAAGTGCCTTTGTTTCTCTTTGAGCAGCTGTCTAGTAATGATAGATTTCAACTTGGTTAAAAGTACATTTTGATGCACATGAAACCCCTCATTTAATTATATCGTACATTGAAATTACTTGAGTTATTTTCCGTTAGAGTTGGGAACCTTGATTCCACCTTCTCATATGTATTGATTTTCTTTATAGGCCAGCAGCCATAGGTATCACTCCTATCCCCTTGACCTCTGCCATTGCTTAGTGGTTGAGGGACTAAGGCTTAGAAATTAAAGCAGTGCCAGGTGGCTTGGCAGACTCTGGCAGTTTTTTTGTTTTGCTTTTTGAATCACAAGCTGCATGATTCCTATCATATATATGATATCCCCATACCATATCATAGATAGCCCCTCCCTGGACCCTCTTTCCCTTCCCATACTCCCTCCCTAATAAACACCTGCTGTTGCTGGCAAATTAAGGGTGTTGGATCGTGGCAGAACAGAGAATTGTGACAGAATAGAGAGGTGTCACGGGATAGATTCTCAGTGAAAGTCCTCCACCTCCATCCCACCCTCATGCCTGCCCCCCTTCTCCTAGAAGCACCTGATCAGCTCTTCCCATTCCCCCACGTGCAAACACATGGCCATACTCAGTGACTAGAAGTTAAATTTAAACTTATGCCCCTGAATATTGATCTTTATGGCAAGTGAAGCATAAAAACTGTTTTCATAGTTCTGTTCTACAAAGACTAGAAATGTTTTTATTACTATGATGACCTTTTACTTTGTGTTTTTGGGGGAGGGAAAGAAAGGTGCCTGGTTACAAATGCAATTCATCTCAGTACATTTTTATTTAAAAGTCATCTGGATAGATACTCATTTAGTTGTTCAAATGCTACTTTTAGATCTAAAAAGTAAGGCAGACTGACTGAAAAAAATGTTATGGGGATAGCAGTATACTAAGGAGAAACATTCGACCAGGGTAATTGTAGTATCAGCTGATATTAGCTGATAACCCCTTAAAGTTTACAAAGACCTTTACATAGATTATTTTATCTCTGCCTCCCAACCCTCTGACGGGTATACTCTGTAGCTATTTATTCTATTTAACAGATAAGGAAATTGAGACCCAGAGATTCTTGAAACTAATACCTTCATTTTACAGAGGATAAGTCATTTGTCCATAGTTATAGAGCTATTTAATGTCACCAGAAGAATTCAAACACGTTTTGTATGAGACTGAGACAACAGTCTTCTGTGGGAAATGACCTGTGTATGTATGGTTGGTTCCCTGACCTTGAAATCTGAGAATTGTTTGTTTTTTCAAATAGAAATACATAGTATGGAATGAGGCAGCAAGTCATTTATGTAATAAAACTTCACAATTAAAAGTAATGCATGAGATGCATATTTTTGAAAAAAAATTGAACAAAAACAATAAAAGAAGTCAGTCAGGGAAGGGAAAAGGATTGGATTTCCTTTCCCTTAAAAATAATTAATTCAGTAAAAAGCACTTTTGAGGTAGCAGTAGCTTCTAAAGTACTTTGGAGAATTTCTGAGTTCTCAAACATTGCTTATGATTCTGAAGTAATGGAACTTTTCTACTTATCCACAAAAGCTTCTTGATATTTTCCTTTGTTTTATGCTTTAGAGAAATTAGTAGTTTATTTGTTCACGCTTAATTCTCATTAAATAGGTTAAGGTTGAGTTGTCTTTTTTCCTAATAAGAAAAGATTTCAAAACATCCAATAATTGGTTCCCAATCAATTATTGATTTTAGGTTAAATTAACATCTTCTGTTTTGTTTTTTATAAGAAAAGGTGTTAATTTTTGAAAGGAATTAACTTTGTTCAACTGAAAGCAACTGAAGAAATGGGTTGGTGAAATACTTTTTGCTCTACTGTTCTTGGAACATCCTCATGGCACATCTGGTCATGATTATGTAATATTTGTTGTCAAAGGGGAGTAAAAAGGGGAAATCTTATGAAAACCAAGCCATTTTCCAGAAAAAAATTATCCAGGGATTTGGTCAGTTCTGGGTTATTCAAACCTTTTGTTTCTTTTTTTTTTCTTCTTACTGCTTATGATTTAGATGTTTTATTGAATAGATCAAAGCTAGTCAGTAAAATGAAATTTTCATTTTGTTGTATTTCAGTTACCCATGCATGGGAAATAAAAAATGAAATATCTTTTAAGCCTTGTTTAATTACTGTTGATAATTTATAATAGTTTTTTCCCCCCTGGAAATAGGGGTATACAAAGGCACATTGGTTGTGTATGTGTGTGTGTACATACACATTTGTACATAAGGAAGGGGGAACATGTTTGGAAGGAAGTTAGGTTTATTTTATTCTTCTGTTCCACTGGAGTCCCATTCACACCCCAAGGCATTTCAGTCAAAGGCAGAAGGAAAAGTCTACAAGAGGGAGTGATGACAAGTATCCTGCCAGAGCTGGTATTTCATTAGTTTACCATTTAATAATACTAACCAATTATATTAGCCAGTATTTAGATTGGCCAGATGCTTTTCAAATATCTCATTTGAGCCTCAAAAAATTCTTGCAACATATGTACTTAGGATTATTGTTATCCTCAAGTTACAGAGAAATAGGCTCAGAAAGATTTCTTAATGTTCCCATTGTCACGTAGCTAGTAAGTGTTGGAGGCAGCATTCTGACATTAAGGACTGTACTATAGTATAGTATACGACAAAGAACACTGGGCAGAAACTGCATTCAGCTCCTACCTGTGTGATCATGTCACTTAGCCTGGCTAAGTCCTCCTATGTCCCGTCAAGAAATTAACTGGAGTCTGGCTAAGATTGTCTGAACTAGATCACACTGCTTCTTGAAGAATGCAGGGTCATCTTTGAGACAGGATGAGGATTCAGAATAGGTTTCAGATTTAATGGAGCTTTCAAATCTTATTGCCTAATTGTTCATGATAAATATTTTAAGAAAGGTCCATGTTTAAACATACCTATCTATTTTAAAGAAGATATTTGTCATTTTTAGTCACATCTAATTCTTTGTGACTCTGAGATTTTCTTGGCAAAGATACTGAAATGGTTTGCCATTTCCCTTTTTAGTTCATTTTATAGATGAAAAAACTAACAAGGTTAAGTGATTTACTCAGGATCACATAACTAGTAATTGTCTGAGACTGGATTTGAATTGACTTCAGCCTCCATCTGTTGGTTCCATTTCCAGTACTACATTAGCCAAGACAATTGACTTTGTCTCCAAGGCCAAATGAATTTAGAAGTGAATTCTACCAGACATTTGAAGAACAATTAATTGCAATACTATACAAACTACTTGGAAAAATAGGGGAAGGGGAAAAATTCCTTTTATGACACAGATATGGTGCTGATACCCAAACCAGATAGGGTCAAAACAGAGAAAGAAAATTATAGACCAATTTCTCCAATGAATATTGATACATAAATCTTATATAAAATATTAGCAAAGAAAATTGACTCTGAGCAAAAACAAGGAAAGAAGAAACAGTTAAGGTTAATTGCAAAATTCTGCATTCCCTTCTCCACCAATAACAGTAGTCTCTCTGATTCCTTCCTCAGAGAACATAATGAGAATTTTCTTAGCTTACTGGACAAACCAGATCCCCTCCATTCATTGTTTTGTTTCTTTGTTTTGATTCCTTGGCTATTGCTTTTGGCAATACAACTTAATATCTCAAGACTAATGATACAAAAGCCAGTTTTTCCATATGTCAAATAGTCATGATTCCTAGAGGTTTCAACAGGTGAGTTTAAAAAAAAAATGTTGTATTAAAAATATCATTGTCTGATAAACGTAAACACTTTTTTTTAATATGTAAAAGCAGGTAAAGGTAAAGTAGTATAAAAAACAAAAAAGGCAGGAAGGTAGGATAATATTCAGTCCTCTGCATTTTGCTCCCAGTGACTTTTCTTGTTAAAAAGTGAAGATTAAAGATTGAAAGAACAGAGAAGGAAAGGAAGGGAATAATGGTTACATTGTCCCACTTAGCTTAATCCATACCATCTTGTCAACTTTCTTCCAAGTTTGTTTTTAATTAGGAAATGAATATGTTTATTCATATTTTATTTATTGCATTTTCCTGTGCCTTGTACTTTGTATAAGATTGGAATAGGGACTGGATCCGGGGTTTTATTGAGATTGCTGGTTGAGGAATCTCCCCCTACCAATACAGGTCAACCTCTTCTCCAACGCTAAATCCTAGAGAGTCACCTAGAGCAGGGCTCCTTAAATTTTTTTTTCCATTTGCAATCCCTTTTCAAGGGATTTTTACTTGGTAAAAGTGAATTCTATCAAACATTTAAAGAATAATTAATTGCAATACTATACAAACTGCTTGGAAAAATAGGGAAAGGGGAAAAAATTCCTTTTATGACACAGATATGGTGCTGATACCCAAACCAGATAGGATCAAAACAGAGAAAGAAAATTATAGACCAATTTCCCTCATGAATATTGATACATAAATCTTATATAAAATATTAGCAAAGGAAAAATTTAATGACATCAGGTATATAAGTATATAAAAGAGGTATACAAATCAAATATTCACTAATAATAAACCATAATTCTGCAACTCCCACCTTCAGTTACAAAACCCATATTGGGTCCCAACCCACAGTTTCAGAAGCTGGGCCTTAGTGTACTATGAAGTTTGATGATTCACCCATTGTTATAAAACCACTATGTAGTCAGAGATGAGACTTGAACCCTGGTCTTGCTGATTGCAATGCAAGCCCTTTAGCCTTGGGGCCTCAGTATAATCCATTTATACATTAAAGTCTCTACTCACTATGCTTTATGTATGTGTATGAGTAACTCTTTGCAAATAAGAAAAATTCTTTATGGAAAAGACTGCCTTTAATCATGGCTTCTCTAAAGAGGAGAGTCAGCTGGTTTATGTGGTAGGATATGAAACGACATATTTTCTTTCCCTGCCCTGTGGAGGAGAGGGTTTAAATTCTAGCTAGAGAGCTTTAATAATGAAATATGTGAGGGGCAGAGAGGATGGAAAAGAGAGAGTTTGTGAAGCATTAGACTATTGAATTGAGGATTATTTCATTCTAGTGTTTGAGAGAAAGACTTACAATTCCAACTTTTAAAATGTGACTTTTTTTTAATTATTATTATTCTTTTAGACATTCCGGCCTGCTGCAATGCTGATAGAAAGATCATCTGACTTTGGCAAAACCTGGGGCGTGTATAGATACTTTGCATACGACTGTGAGAGTTCATTCCCAGGTGTTTCAACTGGACCAATGAAAAAAGTGGATGATATTATCTGTGATTCTCGCTACTCTGACATTGAGCCTTCAACTGAAGGAGAGGTTGGCTTACTGTTTCTTATTCCTATTTGTAGTGGGGAATGTATTTGAGAAATGATTTTCAGATATTGATTATGCTAAATATATAGACAATTCTTATTATTTCACTTCTCTCCTTTGCTTTTTTTTTTTTTAAGGTAATATTCCGTGCTCTTGATCCTGCTTTCAAAATAGAAGATCCTTATAGTCCAAGAATTCAGAGTAAGTTTGCCTCAAAATAAAATGCTTAGACTGGGAAGATTGAGGGTGTAAATAAAGTCATGGACCAACAAAACATTTGCTTCTTAGTACAACCAAATCACTTCCTTCCTCTTCTTTGAGCCTATTCAAGTAGCCACTATGACCATGCTTCCCATTGTGGGAAAGGGTTCTTGTTAATGGAATGAGAAGGCTAGGTCATCCTGTAGAACTGGAGTGACCTTGTCCAATATTGTTAGGAAAGACTTCAGGCTGTGTATTATTACAGGAAGTGGAAGAAGCTGGATTTGGGTAAGATCCCTGGAAATCTTGACTCCTCACCAGCTGCAATGTGGGTCTTAAAACATCTGTGTTTATCTACTACAGAAGCAAAAAGCAGTGATGAGAAGGGAGGGTGGGAGAAGATATCCTTATTTAATCTTCATTTATACATAGATCTTTTTAAAAACCATGGGTCTTCCTAAAACAGTTTGGAATATAGAAGGGAAGAGATGGACTGAAATCCAGAAGATATTGTGAGAAATACAATTCTCTTCATTCACTCTTTTATTCTTTGGATAAGTATTTATTGAATGTTCTTGGTATATCTGGCACTATACTAGGCACTGAACTATAAAGCCTCCTAGAAATTTAAAGCTTATATAATCTGGTTGTCAAGGATTACTGTCTGACTCTACCCCTAGCCCTCACAAAAACCCTAGAAAATCCAAAACAAAAAAATTATACTGCTACCTATTGACAGATACTTAGTCTTTGGAATGCATTCTGAGATGACTTAGGTAATTGGGAGTTTTTACAACCACTATAGAGCTTTATTATCACTTGGTATGTTTTTTTTTTAAAAAACATATTTAAACTTTTTTTTTTAAAGGCAGTTCAGTACATGAATGAAAAAACTTTCAACTTAGTTTGTAGCTTTTATTTTTTTCATTCTCGTTGAGCTTAGTCCTAATCAGTTAACAAACTTTTATTAGCAGGGTTTTAGCAGGATCCACTAGGTAACATAGTAAATAGGGCTTTCACTGGACATGGGTTCAGGAAAGTCTTGAATTTCAGTCTTCCTCAAATAATTTCTAGCTATTTTAACTCTGGACAAGCCTCTTAACCTCCCTTTAGTATCAGTTTCCTCATCTGTAAATTGAGATTGATAATAATAGCACTTATTTCACAGGGTTATGGTTTGAATCAAATGAGATAAATTTATAAAGCTCCTTCAACAAATCTTAAAGGGATATATATATATATATATATATATATATATATATATATATATGAATAGCTATTATAAAATGTCTGCTATATGTGCCAAATAGTTGGCTAGCAACTGGAGTTGCAAAGATAGAAATGGAAATCACTGCCACCACAGAGCTTGCATTCTGTGGGCTGGAGCCTAGCAGCTGGGGGAACCAGGAAAGTATTCATACAGATGACATAGAGGAGGGTCCCTGAGCTGAGATTTGAGGGAAGTCAAGGATTCTAAGAGGTGGACATAAGGAGAGTGTGTATCTGAGCAAGGAAGACAGAGATAGCCTGTAGGAGGACTGACAGGAAAGCTAGGCTGGCTGGTTCAAAGTGTATAAAGGGAAGTACTGTTTAATAAATCTGGGGAGCTAGGTTGGAGCCAGGTTATAAAGGGCTTTACATGTAAAACAGACAAGTCTGTTCTTAATCCAAAGGTAGTGGGAAGCCGCCCCTCAGATTTTTGAGTGATTTGGTCAGCCCTTGTGCTTTAGGCATATCACCTTGGCAGCTGTGTTGGGGATAAATTAGTTAGGGGAGAGCCTTGAGGTAGGGAGACCAATTAGGCTATTGCAATAGTCAGGATGAAAGGTGTTGAAGACCTGAATTATGGGGTAGCTTTGTGAATACCATTGTGAAAATATGTTGTGAAGATAGAATTCTCTGGACCAGATAATATTTTTTTAAAGCTAAAAATGGCCATGTTTCTGTGAATACTAGAATCAGATGTAAAACCTAGTTGTTGTCTAAAACTTCACTAAACAGAGTGGAGAAGAAAACAGGAGAAGTTCTCTTAGTCTTTTTAAGTGTTTCCACAAGGGTTAACTCTAGGGCTTCTCAAGTACTCAGCAACTCTTAAGGTTTTTATCCCATTGTCCAGTATTTCCTCAATTGAACCTTGTGTGTGTTCAGTTTTGTACAGGGCAGTGTTTTTCAAGGTTGGTTTTCAGAAATTCCATTCAGTGGAGTAGTACCAATGTTTCTTTGTTTAGTTTTTGGATTTGCAAAGTCCTGTTCATACAAAGAGCTTAAGTTTATTGTGTGAACTTTCTCCCTGAATCAGCAGCCAACTTTTGCCATCAACATGGCAAACCGGGCGTGACTTATGAGCCCCTTAAGGTATTTTTCTGTTTGGAACATACCTTTTATACTCGCCCAAGAGCAAAAATGACTCTTGTATTCAAAATTATTACCCAAGGGCTCTAGCAACATCCAAATTTAAATGTGGAACCAATTTGAGACCACAAAACCTAGGGATAATAACAGGGCAAGTGGGCTAATCAGTCCTTTGGAATCCAGCTTGAGTACCAGTGAATTATTAATTTAGAAAACTTTGATGGAGATGATTGAGTGGTAGTGGTAGTTATTTTTAAGTTACAAGTTTTAAAAAGTAGTTAATGTCATTGTCCTTCTAATTAGCATGGGTATATAAGCTATAGAACTGGGTTTGTGTAGTGGGCCAATCTAAAGAATTAGAATAAAAGAGATATGGGTAAAAGAAAGTAAAATTTATTATAATAGAGAATCTGCCCCTTAATGCTAATAACTATGTCTCCTTATCATTATGCTATATAAGTTCCTTGTGGATAAGCAATATGGTATAGAGGATAAGGGCAGTGGATTTATAGTCAGAAGATCTGGCTTTAAAGCTATTTTAGACGTTAACCATATTATCTTAGGCAAGTCATCTAAGAATGAAGAGATTGGACTTGGCCTCTCAAATTCCTTCCAGTTCTAAATCAATCTTATGATTTTTTTATTCTTTGTATTGGTATCCCCAATATCTAGGACAGTTTTAATGCTTCATAAACATTCTTTGTTTGATTTGTTATACTGGTAAATATGGGAAAAAACAAAGAAAATTTTAAAATTCAATACAGAATATTTTAGCCTGAATGCTTTCTAAAAATATGCCAGTCTGGAATAATTTCTGGATAATTTGTTCTACTATGCTGTGAATCTGTTTTAATCTGAAGAGCCAGGATGTTAATCAATGTAAGCATTTCCTTCACTGATAGTAACTTTCCATATCATTAATACATGGTGTAATGAGGCACTATAACCAAGAATTCATCACCTAATGGCCAAACTTTTGGTAACTGGCCTCCCAACAGGCCAATTTTAGATGACCAGGTTCATTGTCAGGCCTTTCTCAAAGACTCCAAGTTTATAAAACCTGCCAGAGCTTACACACTGTGCCCCAGTGGGCTGAAAGAATAAATTTTAGTGGAGAATTTTCATAATCCTTTAGACTTAATTATGGGGTAGAAAATTTGCAACTTAAAGGTATCATGGACTTTTTTGTACAAAAGTAGGCTTAGAATTGTTTATTTTTTATAATGCTGCCATAGCAGATCTTGATATGTTTGTTTTACTACATATACATTCCAGCCTGAATGAAGCTTTCTCTGGTGAAAATGGACATTATTTGCTTAGCTCTGGTTTGTTTTTATTTGGTTTGGTTTAAATCATTTGTATGCTTATGATGTGAATGTTAGGGACCTCATGTTACATTCTTGTGAATCTCTGACCTCTGCCACCCTTTTCTTTACACATCTTTTTTTTACATAATCATACATCTTAAGAGAGACATGTGGGTTTGGTTGATAAAATGACAATCCCTTCGTTTGCCAGCCAATGAGAGTTTTTGTTATGCTTTTCTCACAGTGGCCATATGAATTATGGGACAAAACCTAATTATCAGTTTTAATTTGCTTTCCTTTCTTCTCAGGGACAGGAAAATGGTAGCCAAAAATATAGCCTCCGAAAGGAATCTTCTTTTTTTATTTCTTTATTTCTTCCTTGCTTTCTTCTTTCCTTATCTTATTTCTTAACCAAATGAGATAGTATGTAACATAATTTTGTAAACCATAAAAGTCATAAATGTCTGATTAGTAGCATTACCATCAACCAAGTCTTGTGTGTCTTTGGTTTATATCACAGACCTCTTAAAAATCACCAACTTAAGAATCAAGTTCGTCAAGTTGCACACTTTGGGAGACAACCTGTTGGATTCCAGAATGGAAATCAGAGAAAAATACTATTATGCAGTTTATGACATGGTGGTCCGTGGAAATTGCTTCTGTTATGGACATGCCAGTGAATGTGCTCCAGTGGATGGTCATAATGAAGAAGTTGAAGGAATGGTAAGTACATTCTGCCATTCTAAAACAATTAATTTTAAATTGAAAATGGAAACATTAATATTTAAACCTTTTTACAGATGGATTTTTTTGTGAATCTTTTAACTAGAATTTAACTTAAACTTTCTACAGTGATTTCTAAGCATTTTACTTTGCAGGGTTTTTTTTTCAGTTCCTACTGCCAGGTTTTTGTGTGTTTGTTTTCCAGATAGGACTGGTGGTGGGTGTTTGTTTAGTTTCTTAGTATTAGTTTTTTATTAGTGGATAAAAGCAAACTAACTTTTGAGATTTGCTGCTTCAGGCAATAGCAAAAGTAACCAACAAAGATTAGAAAGATGCAAAAATTACAATAGTGTTTGCATTTGTTAGGGAGGATTAAAAACCAGAGGCATCCCAGTCTTATGTAGATACCATAAACTGATCATTCTCTGAAAGAGAAAGAGCATCTAACCTATATGATATTACAGAGTTGATAAGCTGAATTTCTCCCACTCTTCTTCCTTTTTCTCTCCTTCCATGATATTTTAATAGTATTTTCCGAATTGTCAATTGCTGAGGTTTTCCAAATGGTAGATAGAAAGTGTGGTGAAGAGATTCTGCAAATTTAATGGTGTATGCATAGCTTTGTGCTGCTATATGATGATGTGGGGATTTTGTTGTTGTTTTTAAAGAGGGCCGAATGAGGTATCAAACGCATATCGTCTTTTTTTCTGATTTATGCCTTTTTCTTTATTTCCATCATAACTACTATTTTAGAAATAAGGGTGTAAAATATTTTTTGGAAATTCTGAACTTAACAAATACCAAAAAAAAAAAAAAAACCAAAAAAGAAAATTGCATATGAAATGGAATCTCTCTACTTGCATTTTAAAAAGTATATAATAAATTCAATCTATTATTTTCAAAATTACTTTGCTTGTCTGTGCTTCCTTGCATATTTTCAATTATTCTCCTTTTTTAATCTTTTTCCCCCTCGGCATTACCATTGCTATCTTCCTTCCTTCAGCCCTAATCAAAAACAGAAAATAAAACTTGTAACAAATAAACTTTGTAAACAAAAACTAAAAGTTCATGTCTCCTGTAGCTTTGTCAAGAGGTAGGTGATATGCTCCATTATAGGTCCTCTAAAATTATGGTAGCTCATTGCTTTGATCAAGGTTCTCAAATTTTATAATGTTGTCATTGCTTAAAATTCTTCTGGTTCCGCTCATTTGAATCTTTGTCGATTACTACTTCCCAATTTCTGAAATCATCTCATTTCTTATGGAAAAATAATACTTCCTTATAATCTTACCAGTTTTGTTTTTGTTTGTTTGTTTTTTAGCAATTTTCCAATTGATCTGCCTATCCCAGCCGTCTTCGTTTTCCATTCCTTTCTCTTTTTTAAAATTTTTAATTAAGCTTTGGAATCAAGAAGTTTATGAACATCCCATCCCTGGTATTATTTTCCCTTTTTTGTCCCCCTTTCCTTAACCCATTCCCAACTGTTTATTTGTTCTGTTTGATGTATTTTTTTTTTGAGGCAATTGGGGTTAAGTGACTTGCCCAGGGTCACACAGCTAGGAAGTGTTAAGTGTCTGAGACCAAATTTGAACCCCGGTCCTCCTGACTTCAGGGCTGGTGCTCTATCCACTGCGCCACCTGGCTGCCCCTGTTTGATGTATTTTTTACCCCAGATCTTTTGTGTTCGCCCCTTCCTTGCTTTATGTAAGAGAGAACTTCATCTGATGCTCAATTTCCCCTACTTCTTTCTCCATGTTTGTATATACTTTTTTTCACATACCTAAGTTATATATATATTTTTAAAAAATAGCAAATTCTACCCCTTTCTCTATTAGTATATGCCTATTACTTCCTTTTTAACTTATCTTAAAATCCTCATAACCAGAACCAATCCATCCATGGACCCTCTGTTTTTCTTAAAACAAATTTTTCCTTATTTAAAATAAAATTTTAAAAATGTATTTCCTTATTTTAAAATGTTAAAATTCTAAAGAGATATTTGTTTTCCCCCATTAGGGTGTCATCCCTTATTTATATAATTAGTTCCTTATAATTTATAGGATAATTTTACCTTTTCTAGGTTTTTCTGGACTCTCATATTTCAAAGTTTCTGTTCCATTTGTCAGGAATGCTGGAAAATCCTATGTTTCATTAAAGATCTCCTTTTCTTTCTTGTAGAATTTATATTCAGCTTTGCAGGATAAGTTATTTTTGGTTGTTAGTCTATAACTTTTGCCTTTTGAAATATTTTCTAACATTTTTTGTAATGAAAACTTCCAGGTTTTGTATGTGCTCATGACTTTGGGACTCAAATTCTCATTTCGATGCTTGAAGTTGTTTTTTTTGTTTTGTTTTGTTTTTATTTGATTTGAAAGGTCTGGATTTTGATTATAATATTCCTGGAAATTTTAAATTTAGGATTTCTTTTAGGAAGTGGTGGTGAAATCTTTCAATTTTTCCTTTGCTCCTTGATGCTAATAAATCTGGACAGTTTTCATTTCTGATTTCTTTAAATAGAGTGTCTGAGGAGGGTTAAATTATGATTTTTAGGAAGTCTCTTCACTCTTTTCCAGATTGTTTTTGTTAGAAGATATCCTTTGTTTTCTTATATTTTTTCCCCAATCTTTTGGGTTTTAGCTATGACTCATGGAGTCATTGATTTCTATTTGGTGTATTCTAGTTCTCCAACAGTTTGTTGCTAAAATAAAGTTATCATTTTCTATTCTGAACTATTCTCCTTCCAATTCTTTTTTCCAGTGGGTTTTTTTTTTTAATCTATTGCTTCAATTCTTCTGGGTATTCACATAGTCATTGCAAAAAATCCATTTTTTTCCCTTAGAATTTGTGAAGAAAGTTGAATTATTTTCTTCTTAGTTGGATTTTGGAGTATCTCTGAATCTATTGTAATTTTTTATGGTAAGCCACACCTTATGTTTACTTATCTGTTCCTGAATTGGGATGCCTTTATTCCAAAACCAGCTAGGTCTTACTTCCTGCTATTTTGGATGGTCTAATTGGCTCTGCTTTTTCTTACCCTTGTCACCAGGGTTATAACACTGGCTTCCTTCTCATGAGATCAAGATCCCCTGGGTCTTTGAAAAATCAGAGTGCTAGATCTTCAGAGCCATGTGTGGCACCGCTGGGTCAGTGCTAGAGACTCAGAACCCCTGGGCCAAAGGTGTCTTGCTCTGGAGCACTGCCATATCTGGACTGGTTACAATCACTCTGGTCACTTCCAAAGATCCCTCTGTTGGTGTCCTGCTCTCTGGAGCTTGGAGTCTTAGGATAGAGAGCCTTCTGGCTTGTTTTCCTGTGTAGAGCTCCCTTTCTTTTTGTCTGTGGAGTGATGATTGACTGTTGTGCAATTTTAGAGTGAAAGGAGACACTAACTTAAGTTACTCAATGAATTTCTTAATCACTTTTCATTCTGACATGATTTTTTAGGTTTTACTGGAATAAGTTTGTAGGAGCTAATATTTAGGCAGCCATTTTGGCCAAAAGTTTGGCTAATGAGAGTTATGGAATTTTTCCACTGCCATGTTTTTTAAATTGATATTAGATTAAAGGTCCTTAACTGGGACCCATGTACTTCCAAGGGTCTCCATGATATGGGTAAGGAAAAAAAAGATTTATTTACTTGCACCAAATTTTGGTTTTCTTTGTAATCTAAGTATTTTATGCATTTTAAACCATTTTTCTGAGAAAGGGTCTATAGGTTTCACCATACAATCAAAAGGAATCCATGATGCAGAAAAGGTTAAAAAACCTGTGTTAGATAGACTTTATATGTTGTAACGTGTTCTCTTGGCAGTTACTATTACTAGTCTGTCCTAGACCCACCAGAGTACCTTTGACCACTGTGCTTAGCAGTGTGAACTCTACCCGGCTCGCCTCCTCTGAGGCCTTCAAAGGTCTCTGGCCACAATCTCTTGAATCTATAGCTTAATAACCTGTAGCGCACTCAAGAACAGCCACGTGTAATCTTAAAAGCCTTTATTATACCTACTCACATAATGCCCTAACTGAAGCCCTGACTTGTTGGTTCCCGAGTGAACACCTGGTCAGAAGACCCACAAGTTCACTTCTAAAATCCTTACCTCTTTTGGCTATCCATCTTGGCTTGGCCACCCAGGCTAGGGAGCCAGGTTAAAGAGAGCGCCAGGTTAAAGAGAGCGCCAGGTTAAAGAGAGCGACTGCTGCCTGCAGTGGGCTTACAAAGGGCCTGTGAGGTCTCACACACACAGCCAATCAGCGAGAGAGTCACCCATTACGAAGCTATCTCAAAATGGACAGGATCCCACTTACAAGGCAGTCCTAATATCCACATAAATTACTTCTGGGCTTCAATCTCCCGAGGCACTGTGGTGCTGCCCATTTAAAGAGCTCTTACAATATGTGTTCCCCTATAGCAAATTTTGTATCTGTTTGAAATTTGCAGAAAGTGATCCATTTTGTTAGGATGTATCACAGCGTTTAATAATGTGATACTTACTATGTCAGACTTTAGGCTAAGCATTAGGTTTACCAATAAAACAAAAAAACTCAGCCCTTGCCCTCCAGGAGCTTACAATCTATTTGGAGAAAGCAGCACCTAAAAGAAAAGTGAAAGGGGGGGATTGGGAGAAGGTAATGTCACAGAGGAGCATAATGGAGAAATTCAAAGGAGAGCAGCGTGATGGGAAATGAAGAAATAGCTTTCCTGTGTGTGTTCACAATTGGAGGCTCTGAGAAGAGCTCTTTACAATGCTTTTCATTCAGAGGATACCGATGAGGTGTGAGTTCCAAGCTTGACTCAATCTGAAGATCATGAAATTTCTGGGGAAATGATTGAGAACTCCAAAGATATACACTTGAGTGGGAAATGAAGAGACCAGTGCAGATGCTATGAATGCTTTCTTGTAATTGCCTTCACCTTTTAAGTCAAATACCAGACAGAGTTCAAGATGAACCTGCCCCCATCTTAAATTCATGATAATTGATAGAGGCTATCCAAGTCCAGTGCATGTATTTACTCTAGAGATGGCAATCCTATTTGTCTAACACCTGGAGTTTAAAATGTGCTTTGCTGTATAGTACAAGACTTCTCTCTTCAAAAACAAACATACTTCCCAAATGATTCATCTTTAGAGACTTTGGGGTCTCCTCTTAAATATATTTAAGTTTTTCAATTACATAAACAGGAAAATGGCAAGTATAATTTTAATCACAGGGGTTTAGACAGTTTTTTTTTTTTTTAATAAAGACATTCTCCAAATTATATCAAAATTTCCAGTGTATTGTGTGAGGCATGATAGTGAGCCTAGAAACGTGAGAGCTATACAAAGAGTTTAATGTACTTCTCCCATATGTCTGTATTGGAGAATATGTACTCTTATTTTTTTTTTTTATTTTTCTTTTTTTTGTTGGATTTCTTTGTGGAAGAAAAATAAAATCGCAACTATTTTGTAAATGAAAGAAGATATTGACTTAAAAAAAATTCATTTTTGTTTAAATTTGCTTCCTTGTGTCAGAATGGAGAATAATGTGAGGAAGTATCTACTGCTGTCATGAGTTCTCATAGACATTATCCTATGAGGAATTCTACTGTAATGATTTTTTCCCCTCTCATTTTATTCCAGGTACATGGACACTGCATGTGCAGGCATAATACCAAAGGTTTAAACTGTGAATTGTGTATGGACTTCTACCATGATTTACCATGGAGGCCAGCTGAAGGTCGTAACAGTAATGCATGCAAAAGTAAGTTCTGAAAAGAGAAAGGGAAAAAAGCCAGACTCAATTTTTGTTTTTATTTCTTAACTTATTTTTATTGTAAACTTTAACCTCAAAAACAAGTTAAAAGATCCAAAAGGAAACATGTCATATAATCAGGGCAATGACAATATAACCAGAATTTAACAAAAAATATTTCAACTAACATAATGTCCTCTTTGTGTTTCCTCTTGAACTTTGTCTTTTTAAAGCTGCACACATTTTTTTCTTTATATAAAAATAATTGTAATAATGATAATACTAACATTTATATAGCACCTATTAGATATTAAGTACTATGCTAAGTGCTTTGTAATTATAATCTCTTATAACAGCCCATAGAAGTAGGTGTTATTACTATCCTCATTCTTTAGGTGAGGAAAGTGAGATCAAAATGTTAAGTGACATCTAGAGAACAGATTCAAACTCAGGACTTTCTAAATCCAGGCTATCACTCTATCTACTATGTCACCAAATCAACTTTCCTGGTTCTGTTTATTTTGTTCTTTCATATACATTTTTCCATGTTCATGTATGTTATTTTAATAATACATCATTGTATGATATTCATATACTAATAGAAAAACAATGTCTAGAGTGGCTAGGGAACTGCCTCAGAATCAGGGATTTTGACGGGATTCCAGTTCTATTTGAATTTGATGCCAGTGCTTTAAGCAACTCTTTCAAGATTGTAAGTTGCAGAGACAGTGCCAACTTATATTGGGAAAGGGAATCTCCCCATCTGGGAGTTCATTAGATCAATTAAAATGAGGAGTCTAGTCCTTATCCTTTATTGAGAATGCCAGATACCATGTGAGATGCTAAAGTAGGAATATAATTCCAGCATTTTTACTCCAAAGCCATCCGTCTAAATGGAGTGGGCAACCTGAAACCTATATGTTTTCTTTGTGTGATTCTACAAGGTGGCTTTCTGATGATTCTTAATGATCCCTTCTCTCCTTCCCAAGAAAGTAAATGAAGACTTACTGTATACTTTGTAGGAGAGGCAGTGTGGTATGATAGATGGAGTCCTAGTCTTAAAGTAAGGAAGATGTGGGTTCAAGATGCCCCTCTAATGCATACTGGTTCAATAAACCTGTTGGTGCCCCAGAGAAAGACTGTAAGCTGCAGAACTTCCAAGCTATTCTTGACCTTACACGTTGGTAGAAAAAAGTGTCCTTTCCAGAGAATTCACTACATAGTCAAGTCTCAGGTCCTGAAAATAACAAAACATAGTTTATGCTTTTAAAATTTTACCAAAGTAGTTCTGATTTTTATCGTGTTGAAAAAAGAGAAATCTTAACTATTTAGCAACTCAGTTTAACTGTTAGAATTTTAATAAACTCTTAGGAGGATACTTTTTTTTTACCCATATCTAATGCCATATTTCAAACACAGTCCCTCCTGGTTGACAGGTAGGGAAGAGATCTTTCAGAATTTGATTTAGAATGAATTCCTTTGGAAGTTAAATCTTATCATCTTATTGGTCTTGTTCTGCAGAGTGTAACTGCAATGAGCACTCTGGCTCATGTCACTTCGATATGGCCATTTACTTGGCAACAGGCAATATCAGTGGAGGAGTGTGTGATGATTGCCAACATAACACAATGGGACGGAACTGTGAACAATGCAAACCTTTTTACTATCAGCATCCAGAGAGAGATATCCGAGACCCAAACATCTGTGAAGGTAGGTAGAGGAGTGGCAGTTCTCTGGGTCTATCTTTCAGGCATTCTTTCCTTTTTGAATCTAAAATTCTGGATTTACTCTCTAAGGAATAAGCATCTTTCAGTAAGAGTCCTAAGCCACATTGCAAATAATCTTTTGCCTTCCCATTTTTAATCATTTTGAACCCTATGGATGAAATTCACACTTTGAGCAAGCCCTATGTTTAATACTGTTTACTTGGAAGATTTGGAAAGGCAAAGGGGAAGTATGTGTTTATGCACACCCAGGTTACATTGTTTCCTATAATTAACATCATGTTATCTATGCCTTGTTTGTTCCCCCTCCCCCAAGCATGTACCTGTGACCCAGCTGGTTCTCAAAATGGTGGCATTTGTGATAGCTACACTGATTTCTCTGCTGGCCTCATTGCTGGGCAGTGTCGGTGTAAATTATACACAGAAGGAGAGAAGTGTGATATTTGCAAAGAAGGCTTCTATGGATTAAGTGCTGATGATCCATTTGGGTGTCAGTGTAAGTATACCACACATAGAAAGCAGAAATTTTACATTTGGAATAATATTTACTTAACACCTTCTTGGGCTACTAAAATTGTGTATTCTCATTCATTTAATTTATTGGGTTTTTTGTTTTTTTTTTTCAAATAAAGCCTGTGCTTGCAACCCCTTGGGAACTATCCCTGGAGGGAACCCTTGTGACTCCGAGACAGGATATTGCTTCTGTAAACGGCTTGTGACAGGACAGCATTGTGACCAGTGTCTGGTAGGTTTCTATGTTTTTGGGGAAATGTAGCAAATTGTGCAATTTATGAATTTTAATTTGGAACATTTTCCCCTAAAGAATCCATTGGCATCAAATGGTATGCAAATACGATCATAAATACAAGCAAAAGTGACTTTAGAAATCATATCTGTTTACCTAAGTAATTAATATTTATAAGTATTAACAAGTATTAATAATAATAATATAACAATTAGCATTTATATAGCACTTTAAGGTTTGTAAGGTATTTCACAAATACCTCATTTTATCCTCACAAAAACAATGCTAGATGTTATTATCATACTCATTTTATACATAAGGAACTTAATAAGGCAGATGGCTATTAAATGACTTGTGCTCAGGTCACATGGCTAGTAAGTTTCTGATTTAAACCCAGATCTGCCCAAATCCAAATCCCCCGCCCTATTCACTACATCACTTTTATGCTATTATTATTACATCACGAAAGTAGCAAATTCAGAGGGAAGAGGCATATGGTGTAATGATCATAGTTTAAAACTTGATTTCTAGACTCAACTCTGCCTCTCATCATGTGATCTAAACAAGGCACTTAGCCTTTCTTGGACTCAGTTATTAGCTCCTTTGCTGATTAAGGGATTAAATTAAAAGACCTTGAGAGTCCCTTTCATCTCTATAATTATCTATTATCCATACACCAAATGTGATTTAGTCTAACCTAGAAATGAGCTAGACCTTTCTTTAGAATCTGGAAGAAACTAAGAAACTGTTATTAATGAGCCCATTTGTCTTATTCATTAGGCAGGAACTATTTTTTCTTCCTTGGCTAAAGGTGCCCCTTTTAATTCTGGCTTTTGTTGAATGATGTCTTGCTTCTGAGTGGTGATGCAACTATTCTTTGTTTTAAAGTATGCCTCTTAAGAAATACTAAAAAGAAAATTTAGCTCTGGATCTTGGAAACCATTGCTCTGTGGGATAAAACTCAAGGTCACAAGTTGCCCTCTCCTCAACTTTAAACTGGAAGCACAAAGCAGCTACTAGCTGTGGTTTAGGAAGGGGAGAATTTTCTTCTAACTTGTTCCAGGAGGACCAATGGAATGATTGTTACCTGTACTCCCTCCACTTACCACATCTGAGCCTGATTTGCAAGTCAGTTGAGGTCAATAAACATTAAAAAAAAAAAACTTAATCGGTTCATCAAATTCTTAGCAGGTTTTCCTTTTCCTTAAAAGGAAAACACAAGTACAAATGAATGGAATTTGCATTTCTATTGCTTCTTCAGATTAATGATTAGTTCATATCAGTCAGATAAACTATTCGATAAAATCATACCATTATACATAATGTAGAATCCATTGGTTGTTTTTCCCCTTAATATTAACAATAAGTCATTATTTTTATTGCTTTCTCACTTTCACAACGAAAATATATTGGAAGGGTGACCACAACCTATCTTTTGCTGAGTCATTAGTGTGATTACAGAAACCCACCTTTAAACAATGTCATCCTTTTGTTCTACAGCAAGAACACTGGGGTTTAAGCAATGATCTAGATGGGTGTCGACCTTGTGACTGTGATGTAGGGGGATCATTAAACAATAAGTAAGTAAAATTTTATTTCTAATCCTGTACCACAATTTATCGACAATTATTGTAGTTATCTGTTTTTGTGGACTTTAGCAATACTGGGGAACCCATCATATTTTAAAACTTTGAGTCTATTAACTATTTATTCCTATTAGACTACCAAATAACTTTTTGAAATCTTAAATAATCCAGTTTTTTATACTGCTTCTAAGAATTATTTAGGACTAGAATAATAATTTGCACAAAATGAATATGGCTCATCTTATGGTATTGAAATGGAGTAGAATAAAGGCATGGAGAAAAAAATGCATCCTCCCACCTGTGGTTTCCATATCTGTGGTCCTCACGGAATCACAGAATTTTAGAATGGAGCTAGATAGTCTTAACCTTTTCTGAAAAAGAACCCCAAGGTAATATTCATGACAAGTATTCAATTAGCCTTTGCTGAAGACCTTAATGAGGAAAGTTTCCATTAGCCTACTAAGGGAACCCATTCCATTTTCTATAAGCATAGTTTTTAAAAGTGGACTTTTCTCCCTGTATATCAAAACTAAATTTGCCTCTTTTTGCAAAGTTCTGCCTCTAGGTCAAGTAGGAAAAAAAATTCTAATCTCTCTTCCATTTAATAGTCTTTGAAATTCTTGAAAATAACTCTCACTACATCTGTCCTCTCTTACTGCCCCTGTGCTATGCTATATCCTCTCTTAAGATAAATACCCCCAATTCTTTTAACACTACTTCAAATAACAGGGACCTTTACCATTCTGTGCCTCTTGAAACCTGCCCCCACAATGGAACTGCCCTTTTTATGACTACTAGACATCACCCCAATTCTGTGCTTTACCTCAACTGAATTTGCCCCAAATAAAGTTAGTTTCAGCTCCAGATATGAAATGTAACTTTAATTAATTCTCCTTTGATAACCATACTCCCATTAGTGAAAATTATGTCTGTAATTCTGTAATAATTTGGTATACCATGAATTCACAATATACTTAAATATTGATCAATTGGATGTGAAGGCTTATTTTAAATTATCCAAGGGCTATGGTT
Organism: Sminthopsis crassicaudata; assembly: GCF_048593235.1. Classification (NCBI taxonomy): domain Eukaryota; kingdom Metazoa; phylum Chordata; class Mammalia; order Dasyuromorphia; family Dasyuridae; genus Sminthopsis; species Sminthopsis crassicaudata. Next base: position 141,050,668 of record NC_133621.1, read on the forward strand.
GGTGAATTGTTAACTTTATAGAAATTGTCTTAACTATTTCTGGGTCAATCATCAATAGGAAGTTTATGAAGCAATACTATGTGTCACACTGTGGAATATATTTGAGAACATAAAGACAGAAAATTAAATAGTTCCTTTCCTTAAGGAACTTACATTTTGCTGGAATAAAATGTGTGCAAATATAAGTATACATAGATAAATACAAGAAAAGTTTATGATCTCCACAAAAGGAGAGGTTTTATCTTGGAAAGATCAGGAAATGTGTCTGGTAGAAAGTGTTGTCTGAAAAAAAGCAAGGGGTTCTGAGAGTAAAGGGGAATTTCTGTCTAGTCTGTGTCTTGCTGGAAAATATAGCAGAAACATCTGGTAAAGATAGTGCAAGTGACTGATGAGAGAATAAACAGATGTTAATTCCCTCTTGCTCTGGAATCATCTCCCAAAAGAATTCTGTATTCATTGAATGAGCTTGACTTACCCACAAAATCTGATTCCTTTGCAAGTTTATTTTTCAGGCTCATAGTAGTCTAGTGGAAAGGGATGAGATTGTTCTATTTGGCTTCTTAATTAGGGCTTGCTCTGTTATAGATTGTGGAGTATTCTTGAGTACAACATGTAGCATCTAAAAGTCCACTATGAACTTCTGTTCTTAGAAAACCACAGAGGAAGAGAAAAAAAATGGGAGTAATCCTGTCCAAACAAAGAAGGGAGACCGCAGACTTCTTAGTCCACTGAAAAGAATATAGGATTTTAGAACTGAGATCAAGTCCAGCTTTCTTACTTTGCTGATTTGGAAATTGAGTGCCTTGTCTTAGGTCATTTAAGGTAGCAAATCATCAAGCTGGGATTTAAACTCAGATAGCCTCTGATTCCAAAGCCAGTACTCTACCCACTCTCCACACTGGATACTTTCTCTGGCTTTCTTTCTTTTGAGACTCCCAGAACACATGTTCATTAATTTAGTAATTGATTGCCCAATATGAAATGGCTGCTCATAAAAATCTTTCTACTTAAATTAAAAGAATATATACACTTCTTTCAGTCTTTCTTAACAACAATTTCTTGTATTATTTAATCCCACACAGTTTTTTAAATCTTTTTTTTTTATGTCTCTTCTCTCACTCTTATTCCCTTCTTCCTTTTCCTTTCTTGAGTTTTTCATCTCCTAAGCTCTGATCCCCTGTCCTTTCTCCTCTGTCATTTTTATACTCTATTCTTTATCCTCTAGTCTATTCTCTGCAACGAAGAGGAACGATTGGTTAACACTGAAATTTGTTTACCAAGAAAAATTATGAAAGATCCTTTAAAGGAAGGAAGGTTTTTAACTCTAATATGATTAAAAATGAAACCCTACTTTTTGGGTAAGATAGAAGACAGTTGCTAAAATCTTTAACATTTTTTTTTGCTCTATGATTCTGAAGTTTATTTTTATTGATGTTACCTGTTCTAGAATGCAATACTGACTCTTTTGGAAGGAAGATTCTTTACTTGATCTAGGAACCAGGTGCACCAATTTAAAAGAGATTCTTCCCAGACAGTTGATTAATAATATTCAATCAACAGAGTATCCTAGTAACATCAGGCTTTTTCACCCAGACTCTTTGAGAAAAAATAGTATTGAGGGTGGGAAACACCTGGGATGATGGTTTATATCCCATATATAATCTGCAGATTCTGAATAGAATCTACAGCTTGATAATTTGATTTATAAAAAGTTTTTTTTTAATTTAATTTATTCAGCCCATTGTGTTATATTATAATACAATGAAAACTCACTAGTTGTGGAGAAAGTTAATTTCAGTTATGGAACATTTTTAAAGGAGTATAATTTACACTATCCTTAAACTAAACTCATAAAAAAATTTTCTGATATAATTTTAATGAATAAAAAGAATTTTTAGAAATTAGGCTTTTGATTTATAACATAGAAATAATGTTTCTTAAAATGTTTGACAACTATTCAAATAGTATAAATACCTTCCTTCTAAATTAGTGATGTCTAGACTTGAGGTATTTATTGTACTTTAAAACTAGAGAGCATCAACAGATATTGTAAATTTTTATTTAAATATTTATTGAATGCTTACTACAAAAGTTTTGATAATTGCCACATACTGTGGAGCACAAGAGAGGAGTATTAAGACATGGTCTCTTCCTTTGAGGAATTTTCAGTCTAATTGTTGTAAATGGGTCAAAAAGCAAAGTTGCAAAGCATTGCAAAATAATGGATCACTGAATTTTGCGGCACTGACTCCAAGTCCAAAAAGGGAGAAATTTATATTAGAGAAGTTGGAAGAAACTTTGTGGGATGAAGTGGAAATTGATTTAAGCTTTGAAAAATGAGTGAACTTTGAATAAAGAGAAAGAAGGATTGATGATACATGTATATATGAGATAAACAAAAGAGATAAGAAAATTAGTATGATTAATATGACCTAAAACGGGGACTAGGTTATATAAAATTTTTACTCTAGCCAGGAAGCTTGAACTAGATAAAATAGAAAATGGGGAAACAAGATTCTTAAGCAAGGTTTTACCTTAATAAAAGTGATGTTTTCCTGGCAACCATCTATAGGAAGGATTTGAAAATGTTGGTGAGATGGGATGGGATTTGAATGTGTGATTTTATAGGCATGGGGAACTCTCAATGAGGAAACTCAAGAGTTTGTTTTTTTTTTTTTGCTGAGACACTTGGGGTTAAGTGACTTTCCCAGGGTCACACAGCTAGGAAGAGTGAAGTGTCTGAGGCCAGATTTGAACTCAGGTCCTCCTGACTTCAGGGCCAGTGCTCTATCCACTACACCATCTAGCTGCCCCAATGAGGAAACTCTTAACCCAGATAGAGCAGCACCTTCTCTATAAATAATAGTTTTAGAAATTTTCTTGATGCATTTGATGTCTCAAGGTCACACAATCAATGTGTCAAAGAGAGAACTTGAACCCAGGTCTTTGGTTGGCTCTCTATCCTACCACCACTCCCTCTCTAATACATATATATGTTCCTTTATAGTTTACAGAGAACTCTGCTCAAACCAGTCCCATTTAATAGGAAGAATGTCATTCTCCCCATTTTGGTAGTGATGAAAGTGACAATCACATAATTAGTCATTATTAGAGTCAAGATCCAAACTCAGATTATCTGACTCTTAAATATGGTACTTTTTCTACTTAGGCAGCTGCTGGAATAATTTAGGCATAAAGTGAAAACAATTATGGTAGTGACAATGGAATGGAAAGGATGACTCCAAGAGAAATTTAAAGGGACAAATGATGGTTAGAATTTGGCAATAGAGATAGATGGCCAATAAATATAGTGTTGGCTTTGGAATCAGAAAAATTCAAGTTCCAGTCATACCTATGAGATTCTAAACAATCATGTAACCTCTGAGACTGTTCCTTCATCTGTAAAATGAAAGTATTTGATTCAATGGCTCTTCCAACTTCAAATCTCCAATCCTATGACCATACTAAGTATTGTCATTATCCCAAAAAGACATTGTAGAGAAGGAAAAGTTCATTTGGGAGGGATGAAAATAAATTCTGTGTTGAATTATTTGAGCTTGAGCTGACAGTAGGATATCTAGGTGAAGATATTTGAAATGGAGAATTAGAGCTTAAGAGATCCTGGCTAGAGAAGTCAGTATAAGAGTCATCTTATAGAGATTTAGCTAAAGTCATGAAACTGAGTTGAGTTCACTCCAAAAGTTTGTATTGATTGACTTGAAAGCATGCCCTAGTGTACAGTGACTTAAAATTATTGATCCTTAGGAAATGAGTGACTACTAAGACAAGTTCAATTAATTTATCCAGGGCAAATGTCTTGGTGTTATTTTTGACCTGCCGTTCTTGTCCACATAACCAAGTTCTCATGGCTTATGCCAGTAGTGGATCATTAGGGAAAGCAACCTCTAGCTGTGTGACCTGAGGCAAGTCGCTTAACCCCAGTTGCCTTAGGGAAAAAAAAAAAAAAAAAAAAAAAAGGCAACCTAAGAATTCTCTTCCATATTAGGTACTTAGGCGGCACATTGGACAGTGATTGACTTTAAATTAGGAGCCCTGAGTTCAGATCCTCCCTCACACACTCAGTTTTTTTGGCCTCAACTTCCTCATTCATAAAATGGGAATAATAATACCACTTACTTCTCAGGAGTGTTGTGAAAATAAAATTAGATATCTGTAAAGTGTTTTGCAAATTTGAAGGTACTGCATAAATGCTAGGTAATTATTATTGTTGTATCTTTATTCTAATAATTGCTTAACTTTTGATAATTGTTCACGGAGGATTTAGTTGCTCTTTTTTTCTCCTTAATCTTTTCTTTCTTTCATTTGGTCCTTCTTTACACATCTGCTGGGAAGGGAAATGGGATTTTGTCTTGTATTTATGATGTAATGTCTAATGCCTAAACTGCTATAAATGTTTTTTCTTGGGATTCAGTGCCAAAAGAGGCCTCGGTTGTAATTGGAAACACGCCTCTCTCTCCTGAGAATTGGTTAAGGGATGTTAAGAACTTGTATCCCTTTAGGAAAACAACCACCTACATGGTGCACAGGAATGTGAGCACAGCTGGAATGTGGCAATGCAGTTTTGGATCATTTGAAGGAACCACAGTTATAAGCTATCCCATGAGAAGGAACTTGTCCTAATGGCTTAATCTAAAACATATCTTAAAAGAGCTTGAGGTTTTGCCCTTACAGGTTGACTAAATTTTAGATGGCATTCCCAAATTATGTCTTTAATGAAAGTCTAAACGAGAGTGTTGCTTGTCACTCTGACTAAAAGAATCATTCATATAAAGACCAACTTATTGATGAGTCTAGACTGAGCTATATGGAAGAACAGACCCAGTCTATTACCTGCCAGACCCCCATTGGCAAAGACTTCAAAAACTCAAGGTCTTCTCAGGTCCATGGCAAGACATCAGAGTAGGATTTTTGAGTTGGGGGTGGGGGAAGGTTATAAAAGGGAGGAAGTAGAAGAAATGATCCAATTTTACTTTGTTCCTGGAATAATAGGGATAAATAAAAGGATGTATAAATGAACAGGCATCAGCAGAAATTGGTGAAGTGCCACTTACTCAAGAACCTTATAAAACAAATCCTTAGAAAAATTGAAAGTCATTGAAAAGCTATTATTTTCAAATGTGTCTTTTCCCAATAAATTTTATGATGGATTTTTAAATGGTTTAGTAGATAGAGGATTGAACCTAGTTAGAATCACAAAAACATGATTTTGAATCCTGTCCCAGATACTTTGAATTCATCCCCCAGGTAGTCACTTGACTTCTGTCTGCTTCAGTTTCCTCATCTTTAAAATGGGAGTAATAGTCACACCTACCTCCAAGGTAGATGTGAAGATCAAATGAGAAAATAATTTTCAAAGCACTTAGCACAGTGCCTGATATATAGTAAATGCTATTTAAATGTTAACTCTTATTATTGTTAACTTTTCTCTGCTTCCATTTCATCATCTATAAAAATAATAGAAGTACTATTTCACACTGTTATTGCGGGGATAACATATGTATTATGCCAACTTTAAAGCCCTATATAAATTGTGCTGTTACTATCATTATCATTGTTATTATTAATAAAAGTATAAAACAGCTTTTAATGAATACATTTCAGTGTCTGAAAATCTGTAGGAAGTATAACTTTCATTTTCTCTTTCAGCTGCTCAGCAGAATCAGGGCAGTGCTTGTGCAGGCCCCATATGATCGGTCGGCAGTGCAGTGAAGTGGAATCTGGTTATTACTTCACAACTCTGGATCATTACATTTATGAGGCAGAGGAAGCTCACTTTGGTCCTGTAAGTGGGAAAGCACTTAGCATTTGGAGAAGTCTGGGAAGCCTCAGAGGGGCCCTAGCGACTATCTATATAACCCACAAAAAAATAGATCTTTGCTTAATTTGGTGTAGGAAATTCCCTATACCAATGCAGGTTAGCACCTTCTCCACAACTAGTCCTCTTAGTTGCCTAGAACACTGAGATGTTAAAAGACTTGCTCTTAATATCAGGAGGCACATTGACCTCCCACATCCTCCTGGAACAATTGTAAGCAACAGAGGCGAGACTTGAGCCCAAGGCTTTTTAGATTTGTGGCTATGTTTGCTAACAAACATAGCACCCTAGATTCTGAGAAAGAAGAGTTGGCAGCAAAATAAGCATGTATAATCATGCAAACAAGTAATCACATTCATGATTGTGAATGGATGTCCATGGGTTTCCCATAAGTGTTGAGAGCAGCTCATGTTGACCACCAACCAAACTTCTGGTACTGAGCTTCAAAACTAAAATTGTTACTGGATTGAATGGATATGTACCACTCTGTCCTTGAAGAATTAAAGATGCCAATCATAAAGCAAGATATAATCTAGTCCAATTGAAACTCGGACAAATGGCCAGACTCATGGAGCAGTTTATAGGGTAGGAATAGGAGTGGAGTTGGATAACGCTACTCCCTCTGCTGCTAACAGAGAAGCTCCCTTCTTAGAAACTTAAAGACTTAAAAGAGTGGTCTAAAGCAGAGGTGTCAGATATAAGGCTATACATGCAGCCATAACACCTGAATCAGATTAAAATGTTGTTCCTATCTGATTTTAAAATATTGATATAGAAGGAAAGAAGCAGTGGAGAGAGATAAAAATGGGTGGTATTCTAAGTCAATATGTAGCCCAGAAGGAACCTTGTATACAATCTAGTAGACTCCATTTTAACTTGAATTTGATACGACCAGCTAGAGCACAGAGAATTTAAGTGACTTGCTGTGATTCAGAAGAAATACTAGCTTATATTTTCCCCAAATAGTTAGTAGAGGAGGTACACTGTCCTCCTAAGTCCTCCTAACAGCTGGATTTTCCCTTCTGCCTCTCCTTTACTTATTCAATTTATGCTATAGGAGATGTTCCCAACCACTCCTAAAACCACTGTAACTACAGATTTAAAGACAATTTTTTTCATTACACAGGCTGTTTTTAAGCTTATCAAAACTATTAAAGTTTAAACTGCACTAATACTTTGTTTATGCAAATGGCTTTTCCCAGCCAACAGGAATAAAAGACATTATCTGCTGTGAAGGGATAGGTATAAAGAAAACATGTTTTAGTGACTTTACATTTCTCTGCCCTCCTTGAATGTTTTTACTGAAACAGTTTCCAATAGAAAGTAATTCTTTGTTTTCCCCCCACAATTTTTCAGGGAGTCAGCATAGTGGAGAGGCAGTATATTCAAGATCGCATACCCTCCTGGACTGGAGCTGGATTTGTCAGAGTACCCGAGGGAGCCTATTTGGAATTTTTCATCGACAACATTCCATATTCCATGGAATATGACATCCTTATTCGCTATGAACCACAGGTAAAAAAAAAAAAAAAAATTTAAAGACTGTAAGTCAAGGGGGGAGGGGGAGTGAATACTGTTAGAATTATGAATTTTCCTTTTGTGAACAAAATAACGTTCCATTGGAATAAATGAAGTTTACTGATTTCCCTTGTAGGTGTCTAAAAATGTTTACCTTTCTTGATTTGACAAATGCTTTGTTCAGAACATCCTATAAATAGCATTGAGTTAATATGAACATTAAAAATTATTTTAGTTGCCAGATCACTGGGAAAAAGCTGTCATCACCGTACAGCGTCCTGGAAGAATTCCCACAAGTAGCCGATGTGGTAACACCGTTCCTGATGATGACAACCAGGTTGTATCATTGTCGCCAGGATCCAGGTCAGTGTGACACTGATGCAATTTTTATTTCATAGAATTGTAATATGCTGGTTCATTATCTCCTTCTAATTCCCTTGTAGTACAGTTTCTTTGGCTATTATTTTCACTAATGGTTTGGGAAGCATACAGGTTGACCATTGTTTAAAATTCTTAAAGGTAACATTTGTTTTATTCTTTGATAGATATGTAGTCCTTCCACGTCCTGTGTGCTTTGAGAAGGGTGTGAACTACACAGTGAGGCTGGAGTTACCTCAGTACACCTCCTCTGATGGTGGAATAGAGAGCCCTTATACTCTCATTGATTCTGTAAGTGAAATCTGCACCACCTAGCTGCCCTAAGAAAGTGAAATATATATTTCTAGCAAATGGAAAGAAATCTAAATCTATGTTGTTTACTTTAGTTACAGTAGATTTAAACTGAGAACATTCATATTCATTCTAAAAATCTTTCTATCTTATGGAAAGAAGTGGAGTGCTTACTATGTGTAACGTGCTCTCCTGGCAGTTACAATTACTAGCTTAATAACCGGTAGCGCACTCAAGAACAGCCATGTGTAATCTTAAAAGCCTTTATTATACCTACTCACATAATGCCCTAACTGATGCCCTGACTTGTTGGTTCCCGAGTGAACACCTGGTCAGAGGACCCATGTGTTCACTACCAAAACCCTTACCTCTTTTGGCTACCCATCTTGGCTTGGCCACCCAGGCTAGGGAGCCAGAGTGAAGAGCACCAGGTTAAAGAGAACGGTTGCTGCCTGCAGTGGGCTTACATAGGGCCTGTGAGGTCACACACACAGCCAATCAGCGAGAGAGTCACCCATTAAGAAACTATCTCAATATGGCCAGGATCCCGCCCAAGGGCAGTCCTAATATCCACAGAAATTACTTCTGGGCCTCAATCTCCCGATGCACTGTGTCCGCTCATTTAAAGGGCCCTTACAATTCCCTTTCTCTTGTTTTGCGGGAACCGCACATCTCACCAAGCTAAACTTTTAGCACCAGCTATAGTTCACTTGATCCATGAGATGACAGTGTTATGCCCAAGGAGGTACAAAGCAGCAGATCAGTAAACAGAAGTATGACAATGAGAACCAGGCTCAACAGTGGCCCAAGTGTTCAACCCATTCATCAAAGTCATACTCGAGATAATAGGCCAAAGAGGTGGATGCCAATGAGGTAGGATTCAACACTGAGGTGGGAAGTCAACAAGGTAAAACATCACAATTCTAGTTAACAAATATCAGTAGGTAGGTTGTCACAATTCTAGTTACATTTATCACAGTTCTAGACCAATTCTAGTTTCTTACAACTATGCACTAGCCAATGATGTATGAGTTTTATGCAGAATAAGTAAGAAGAAACCAGGGACCTGAGAATGTTGTCCTTATAGAGATTTTCCCAGAATGCCTTGTGTCAGTCATTCATATAATATAATGAGATAAGAAGATCTTTCAAGCAGTGTTTTTTTCCCCCTACAGCTGGTTCTCATGCCGTACTGTAAATCCTTGGATATATTCACTGTTGGAGGCTCAGGAGATGGTGTGATCACTAACAGTGCTTGGGAGACCTTTCAAAGATATCGTTGTTTGGAGAATAGCAGAAGTGTGGTGAAAACGCCCATGACAGATGTGTGCAGGAACATTATCTTTAGCATTTCTGCCCTGCTACACCAGACAGGACTGGGTAGGTGCAAGTTGTTTCATTTGCTGAGCTAGCAAACGTTTTACTATTAACTGAAAGGAAGTAGCTGCTGACTGTGCTGCTATTGAATAGTATACTCAGCATAGTGAGGTTTCTACCAGGGAAACTATCGCTCTCAGCTTGACAGACTTAATGCTGCATCTATCACTTAGTCACATATCAAATGTAAAGGTGGTGGGTTCTTGGGACATCAGGGCAGTTTTTTATATTTTTCTTTCTTTTTATTTTTCATGTCTTTCAATAGTTTAGTACCATTGAAAGACTTTTCAGAATTGAGTTTTAATGGTGAAATTTCAAAGATTTAACTCTACTACTGAGGGGAAAAAAGAAAGGAAAAAATGCTAAAAAAAAAAAAATTTAGATATGGTCAGAAGAACAAGATGGAATCCATTTTTTAAAAATACAGAGTAAGAGTTAAATGCAGTGTATCTTAAGGCCTTTGTTCCAGGGATCTATACACTAACTAAAACATATGAGTTTTATGCAGAATAAGGAAGAAAAAACAAGGGACCTGAGAGTAGTACCCTTATAGGGATTATCCCAGAATGCCTTGTATCGGTCATTCAGACTTATTTCTGCATCCTCTTAGAGATGATGTCGTGAAATACAACATGCTAATGATACCAAAAAGGCAAATGAAAATTGAGGCAAATGAAGGGTAATGGAGTAGCAGAAGGAATTTGCAATACAATATGCTGATTTCTTTTAGTGCAATTCATTTGTTTTATAGATTGTTCTCTTTGTTTGCTTTTCAGCTTGTGAATGTGATCCTCAGGGATCCTTAAGTTCTGTCTGTGACCCTAATGGAGGTCAGTGCCAGTGCCGCCCTAATGTTGTTGGAAGAACATGCAACAGATGTGCTCCGGGCACTTTTGGATTTGGCCCCAATGGATGCAAACGTAGGTTATTCGGGAAAGATTTAAACTTTTTTCTAATTCCAGAAGATTGTGTAATGCCAGATATTGTTATCAGTGTATTTCCAAAAGGCTGATTTTTCACTCCCTAAATACATTATTTGTTTCCAAATTCATTCAAAGCCAGATTCAGTTACATACCCTAGCTTTTGGTAGAATCATAATTGGAAAGGCTCACTGAGTCTAACCCCTGCCCAAATCATGAATCTTCTCTACAAGATTCTCAGAAGTGATCAAACAGGGCCAAGAAACTTCCTAATTGACTAGACTGCTTATTCCAATTTTGGACAGCTCTAATTATAAGAAACTTTTTTCCTTATGTAAAGCACAAATCCCCCTGACTACAATTCCTAGTCATGGGGCTTACTTTTATGTTCACATTTAACAGAAGCTGCCTAATGACTGCTATAGGATGACCTTTAAAATAGTTGAAAATTGCTTTCTTATTCAGTCCTTTCCTACTCCCCCCCCCCCAAGTTTTTGGTTTTCCTCAGTAAGAATGTCCTTGATGATGTTGGGGAAGCTAAGTGACATTGCTTTTTGCCTCAGTTTCTTCAATTATAAGATGGGAATCATAATAGCACCTACCTTAGAGGGTAATTGTGAGGATCAAATGAGATAATATTCATAAAAGCATTTAGCATAGTACCTGACACATGATAGGTGCTTAAGAAATCCTTATTCTCTTTTCTTCCTTTAATGTATCCTAGCATACATTAAAGACAATGAGGATTTGTAACTTTTCTGTCTAAACTCTTTTTTTACCCAAGGGGCAAAGATTTTATTACACTGCTTAAAGCAAGCTAAATCCATAAGTTTTTAGCAAGGAAAAGGGTTTTAGCAATTAACAAGGGGAAAAGACAAGTTCCCTAGCAGAACTTATAATTAACCAGGAGATAGATGTCATTAAGGAGGAAGATGCTATAAAGGCAGTAGATGCAAATAGGCATGACAAGTTCCTAAGGAACTCTTTACTCCATAAAGCAGGTTAACCCTAAAAAGGATTTAGGGAATTAGTGGGGATTATGCCATTGACTAGTGAGTTAACTTCTTAAAGAAGTTTAGTATGGCTTTACAATACCAGTAGGTCTTTTATAGGGGAAATATGACCTTAGGGATTGACATTATCTACTTAATTCTTTCTGAATTTTTTTAACCTCTGTTTCCTCAGCTTGTGACTGCCACATGCAAGGTTCCATTAACGCCTTCTGTGACCCAGTTACTGGCCAGTGTCACTGTTTCCAAGGGATCTATGCTCGGCAGTGTGACCGATGCCTCCCAGGTTATTGGGGCTTTCCAAACTGCCAACCTTGTCAGTGTAATGGGCATGCAGATGATTGTGATCCCATTTCAGGAGAATGTTTTGGCTGTCAGGACTACACTTCGGGTCATAACTGTGAAAGGTATGTGAGAGCTGCCTGTTGAACTAGCTTCAGGAGTAGTAAATCATTACTGACTTACTGATTAAATTCAACTTTCTGCAAATAGTGTCTCCCTACAGATTGCAGAATTCATTTTCTATTTTCTTTATTTTCTATTCTTCATTGTTAGAGAACTAAAAACCCTTAAGAGAAATAATCCAAAATTTTTGGGCTCAAGAAGAAATAATAATGGTGATAGATATAGCTAGCAGTTATATAATGTAACATGCCCTCCTGGAAGTTACAATTAACCAGTCTGTCCTAGGCCCAACAGAGTACCTTTGACCACTGACCTTTGCAGTGTCAACTCTACCCGGCTCACCTCCTCTGAGGCCTTCAAAGGTCTCTGGCCATGATTTCTTGAATCTATAGTTTAATAACCGGTAGTGCGCTCAAGAACAGCCACGTGCAATCTTAAAAGCTTTTATTATACCTACTCACATAATGCCCTGACTTGATGCCCTGACTTGTTGGTTCCCTAGTGAACACCTGGTTAGAAGACCCACGTGTTCACTACCAAACTCCTTACCTCTCTGGGCTATCCATCCGCTTGGCTCAGGGAGCCAGGTTAAAGAGATAGACTGCTGTCTGCAGTGGGCTTATATAGGGCCTGTGAGGTCACACACACAGCCAATCAGCGAGAGAGTCACCCATTACGAAGCTATCTCAATATGGCCAGGATCCCACCCACAGGGCAGTCCTATGTCCACAGAGAATACTTCTGGGCCACTCAAATCTCCTGTTGCGCTGTGGCGTCGCTCATTTAAAGGGCCCTTACAATTCCCTTCTCTTGTTTTGCGGGAACCGCACATCTCATCAAGCTAAACTTTTAGCACCAGCTATAGTTCACTTGATCCATGAGATGACAGAGTGTTATGCCCAAGGCGGTACAAAGCAGCAGATCAGTAAACAGAAGTATGACAATGAGAACTAGGCTCAACAGTGGCCCAAGTGTTCAACCCATTCATTAAAGTCATAATCAAGGAGATAATAAGCCAAAGAGGTTGGATGCCAATGAGGTAGGATGTCAACACTGAGGTGGGAAGTCAACAAAGTAAAATATCACAATTCTAGTTAACAATTAAATATCAGTGAGGTAGGTTGTCACAATTCTAGTTACAATATAGTACATTAAAGATTGCAAAATTATTTATAAACATCTCATTTTATCTTTGCAACAATCCTAAGAGGTAGGTGCTATTATTATATCCCTATTTTACAGATGAGGAAACTGAGGCAGCCAGAAGTAAATGACTTGTGCGTAGTCATATAGCTAGTGACTGAAGCAGGATTTAAACTTAGTTCTTCCTGAGTTCAGATGAAGTCCATTGTACCTAGTAAAAACAATCAAGACCTAAGGATGACCACCTGCCTCCCCTTGGTGAATGGCAAACTAGGTAAAAGAAGATAAAAAGAAGATACATGACTCCATATAACTCATTACCACTCTGAAGTATGAGGAGGGAAGCCTAATGTGCCTTTTGGTCTCTGCTTTATATAGAACATCACAGATATTTGACAGAACTACTTGCCTAGTAGGGAATTATAGTTTAAAGATTATATAGATATAGATAGATATTTAATTATTTTAAATTATATTTTAATTAAAGATTATAGTATAAAGACTATAGGTTAAATATATAATATATTAAATATTAATATAATGATTATATAATATAGCATTGTATTATGCTAAATTATAATTTATCATTATATTATTATAATCATTAAATATAAATTATAATATTATATTAAAGACCATAGTATCCAGAAACTATTTTATAGGGAACTTAAGACTCATGTAAATGAATATGATGTTGTGGACTAGAGAGTTGTCTTCAGAATCAGAAGGACCTGGTTTCAAGAGCCATCACTGACCTGCTAGTTGTGAATTAAAGCTCTCAGTGTCCCAAGCATCTCTGTAAACCTAAATTGCTAAAATAACATTCTAAGATTTTCCTCCCTGAGAGTTCCTGAACAGCAGTCAGTACTGTCATATAAAATTTTAAAAGCAAGTAATACAAGGAAATGGATCTCATTGTATCTTTCTTAAAATTATAATGTCAGAATTGATGTTTAACTTTGACTCTGAATTATCATACTCAAGGGTTCTTTGATTGTAAAGGTGTTTGTTTTTTTTTGTTTGTTTGTTTTTGTTTTTGTTTTTGTTTTTTTTGTCTTGTGGTTCATTATCACATGGTGGTAGGTTCCTTGGACCTACCCCTGATTTTGTGCTTAAGAGACCTAAATTCTAGTTCTGCCATTTACTAACTATTTGATCTTGAATAAGCCACTTAACTCAATACACACACACACACATACACACACACATATACATATATAATATATATTATGTATATACACACACACACACACATATATATTATAGGATTGTTGTGAGGATCAAATTAAATTATTCATATTAAAATACTTTTTGAAGAAATAGGAATTAGGGGGACTCTGTATCTGTGATTTATTAGTATAAAGAATTTCTGGGAGAAAAAGAACCAATTATTGGGTTAGTAAAAGGTTAAATGATTCATTCAAAGTCAGTAATATATGTCAGAGGCCAGACTTGAATCCACATCTTCCTAATTCTGAGGTCATCTCTTTGTCCATTGAAGCATATTGCCTCTCTTCTGTTGGTACAGCAGAAAGAGCACTTGAAGTCAGGAAAACCTGAGTTCACATCAAATCTCGGGCACTAGCTGTGTGATCCTGAGCAAGTCACTTTTTTTGCCTCAGTTTCCTCATATGAAAATTGGTGACTGTTAGGATTATTACTAGGTGCTAAGTCAGTTATCTGGTACTTAACAGTTCTCTAGTTCAGAGTTCACACCTTTAAAGGAGTTAGCTGGACTTCACAGGTGATAATATCACCTACCTCCCAGGATTGTTGTGAGGATAAAATGAGATATTGTGAAGTGCTTGGCAAGCCTAAAAGTGCTATGTAAATACTAGTTATTATTATCACCATCATTGTTGCTATTATTCACTCAACAATGGTGTACAAAGGCACATGTATGCCTATAGTTAATTATTTCTCCATGTCCATAGAGGCCGGATGAGGAAGACTGCTGTTTTTGAAAATTTCCTACATGTGTTTCTTTCATTGTTCCTATTTTATTGAGAAAGGGTGAAGAGCAGAGCAGGAGGGTGCAGATGGGAAAGGGGAGTCGAAGGATGCATTGAAAGGAAAAACAGCAATGACTTTTCCGATTCTAGTTCAGAGCCAATCACATTGTGAATAGCTTTTGAAAGGATATCCTGTGTGAATATTTGTGATATTGCTATTCATGCTTGCCATTTTATGTTCAAATAATGAAGGGTTTTATTTTGCCTGGGGGAGATTGGGAGTGGGTGTGAGAGGAGTGAAGATCATAGCCTAGGTCTGGATAAAATATAATTTTAATAAATGTTTGGAATTCTGAGATAGAGTTTGAGCCAATTTCTCATTATTTTTTTCCCCTCATCCTCAAAGTTAATCAGAGTTCAAATCCTATGAACTTGACAGGGAAGCTCTGATCTCAGATTTCCCTGTAGGGAATGTAGGGAAATCTAACTTCTGTTTTTGCCAGGTTCTATTTGAATAGATTTCACTTAGGAGATCTTAGGAAGCCCTATTTAAAATAGTTTTGAAGAATAACTATAAAATTGCAGCATCTAGGCAGATTTTCCTACCATATAACCCTAAGTGCCAAGGAAAATACCTTTACAATAGTACAATTCATGATCTTTTGGAACAACACTTAATTTTATAGAATGTTTTTATTCTTTGAACCAGCCTCCTATCATCTATTTTTTTCTTGAGCTATTTAGGTCCAATATGCTTTTCTTTCAAAAGAATAAATTACAGAGTGAATTTGCCAAAACTAGTGCTTAACTAGTTGTATTAACTATGAGAATATTGCATTACAGGCCATTTCTTCCTCTCAGTTTCTATAATGCTATGTTGATTTTTCTAACTGGTTCATGCTTGTTTTAGGTGCTTGCCTGGCTATTATGGAGACCCTATTATTGGTTCAGGAGATCACTGTCGGCCCTGCCCCTGCCCAGATGGTCCAGAAAGTGGACGACAATTTGCCAATACCTGTTATCAAGATCCTATTACTTTGCAGCTTGTATGTGTTTGCAATCCTGGATACCTAGGTAAATGGCAGGCATGTATTTCTTTGTAGTCCAGAAAAGGCAAAGAGTAAGCAAAATGGTAAATTTTTTGTGAAATATGCCCACCACACCTGTCTAAAGTCAGATAGTTTCATTTTCATAGTAAATAAAAATTAAGGTCTCATGAAATATTCTTCTACCATTTTTACACATTGATTATGCATAATAATAATGGATAACAGAAAACAGGAGTGACATGGAGCTTATGGATAGTCCCCAAATCCATCAAATATTTTGCTGTGGTTACTAAACAACAGGAGGAATGGATTTTAGTTTCATTTCCTTTTCTTACCTCTGGCCAACCTCTAATAATGATAACAAGCAATGAAATGGTCACTGGTACACAATAGAAGGCAAAAAAGAGGAAAAGCAAGAGACTGGGACCATCCATGCTCATTATTCAGCCTCAGTGTGTCATGTATATTCCATTTTCTTATTGTTTTTGGACCTTTGTTTTATATATCTTAATGGAAAGAGTATAGCTTCTGGAGTCAGAGGACTTAGGATCAAATCTCAGGACACTAAGGTCCTCTGTGATTTTGGGCAAATCAGTTTTCACTCTCTCATCCCTGGATCTTGACTTCATCTCCAAAATAAGGGCATTGGAATATATGGTATCATAGGTCCTTCCCACCTATAATCCTTTGGTGCTTACTGAATTCACCTGCCTTACTTAAAATAAGACCTATGTTTAGCTCACTCACTGTGAAAATGAATTCTCCACTCCCCCTTTTCCCCCATTTTTAATCCTTGCAGCTATTTTCACTCAGGACTTTTGTGTTTGTGTAGCTCTTGGCAAATATTTACACTAGTAGCTTTGAGATACCTGTGGGGAAACACTCAGCATCAATGTCACTTTTCCTTGTTAACAATCCTGAAGCTTTTAAATAGAAATGTTTCCCAGTTACTTGGCAGGTTCTTAGATTAAAATATTGTAACATATGATCCTACATCTTCTAAGGTTTATCTCCTTTTGCGTATCTGTTAAACACAACATTTCAATGTAGATAATACTAGTAGAATGGTAAGGTTAAGCCATGTTATTTTCCCTTCACAATAAGAATATGATTAAATTTAGAAGTCTTTTTCCATAAAAGTACAATCTATCACTAAAATTAAACATATTATCAGATTAAAATTAACTTTAAAAAATATTTAAAAATTAAATAAAAATTTAAATTAATTACAATTAAAAATATTAATTGAATATGAATTGAATTGAAGGAGCCAGGATTTGAATTCAGGCCCTCTGACTTCAAATGCAGTTCTCTTATTACTAAATACACTTAGCATACTCTTATGCTGCCCCCTGCCTCAATGGAAGGGAACATTCACAGTGACAAAAGATAAGCTCCTTGAGGGTGGAAGTATGCTTCTCAATCTTTGTCAACATTTTATCATTACATAATCCTGACCCTCAAACATTTTAGGGAAGTTGCTGAAATGCTCTTGATTATTTTTGTCAACAGGAGCCAGATGTGATGAGTGTGCCTCGGGCTACTTTGGGAACCCGGGAGATGTTGGTGGGGTGTGCCAGCCATGCCAGTGCCATAACAATATCGACACAACTGACCCAGAATCCTGTGACAAGGGGACTGGAAGGTGCCTCAAGTGTCTATATCACACTGAGGGTGAAAACTGTCAGCTTTGCAAATTTGGATATTATGGAGACGCGCTTCAGCAGGATTGTAGAAGTAAGAGACTAGAATACTATCTTAATCTCTGCTTTTATTAAAACAGTTATCAATCTGACCTCAGGGATTGGAGCTGTATGATACTGATTTATTTAAGGAATATGTGTTTGCACATGTGAATTAATATTCCTAGTAATATTTCTTTTAAATGTAGAAAATTGTGTGATTCATATTTTGCTACTTTTTTCACCCTAATCTTCTGGTCTATGTCAAAGACTCTGGAATCAATCATCCCATTGGCTGAGCTAGACAGCTTGGAAGAAAGTATTACTTATGTAGCTATTTAATAAGATGATATGCTACTCCTTTATTGTTTTCATTTTGAGTATGATACCTCTGAGATGATAGCTATAATAAAGGCTTTTGGACTATAAATTTATGAGTCATCATGAGACAAAATGAGAGATAATTGATAGATAACTTGAGAGTTCTATTTGATGATATGAGCAGAAGACTTGGAAGTCATCCATTCTATTGGGTGGATATTCTATTTGCTTTATGCAAAATGTACATCACTCTGAATCAGTGAGTGAAAAAGTATTAAGTGCTTCTGTGTAAGAGGAAGTATCAGACTTATAGGAAGACACAGATAAATTTTGCATAGGTTGGGCAGGAAGGAATAACTTGCAAGTTCTTGAAGGAAATGTATTGGAGAAGCAGAATCATTGTTGATAGTCTGCAACCGTATATTAAGGACCTACTATGTTCCATGCACTGTTAGACACTGGATTGATTAGGAGTTGGACAAATTAAACAACAAATAGAAAAACTTTTAAGGTTTCTGACAACTCATGATTTGGAATCTTTCAATTGAAGGGGCAGAATCAGATTGACATCCATGAAAGAGCATCAGGCTTTGTGCCTGTTCCATCTCTTGTAATTCATTGTTTTCTTCTTATCAAGAGATTATCCATGGTCATTTCCTGTTGCTATTAAACTCAAGCCCCCGAGGCTCTAGCTTTTAGACAAACATCTCTGGTATGTTAAGGAACAGCAGGACTGAATTCCTTGAAGATATGGAACAAAGCACACTTAACTTGAGAGGTTCCTATCTACTTCAACAAACATAATTTATATTCTTCCCTTTGCTACCTAACACAAGCATTCACAATTATTACATTTTAATAGCCATTTGCTTCTTTTTTGATTTGCATCCCCTGTTCTTTGTTTCCTCTACCATAATGTCCAACATGTAATTAACATTTTTTGACTTGCTGGTGATGGTGCAAAACCAGTTTATCAAAACTGCAAAATTTGTTTATGCAAAAATCATGTCACTCAATTAGTGAATAAAAAGCATCTATTAATTGTTTTCTGTGTGCCTTCACTAACCCCACTTTCTCTTCCAGAGGCATCTGGGTTCAGAGACAAAATATAAATCAGAGTGATTGGGGGACCTTGACTTTTTTAAGCTAAGGTCTTTCTCAAGTCTAGTTTTATCCCAAAGGCTTTAGAATGCTACTAGAGCTTCTTGAGTAGAAAAGTGATATGCTTACACCTCTGTTTTAGAAATATCATTTTGACAGCTGTGGGGTAGTTAGGAAAGACTTCACAGGACAGTAGAATAATAAATTTAGAAGTGATAGTGAGCCTGAATGTCAAATTGTCATAGAACCTTAGTGGCCATCTCATCCATATTGTATATAAAGGAACCCTACCATCTCCTACAATGTCTTTACCCTGTTGACATGGGGATGTCAGAGGGACTTCTTCTCTCCTTCACTTTTCTCCTATATCTTAAAGGTTTTGTTAAAAGAATTTACAGGGAATAGGACAGGAATCAGACTATTGAAGCTTAGTACTATTTTCCATTGCCTTTTTGTTGTTATTCTTATCTTGCAGAATGTGTTTGTAATTACCTGGGTACAGTCCAGGAGCACTGTGATGGCTCTGACTGTCAATGTGACAAGATAACTGGTCAATGCCTGTGCCTTCCAAATGTGATTGGGCAGAACTGTGATCACTGTGCACCTAATACCTGGAACCTGGCCAGTGGTATGGGATGTGAACCCTGCAGCTGTGATGCTGCCCATTCTTTTGGCCCATCCTGCAATGAGGTAAGGGGGCAGAAGTTGTTGATCATTGTGGCTCATGGAAGGTGCCTATCTGAGCCATCCCTTGGGTCTAAATCATAATGCCATAGTGACTAGTGTGTATTGAAGAGCTATAATGGAAGCTGCTCCTCATATTGAATGGAACTGAATTGCTTTTTGATTCTGGTCAGATGAATCAAATTTCTATTACAGCTGTAAAGGGGACCAAACATCTGTATCCATTGTCATGCCAATAGTGTCATGTTTCCTAGAGACACACTGAAAATAAACTCTTCAAGTCAAATACAGTCAAAGGTGACCTTCAATTCCAGCTTTGATTTATGTGGATAAAAGCATGGCAGAGAATAGATGTAAACAAAAGTACAGCACAATAGGGAAAGACTGCCTTGACCATTGAGATCCCATTTGGATTCCTTAACACTTAGAGGAAAATAACCTTTTCTCCTAGCTAGCATAAACTGTGCCTTTCTTAGTAAAAGAAAAGCATTCATGTTTCTGTATTTCATCAATAAATTAATGCATGTTTATTAAGCAACTATTATGCATCTAATAGAAAAGGCAATGGCAGACTATTCCAGTATCTTTGCCAAGAAACCTCCAAACAATTGAATAACTTAAAAATACATCTAATACAGTGTTAGGCATTGAGGATACAAAGGTTAAAAAAAAATAAAAGAAATAATTCCTACTTAGGGATTCTATCTTGGGAAACAATATGTACATATATAAATATGTTAAAATATAATAAGTATAAAAATGATATAAATAGCATAAATTCATATAAAATATTTAAAGTAAATAAATGAAAAGTATAAATAAAAAATACAAGTTAGTTCCAGAAATGCTTCATGTAGAAGAAAGTGGTATTTGAGTTGCATCTTGAAGGAAATGAGGGATTCTGTGACATAGACATCATTTATGTGATGTCCTGGAATCAGTAAAGAGCCACTAGAATGAGGAGAAAAAAAGTGATATGGTTGCTTTTGTTGTTCAGTCACATTTGACTCTTTATGACTCATTTGGGGTTTTCTTGGCAAAAATACTGGAGTGATTTGCCATTGTCCAGCTCATGAGGAAACTGACTTGTGTAGGCTTACACAACTAATAAGCATCTGAGGGTGGATTTGAACTCACATCTGTGTAAAAGAAATTGTTTTCTCAGCTATGTGAAGCAATGAGTGGAAGTTCTAAGAGGCAAATCTAGAAAACAAAACATAAGCATTTCCTAATAATTAAGCCAAAAAATATGGGCCCCCTAAAGAGATGATGGGTTCCTCCTCTGTGGAAGTTTTCAGAGACTAGAAGATCACTTATTAGGGAGGTTATAATAATGGGCTATTTGTGTGGCTAGGTTGGACTAGGTAACTACTGATTTATTTTCAGATTCTCAAATTCTTTGATTCTCCGGTATACAGATTAAAGTGGAAAGATATTCAAGTGAGAAAAACTAATTAGAGTAACAATGCAATGGTCTAGACAAATGATGACAAAGACTTCTATAAGACAATGGTTGTATAAGTAAAAAGAAGTTGAATAGAAGAGATGTGGGAGGAGAAATGGCAAGGATTTGGTAACTGGTCAGATATGAGGTAAGGGCGAGTGGAGAGTCAAAGATAAACCCAAGATTACAGATCTAGGAGATTGCCTAAATCAATAAATGGAATGGCACCATTTATTTATCTATAAACTAATAAGATTTATTAAGCACCAGTCAACACATTTGTGCTTCATCTGCATAAGGGAGTTGATTGAGGACTGAGCCTTAAGGTATGCTTATAGTTAGTGAAAATGACTTGATAGAGATAGAAATAGCAAACTAGAGTGAGATAGGTAGGGGAAAAGCCAGGAGAGAGTTAGCAAGGGGGAAAAAAAAACAGAGAAGAGAGAGAATAGCTAAAAGGGAGGGTGGTCAGCAGTGTCAAATGAAGGGGAAAAGTCAAGAAGGATGAGGATTAAGAGTAAATTACCAGGTTGAGCATTTAAGAGAATTTAGTGAAGAAGTCAGAAGACTCTGCAATATATTGAATAAACAGGATGGAGAAAACCAATGTTATCTGGTTTCCCTAGCTTTCCCTAGGGCTTTGGTGGAGAAAGACAAGGGATTTAAATGTAGATCAGTACCTTGAAGGGATGGATTGGGCAAATTTAAAGGCATCAGGGAAAAGACCAGGAAACAAAGAGAAATTGAAGATTAAAAAGAAAGAAGGAATAATTTATTAATGAATTCTCTTTTAAAGAGAAAAAGTGGAAGAAAGGGATTGGTCTGGCAAGAAGGGTTACCTCATCTGGGTTGAAGAATGAAAGAAGGAGAGATCTCCAGGAGATCATCCAGGGAAATAAGGACAAATGGACATAAAGAAGCTTACAAGGGAGGTCAAACTTCAATTTTCATAGAAAAGTCAGAGGAAAATACTAACATGAGAGGGTTGGAATAGGGAAAAATTTGAAGAGAAGGTTTGAGAGAGCATCTTCTGTTGGGAGTGAAACAGGGCAACAGGAATAAAAGGCTTTCCTGGCAGTTGTGAAGGACAGGGCAGCTAAGTGGTGCAGCAGATGGACTGCTGGACTTAGAGACAGGAAGACTCATCTTCATGAGTTCAAATCTGGCCTCAGATACTTAACTAGCCAGGTCACCCTGGGCAAGCCACTTTTAATCCCCTTTGCTTCAATTTCCTTCTTATAAAACAATCTGGAGAAGGAAATGTTTAACCATCCAGTATTATTTCTTAAAAAAAAAAAAAAAAAAAAAAACCCAAATGGAGTCACAAAGAATCAGCCCTGACTAAAACAACTGAAGAACAAAAAGTGAAGGACAAATTGAATTTAGGTAACAGATCTGTAATGGATCCATTTAACACAATTATCTTTATTTATTTATTTGTGGATAGGTTAATCCCCCTTTTCTCTTCACCAACTTAACTAAAAATCTAAAATATCCTTTTATAGTAAAATCTAAATAAATTTTTGTGTTTTTTTTAATATGTATGTGTGTATGTTTGATAACAGTTCACTGGGCAGTGTCAATGCATGCCCGGCTTTGGAGGTCGAACTTGTAATGAGTGCCAAGAGCTGTTCTGGGGAGATCCAAATGTGGAGTGCCAAGGTAATTCCTTTTTCCTTTTCTTTGTATTCATTCTGTGTTAGATGCCTAGTATCTGCAGTGTTTTGTTTTCAGCATTTATTGACCTAATAAGGACACATAAAATTGATATAAGATGTCTTATTATGTCTGTTTACTAAAACAAAGGCCATTCTCAAAGGAGGTAATAATAGCATAAACCATAAACCGCCATGGGTTATTGAGAGGATCAAATGAGATAAATGAGAGGATCAAATTGCACTTAGTACAATGTCTAGCACATAGTAAGTGTCCTGCAAATATTAGATATTGTTATTAATTCAGATTTGGAAACATTCTTGCACTATTACCTATTTCACTTTGTTACTGTTAACTTTGACTTTTTCTAATTATAAATGTCGTGTTTCTCCACTAATCCATGAAAGCAAGGATTGTATCTCAGAATTCCCCACTGTGCTAGACACTCAGTAACCACTCAAACATAAACATTTCTTGGATGAATTAGTTAATGAACTTCTCATTTGCTGGTATTCAGTACTTGAGTTGGAAAGGGGAGGAGGATTGAGGAAAAGGATGTTGGTTAAAATAGGGGAGGACAAGGGGAGAGGAGCAGTGAAGGTTCATGCTCAAACCAAGTTTTTGTTTGTTTGTTGTTTTTTTTTTTTACTGTTCTGGAACTTGTGTTTCTTGTACATGGAGAATTTTTCTTGTTATCTTGTGAGTGAATGAACCATGAGGTTTCTCATCAGTTTGATAAGTAGGGTATTCAGAGAGTGGGGATCTGCCTACATGTGTCTACACAAAAGCATATTATGATACATTCAAAGAATACTTCTTATTATTTACTGTGTTTTGCTGAATAGAAATTAGGAGTACTAGGTGCTAATCTTAGTTTCACTTTCAATGAGCTCTATGATCTTGGCCTGTTTCTTCATTAATCCAATTTTTTCAATTTACAAGATAATCATCAAAGTTGTTTCTAGTTATGAAATGCTTTCATTCTTTGGTTTAGATTTCAAATAAAAGATCTTTTTGTTTTATTCTATGACTTTTGGCAACTGGAATGTCGATTAGATTGTAAATTCAAATCCCCTTGTCTGAATCTCACCATCCCTAATTGTACCAATATTTGCCCATTATAAGGCTGAATGATAATAGTGAGAATTTTTAAGAAATGTATATAATGGAAATCTTAAGCTTGCCAACTGGGAGTGAAACACAGGGGGAAAAAGAGAAGTAAGGAGACAAAAGAAAGACAGAGAGAGGAAAAATAGGAGAGAAGAGAGAAAAATGAGAGGGAGAGAGAAAAGAGGGACAAAAAGATGAGAAAAGAGAGAGGGAAAAAATAAATGTATTCCATAACCAGAATGGCATTTTCTCAGGGGATAAAACTTATTAAAGCCAAATGAATCACAATGGTTGCAACAACATAGGGATTAAGCAATTGTTTTTTGGTTGTTACTAGATTAATTTTCTGTGAGAATTTTAAAGAGAAAAATTTATGGAAAGAATTAAATAAAGTATTTATAGAACTTTATTCTTAAGTAAAAAGTATAAATCAGAACTAGATTATAGCTATTTTCTTTAGTTTCTCATACCTAACTTGTTGCATTTTCTTCTGTTGACCTTTATTGGGGAATTTTTTTTATTATTATTTTGAGTGAAGAAAGAAATAACACAGACTCAAACTAGCAAGACATTTGTGATCCCTTACATAATGCTAAACTGTGATTAAGATGTGGTATTTAGAAACTGGATACTCTGTGTTCCTTTGTTTTAAATCTATCTCTTCATTAACAGCAGGAATTCTTCAAATAGTGAACAAAACCAGAATTTAACATCTGATATGTTTTAAAAATTGAAATTTAGCCAAGTATTTGTAGCAATATCTTAGATTAGATTAAAGTCTCTTTTTTTCCCTAAAGAGGAAAGTGTATTTTCTATGCCTTCAAATAAATTCCTCTTCATATGTGGCTCTCCCTCCTGTAGAAATGTTGGTGTATTTGTTACTAGATAGAACCTCTCAAATACCCAACTCCTACTTCCAGTGGAAGGTTAGTTACAAATGGTACTGGTTTCTCCAAGAGGAGAGGAAATTCCAGCTTGCAATCTAGTTTTAAATGTTTG
The DNA here is from genome assembly GCF_048593235.1 of Sminthopsis crassicaudata. Lineage (NCBI taxonomy): Eukaryota > Metazoa > Chordata > Mammalia > Dasyuromorphia > Dasyuridae > Sminthopsis > Sminthopsis crassicaudata. The sequence continues at coordinate 141,075,545 of NC_133621.1, forward strand.
AACCTTGCAGTGCCCCCAAGGGCATACTTTTCTCTTGGCCCTGTCTCCAAAACTACTTATTTCCAGATTCTATCAGCATGTGTCATTGGCAAAATTGGGTTCGCTGCCAGGGTTTTCTGACCTTTTTTGCTCCAGGTCGACTTTTGTTGGAAAGCATGAAAACCCTGTTACCCCAAGTCAGATTGAATTAGAGAATTGTTCATTTATTACTCAGAATTCTTTTCCTCTTTTATCTTTGCTTTAAACTTCCTGCTATAAATTCATCAGAAGGGTGACATTGTAAAGGAACACTGCCAACTTGTTCAGGTCAAAAATTATAGACCTTCTTTTAGGAACTTTGACTTAGGGGCAGATCTATGGTATGCATTAGGCCTCTTCCTTTTATTTCTTTGATCATTCCTTCCATTTGGGAAAAAGGTCAGTCCATTATGTAGAAACTGAAAATAAGGCTTAAAACATCTGAAATTGTAGAAGATTAAAGCCAAAAAAAGAATTTTGAGATCATGTAGTTCAGCTTCATGTTGCAGATGTAGAAACATATATTGAAGCTCACACAATTAGTTAAAAAGAGTCAGGACTAGATTACAAATCTATGTATTTGTATTCTTTGTATTACACTGGGTTGCTTCTTGATTAATAGAGCAATTTAGACAGTAAGCCAAAGAGAGAAAAATAATCCACTGGGTTTTGGATTCAGGGAGTGCTTTGGTTTCTAGTTGTTTAAGCTGAATCATGTGTCAATCACTTGCTCACCTAGGATGCTTTGTAGTTTTGAAAGTCCAGTCTGGTTGCACTGTGAGGAAGATGGCAGGGAGGTTTAACAAGGGGATGGTGTCAGCCCACAGGTCTGCCAGCTGATGTTAAAAAAAAAAAAAAATCTGAGATCACAAAATCAATCAGTAGGCAAGATTTTATTAAGGGCCTACTGTACAGAAAGCACTGTGATGAGTGCTGAGCATACCTAAACAAAAAGTCAAATGATTTCTGCCCTCAAGGAACTTAAATTCTATTGGAAAAAATTAAACATGTTTTAGAATTCATAAGTCTATGGGATATAAAAATAAAATAGTAGCAAGGTGATTTGCAGCATGGGGAATCAAGAAAGGCCTCTGGTATGAAGTGGCACTTGAGCTACATATTAAAAGGAATAAATGAGGCACAGGTAGAGAGGCAAAGCCATCCATACATGTGAATAATGTGTGCAAAGATATAGACAGGATATGGAAAAACATATAAAGAATGGTAAGTAGACAGGTCCAACTAGAACATAAAGTACACAAGAAAGTGTAATATGAATTAGCTGACTAGAATTGGGTTTTAAGGACTTTAAATGCCCCAAACAGGACTTTATATTTTATTCTAGAGGTGTGTGGGAGCCACTGAAGCTTCCTAACCTGAAGAATGACCATGATTTAGGAATATAATTTTGGAAACTGTGGAAAACAGATTTGAGAAGGGAAAACACATGAATGAAGAAAGGAGACTATTTAAGATGAAAGCATAGCCAGGAGATGATGCAGGCCTAAACTAAGTTGGTTGTGGTATGAGTGGAGAAAAGGAGATGACTCTGAAGAAAGGCTGTGGATGTGGAGTAAACAAGACGTGGTAACTGATTCACAATAAAAGGCAAAGGATAGTAAAGAATGGAAGGCAACTTAGCTTTGGAACTTGGGTGACTAGAAGAATGATAGTGTTCTCAACAGAAATAGGAAGAGGGATAAATGGCTTTTAGGGGAAAAGATAAGTTTTATTTTGACATTGGGTTTAAAATGTCTGTGGGTCATCCAGTGGAAGTGAACCATAGAAGAGCTGAAGATCTGCATAAGATGTGTGAATTTGGGAGACACATACCTAGAGGTTATAAATGTATCTGTAAGAGTTAATGAGATAACTAAGAAAGATGATATAGAAAGAGGTGAGGGTTCAGGATAGAAACATTGGGGTATACTCACATTTAATAGGTAAGAGGAGAGTGATAATCCAGTAAAGGACACTGGAGAATAAACAAATAGGAGAAAAACCAAGAAAGCTGGGTCATAAAGAGTCGATTTAGAAAATGTTTCTAGATGATGGATATGGCCAACATTATCAAAAACCAAAGAGAGCTCAAAAAGTGTGCTACTTGAAACAAAAGATCTTGGATTTATCAATAAAGAGATTATTGGTAGTCTCAAAGAAAGCATTGTCAGAAGTATTGAGGATGGAAGCCAGATGACAAGAGTTTTCAGGAGTGAAATGGGTTGGTAAAAACATGGAGGCAAGGAATATAAGCAGTTTTGAACTAGATGCTTAACTTTGAAAGGAAAAGAAGATCCAGGATGTTAGCTTGGGCATATGGTAGGGTAACATGAAGGAAGATTTGAGTGTGTATGAAGTCATTGGAGAAGGATGTGTTTAAGGAGAGATTAAAAATGAGGGATAAAGAAGAGATGATCTCTGTATCTTGAGCAGGATTTTGGGGAGGGACAGAGGAAATAGGGCCAGTGGTTTACCTAGGGGGTATAAAAATAGGATAGATCATTTGAAGTATGAAATCGCAGAGTCAAGTGATGGCTTCAAATATTTTTGTGAAATATTATCATGAAATAGTGGTGTATGTAGCTTGAGGAAGAAAAGACTTGGAACTGCTATTTGGGGAAGTATGGTAATCAATCGGGGAAAAGTAAAAGAATTTTCTTGCCTAGTAGGGGTTCTTATGAGGTCAGATAATAGAAATTTGCAATGGGCCCAATCAGATTGGTTACGTCTTCCTCTTAAGATGTTCAGCAGTGGGTCAGAAATGAAGGCAAATCAACAAGACCTCACTGTAACACCCTTTTACATTCTATACATTAGATTTGAGCTGATTCAAGGCAGGGAATGTCTTTTGCTTTATTTCTTTTATCTTTTTTTCCTCAAAAGCTTAACAACAGTTCCTGATATGTAATAGGTACTTAATGAATGCTTATTGACTTTCAAAATTATTTTTCATGTTTATTTTATTTTAGCTTTTTATTTCCAAAATATATGCATAGTTTTCAACATTCACCCTTGCAAAACCTTGTGTTTGAAATTTTTTTCTCCTTTCCTTCCCCTCACCTCCTCACTTAGACAACAAGTAATCCAATATATGTCAAACATGTGCAATTCTTCCATACATATTTCCACAACAGTCATGCTGCACAAGAAAAATTAGAAAGAAAACAAAATGCAAGCAAACAACAACAACAACAAAGAAAATACTATGTTGTGATCCACACACAATCCCTACAGTCCATGGCTCTCTCCATCACATGACCATTGGAATTGGCCTTCATGCTTATTTTAGCCAGTTTGGGTATTGAAGTGGGGAATCCTTATCCAGTGTGTTCTACTTCAATTGTTTTCACCCTTGTGTTGGTCCTGACCAACACAATAAAAAGGGAAGCCTGGCTTTTTCTAGGAATAGAAATCTTCTAGATTAGGATGAGTTTGTGCAGTTATTCATACTTCTAAGAACTCCTTAAAATAAATAGTTAAAATTTACATCTCTAGATGACTCAATGGATGGAGTACTACCTTAGTTAGGAAGATCTGAGTTCAAATTTAGCTTCAGACTTGGAATAGTTGTGTGAGGCAAATGATAATCTCTTTCAGATCCAGTAACTTCACTTGTAAACTGAGGATAATAATAATGCCATCCTCAGAGGGTTGTTGTAAGGATCGATGAGATGATATATGTAGACTGCCTTTGTAAACCTTAAAGTTGATGTGTAAATGGTAGCTATTGTTGTTGTTGTCATCATTATCATTATTTGTGGTTTCTCAAAAATTGGAGTACAGTTTTTGTTATTACTTTTCCCTGAGTTTTAGGGATGGCTCATCAAAGCCCAGGCCAAGGCTTTGATTCAAATATAATTCAGTCAGGAGATTATCAGTAATGACTTTCCCAGCAGATGGGACAATACACCGACCTAATTAAATCAGAATTTTGTGCTTTTGGTGGTTTTTCCCCCCATAATAAACACCTGAAGATGAACAGAAGCAAATGCTTATATATTTTGACTTAGTTTATTGATTGAGCAGTCTTTTCTAAAAAAAAAAAAAAAAACAAACAAACAAACAAAACCAAAGAGAGATAATGGAGAGAGAAAATATTTCCCTGACCTCTAAATCTATTCATAGTTAGGAAACTGAAGCCTAATTTCTGAAGTTGTGAACGGTAGTAATGAAGTGAATGAGAAACAACTGTTGGTAGTGAGCAGGCATCAAGCACAAAATAAGACTGGAAATTAATTTTTTTTCTACAAGGTTACAATGAGATTTTCCTGAAGATGTTGGACATTGTTGTAAAGGTAATCAAGCTTTACACTAAATGTATAGGTCTTGTCACTTTAGATCAGATTATATTTTTTTGCTTGAAACATGCCTAAAAATGGACCAGATGTAAAAGTAGATGACAAAATAATCTATCCCAGTTAATTTAATTATAAACAGTAGCCTGATATCAATTGAATATTTCTTTTTCTGGATCTATGTGTATGAATTAGACCCAGAGAAGTCTTAAAATCCCCCATTGCAGGAAGAATACATATAACTTTGGCCTTAGTACTTATGATCTTCTAGTAGTATTGATCTCCATGATCCCTGTCTCACCCCTAGTTGCAAGGCTCTCTAATCTCTTCAATGATATTAGTGTAGGCTAGAAAATATTTAGAATGTCTTTCACTCTAAGAACACTCCCAGAGATCCTGTCCAATTCTATATGGGCCATGACTCAAGAAGACCTTCTTCCTTCAAATTCTAGAAACCCCTTTCTCTTCTATAAAGTATGAGAGTAAATATGTGCCTACTTACATCATTTAGAAGTTGCTCTGCTGCTATAATAGTTATATTGATATAGTACTTTGAGATTTACAAAATGCTTTGCAAATATGTTGTCAATTTATCCTCAAAGCAATGCAGGTAGGTATTATAATTATTCCCATTTTACCAATGAGAAAACTGAGGCAGATAGAGGTTAATTGAGTTCTGCGGGGTTGTACAACTAATAAGTGTCTGAAGCAACATTTGAACTGAGGTTTTCCTGACTCCAGATCCAGCATTCAATGTGCCACTGAAATGATTCAGCCACTATTTATCTTTGTGTCTGAATTATTATAGTATGGTAGTCTACAAATCACAGGGCAGGACAGTGAGAATTGAGTCAACCATGCTGGATTTCATTAATGGCAACTAATCTTTTCCTTGGTTAGATAGAATACAAAAGGAGAAAAAGCAGTCCTGATTAGTCATTAGGAAAATGCAGAAGGCTGGAGAAATCAGAGTTCACAAACCTTTACTAATAGTTGGAAAGTGGCAATAGGAAAAGGGGGAAAGAAAGCTGTTTAGGAAAAAGGGAAGAGAGAGAAGGGAATGACCAAAAAAAACATTAAAGATCACAGATTATCTAAGGAGTGACGTATACTACTTGCCGGTCATAGATATTAGATAGCAGTTTGAAGCCAGAAGGTGAAAGGGATGAAAACATAAGAGCAACACTTGTGCTTGGCTTGTTAAATTCTATGATTAATTATAAAATGAAGTTCAGCAGATGTTATTAAAGTCTACCTGTGCCAAAGCACTCACATATAATTCTCTGGTCTTAAATCTCATCCCCTATTCTTTATTTCATCTTAAGTATTTAATGTGCAAACCTAAAACTTCTGATGCCACAGAGTTAACTTTATGTTTATAGAAGAATTTAAATCAATAGTTAATTATTCTCTTTTCAGGATGGGGAATAGAGCATAGTTATGCAAAAGAAAAATACGTTAGACCTCAAATTTTAAAATTGCTGAATGGTATTATTGTATAAATGGTTTAGTATTTTCGGACAATCGTGCCAAGTCCGAACAAAACCCATTTTGTGCTACAGTAGAGAGAGAGAACTTTATCCACCCACCACTGAATGTGCTAAAGAAAGAGCTTAGCTTAAGGCTTTTTATTTATTCTGCCTTCTTAGGAGTCAAGTGATTACAGTAAATAATATCTCCATGTAGATTAAGAAGTAGCAGAAGGAAGACAGTTAAAAGCTCAACATCTAAAGTTTTAAAATCCCTTTTTACCCATTCATTTTAGGTGGGATTAATAAGTCTCACCATGTGAGTAAGCTGATATCATTACATTATCTGTCCCTTTCTCCTCAAACCCATCCTTCCTCCCAATCTATATCTTTCCACTGGACCTAGACAGCTCTGGAGGAGAAAGTAGATTGGTGACTTTCCATAGCCCTCCCCACCTTAAAAAGGTTCACTTACATGTTATGACATCATCTCCTAATGTCATGGTCCTCAAGAACAAGAGACAACAATTCTTCCAAACTTACCTTTTAATGTTGAAGGCAACATTATCCTTGTCATCACCCAGGTTGACAATTTTGGTGCTATTTCTCATCTCTGACTATTCAGTCAGTTGCCAAAACTTAACCTTTATGCCTCCACAACATTTTTCTCATTCCTCTCCTTCTCTTTGCATAGTCACCACAGACCTTCACCACTTCTTACCCAGATTTTTGAGATATTCTTCTATTCTCTCCCTGTCTCAAATCTTCTCTTCTTTCCAATTCATCTTCCACAACTGTCCCACTGACTTTCCTAAATAGCAAATCTGGCATGTCATTCCCCTATCTAGTGAATTTCAGTGACTCTGTATTGACCTTAGGGAGTCAAATGTTATTTTATCTTTTTGAAATTACTGTTGTGTTTAAATTTTATAATGTACATAATTATCCATACAATAATATTTCTATCTAATTTGTAAATAAAGAAATATATAAATAGGGAGGACACATGCTCATTTTTTACATTATTGATGTGGTGGGGCAGCTAGGTGGCGCAGTGGATAGAGCACCAGCCTTGAATTCAGGAGAACCCGAGTTCAAATCTGGTCTCAGATATTTAACACTTCCTAGCTGTGTGACCCTGGGCAAGTCACTTAACCCCAGGGGGAAAAAAAAAAAGATACATTATTGATGTTGTGCCCAATCAAAAATGTTTGGAAACCAGTTTGAATGTAGAAATTAACTTTAAAAAAAATTGGCCAGGTTAGGAATGATTTTGGCCACTTGATCTATGAAACAGCCAAAAAATACAAAGTGTACCTTAGTCCTATTAATATCTTCTGTGATGCTCAAATGGCTGAAAAGAGAGTGCAAATAAGACTAAAGATCACAGAGATCTTAGACTGTCTCTAAATTCATTTTGTTTTCTTCCAACAACTGAATTGACCACCCTCCTAAAGAAACTGAATCATAAACAATATTAAATTATTATATACCTACTATGTGCACAACTCTGTTTTATTGTTGTTTAGTCATTTCAGTCATGTCTTACTATTTGTGACCTTTTGAGGAGTTCCCTTGGCATAGATAATGAAATGGTTTGCAATCTCCTTTTCCAGAGTATCCCCTTTTTACAAATGAGGAACTGATGCAAATAGATGTTAAGCAATTTGCCGAGGGTCATACAGCTAGCAAGTGTCTGAGGCTAGATTTTAGCCTAGATCTTTGGAACTTCAGTGTTTTACACTACCCCACCTAGCTGCCCCACAATCTAGACAAAAACAGAAGACTACTTGCTTTCCAAAAACTTACATTCTATTGAGTACTCCCAATCATGAAAGCAAAAGTTATAAAGAAATTATGGCTAAATGGAAGATGACTTAAAGATTTCCAGATAAGCAGTCAGGGGAGTTTGCCTTATTGAATGTCCAAAGGCAAGAAGAAAGCATTTTTCAGTGTTTAGTATGAGAGTAAGCTAGTAGACCATTGTTGAAACAATTGCAATTAATGTTTTCCTATTTGTAGAAAACAAATCAAGAAATTGTATGAGTCAATAAACATTTATTAATGTTCTTCTATGTGTCAGGCACTGTGCACACTAAGCACTGGAGATAAAAATATGAAAAAAAGAAAAAATATCTACCCTCAAGGTTATAGTTCTAATTGAGGGAAGACAATACTCAAAAATAACCTGAAAAGAGAGGTAGAGTGGGGAAGGTATCTGTGATTTAGGGTTGCTGGTGTGAAAGGAAGAAATGGCTGGCCCTGCTTAAAATGGAAGCTTTGGCAGTCTTTCCACTGTGCCCATCAATCAGAAGGGTGGAGAGTACCGATGAGGTGTGAGTACCAAGGCTGATAGTCAGATTCTCAGGGTCATGATAGAGAAGTCAACAATCACTATGAATTCAAAAGAATACTCCAAACTAAATCAACTTATTTTTGCATCAGAGTCATGGACTATCAAAGCATAATCATAGAAAAGAAATGTTGGAAAATGTGATTTTTAATTAAGGAGTAAAAGAGGCTAATGGCTTGTAAATTACTGAGAAAACTTACTTCTGTTCATCATGAATAATTTATTCAAAAAGAAACTCCAGCTTCACTGAAGGTGGCAAGTACCTATTGACATAATTTAAAATGTAGTTGTCTTGGCAAGAAACCGGTAAAGAGATAGTAGCTATTACATAAATCAGCTTTCATTGTGCAATCATACTGCATGTACTAGTTAGAACAAAAATCAAAATAAACCCCAATTTAATAGAAAATAATAAAATGAAAAGAAGTGAGTGATTTTGATTACAACAGCTTTATCACAACCTGTTGAAGTAAGGTATCACTTATGGAAAATGGATACAATTAAAAATGTCAACTATGATTTTCATTACTTGTTAGAGAAATTTGACTACAAAAGGCCACCAAAATGAAGCAGAAAGTGTTGTTGTTTTTTTTTTAATTTCCCTGGTCTCCTACACCTAAATTACCTCATCAGGCAGAGAGAGATGGAAGGTAAAACTATTTACAGTACAAATTTATTCATAAAACATTTACAGAGGATGATAGAAAACAGAAGCTATCTTTGTCAGTGATGAAATGAGGATGCCATATTGGAATGCTGTCACCTCAGTACCTTAAAGAAGGAAAGATAATGATTATTGTAGTTTAAGAGAAAAAACATACTTATATTGACAAAAAGAAATTTGAATTTTTGGGATTTTTTTTGTCATCTAGACCAATAGGTTTCCAAAATGGCAAAGATGGCTTGACCTGGATGTGGGGGCAGGGGAAAGGTGGCAAACACATTTTATAATATATTAATTGTTGAATAAATACCAGTAAGTAAGTTATTTGACTTTTTAGCATTCCCCACCACCACTGCTCTTCAACCTTCTTTATATATATTTTAAAAGGCATAATAAGCTCTGTTGACCAAGGTCACAGTGATAACATTTTTAAGGGGTGGAGAGGCTTGGTGATTGTTTGTGTATTTGGAAATAACTAAAAGAAATTTTTTTGAGAAATTTGAAATGATTATATATCTAAACATGCAAATGAAATTAATTTTTGTATATTATGTCTGAATAATTATGTTCATTTCTGTCCAGCAAACATTATGTGTTGGAATAAATAGACCTAAGACAGACTGGATACAACTTCAAATACCCTGATTGAATTTCCAAGATGCTAAATTCTTAGAATATATTTCCGTGTCCTTTAAATATAATGACAACATATACTGACTAGTTTAGCCTTTCTGACAGTTCTGCCCAAACAACTTGACTTCTTCTCTACTTGTAAATAGATATTCTGGTTTGTGTTCTTACACACATTGTAAATGTTTCATTACTCTTCTCCCCAATGTCTTACATTAATTCATTTGGCCAAACTAATGACCTGACTACTGGTCATATTAGATTTGTCATATTTAGAGCAAACCCTCCATCAATGCAAGTCACCTGATAGCATATTTCTGACAAACATTTGTTACTATAATGGAGGGGTAGGTAATCCTTTTGCTGTTTGGATATTTATAACATTTGTGGGCCATACAAAATTATCAACTTAAAAACTCAAGCAGTGGGAGCTTTCAGCTCATCATTGCCTATGATTGCTTTGGAAGGGTCAGATCAAATGATTTCACGGGCCAGATGTTGCCCACTCCTGCTGTAACATAATGGATTGTAAATTCCATAAAGACAGATACCATATCTTACCTAATGTGTCTCTGTCAGCACTTAGGACAATGCTCTGCCCATAATATGTGCTAATTTATATTTTTAATTAAGTTTGTTGAATAAAATAAAACATAATACTATAACAAAATAAAAGGAAAAATGAGAGGCAGCATTGAAAGAAATTAGATTTGTATCAGATGACTTACATTCAAAACCTTAGCTCCATCGTGTATTTTCCTGAGGAAAACCTTAATTTTATCATCTATAAAAATGTAGGAGTTGGGACTTAATGACTTTTGAGGTACCTTCCAGACTTAAATCTATGAACTTGTGAGCTATTTAATTAAATATTGTTTAATGGAGGACTAGTCTCTACTCTTCCATTATCATTTAGGGCCCAAGGTTATTTCTTACAACGCTTCCTTCCTACATACCTATATTCACTAGCATTTTTGCAATCAGTTTTAAAGATGAAAAGCATAAAGACCACATCTGATATGACTCCTTCATAAGACTGGTCAGCATCTGCTATCATTCAGATTCTTCATTTATGAAATGAAGAGGATGTTCTGACTTCCCTTTCAGCTATATCTTTGGCCTAGTTTGGACAGAGCCAGAGGATAGCTGTGGCCTGTGTAAGAGAGGGTCACTGGCATGGAGAGGGAAAGAGTCCCCAAAGGGGAAAAATTTGTATCTCCTCTGAGCCAGCCCTGTTTGTTGTTCATCCTTAACATCATTCAAATCACCTTGTTCTTGGCTGCAGTCTCCCACTGAAGTACCAGTTACCTGATACTATTATCCGGTACTCTGATCCTTAAAAGTTCCTTTTTCATTCTCCTTTACCTGTTAGAGGTGGCTAGGTAAGAAAGAATTCGAGTTCATGTCTGGTCTCAGACATTTATTAACTGAGTGATGCTGGGCAAGCTAGGTAACCTCTCTATCTGCTTCAGTTTCCTTAATTGCAAAATGGAAGTCAAATGGAAAGCATTGACACAGTGGTTGGCACATAATAGATGCTTTAAAAATTTCCCCCTCTCCATCTTTTCCTCCTTCTCATCTTCCTTCCTTCTTTCTTCTTTCCACCTCTTCCTTCTTTCCTCTCTATAATCTTTTCTTTCTTTTTTTTCTTTCTTCCTTCTCAGAAACATTTAGAGAAAAGAAATTCAACTCAGTTCTTCTTTTTTATGTCATATTATCAATATATCTTTCATTTTCTCTCTTTTTCCTTTATAATACTTTTGTGGAATGGATTAAATGCTAATAAGCAAATACCAAACCTCTCAGTACACAAAGAAGAATAAAAAAGAGGGTTGTATATGAAACTCATCCCCATTAGATTCCACCTAACCTTGTCCATCACATCTAAGTGGTCCTTTTTCAGTCAGCCCATGGGCTATGCTCATTATACTGACATTTTCCTTTTTGTCAAAGTGAATCAATTTAATTCTGTACCAAATAACCCTACTCTTTTAAAGCAAGCACGCTGCTGTGTATTAATTTACATTTATCCTATCTTTGCCCCTTTTGTGAACTCCAAGAACAGAAGAAAATCACTTATGTCAATCATTCTACTTATTGAAGCCCATTTACAGCTTTAGACCCACTGGAGCAAGCTTTTCAGTATAATTTTAGCGTCTATGGTATTTTAAGTGCCAACTGTAAACTGAGCATTCTACTTAACCTCCATGAAAATATGATTTTCATTGAAAAGACTGGTAATTATTCCTCTTACAAAGACTACTTACCCTCCCAGTGACCCAATTGGAAAGGCATTTCTAGAAATGGGATAAGCAAAGAAATGATTCTATATCTGTAATAGCTTTTCATCCCTGTCCCTGGTGATATTAAAGTATGATGCTTTTTAGGATAGTCATTAGGTCACCTCTCAAAATAAGCTCAATATCAACTGTTAACATTAGTTGAACTGTGTCCCAGCCATCTGTAGAATTTGACTCTGGCTTTTCAAGTGTGAAGTTCTAGGGAATTCAGCTGCCTCAAGAGGACCTGAGCTCTGGCTTCCCTTTGGAATACTTGCCTAGACATATCTTCCCCAGAACAGATGCCGCAATAGATCCTTAATGCTGGCAGCATTTCATGGGAGGAATCCATTCTTGGCAAGTAACCATCGTTTTTAAATCCCATAATATTGAACTGGTATTCTCCCACCAAAGATAGAATTACAGCTTCTAGAGAAGTTGACAACATGGAAATATAAAGCAGTGTAACAAAGGCGAGTTCTTTTATGGGAAAATTCAAAAATAAAATCAACACACAGGCAAATCCCATAACTCAGGCTAATAGACAGCAAAAAGTTGGAGACAGGGACCGGATCTGTGCTTACGTTGGTGTGGAGAATGGGTCCTATACCATTCCCAGGTGAGAGAACTCCCTTTACCAAGGCATGTTGGCAATCTCTGCCACTTAGAATCAGAGAGATGCCTGCTGCCTTACCTGATGCCATGTGGCCCACATTTTCATAACCCTAGGCTTCCTCACTCAGTGTCCGCCATCTACTATGTGATAAAACTCATTGAATTCATAGGATCAGAGATTTATACCTCTCATATGCAAAGATATTAAGTGACTTGCTGAAGTTCACACAGCTCAAATGTCTCAAGTGGGATTCAAATCCAGGTCTCTCAGACTCCAGGTGTTTTAACACTGCCTCTTCTTTCCATTATAGGAAGGAAGGAAGGAAGGAAGGAAGGAAGGAAGGAAGGAAGGAAGGAAGGAAGGAAGGAAGGAAGGAAGGAAGGAAGGAAGGAAGGAAGGAAGGAGAGAGAAGGGGATAGAGAAAGAGGGGGAGGGGAAGGAAGGTATTTTCTGTATGAATTAATAGTATAAAAATTTATAAATGGAATAAATTGTTTAAATTACTTGATCAAATTACATAAGCACTTTAGAAATCTTTATTCTGTTGCTATTTAGATATATGATGTTAGGAAAACTCTTTAACATCATCTATAAAATTAAAGTTTGAACTCAGTAATAAAATCCCTTCTAACTCTAATACTTTGTGGGATGTCCATCTACTTTATATATCTGTCATTTAAATTACAAATTCTGATACATTTGTAAAGCTGGTACCCCAAGCATTTATGGTTTCTGTATATGTCCGAAAATAATAAAATTATTATTACTGAGGCAGCTAGATGGTTCAGTGGATATAGTGTTGGGCCTCAGCACATCAGGAAAACTTGAGTTCAAATCCAGCCTCAAAAACTTCCTATTTGTGTAATAATGGGCAAGTCATTTAATCAATTTGTTTTAATCCACTGGAGAAGAAAATGGCAAACCACTCCTATATCTTTGCCAAGGAAACACCGTGGACCATGTTGGTGTGCTATATAAGAGTTTGACATGACAGCCAAACAACAACAAACAAAACTCTATTTGTTTAATATCATACTCTCTCGAGATTTTTCACTGTTCAATAATAATGCTATTTTTTGAAGCTGAGTTCAAATTCAGGCTCAGATACTTAACAGCTATATGATTATGATAAATCACTTAACCTATCCAAACTAATTTTCACATCTGTAAAATGAGGGAATTAAAAAGGTTGATAATAATAGCACTTACCACATAAAATGTGATATTTATAAAGCACTTTTATATTATCACATAAATGCTAGCTATCATTATTGTTGTTATCATCGGTGATGCTTTATTATAGGCAGAAATTAGAAAAGCAGCATAATATAGGGGATAATGTGATTGTTAGGTCCCATCAAATTAGATATTTATAAAGGACTTATCACAGTGTCATCATATAATAGTTCCCTTCTTATCTCTGTCACACTAATTTGCAAAGCATTTGTCCTTCAGTTTTCTCATCTTCAAAATGGGGATAACAATAATTAGAGTAGTTGTTTTACGGGGTTATTGTGTAAAAGTTCAAAAGAGATAATGATCATGGATCATAAAGATGTAGGGATGTTAGAGGTCATTTAGTCTCATCTATCCCTACCCAATGTACAGATAAGGAAACAGATATAAAAAGGTCAAGGAATTTGCTTAAAGAATATAAAATTCATGTTAGAGATTAACTGGGCTAATCACTCTCCACTGTAGCATGCAGTCTACTAGTAATGTATGTAAAACAGCTTGCAAATTTGAAAGCACTATACAAATATGAACTCTTGTTTCATTATGATGATGATGAGGTTAATTTTATTCTTTATACATTTCTATAAAAATAAAGAAATGGGCCTTTTTTCTCTTCATTTCTTCAGATACCAGTATGTCATTTTCATTATTCAGATGTTTTTAATCAAATGCCAAACCTTTGCACATTTCATTGCCTTTTCAATTTTCATATTTTAAAAAATTCTATTTAAGTATTGTCACACTTGAGAGGATGATTTCTTTCCAACTGCCAATGTGATATATGAGATCATTCTCTCAAAGATGGGTTTCCTTTGCAAGGGGGCTTCAGCATCCTAGATTCCTGTTTAATCGCCAAAAGATTATCTGTACCATGACTGAAATCTGTCATCCTCCTCTCCCAGTGAAGCATGACCAGGGTTATCCTGATCTTCTCAACTGATTAACAGTGTCTTTCACTCATTTGCTTGACTTGCCCAAAAGAAAAGAGCTAGTTTTTTTTTTCTTCAACCAAATTGAGTAACCTTGCTATTTGTTTCATTAAGTGTTGCAGACTATAGTTAGATCTGAAATCTGTTCCTTAATCCATACTAAGAATGTCTGCCCCCCAAAAAACACACACACATACATACACACACAGCTTTTTTAGGAGGTAGGGAAACATGTAACCTAAAAAAGTTAACAGAGAAAATTAACCTTAGAGAGCCCAGAAAAGTAGGAGGAGAAGAGCTTTTTAGTTAAAATCTGTCCATTTAGAAGTGATTTCCAAATCTCAAGGCTAGGTAATGTTATCCACCAAAATGGAGTTCTCATCATGTGCCTTATTCTGCAGAATATCTCCTGCCCTATTTCTATTATGCCATTTAGAGCAGCACATATACAGATAGGCACAAAGAGGTTCTTCCAGATAAGCGGAGTAACCTCCATTTAAATCCTAACCAATAGCTGAGAACACTATGCAAAAGATTCCTTGTCAGAGAGCACATAGTTGGAGACTTTGAATCAAAAGGGTCTGAGGGCAATTAAACTATATTCCACAAAATATTCACTAACTATTCTTTCTTAGACTTTAGCCTTTGGCTTGGTTTAAAAAAAAAAACAAAAACAAAAACAAAAAACAAACTTCTTTGTTGTTAATACTTGTAGTTGACTTTTTAATGTTATAAGTAACCCTTTGACCAGGTATTCCATAGTCTAGTAGAGTAATATAGCTGTTCAGAGTTATTTGCTCTGTTAATATTTTTTACTTTTCTGAATTGATAATAACAATAAATAACTAACATTTATATAGAATTTATTGTGTGCTGGACACTGTGCTAAACTCGTTATGATTAGCTCATTTGAAATTCACGACAATACTGAGAGATATACTGCCTAGCTCCTTCCACTGTTGTTCATGTGGTGTTGTCTTAAAGCCTTACGTTATTCCGGTTATCTTCTTCTGCATAGTCTCCAGATTATCTAGTCCCTTTCTAAAACTATATTATCAAAGGGCAAGGGAATGTGGAATTAATGAGGGCAGTGCACAATTGGACATTCCTGTTCCTACAATCTTCCCATTCTTGTTCCTATTAATTCAGCCCAGGATCACGTTATTTTTTTTTTTTTTTTTGGACTGCTGTGTTACACTAGTGACTTAAATTGATTTTGTAGACCACTAAGATCTTTAGATCTTTTTCAGAGTAATTACTATCTATGCTTCCCCCATTTTATACTTGTGAAACTAATATTTGTTTTTGCACACAAGTGCAAGATTTTATATTTATCCCTATTGAATTTCATGTTAGATTCAGCTTGGTGCTCTAGTAAATCAAGATCCTAAGGATATCTCTTGAATCTTTTTCCAAGTCATGATAAATATGATAAAGGGAATAGGGCCAAACACTGATCTCTGGAACACTTCACTGAAGATCTCCTGCCAAAAAACAAAACAAAACAACAACAACAAAAAAAAAAAACCAAAAAAAAAAAAAAAAACATTGAAACACTAGAACTACTCTTTGAGCCCTGCCATCCATTCCAGTTTTGAATCCACCTGATTATATTACGGCCTAATTCTTCTCTTCCATCTTTTTCACAATAATACTATGACATCTAGGTTACACATTGGATAGAATGCTGAGTCAGGAAGACCCGAGTTCAAATTCAGCCGCACATACTTACTAGCTAAACAAGTCTGAACAAGTCACTTGACTTTTTTTCTCAGTTTTTTTTCCTATGTAAAATGAGTTGGAGAAGGAAATAGCAAACCAGTAGTTTGCCAAGAAAACCTTAAATGAGGTCATGAAGAATCAGTCATTCCTGAAAAATGACTGAACAAATGATGATCATCACTAATACTTAAAGTTTTGCAAAGTACTTTATAAATATGATCTCATTTTATCCTCACAACAATCCTGAGAAGTAGGTGTTATTATTATCCCCATTTTCCAGGTGACAGTACTGAAGGACGACTCACAGAAGGAAGCTAAATAAGAGTCAGGTAGAAAGATATTCAACACAGGTGTAGTGAAGAAGGCCCAGAATAGGACAGCCACATAAGAAAGTCTCTGAGCCAAGCTCCCCGCCTTAAGTGGAAGTTTTGGAGTTCGTAGCTGCACCCTCCAATCATAGGGGCAGAGATAGAGTCCCAAAGCTGATAGGCTTTTCTTACCAAAGATGATGAGCTAGAAGTTTCAGTAATTAAAGTCCTAATAAAGAGCAAGTGTGGAAGAAATCCAGATACTTAGTTGGAGCTAAAATTTTTTTGAGCAAAGAGCACAAGGTTTTACATTATATTCTTTTAATATTGAAGTCAAGGAGAAAGGAAAGTCTTTTTGCTTTTTAAAGTTCAGATAAGTTCCTTCATTCAAGTGCCAGCATCATTTTTATAATCATAGTCTTACAAGTGTGCTGTAGAGAAAGAAGACTGGATTTGAAGCCAGAAGATTGGGCTTCAGATCTTGGCTTTGCCACCCTACTCCAGGGCAATCTTAAGCAAGTAACTTGATCTCTTTGGGTCTCAGTTTCCTTATTTATAAAAATGAGTAAGTTGAACTTAGTGCCATTCTTAAGTCCCTCTCAACTCTAAATTTTTATGGTTCTTTGATCATAGAAAAATACACTTACAATTTTTAAAACCAAAGTGCTCAAGTCCCTAGGGAAATGATTCAACTGTATTGTGTCCCTAAAAAGTTGTCCCAATTAATTTTTAGTGTTGAAGTTATCCCAGGATTCCTTTATTGTTCTTTATCTGGTCCTGCATCTAGCCATCTGTAAAGACTCTTCTTTCTTGTGGGGGTTTCATGTGATGCCTTCTGCTGTTGTACATAATTTTTGATACCTTTTTTTCCTCTTTCTAGCTTGTGACTGTGACCCCAGAGGGATCGAGACACGTCAGTGTGACCAGTCCACAGGCCAGTGTGTTTGCATTGAGGGTGTGGAAGGGGCACGCTGTGACAAGTGTACCCGTGGGTATTCAGGCATCTTCCCTGATTGCACTCCCTGCCACCAGTGTTTTGCATTGTGGGATGTCATCATCTCTGAGTTGACCAACAGGACCCACAAATTCCTGGAGAAAGCAAAGGCCTTGAAAATCAGTGGTGTGATTGGGCCTTACCGAGAGACAGTTGACTCTGTGGAAAGGAAAGTCAATGAGATAAAAAGTATACTTGCCCAGAGCCCAGCTGCAGAACCCCTGAAGAATATTGGAAACCTCTTTGAGGAGGCAGAGTGAGTAATTTCTGAGTGGTGGGAATAGTTCATACTATTACTTCAATCTTAGACAAAAACCAAAAAGTTGCCAGGAAACTCCTTACCTATTTTTTTTTTTAAGAACCACATTTTTAGTAAGTATCACTCTTTTAAATACATATTGCCTTCAAAGTACAGGAGTAAAAAGTTTTCAAAAATGGACAGACCTAGTAAAAGAGAATTAAATCATGTGAGAATAGGATAAAAGTATATATTATCTTATCTAAGCCAAGATATTTTTAGTATGCCCAAAGACGAGATGAAAACCTGAAATTTTTATTCAAATTTTTATCTTAAAATCTGCCATTTGTCCACCTCTCAAAAGTCCACTGATCATTAAGTATGAAGGAGGAGGATTATCCTAGGGCCTGATTAAGCATTTATTAAGCACTTACTATATGCCAAAAAATGCTAATTCACATTTATATAATGCTTTTAAGATTTGTAAGTGCTTTATGTGGATCTCATTTGAGGCCCATGATAACCCAGTTTCATTATCTATAAAATAATCTCTCAGGCTCCTTCCAGCTCTGATATGCTTTGATTCTATAATTTTTCATTCAGCCTTATAGAATGTCTATAAACACCAAGTGACCTAATTGACTTGTTAAAATATAACATGCCAGAGATCCAGGAATGGAGCAGTGATCTCTGAATTGCCAGACCAGAATTCTGTCTATGGGACCAGATTATTAATCAAGGGAGTCATCAGATGTTCTGTGTAAATCATTAATGCACTTAAAGGAGAAATTTACTTCAATGTGGCTCCTAAAGTGGTTTTATCCCTTGGAATGTAATAGTGACAAGTTTTTTGAAAAGCAGCTTTCCCATTGCCAGCCCATGAACTCAAAGATTCTTCTGTGATTTCTAGTTTTCCTCTGAGGAAAGAACACAATCTGTTATTCTATGAGAGGATGCCAGGAGGTCTGTTACAGGACTACATTTTTTCTAACAGCTATAATTCTTCATGCTGCATTTGCCTAACTAGTTATGGTCTGATCTTCTCAAGAAAAAAAAAATCTATTGATGTGCTTCAAGGCTAGACTGACAAAAAATGTATATTTTGAGCACTAAGGTTAATTCTTCATTTAAAATTAGTTTTCCACAAAAACATGCTGCAAAGACTTATGAGGCCCCAAAAGAAATGTAATAAATAGGCTCTCTGGTAAAGGTAGCTTGTTGAATTATGTGTACATGTAGATAAATACATACCTATCCTAAGCCTGACCATTCTGTTTCAAAAGAAAATATGAGACACCATTGTTTTTTTCTTTAAAGTTAGCAATCTTTTCATCTTTCTTTTTGCCTTATATATATATCTCAATATCTGAGAACACTACATTCTTTTCTCTGTAAAGTCTTACAGCATTCTTCTACTCTTAAAGAGCTGTTTGTTTGGGTAGGAACAAAGGAAGTTATATGGGGCTCTGTTTGAAGGGAAGGAAAAAAAGTCTAGTTTTACTGCCACTTACTGGTCTTTCTAGAGGTGGGATGTATGGCTTCCTCCCCATATGCTCCATCTTGAAAGCACTGTTGGCAGAAAGTTCTCTGGGAGCTCTGAGAAGAGTTTTTTTTTTTTTGAATGGAGGTACAGTTTAACAATGGAGTCTATTATGTCACTTGAGTTTGTAGCAATAAAAATATGCATTTGTAATTATGTGGGATGTGAAACAAATTATGTATGGTTTTGGTTATTCCACACTCTGACATATGCTGTTGCTGTGGTACAAGAGTATGACAGTAGTATTTTGGAATTTGTCTTAAATGGTTAATCTTCACAAGACAGCTGGGTTGGAGCTTTTTATTTTGTTTTTCTTCAAAGAATTGGCATTTTTGGAGGGAAGAAAATAAAACCATTGAAAGATTTTAGAATAATCTTATATGATAGCAAAGTAGCATGGCATAGGAAGAGAGCCAACTTCAGAATCTGGAACCATAAGAAATTAAGAGTTAGAAGGAAATTTGGACATTATCATATCCAACTCAATCCTTTTACAGATGAAGAAACTGAGGTTCAGAGAGGTTGTGACTTGCCTAATATCCTAGCATTAATATTAGACATAGGATTCAATTACTTGTGCCATCTAATTTCCCAATTTTAAGTTCTGTTTCTGACCTACACTGGCTATATGCCCTGAAGCAGTTCTGTAAAATTTGAATAAATAGCAGAACAAGTTTGATCTGTGTGTGTAAAGGAATGTTCCTTACCAGGAATTCCTTGAAGCAAAGGTGTCAACCACACCATCTACAACACTTACAAAGGAGGTATGAACCAGATTAAAATGTAATTGGGAAATACTTAGCAAGAAAAATAAAAATGCAATAAAATATAGATATAACTATCGTGTAGTTTTCTAAATCAGTGGGTGCTTTAGTGGCCCCTATTTCTACTTGACAGCACTGCTTTAAATTCTAGACATAGTACAAAAATAGAAAGAGAGAGAATATACAAAACTGGTATTTCAAGGAAGATGAATTGATTTTAATTTAATTGTTTGCTGAGTTGATTTTAATCCTTATCCAGTTGAAAGAACCTCACTACCAGGAAATACTTAAATGTTCATCAGAATTTTGGGAGAGCCATAATTACTCATTTGTGTGCATACTTCCTCTCACAATGCAGACCACAACTTCTGCTCATTCTGCATGACTCTTGGCCATGTTTTCTCCACAGAAAGAATCTATCACAAAAGAAATCAAATTGCATTTATTTTGCTTGAGCAATTATACCTTCTATCCACAGGAAACTAACCAAAGATGTTACAGAAAAAATGTCAGAGGTTGAAGCAAAGTTATCTGACACAGCCTCAAAAAGTAACAGCACAGTCCAAGATCTTGATTCCCTGCAAATGGATGCACAGAGCTTGGACAAAACAGTAAAAGAACTTGCTGAACAACTTGAGTTTATCAAAAACTCAGACATTCGTGGTAAGCATTGTGATTTTGGGGGTGTCAGGGAATTGTTATAAAGAATAATCCAACGCAGAGAAGTTGTTTAAATACCAAACTAATCTTTCCTTTCAGTGACTCACCTCCCCACCTGCTCCACCCCCTATCATAAGAGCTTTCTGTTTTCTTAGCTCTTCTCATCAAGCTTATAGTTTAGATGAGAATGACAAATTCCATATGTCAAATGTGGGAAATGGGGCCCAACAAGTCTAAATGATTTCTCAAAGGCCCCCACAAAGACCAAGTTGGAGGCACAATTTCTGGAGTAAAACTCACATTTCCTGTTTTTCTGGTTAGTGGTTTTAGCTTACCCCCACCCTCCTAGGTTTTTTTGGGTAGGCATCTTCTTGCATAGCTTGGATTAAGTTGATACTTCTACAAGGTCACTTTAAATTTAAGATGTTGCTTAGTCAGGAGTTTTTTGTTTTTGTTGCAAATCCTTAGCTTGTTGACTTTGCGGGCCACTTAGAGGTGCCAAAAACAGCAAAAGAAATCCCAGTCTATGTTATATCACATTACCCATCATTGTTGAGTACACAATCAGCCTTTACAAATGTTAACTTTGGCCCTGTCTACCAAACAGCAGAACATCTGGATGAAAAGTGAAACGTTAAGTCAACCCACCGGATGTTTTATCCACACCATGCCAGCCCTCCAGATGTTTCCAAACATTGAGTATCTTGCATTACATAATAAATTATTCCACATAACTGACTTAATTTTTCACTTTTCATTCAGATGTTCGTCATCATGTGAGCCCAGCTTGAGCATTGTTTGGGAGCAGGGATAGAATGGATGAAAGAATAAATTATGTTTATGAAAGGGAAATTACATGATTCTGTTTGCTCCTTGGGATTTTTTTTTCTCTTCTTTTTTCAAAGAAAATTTCATTTCTTTTTGGAAGAACTATAAGGCAAGACAATACAAGAAATCAACATTAACTTTGAGTATTTTCATATAATCTTATAGGAGCTTTGGACAGTATTACCAAATATTTTCAGATGTCTCTTGAGGCAGAGGAAAGAGTGAATGCCTCCACCACAGATCCCAATAGCACTGTAGAACAGTCCTCCCTTACTCGAAACAAAGTGGAAGACTTAATGATGGAAAGAGAGGCCCAGTTCAGGGAAAAACAGGAGGAACAATCTCGCCTTCTAGATGAACTTGCAGGCAAATTACAGAGTTTGGATCTTTCCGCAGTAGCTGAAGAGGTAAGCTTTGGAGGTTTGGATTTTGTGGCTGTGCTGCCTGAGAAGAAAAATTCATTTCAATTCCACAGACAAGTGGCAATGCTATTTTGTGTCAATGAATTGTACTGAGTACTGGGGATATGATATAAAAATTATATTTAATATGGCACTTTTCATGAATGAATTCCACCACATTCACTGAGCTTTACAGACATTAGTGCAACATCCAAGTAAAATAGATACCCTTGTTTCAGATAGGAAAATGAAGACTCAGAGTGTTTCTATTTCATAAAATCCATTAGTAGACTGGCTAAGTTGTTTTACATTGCAACTGTTTTCAGCATCCTTGTGACCTTTCAGTATTTGCTCCCTACTTCACTAGATTGTTAGCTTTGATTTCATCTGTACAGAGAATTCCCGGGTAGAAATCCCTTCTACCGACTAGATTGGTACCTTCTTTGCTACAGTCTTAGAAAGTTCTCTAAGAGTTTTGAGAGATGAAACGTGCTTGGATTCACAGTTGGTATAAGACAAAGATTTTCTGATTAGGGAGCTGGCTCTCTACTGACTATGCCATAATAGATATTAAAAATAAAAACAGCATTCAGTTGACTAAAATAATGAAAAGCTACAAAATCTTTGGAGAATTCTTATTTTGATGTGACACATGGGGTCTCAGGTTCCAAACTATATGTTATTTTCTACTGCTTTTAAGTGCCAATGGAAACACCATGTATTATCTCTTCTTCAAAACTACTCTTATGAGGTGTGACATTCCTTACTTACAAATGTGGATTCCTAGAACCTCCCTTGAAGTGCAGGAATATATGTTCCTCGTGATTGTTCAGGTACACCTCGTCCTTTATCTCTGCATATATTTGGCTAGAGCGGAGCTGTTCTGTTCTATTTTCCTCTTTACCCTTGTCTCACAGGGTCTCTTGAAACAAAACAGACCTGGGTGAGCTATTTAAATGTCAGGCTGTTTTCCAGTAAAGGATCCTTGGTGCCTCTTTGCTCCTCCTGAATAAAGTTAATGTTTTATGTAATGTTCAGTTTTCTATTTCTCAGGCATTTCATGTGAAATAAACCAAATGTATTTTAGGGCCACTGGTTCATTCTGAATGCAAGAAATGAAATATGCTTAGAAATTTTTCAAATTTAAATGATCAGAATGAAGAAAGAATAGTTCAAAAGAAAAGAGATCTGCAAAATTTTTTGAGGGAAATGGAATCTTCTTTTTCTTGATTTCCAGTTTCTTCTTTTCAGTGTTTGCCATCTATCATCACTTTCTCTTTTCCTACTTACTTATCTCCTCTACTTCCAATCCTCCAAAGAATGAGCCCACATTATCTTTCAGAATCACACTTATATTTATAAAATGGCTTAAGAAAGGCGATAGCACTCAGGTGGTGCTTTCTCAATACATTCATTCCAGGGCTGAATAAGAATGGCAGTCAAGGTGAGTCTCATGTTCACTGCCCTTGGTGGCAGATGTATATGGGGATGAGGGATGGGGGTAGGAATGAAAGCAGCTCTTTGAAAATAATATATTTGACTATATAATGCAGTGGAAAGAGGTCTGGCTCAGCATCTCAATTCTGTCACTCTTTCTGTGACAATGGGCAATCTGTCTGGGTCTAAGTTTCCTCATCTGCAAAATGAGAGTTGGACTAGATGCCCTCTCTTCCAGATTTATCTATGGTTATATCATCTATAAGTCATTCCTAATGCAATTTGCCATCACCTCCACACACACACTCATACATCCTAGAGTGACTTTTCCTCACCTCTTCATCTAATCAAGCCCTATTAAAGCTCAGAGTATATCCTACTTCTTCCTTCTATGAAACCTCCCCCAAACCAAGTGTTCTCTCATTTCTCCAATCTCCATTGCATTTAAAAGTTGTTGTTTGTCCTTTGTACCCTATGAAGCTCATGACATCAGGGAGGTGATGCCAGGACATGCAAGTGAAGTGGATTTAAGTCAGGAAGGGCTGGGCAAGGTCACCTGCCTCACTTTCCCTTCCGGAGCCATCTGGGTCCAGTGACCAGGTATAAGTCAGTGTGCCTGGAGACTGTCTCTAGATGCAGTGGGAGACCTTGGCCTTTTTAACTTAAGATCTTCCACAAGTCTGTTTCACTGATGCTGTACCCATTCAGTGATTAAGTCTAGGTAACAATTGAGGCAAGAATCTCCTCTTTAGCTTAGTTTAAAAAAAAAAAAACCTAAATAAGTAGGTGCCAAACAATGCCATTATCTCTTCAGTGATTACTTACTGGTTGACTTATTTACAGAGGCTCTATTCTTTTTTCACTTCGCCATCATCTAAATAGGCCCCCTTAAGCACAGACTATATTTAATTTGCATCAGAGGTAAATCCTTGTTTGGGTTCCAAATTTCTTTCCCTCTTCCCTTAGGTTTTAAATTCCTTGAAGGGGCTATCATTTTTCATTTTTGTATTCCCAAGTTTATGTTCAAGTGGCAAGCATCTAGTTAGTTATTCTGTACTGAATTTAATTGAATTTGTTTAGAGTGGTGGGAGATGGAATGCAAATTGTCAACAGAGCTAGAATGTGGGCCACAGGGATTTCCTTATCCTTCACTGGTGAATTTTTAGGTTTACTTCAAGAATCTCTGAATGTATCTTTTCTTTGTCCATTTTATTAACTGTGTTTTTCTATATATTTAGTGGACATTACCAAGGTGTTTAAGATCATAGCCACTGTGCAGCAGATTCAGTATCTGAAATATTCTACCTGACCTGTACTTCTTGCAGACTTGTGGAACTCCTCCGGGGGCTTCTTGTGCTGAGACACCATGTGGAGGGCCAAACTGCAGAACAGATGATGGCGAAAAGAAATGTGGTGGGCCTGGTTGTGATGGCTTGGTCACTGTGGCACATAATGCCTGGCAGAAGGCCATGGACTTTGACAGAGATGTCCTCAGTGCCCTGGCTGAAGTGGAACAACTCTCAAAGACGGTAGGTAACTTAGCATGAGCAGCTTTTGGCTATTGTTGGAGGAAAAGTTGGGAGAAGATGGAGGTGAAGGAAAAATACTGTTTAAATGATTATTGATTAAAATGGGCATTTTTCAACCATGTATCAACACTCAAAATGAGTAGGTGAGTATGAGATCTTTACTCACACAGCTGAAGAAGTTGTGTTTCTGGGCTCAAATACTATCCCTTAAGTGAATGTTGTTGATTCCAGAACAATCTCAATGCTTATAATTTAGCATAGGCCCAATGTGCACAAAGCCATTTAGCTAGATCAGAAAGAAACTTTTCACCAGCTAATCATTTTTATAAGAAGGAAGATCTAGTTCTACCTTAAGCCAGACAATGTGGTGCTGTGGAAATACACAGAGGATTGGGGGTCACAGGAGTCTCAGCACACAAGAGCCAATTTCTGTGCTGCTTCTCCCTTCATGAAAGACTTTGGGTTTAATCCTTCTGAGTTTCAGTTTCTTCATCAGAAAAATGAGGAGGAAATGATGCTCTTTTCACATGTCTTCCACATTCCCAAGGGCTCCTATGGGGCCTTCTAACTCTAAACTGCTCCAATGACAAGATCCCTTTAATGTTCTAATAATTATTCCTAATGATTCCTGTCTCTTGGAAGTGCCAACTCCATAAAATTGGTATTTATCTGTAGGCCCCAATATCTTCTGTTTGTGACTTAAAAGTGTTACATATTTTAATAACTTGAAAGAACAGGCTTTGAAGAGGGACTCCCTACTGGTACAAAAACTCTTTAGAGAATCAGGAAATATCCGTTTCAAATGGCCCGAAATTCTAGATGCTGATATTAAGCTTTAGGGATTTTGACCTTAGTTCCCAAACCCCACTGTAAATCATAAGGAGCAGCAGTTTCAGAAAATATTTGTTGGAGTGATTTTTTTTTTTAATTTTATGTACCATATTTAGGTCTCTGAAGCGAAACTAAGGGCAGATGAAGCAAAACAAAGTGCCCAGGCAGTCCTATTGAAAACTAATGCTACCAAAGAAAAAGTGGACAAGAGCAATGAGGATCTGAGGAATCTGATCAAGCAAATTCGAAACTTTCTAACTCGTAAGAAAAATGATTTATTATCCCGTTTCCATTTTGATGTTGAATAGGAAATAAACATCCCAATCCTAAAATAATAAATCATACACAAAAAAACCTCATAATTGAGATGTAAAACAAACCTAAGCCTGCATTAATTTAAAAAGAAATGAATTTGACAAGAATTGAAAATAACATTTCTCCTTAGACTATTTTTCTCCCTTTTCTTTAAAGTGATAAGCTTCAGAAAGTTATTTAGCAGTGATACACACATGTGAGTCCTCATGATATTAAGGAACCAATCTCAAGAGCCAGGGAAAGCCATATAACTCCAAGATTTGCCTCTGACAATCTATGTGGTTTTAAACCACTGAATACCTCAGTGCTCTGGATAATTCTCTAAGTCTTCACAAATTGCAGAAATGGTAGTAGGTGTGCACTGATAAAGGAAACATTTTCATGGGGGGGGGGGAGGATTTTAATGCCCCAATGAAACCCAGTCCAAAAAAAAATCTAGATGTACAAAAGACAAACTTACTAGTTGAAATAGTAAACAAACTTGCTGTTCTGAAATATACTTTTGTATACTGTCCCAAAAAAGGAAAGTATGTATTAAATGAAAAACTAGAAGTCAAAATAAGGTCCTGCAGATTATTAAGAGTAGAAATTCTGAGGAGTTCTATCATTAGAATCTATCTGACAAAAAAGAGGTTCGATATACATATGTAACAAAAGCTCTAAGCACTTAGCATAGTATCTTTCACATAGTAGGTGCTTAATGAAGCACTCTGAATCTTTTCCGTGTTTTATATAAGACTGAATAAATAGCATTTATCTTGAAGGAAGCCTCAGGTTTTAATAGGAAGGAAGGGATATACTACTGAATCTGAATTTGAATCCAGCTGTTAACTTACTGTTTTCTCTGGGCCCTCAGTTTCCTCTTTTCTAAGATGAGAAATTATACTAAATTGTTTTCAAGGGCATTTCCCAGTGAGAAAGTATCTTGAGATTTTATGTCATAATCTTCATTGGATCAAAATTTTAATGTCAGATGGCATTTTTAATATATTATCTTGGGTATTGATTGAATCAAAATCACTTACAGAATATTATGTGCAAGACACTGATAGTAGCAGGAAAACCAAAGAAAACTGAAAAAATTCCTGCCCTTAAAGAGATTACATTTTATTTTATTTTTATTACTTCCCACTTCTCATTTCTTGCTAACAGAATTATTTAGGGTCCATTTTCTTAGATTAGAACTAAAACCAGAATATGGGCTACTTAATTCCCAGATTGACGTCTTACTATTTAGTCTCATCCTGGTAGGTAGAGATGAGCACCTCAAAGTTTGAGTACTGTCACATTACTTTAAAAATGAGAAAATTGAGGCTCAAAGTAACAGGGACTTGCCTACTCATGGGGCAATATGAAACAGGATTTGAAGCCTGCCTTCAAGTCTAGTGCTCTATCTACTGTGCTACCTTCTTGTAAGGCAGAAGTTTTTAACATGGGGCCCATAAACCCCTAAAAGCTCCATGATTAGATTTCAGGTGGTCTATGAACCTGAATGAAAAAAAAAATTATAATCATTTCCATAACTATCTTAACTGATAGTTATTTAAAAACATTCCAAGAGTCACGTAAGAAAAAAAAAAAAAAAGTTAACCATAGCCTGTAGATTTAGTTGGCATTGAGCATTGAAGGACTAAATAGCTAAGCAATTTGTGTCAGATGTTGGATTTGAACCCATGTTTTCCTGACTTTGAAGCTAAACCTCTCTTTTACATTAGGCCACACAGTGCCATATAGGAGGACATCCACATATATGGATGTGCTCTATAAATACTAAATTAATGAACTCATGGTCACATCTGCTGGCTCCTTTCCTTTCCAGAAGACAGTGCTGATTTGGATAGCATTGAGGCTGTGGCTAATGAAGTACTGAAAATGGAGATGCCGAGCACCCCACAGCAGCTGCAGAATCTAACTGAAGATATTCGGGAACGAGTAGAAAGCCTTTCCCAAGTGGAAGTCATCCTACAGCAAAGTGCTGGGGACATTGCCAGGGCAGAGATGCTCTTAGACGAAGCGAAGAGAGCCAGGTAACTGGGAGTCTTACGGCATCTAGTGGGGTCGGTTTGAATCTCTGGTATGACAATCCTGCTGTAGCAATTGGTCTAAAACCAATGGCATTTCTAACAAATGTATTTTCAGACTATTGTTGAATAGTTTTAATTTGTTCTGAGAAGAAATACATATAAAGATCTGATGTTTTTGTTGTTTTAGCAAAAGCGCAACAGATGTTAAAAACACTGCAGATATGGTCAAGGAAGCCCTGGAAGAAGCAGAAAAGGCTCAAATTGCTGCAGAAAAGGCCATTAAGCAAGCAGATGAAGACATCCAAGGAACTCAGAACCTACTGACTTCAGTAAGCAAATATAATTGTCAGTGGCTGAGACAGGAGTTTTCGGTAGTGGGTCAGTTTTTAATACCTGAAAGAGAATTATGCCATTTAACTTTGAGGCTGTCAGTGTAAGCAGGTAAAGAAAAAAGTATTGAAAATATTAACAGGTCTTTGTGGTGATACTGGCATTGATCTTTCTCAAAACAAACCAGAGCAGGGAATATTTGGGTTGACCCAACCCTTTTTATCGTAGGATATTTTGGGGGGGGGATAAGTTAAAAAATAGGAATACTACTCTTTAAGAATGAATGTATAAACATAAGCATGTATAATGGCAGTGATAAGCCAAGCACTAAAAATGCAACTCAGATTAAAAAAAATATCCTCAGGTCACTTGTGAATGGTCCATAAGACTAACTCTTATGGGAAGAATATATTAGAAACCAAAGCATCTCTCCACTGGTTTCCTAGCTCTCATCCTTGATGGATAAAATATCTAGCTAGTAAGGTACTTCTGAAGAAAAGGAAATTGTAACTGTCCCACTCATAAAAGAGAAAATGGATAGTTATTTCTTTATTGAACATGATTTTTTTTCAAATTAACAATGTGCTTTGATAGGTAACTGTTAATAGGCATTAAAATTCCTTAGTAAGTTGGTTTTTACACAAGTTTAGCCTTCTTTCAGTCAGTTTTACAAAATACATTCCAGAAGTGGTAAATAACAGAATGAATCCCACTTAACTGGGCTTTTTCTTTATGAAGCAGTTGTATTGAGAACCTTTTCCCCCTCCAGTTTTAGAAGAGGTTGCCACAAATTGTCTCAAAGTCCAGCACCTAGGGTGCTCAACTATAGACGATGAGCCTCCTCCCACCCAGGTCTTCTGACCATAGAACTAGTGATATATGGTTATCCTTCCATGTCCTCAAGTGTTTACCTTCAAATCAACCAAGGGCTCCCAGGCTACAAGGAATTGCTAGTCATCTCTGCCAGACAGCTTTCTACCTAATTTCATTAAAAATCTCCATGAACTTTATGCTGTATTTTTATAATTTATTCCATGATTTAGCAATCCAAAAAAAAAAAAAAATCTTTCTTGTAACTATCAATTCTGCTCCCAGTGGAAATGAATAATTCTCATTACCAGCTATGTTCTTATTTCTGTCCCAAGTTTCTGCCAGCAGTTAAGAGAATTGTCTTTACTTGTCAAAGCAGGGCAATTCAAATGTAAAATAATTTGCTTAAAGATGGATGGAATCAGGATTTGAGCAGTTTGTTAGAAAGGATTCTATATTAGTTAGAATGGCCAGGGTAATTTTGTAATAAAACTCTAACCTGAGAATTTGAAAACCTGACTTTAGGAAAGTTACATTAGTTTTTTATTTTATTTCCACATGATTACCAGGCACAAAATTTGTAAATGGTTAAAGCCCTAGGTAATATCATGCCTAGAGATAAGAGTAATAAAGTTAACTTTTAGTAGAGCTTATATGTCCAGAAGCAGTTTGCTTTATGTTAGCAAATGAGCCAGAGAGAAAAATCTGGTTTCACAGTGATTTATTAAAACTTTGCAAATTTGGCATATTTAAATCACTGTGATGTGTTTGAGTGGATAGAGAGCTAGCCTCAAAACAATCAAGTCCTGGGTTCAAATTCTTTAACAGATTGACTTTATCTCCTGGGTTAGTCACTAATGAAACTTCTTAGTACCCCATCAACTCTAAAAGCCTCTCAAGACACTAATCTGCCAGTAGTGAGAGAACAAGGGTACTTCCCTTGGGAGTTCTCCCATAGTAATGAAAGTGCAGGTCCAATTTAAAGTTTAAAAAAAAAAAAAAAAAGAAAAGAAAAAAAAGTGTATCTACAGCAAGCTTCATAGTTAGGGTTAAGTAGAGCTATGACAGCAACAGAAATGTTGCCACTAAAAGGGAACATACTGTACATGTGAATGATACTGGGAGAACATTTATTCTCTTTAGTTTTAATAACTGATTGGAAATCTCTAATGAGTGGCCATCTCAAAATTAACCCCTCATTCATTATTAAAATAAAAACATGAGATTTGATTATTTAAACAATAATCCAAAGTTTGCAGGTTTTCTCGGGACACATTCTGGTTCTGTCAACCTATAGTTTGGCTCCTTTATTGCCAAACAACTATTTATTGGCTAAGGAATATTTCATTTGTAACTTCAGACTAAACCATCAGAAGTCCCAAATAAATAGAATTGTCTCTTAAAATAAGGCACACTGAAAGCATCTTTAAATATGGAATTTAGTTTTAGGGGGTAACCTTCAGCCAACAAAGACTACATACTAATATTGAAATCTACGCTATTGGTCTCATTGACACCTAGATTTAGAATTGGATAGTATAACTACCTCATTTTGTAATTAAGGAAACTGAAACTCTGGGAAATGAAATGGTTTGCCCAACAACATCACAATACTAACAAAGGTTTGCCAAATCTAATACACTGTGTGTGTTGAGGTATTTACATGCTTAAAAATTATGTAAAAGATTGTTTAGACTCCCTACCACTTATATTGTTAGTGATGAATCTTGTATTTTATTATTAGATTGAGTCTGAAACTGCAGCATCTGAGGAAACGTTATACAATGCCTCTCAGCGCATAAGTGAGCTAGAGAGGAATGTGGAAGAACTTAAGCGCAAGGCTGCCCAGAACACTGGGGAAGCAGACTACATTGGACAAGTAGTGAATACTGTAAAACAAAGTGCAGATGATGTTAAGAAGGTAAGTGAAGTTTTACAAATTCATCTTTGGTGTCAAGGAAGTTGCCATTACCCAGAAAGCCCTAATTAATAGAATCTGCCTAAAAATTTGTCACTTAAGGCTACTTAACAGAATTCACTTTCTTTCCTTCTGTTTTTGCAAAAACTGCTGTGATAAATGAAAGATTAACAATAGAAAGAAGCTGCCTTAGTTTTATAAATTCAGCAAAGAGTAACTTTTTTCTAAGATTTGAGGAGTCCAGTTCAATTTACTTATCACCACTAAGTCCTTAATGTCTTTTCTAGGTTTTGTTTTTATTTTTGTTTTTTTAATGGAAAAAATTTCTATTAGTAGTGTCACTGACACATAGATTTAAATGTTTCACATTTGAGGGCTTCCTTAGATCTTTAGGAAAAAAAATTATACTGTAGAAAAAAGCACACTCTAAAACAGATGTCTTCATTGTATTTAGTTTCCTGCCAGATGCTGGTGGATTTATTATCTTTGCTCAGACAGTATTTACATGAAATGGTGAGGAACAAAGCCCTTTAAAATTACATTTTCATATACCTAGCTATTGTTTGCATTTCTCAAAGGAGTAGTTTATAACTCAAGCCCTCCTCCTGATGATTAAATCACGTGTCCTCTTATCTTCAAAATATTGTTTCAGTCTTATCTGTGCCTTTCTATGAGTTTAGCATTGATGTGATATTTAAATTAAAGAATCACAAAATGGAATTTGAAAAGCACCACTGGCAATTTAAAAAAAAAAAAAAAAAAAGATTGCCTGTATCAAAGTCCCAAACAACCCTGATCTGTGGAGTTTCCAAGCTTGAGTGCTCCTCAGTGGCATATCTAATGTCTAAATCTAGCTCTGAAAAATTGATGGTTTTTTAGATTGACTGACCTCTCCCCCCCAATTCCCTAGTTAAAATATATAGAGTAAGACCAAACTTAAACATTTTTGATTTATTACATAGCACTTGGCCCAACTTATTTTACAGCTGACAAAATTCAAGGCTAGAGTTAGTCACAGGAGGACATGAACACAGTTTTTCTGACTTCTAGTCCAGTTGAATTTCCATTCTACTGAACTGACCAAATCTGTAATTACAAGTCAAGCTAAACTATCCCTCCATTATTTCATTGTACTGTCACCTTACCCAGCATTTATATCTATTAAGCCATTTGATTCACTAACAGCTAAAATGGTCAGTCATTGTGTAGATGAACAGGTTCAGTTTTACTCTCATGTAATGATTTCACTGTAAGCAGAATCTGATATGTGTTTGTTTTATGACTTTGCAACTAACTACCATCTTGTGTCTAAACTTGGTACTGCAGGTCCTTGACAGTGAACTTAGTGGAAAGTATAAAAGAGTGGAAAACCTAATAGCCAAGAAAACAGAAGAATCAGCTGATGCCAGAAAGAAAGCAGAAATGCTACAAAATGAAGCTAAAATGCTGCTTGCCCAAGCAAACAGCAAGCTGCAACTGTTGAAGGGTAATTCTTCCTAGAAAAAAAGAGCTATTTGGGACTATGGGAAGGATAATTATTTATTACTTTTTTTTTTTTTAAGTTCTGAGCTTTTCCCCCCCTTATACTTAAAACAATTTTTAAAGAGTCAAATTTTTGAGGACCTTCAAGAATTAGTGTCTAAAAGACCGTTTTCATCTAAATACAAAACCCTATTATTAGTAAAATTCAACCTTTAGGAAAAACTTAATTTTTTCTCCATCCTTACAGATTTGGAGCAAAAATATGAAGACAATCAAAAATATCTAGAAGATAAAGCTCAAGAATTGGTGAAACTAGAAGAAGAAGTCCGTTCACTTCTACAGGATATAAGCCAAAAAGTTGCTGTTTATAGCACTTGTTTGTAACAAAGCCTAGAAGGAACAGAAATGGCTGAAACCAAAGTATTACATCAATTGCATTTTTTAAAAATGTAGCTAACACAATGATGTTAAAATGAAACATGTCCACCTTTGCCTATTTAATTTTTTTAAATTACCAAATTTTTTTTTAATGAAGTTACAAATAAAGTACAAATGCACTTTTTGTATAGAGGTGCATCTAGTTACATTTGTTATTTTTAACCAAACTGGAGTTTCATTTAGTTTTATAAAACTTATTATAACCACGAACACTTCAATGATGGGGGCTGTGATTCCTTAACATTTTTTTTTTTGTTTGTTTGTTTTTTGGTTACCTCCAGTTTCAAAAGAAAATAGCAATAAGGATTTCTATGTTATAAAAAAAAAAAAAAAAAGTCATGCTGATTTTTCTTTCCACTTTGCTAAAAGGGACAAAACAATAGTGACTAATACTTGGGCACTCCCTCCTCATGCCAAAGACATCTCAAATAAGACCAAGGTATTGAGATATAAAGGTCCTGTCAGGAAAGGGAAATCTTCCCATCATAACCATTAAGACTAGAAAAAATGTTCTAGATGTAGATTCAGAATTTGAATAGCATTGGTTTTTATCAGTGATGTCAAACTCAGATATGTTAGTCTCATACTGATAAAGAAAAACCACAAGTTAACATTATATATATTATATTTTTATTTTGTTAAACATTTTCAAATATCATTTTTAATCTTATTTGGGTCCCAAGTTTGACACCTCTGATTTCTTTTTTTTCTTTCTTTCTTTTTTTTTTTTTTTTTTTTAAATTAATCGTGCCAACTCAACTCTCTTCCAAGTAAATAATTCTTCCCTTCCTCCCCCACCCCATATCAATTTGGGATTCTGATTTAATTTGGTAGAGTTAGAATCACTGACAATAATTAAATTTGAAATAAAGTTCAAAAACTCCATATGTGGCTTAAAGTTGAGTAACCTTGGTACATATCTAAAAGGAAAAGAAGTAAATCTTTAATAATTATATCTTACCATTTCATGTCACCAAATAAAATCAAGAAGTGTGAGATTTCATATCTGCTGAAGAACTAAATTTAAGCCGCTAAAATTTAAGAGTTAGACCCAGCCTGAGTACTTACATTTCAGTGATGATTATTTGCAAATAATTTTAACATTTTTATATTTTTGTTAAAAATAACCTGTGTGTGTGTTTTATATTCATTCTGACTGCATTCTGAACCACTATAAATTTTTTCCCTTTAGAAATTTCTAGGTCTTGGGGACAGCTAGCTAGGTGGTACAATCTTCAAATCTGGCCTCAGACACTTAAAGTACCTTGGGTGTGTGACCCTGGGCACATCACTTAACCCCAATTTCCTCACCCCCCCCAAAAAAATTAATTTCTAGGTCTTTCTCTACTAAATATACCCCAAGGTTAATAAATGTTTTTTCACCCCTAAAGACAGCAGTAATTTATATTGTCACATGAGGTACAGACCTATTTCTCCTTTAGTATTCAATATATAACTTATTTAACAATGCATAATTCTAAGAGTAATTATTACAAGAGGAAAATGGTCATTTTGTTTTCATTAACAAATATAATATTTTATAGCATTTTTAGAAACAATAATTCACAAAGAATTAGAAAAACACTTTATCTGCCTATTTCCTATATACACTAGAAAATGAATGAAATAACTAAGAAAAGAGAACAGGCAAGTTCAGAGATTTGCTAATGTGGCTTCCTCCAATAGATTACCACCTACTTTCAGATTTGTTCATAGAACATATATCCATGTATTGAAAATGGTCATTTGAATGATTACCATTTTCTCAAAACACAGAAAACACTGAAGGTAAAACCCTTAGCATAAACATTTTGATTTGAAAATTTTTCTTTTTCAAGACTGAACTGGAAAGTCTTAAGACCTTATAAAAAATTACATTCCAGAGATAGTTATAACTATTTTAGTGAACATTAAATGAAAACTTTTTAAGCTTCTTTTATTACCATATTTTCTTCTCTACTTTCCACCCTAATATACTTGCATCTTCAATTAGTTAATTAACTCCTAAACCCCAAAAGCTTGGTGTTAGATTATAGCAATGTCATCTGAATGTACTTAACAGCTCTTATTTACAATGATGTGACCTTGGAAATTCCAGATTTTCCCCAAACACTTCTATCTCTGGATTGTAAAAATTCAACAGTTAAATAAAAATTAAATGATTAACATTTATTTCCTATATTTACACTATTCTATATTACATATTTGAAATTTTTATTTATTTTGTTTCCAATATGAAAACCAATAAGTCACTACATCCACCTATCTTTAAATGTAACTAACTTCACATACTGTAGTCCAGCTACACCGATGCAAGTACATTCAACTGACTGAATTCAGAGAAGAAAAATTGCTTTTGGATGAAAATAGTTAAGCAGATTTTGTAATGCTACAGAAAGCTTATGTAATTCTTACCAAATTCGTAGTTACCTGCTGTCCTTTAAAGTTTTAATTCTGCAGTACTCAATGCACAGAAAATGAGTGATTATTAAATTTATTTAATATATAGCTATGGGATCATTTGGCTTCATCCAAACCTGTTTATTAAATATTTACTGTATGAACAAAGACATGACTTAATTCAGTCCTAAAGAGTCTCAGAGCTGTGAGTCTTCTACATTAGAAGCCTTTCACAAAAATCTCTCAGATATTTCAGAAGAGAAGTATATTTCATTTTAAAAGTTGATTGCTTTGCCAAAAGATGCAGCTAGATTCGCTTCCCTGAAAGCTTCAGATACAGTCTGTAAGGGAAAAAGAAATATCAAAAGTAAAATAAACAGAAGATAATGTGGTAGCAGAAAAAAAGTTCTACAAGTAAATTATACATAGAAAATAGTTACCGGATGGGCATGACAAACTCTTGCAACATCTTCACAGGAAGCTCCATATTCCAAGGCAAGGGCAGCTTCATTTATCATTTCTCCAGCACCCTATAAAGTAATAAGTTATGCTAATTCTATTTCTATGGGAGTAATATGCACACACGCACACACACATATACACTTTACTTTTTTTGTTTCCTACTAAACCCACTGATAACTTTTTATCAATACCCTCTGAATTCACAAATAATTAAGTTTTCCAAGCCTTGGTACCTATTTTTCCTCTAACTGGATTTTAAGCATCTTGAAGGCAGGACCAAGACTTAAACAAGTCTATATCCCTAAAAGTAATTGTCATACACAGTAGGTAGTTAATATGTTCACAGAATCATAGATTGAGAGCTGAAAGTTCCTTAAGTCTAACCTGCCTTTTATAAACGAGAAAACTGAAACACAGAGCAGCTGACTTGTTCAGACCCAAGTCCTTTGATTCTAAACTATGCTATTAAGTGAATGTCTCCTGTTACAAATAATATCTTATAGAATCAGTGTGTATAAAGTTTATAGTTTTATACTCAATTTTGGGGAAAAAAAAAAAAAAGTTATGCCTAAAGAGGATCATCTAAGAAAGCACAAGCTATATATATTTGCCAACTTACTTTATGCATACTATTACCTGCTAAAATTTTTGAAGAATATGTTCAAAGTCAATGTTGTTTTCTTAAACCTAACAAAATATCGAAGTACATTATTTAAACTGAACCATCTTTCTTAAAACTGACTCCCTTTACATCATGGAATTTGAGAGGTTAGAGGGAACCGCAGTAGCCATCAGTCTAATGCATATACAAAACAAACTCACTTATATTCCATTAGTGTTTACATAACAATAAAACTGAGGTAAAAAAGACAATAATACTATGCAACAGTTACAGGGGAAGAGAATATGTTCACCAAAAGTGCTAGCTAGGAATTCTACCTGCAGGACCCAGATCACATCTCTGAGCTTCAGTTTCCTTATCTGTAAAATGAATTAGTTGAACCAGAGAATTTCTTAGGTTTCCATATTTAAAGCTATAATCCTGTGAAATATATGCTGACATTTTATTTTTGCAAGGAAGGAATAAGTAAAGGGGAGTGCAAAGCAATGGAAATCAAAGGTCTACCCACTTTTTTGCATGCTTACCCAGGCCTCTGCCCACTTTCACTAGAAGTTTACAAGAAATTTGGATAGTTTTTCCATCTAAAAGTATATACATTTTCTGACTTCTACTAACTCATAAAAACTTCAAAGAAAAAAAAAATTCAAAATCTTGGCTTTTGGTTAACTCAGCTAAGCAAATGCCAAAGAAAGTAAATAGGACAGGGAATAGTTTCTATAGTCCTTGTATCTTATACTTTTATCTATTCCCCCCCAAATATCCATTCTTTTGAATTTCCCTATTGCTAATAGGGGTATCACAGTCTTCCCAGTCATCCAAGGTTACAACTTGGTTAGTATGCTCAATTTACTCAAGCTTGCAACTTTCCCATGCTCAGTCTTCCTTGAAGCCAAGCTATTGCAAAGGCTTACTGTCTTAACCTTCATTACCCTCTTGTTTCCTCTGAGACTGTCACCAATCTCACACTTCACACATAGTCTTCTGGATGGCCTCTCTGCCTCAAAAATCTCTCCCCATACCAGGCTCTCCATTCAGCCACCAAACTGCTCTTGCTAAAGCACAGGTCTGATCATGTTGCCTTCTAAAAACTTCAGTGGTTCCCCATTACCTCCAAGTTCAATTATAAATATCAGCTGGCTTTTAAAGACCTTTCCAGTTTTATACTTTACTTTCCTCCAGGTACAACACTAATTGTATTGTTCCTCACACACAGAACTCTGTACCTTTTTAATGACTCTCTCCCCCACCTAGAATGTTCTCACTCCTTTCCACCTCCTGGCTTCCCTTCAAGAATTAGCTCAAACCTATCTTTATTCAAGTGACCATTCCCAGAAGACCTCCACTGCTAATAAATTTCTTCTGAGAGTATTATTTACATGGATGCCTCCTTTAATAGAGCCCATGCTTTTGCTTTTTTTTTTTTTTTACATTCCCAGTGCTTATCACATTATTAGACACCCTTTAAGCACTTAATAAAGGTTGACTATATCCACAGCACCCATCAATATTAAATACTTATAGGTACTCAATAAATATTTAAGCTAAGTTAGTAATAAATAGTAGTAAATGCTATCACTAATTAAATCCTACTCATATTTCCATAGTATTTGCTTCATAACTTTTCAGTTAAGGTAAAGAATGTAAGGGGCAGCTAGATGGCACAGTGGATAGAGCACCAGCCTTGAATTCAGGAGGACCCGAGTTCAAATCTGGTCTCAGACACTTAACACTTCCTAGCTGTGTGACCCTGGGCAAGTCACTTAACCCCAGCCTCAAAATAATCTAGAGTGTACAAATGAAGGAATTAAAGGTCACAGAGATCAAGTTATAAGTCCACAATCACATATCAGAATCAAGATTCAAAACCAAGTCTAACAAATCCACTTTCAATTCTCTTTCCTCTGTACCTGGACTTCTTAAACTTTTTCCACTTGTAACCCCTTTTCACCCAGAGAAATTTTTACACAACTCAGGATATACAGATATACAAAATACAGGATATACAAAATAGTAATACAAATCAAATATTCACTGATAAATCATAATTTCACAACCACCACATGGAATTTCATGATTCTGTGTGGGGTGTCTTGATCGACAGCTTAAGAAGCTTTGCTGCCCCTTATTAATCAGGAGTCCAATATTCTTCCTTCCCTTCAATTTTTCTGGGTCTCTGCTTATATTATCTATCCTGGCTTCAATTCTTAATGATGATATATGTGAATGATGTTAATAACATGGACTCCATAAAAAGGAATTTTTAAATATACAATATAAAAAGGAATTTAAAATATACAAGTTTTATACATTTAAATAATAGTACATAAGACTACACAATTTAAAAAAGCCATATTAAAGCCATAACAAAAAATTAAGTTGATTGAAATTTTCTTGAATAGGAAATTAACTGTAAAGCAAAGAGAGTATTTTATAATTCATATTTATGATTCATCTGTTTAATTAAAAACTTGCCCAGATCTCAAATTGTTGATTGAGTTATATTAGAAAGACTTCCTTATCGGAAATAAGTTGATTAGAGAAAAAAATGGAGCAAAAAAGTGATAGATTAAGATTTTCAATGAGTAATCAGTATAATCAGCATTACATTTGTGTCAAAACACCTGGTAAATAAAAATGACAATTCCATAATCTATACATAAGGTCCTCCCTCATCTTTCTTCTGTGTTCCAGTCCTGCATTTCCAACTGCATATTGTTCAGGGTTGACTCCACTTGGCAGTAGGTCTCTTAGGCAACTCAAAGTCAAAATGTCCAAAACAGATCATTCTATTTCTTTATGAACACATAGCTATTCCTAACCTCCTTAATTCTATTCATTTTTCCACTTTAAAGCCCCATATTCAATCAGTTAGTTACTAAATCTTGTCTTCAATCTCAATTATCTCTTATATTCATCTCCTCCCTACTCACATCACTACCACAGTAATTAAAACTCTCAAAATTTCTTGTCTAGATTATGGAAACTATTATTATTTGTTCTTACTTTCAAACTTTTTTCCCACCAACCTATTCTCTAAAGAGCTGCTCAATTTACATTCCAAAATTTTGAAATTCCCCTGCTCAAGATTCAGGAGTTCCCTGTATAATTACAAATTCCTCCTTTAGGAAATCTGTATCTAACCAGGATAATTTCACATCACTCTTTCAAGTATTCAATGGCTGAATCAAACTGCCTTCCTAGTCCCTGTATAACATTCCATCTCTGACTAATGTGTCTTTGCATAGGTTGCCCCTATGACTGAAATTCTTATCTTTTTTCACTCTGTCTCTGGAATCTCAACCTGCCTTTCAATAATCAATCTGAATGGTACCTTCTTCAAATTCTTTCCCAATTTCTCCTTTAAGTTCTAATTTTCTAAAATTATACATATACACACATTTACATTTAAATATTATCAAGGATATACTGCTAACATGTATCTCCCTAACAGAAATGTAAACTTGAAAGGAGGGAATGTCTGTTTTTTCTTTTTTGTTTTTTAATTTTTACTTACAACAACCTAGCACAATGCCTGGTCCATAATAGACATTTTAAAATGTTTTTAAACTGACTAAAAAATTAAACTGCACTGATGTTATACTTTGCAAACAGCTGCAATTTCTGTTTCACAATACTCACCGATCCTAGAATATGTGCTCCCAGTATTCTGTCTGTTGATTTGTGACCAAGGATCTTCACCATGCCATCTGTGTCAGCATTAGTCTTAGCTCTACTATTAGCAGCAAAAGGAAACTTTCCAATTTTGTACTCAATACCCTGTGAAAAACAGATGATGAATAATGCATATGTAAGCATTATAAAACCTCATTTTATATGGTGAAACATCTACTGTTTGGTTCAATATACTGCTCATACAGAGCACTTCTTTGGAAATGAATTAAAAGGAGCCTTTAAATCTAAATGGACAAACTACAAGTAGAAAAAGTAGGTGAGTATGATTATGTATATTATCATAGAACATTCAACCTGGAATGAATCTTACTGAACACCAGTCTAAATTAACATATTACAAAATGGAAAACTGAGGCCCAGAAAAAGTCACACAAGTGATCACAAGTAGTTACAAAGCAAATAAAGACCCAGAGCAAGAACCTTCCTACTTGATTCTTACCACCCCCTTCCCAGTCCCTTCTGCATCCACTGGGCCAGTGCTCTTTCCACTACTGTTTTGTATTTTGTTCTTCACTATGGTGCTCACTAGGTAAATACAAGTATGAATAACATTTGAATAATCTAGTGTTTTATATTATACTATAAATTATAAATCTATTAGAAATAGCTTTTAAAATACTAAAAAAAAAAGATTACAGACCAAATTTCACCAATTTTTCTCCCCTGAGGCAATTGGGGTTAAGTGACTTGCCCAACGTCACACAGCTACGAAATGTTAGTGTCTGAGGCCAGATTTGAACTCAGGTCTGCCTGACTTCAGGACTTTACCTAGCTGCCCCAAAACTTCAATTAATTTTAATAAAATTACTCAAAGTGTTATAATGTTGATACCAATAAATAAAGTAGACAATCACAGATGCTACTTCTAAACATCAGCTACCCAACCCAAGTACTGTATGATTTTAGTTTAGTTTATTCATATGGCCCTGGGAACCAAAGTTAAATTCTCATTACCTCTTCTTTCAACTGCTCTTCTGATTTACCAACCCATGCAACTTCAGGATGCGTATAGATCACTGATGGCACACAATTGTAATCAATATGTACAGCACCTCCGGCCATTCCTTCAACACAGATAATACCTTCATCTTCTGCTTTGTGAGCTAACATAGGGCCAGCAATTACATCTCCAATAGCAAAGATACTGTATTACAAAATGACAAAAAAAAACAGTGCCTAATGAAATTTTAGACACTAAATGCCCTGACATAATTTAAAAAGCAAATCATAACAATAAAAAAAAAAACAACCCACAAACCCACAATAGGTTGTTTCTAATTCTCAAATTCCATAAAATCTGATTTTAGTCATTTAATGAACCCACATCTTATTCACTATTCTTGACTTTTCCCCCACATAAATCATTTTAAAATGTTTATATGTTACAAATTTCATTTTCAAGATAGGAATGTCTGAAATAGAATCTAAAAAGTTTACTGAAAATGTTTACAACTATCTGACTTACTTTGGAATTTTGGTTTGGAATCTGGTATTGACTGGGATTCTACCTTTGGGATCCAGCTCAATTCCAAGCTCTTCCAGTCCCAAATTTTTGGTGAAGGGTCGTCGGCCAACACAAACCAAGAGCACATCACAAGTAAGAACTTCAGCTTTTCCACCAGAAGCAGCCTCAATTCTATGCAAAAGACAATACAAAGTCCCGGTAAACATGAGCCAAAATATACCTGAATTAACTAAAATGTTACTATGCCTAGAGATTACTTGGTTGTTTTTTTTAAGTTCTGTGACTACAAAGACCTGCCCCAAGAGCAAGAAAATTAAATATCATTAGAATGATTTTTCTAGTTTAAGATATAATTCACAATGTACTTTTAAAAGTCAGTCACAGAAAGCTGAGGCTTAGAAAGGTTGACTCACAGTAGAATGTGAACCCAATTCAGCATTTATCCATTATGGTACACTATTTTTCTTTCCACACATTACAGCAATTAATGTGAGATGATCCAAGATGAAATTTTTGCTCAAAGATAACTACTACAGTTATACCCACTAAGATTTTCTGTGTAGACATATGAAAAGTAGGCTTATTTTTACACTAAGTGTTATATGTGTTACACTAAGTAATACATTCCTAACTTTAACTCATTTAGGGATTTTGAGACTTTAGCATTCTAAAAGTGAATTACCTTATATAAATTCAACATACGAATTTATTAGTTCCTAACAGAATTTTATAAATGCTTCAATCATTTATCATCTAATTTTATTTAATTTCTTTTTTAAAAAATCTAAAACTAGATTGTATTATCAAAACTTAAAAATGCGAAAATTATTTTATTTTGCTAAAAAACACTAAGATAAAAAGTTCTTTTAGGAGATGATATAATCATTAGTCAGGTTTCAAATCAATACTCACTAAAGTGCCTTTAAAGTCTGAATGTTTGACTTATACACAAAAAATCTTCATAAAAGAACAATATGTATGTGTGTGTGTATATATATATATATCTATATATGTATATCTAGATATATAGATATATAGATATATATAAATAAATAAAAATTAAATTAAATGCATCATACTTACGCTACATCAACTTTCCCATCTGGTTTTTTGGTAGCCCCAGTAACTTTGGTATTTAGTTTAAACTTAAATC
This sequence comes from Sminthopsis crassicaudata, assembly GCF_048593235.1. Classification (NCBI taxonomy): domain Eukaryota; kingdom Metazoa; phylum Chordata; class Mammalia; order Dasyuromorphia; family Dasyuridae; genus Sminthopsis; species Sminthopsis crassicaudata. Next base: position 141,118,398 of record NC_133621.1, read on the forward strand.
CCTGTTTTTGAAGGATTCGCTGAAAATTTTTAGAAATTTCCATGTCAATTCCCATACCACCAACATGTCCTAAGAACTCAACTGCTGTCACATCTGCACCAAGTCGCTGCCATACTGAACCCTGCAAATAAAATAAATCATGAACACAAATATAAAACTAAAAAAAAAAAAAAAAAAAAAAAAAAAATTAAGATTTCAATGGTAAACTAAATTAGGAAATAACATACTGTGTGTTTAAAATAAAGAAACCCAAGCAATCTTAATTTTAATATCTTATTTTTTTAGCCTATGCAATACTTTTTCTTTTTTTTTCTTTGCTTTTTTTTTTTTTTTTTTTTTTTGCTGAGGCAATTGGAGTTAAGACACTTGCTCAGAGTCACACAGCTAGGAAGTGTTAAGTATCTGAGGTCAGATGTGAACTCAAGTCCTCCTGATTTCAGGGCTGGTGCTCTTATCTATTGTACCGCCTACCTGCCCCACCCTATGCAGTATTTCAATTGATGCTACACTACCAAAGTGAAATTATACCTGACAAACTGGCCTGTAACAGAGCACACTCACTTTTTAAATGAAGACTGTTCTAAAAATATACAACTTCCACTGAAAACCAATTCCCTGAATGTAAACTGTTAGCACTACTGTCTATCTACCCAGGTTACTTATACCTTTGGAATCCAATACTTAACGTGCAACAAGAAAATTGGATTTACACACATATATTGTATCTAGGTTATACTGTAACATGTCATATGTATGGGATTGCCTGTCATCTAGGGGAGGGAATAGAGGGAGGGAGGGGAAAATTTGGAAAAATGAATACAAGGGATAATGTCATAAAAATAAAATTACTCATGCATATATACTGTCAAAAAAATTTTATAATTATAAAATTAATAAAAAATAAAGAAAAGAAAAAAGAAAAAAAAAGAAAATCAATTCCCAAAGGTAACTGCTTATGTTTAATTTAGGACATTTTTTAAAATTATGCTCACATTTTTTTTTAGAAAGAGAAGATTTTTTTTCCCTCCTACTTTTAACAAGTGGACAGAAATCATATTTTAAAAAAATTTTACCTAGAACCTTGAACAAATGTGCAAGAAATTGCACAAAAGAAATAAGATGAATACAATTCTTCATAGCTTAAGTAAACAATTAAAAAGTAGCAACAAATATTTAGAAGTAATTATTATCCTAACAATTCAAAAGTAAACTGTAAGATTAAAAAGTTTTATTTTTCAACTAAGTTAAAGAAAAATATTTGCTTGAGAGTGCCAATAAAGGAAAGTTTTAGAACTCTTAAGTTTTAGAAAGTGATCTAAGATCTTACTAGATGGAACAGTTATATGACAATCTCCACACAGATTTCATTACAATCTTAAAAAAAAAAAAAAAAAGAAAAGGCTAGTGGTAGAGACTTCAGTTCTTTGTAGTCTTAAAAAAAGGCAAAAGACTTTACCCTCTTCCATAGCGAAAACACCCAAATCAGTTTATATAAATCACCAGATATTGCTATCTTGATGACCAGTATTTTCCTTTACTTCAAACTTAACATAATCTTATTGCAAATAAGATATGGTTCATATGATACTTAGAGAACCCCAAAGACTCTGCTAAAAAGCTACTAGAAATAATTCAAAATTTCAGCAAAGTGGCAGGATACAAAATAAATCCACATAAATCCTCGGCATTTTTATATATCACTAACAAAATGCAACAGCAAGAGATACAAAGAGAAATTCCATTCCAAACAAATGTTGAGAGTATAAAATATTTGGGAATCCATCTACCAAAGAAAAGTCAGGAATTATATGAGAAAAATTACAAAACACTTGCCACAAAAATAAAATCAGATTTAAATAATTGGAAAGACATTCAGTGCTCTTGGATAGGCCGAGCGAATATAATAAAGATGACAATACTCCCCAAACTAATCTATTTATTTAGTGCTATACCAATCAGACTCCCAAGAAACTATTTTAATGACCTAGAAAAAATAACAACAAAATTCATATGGAAGAATAAAAGGTCAAGAATTGCAAGGGAACTAATGAAAAAAAACTCAGAGGAAGGTGGTCTAAGTGTACCTGATCTAAAGCTATATTATATAGCAGCAGTCACCAAAACCATTTGGTATTGGCTAAGAAATAGACCGGTAGATCAGTGGAACAGATTAGATACAAAGGACAAAAAAGGGTACATCTATAGCAATCTAATCTTTGACAAACCCAAAGATTCCAACATTAGGGATAAAAATTCATTATTCGGAAAAAACTGTTGGGAAAACTGGAAATTAGTATGGCAGAAATTAGATATGGATCCACACTTAACACCATATACCAAGATAAGATCAAAATGGGTCCATGATTTAGGCATAAAGAGGGAGATAATAAATAGATTAGAGGAACAGAGGATAATCTACCTCTCAGACTTGTGGAGGAGGAAGGAATTTATGACCAGAGGAGAACTAGAGATCATTATTGATCACAAAATAGAAGATTTTGATTACATCAAACTAAAAAGTTTCTGTACAAATAATACTAATGCAAACAAGATTAGAAGGGAAGTAACAAATTGGGAAAATATTTTTAAAAACAAAGGTTCTGACAAAGGTCTCATTTCCAAAATATATAGAGAACTGACCCTAATTTATAAGAAACCGAACCATTCTCCAATTGATAAATGGTCAAAGGATATGAACAGACAATTCTCAGAGGAAGAAATTGAAACTATATCCACTCACATGAAAGAGTGTTCCAAATCACTACTGATCAGAGAAATGCAAATTAAGACCACTCTGAGATACCACTACACACCTGTCAGATTGGCTAAGATGACAGGAACAAATAATGACAAATGTTGGAGGGGATGTGGGGAAATTGGGACACTAATACATTGCTGGTGGAGTTGTGAAAGAATCCAGCCATTCTGGAGAGCAATCTGGAATTATGCCCAAAAAGTTATCAAACTGTGCATACCCTTTGACCCAGCAGCGCTACTACTGGGATTATATCCCAAAGAAATACTAAAGAGCGGAAAGAGACATATATGTGCCAAAATGTTTGTGGCAGCTCTTTTTGTTGTAGCTAGAAACTGGAAGATGAATGGATGTCCATCAGTTGGAGAATGGTTGGGTAAATTGTGGTATATGAAAGTTATGGAATATTATTGCTCGGTAAGAAATGACCAGCAGGAGGAATACAGAGAGGCTTGGAGAGACTTAAATCAACTGATGCTGAGTGAAATGAGCAGAACCAGAAGATCACTGTATACTTCAACAACAATACTGTATGAGGATGTATTCTGATGGAAGTGGAAATCTTCAACATAAAGAAGATCCAACTCACTTCCAGTTGATCAATGATGGACAGAGGTAGATACACCCAGAGAAGAAACACTGGGAGGGGAATGTAAATTGTTAGCACTACAATCTGTCTGCCCAGGTTGCATGTACCTTCGGATTCTAATGTTTATTGTGCAACAAGAAAATGATATTCGCACACATGTATTGTACTTAGACTATATTGTAACACATGTAAAATGTATGGTATTGCCTGTCGTCGGGGGGAGAAATAGAGGGAGGGGGGGTAATTTGGAAAAATGAATACAAGGGATAATATTATAAAATATATATATATATATATATATATATATATAATAAAAAAAAAAAAAAAAGATATGGTTCATATGAATGTCAAATTATTAAATTCCAATTGCTAAGAATGCTGAGGTAGGGGCAGCTAGGTGGTGCAGTGGATAGAGCACCAGCCTTGAATTCAGGAGGACCCGAGTTCAAATCTGGTCTCAGACACTTAATACTTCCTAGCTGTGTGACCCTGGGCAAGTCACTTAACCTAGCCTCAAAAAAAAAAAAAAAAAAGAATGCTGAGGTATATACACTCACATTCACATATACATAAAACTTTAACATTCATATAAAATTTACATAAGAAAAATAAGACTATGAATGACAAACTCATTTTATAAAATTGGCCTGGCATCAAGCAAAGACTTCAATGATCTTATTATTACTTTTTTGAAGTTTCATTCCACTAAAGAAAGTCATCAGAAAAATTCCCATCATGCTCTGTTTTATGAGTCTATTACTCAGAAGGCAATTGAGTCAGACTTAGTTCTCACCACAAGAATTGGTTGGGGATGTGAAAGTGACCAGAAACTTAAGATAAAGTGACTATTATCATATGAGAATTCAAAAGAGACGAGTATAACGTTAAGTTTAGACAAATATGTATTGATGTTATAATTAAGAAAATATGTATTTTACATAAACATTCACTTGCTAAAAGAAATGGATATTTCTTCCCAAATCAAAGTATATTTTTCTATAATACAATTATGTGCATGTGTGTGTGTATACACACATACACATAAGGATTCATATTTCTAGTCATAAATAACACTGTACTAATTACATACATCAAGCCCTAGAGCCCTATAAAACTACAGTACCTGTACTGACATCTAAAAGGACTCTATCCATACCTTAACTATGCATACCTGAATGAAAAATAAAATGCAAGAAAAAAATCATTAATGCCCATTTACCACATGCAGGGCTGTGGAAGTGGGTGCAATTGAAGAATGCTTAGTTAGTATTCAGGCCCATAAGAGGAAAAAACTTAAGTTTCTTTTCAAAGATCTCAGTCATGAAAGATCAAATTTTTAACAGTGACCAAATATTCTTCCCAAGACATGATACAATCTTCAGAAATATACAATCTATGAAAACACAAAATCACAGGTGACCTAAATGTAAATTAAAAGGTATGGCTGAGTATAAATAGGATGTAGGATAGTGATAATAAATGTCTTGCATCTGTTACCATATACATACATAAATATATTATTAAAATTTATGTATATGAGTTGGGAGAAAAAAGAAAGGTCATCCACTTTAATTCCCAAATCATGTGAAGACTCTTCTTTACAATGCAATACAGATATGATATGCATCTCATGGGTACATGTATGCATGCACACATATACTATACACCCCACTTACCAATTCCACACCTATTACTCCTGCACCAATGACAACCATCTTTTCTGGAACTTTTTTTAAGCATAAAGCACCTGTAGATGATACAATTGTTTCTTCATCAATCTATAAAACCAAGCAAAAAAAGATACTGAATTAAAAATAACCCATGAAAAATTAAGTTGGGGTCTGTTCATTATAGACATCACTTAATGCCATCACTAAAATGTCTTTTTTTTTCTGAATCTTTCTTCTGAAACTAATCCTATGTCTAATTTTATTGAAATGTTATTAGTAAAAGTTCATTTGGAAATCTGTATCAGTTAGTATCAGCTATTATGTTTAGAAACAAAATGATTAAGTTTAATCTAAAGGCAAAACTAAGATTTTGAATACTCTTTAGTAATGAACCAAACTCACTCAATAAAATCAAAGAGAGAACAATATTTGTAAAAGTTTCTAGTAAAAGTGATCAGTAATAGTTATAAATTATACCGTGATTCCAGGGAAGGGAGTAACTTCTGAACCTGTGGCTATGAGAATGTTCTTTGTATTGATAACCTGAGAGCTGCCATCAGCTTTTGCTGCTATAATCTGATTTTTGCTCGTTATCTTTGCATATCCATCCACCCGGGTGACCTTTGAAAAAAGATAACATTTATATAAAAGTAAACAACCTTATCTCGAATGTATGTATTTACCAGTAGAAAAAAACAATGAAATTACTTAATAGCAGTTGATATTTACACACACTTCTTTCAAGATTTGTAAAGTACTTTACAAAGTCATCTCATTTTATTCTCATAACAAATCTAGGATATAGATGATTTATGATCCCCAGTTTACAGATGAAGACACAATAACTTGGAGAAGGCAAATGACTTATCCAGCTAGGAAATATCCAAGATGGTATCCAGATGCTGGTATTCCTGAGATCAAATCCAGCAGTCTATTTACATGACACTACTTTTATCTAAAGTATGAAATTCTAACACAGTGGTTTTTCGTTAAAATAGATTGACTATAATTGATAAAAGATTTGAGGCATCAACTTGAATCTAGATTAAATATTCCTTTAAAATAGAAAATTATGTTCTCATATATCCTAGGTTCCAAATATGTATTCCTCTTTATTCCTAATTCAGATCCTAGGCCTTCTCATCTCTAGTCCTGAACCACCTATTCCTTGATTTGACATCTAATCATCTTTCAAGATCCAGCTCAAATGATACTTCTTCTATAAAGTCTTCTCCAAATCACTTCAACTGAAGTGATTCCCCACCCCCTTTATAACACATTTATCATAACCAAGACTATGAATCCCACTTGATTATAAAGACTTTAAGAACAGATCTATCTGTCCTCATGACTAACACACAGTGGAATACATATATTGGTCATTTAAAAATTTTTGAATGTATGAATTAAAAAACTCTTAATGTATTATTTGAAGCCATGTCTTTTTATGAAAAGCTAAATGACTATTATCAAAAATATTTCTAGGAAATAAAAAAGCAAAGAAACTTGCATATAAAACAAACCTTATTTTGCTTAAATAAGTGAGCAATTCCACCAGTTAAGGCCTTTACTGCATTATTCTTGTGCTCCATCATCTTCTCTAAATTCAAACGGATTTCTCCAACTGTAATTTGTTAAATGGATATTTAGATCAGGTGTCTTTAGTCATATTTAAAGATAAATATTAAAATACTAATTCCTTTTCCTAAAACCATGTTTGTATTTATAAGACTTTTAGAATAAGTCAGACTACAGGATAACATTTTTTTCAGCTATACCCTATATTACAATTATCCAGGGAATACAATTTATCAAGAAGATAGCCTACAATCTCCTAATTTCTCTACTCACTTGATTGATAATGAACAATTGAAATCTTAAAAAAAAAAAAAAAAAAATCAGCTCACTTTAGTAAAAAATATTTATAAAAAGGCAAAACTGAAAAACTTCAAAATATAGTAGAGATTTATCTAAGTATGATCAACTATGTTTTTTTTTAAATTTTATTTATAAATTTTTTTTGACAGTATATATGCATAAGTAATTTTTTTTTAAATAGCATTATCCCTTGTATTCATTTTTCCAAATTATCCCCTCCCTCCCTCTACTCTCTCCCCTAGATGACAGGCAATCCCATACATTTTACATGTGTTACAATATAACCTAGATACAATATATGTGTGTAAATCCCATTTTCTTGCTGCACATTAAATATTAGATTCCGAAGGTGTAAGTAACCTGGGTAGATAGACAGTAGTGCTAACAATTTAAATTCACTTCCCAGTGTTCCTTCTCTGGGTGTAGTCGTTTCTGTCCATCAGATCAATTATGTTTTAATCACCAGTCATTTACATGAGACTCGGGGACCAATGTATGAAAAGATATAAAAATAAGAACTGCTTAAATCTAGAAGAAAATTTGCCTGTGTGGTACATAACAAGAAAGAGCACTGGATTTAGAATCTGGAATTCCTTGTTTGAATACTGGCTCTCTCAATTACAAGCTGTAGGACTCAGACATTTTCTACTGTGTTAAAAATCACTTAACTTTGATGTTTTTCAGTCATATCTGACTCTCTGTGTCTCCATTTGGGGTTTTTCTTGGCAAAGATACTAGAGTGGTTTGCCATCTCTTTCTCCAGCTCACCTTACATATGAGGAAACTGAGGCAAACAGGGTGAAGTGACTTGCCCAGGGTCACACAGCTAGTGGTGGAAATCACATTTGTCCTGATTCCGGGTCCAATATTCAATGCCCTGTGCCACCTAGCTGCCCAATCACTTTAATCTATTGGGTCTCAAACTCTCATCTGTAAAATAAGAGTTGGATTCAGACCTTTCCAGCTCTACAATCTCTATGATACTGATACTAATTTAATCTTTTATAAAATGGAGATAATACTTATACTATATGACTCACAGGGTTAACTCTGTAAACCTTCAGTAGCATACAAATCTTAAGTCATATTTATTATTTTTCTACTTGGGATTCAAAACTTAACCTGAAGGCTCCTGACTCCAAGCTAAATGTTCTTTCTGCTCTGGTATGTTTATGTCTAATCATATCTTAGGTGAAATTTGTCTCAATCCTAGTAGGATCACCATGGCTTGCCTAGATTGAAGCTTCTTCTTTTGGAAGGCTACTGTGACCAACAGAAGAAGAAAGTACTGGGCTATTTGGTTTTTCTCTGACATACCTCTCCTATATAAGTCTTATCAGCAATACTAGCTAGAGAAAAAAGTGGTGAAGAGAAAACTCAGTGAAAATGCCATTCTTCTATACAGCAAAATTACCCACTACTCCTCTTCATAGTTCACCTTGTCTTGTTTATATTTTACCTTGTAGCCTCAAGGTCTCACCTGCTCTGGCTATTGCTCCAGGAGAAGCAGCACAACTTATACCAGAGATCTCTAGATAGCTCTCAAAACCAAATCTGGTACACTCTAAGCCCTTTGTCTCCTTACAAAACCATCTCTCTAACATTTATCAGTGCTTCCTCCCCATGATTCATGGTGGTTTTTATTAATGTCCCTTCTAATTCTCTAGAGATTAAGACTTTAGGAAAAGAAAATTAGTTTCTTCTCTCAAAAACAAAAACAAAACAAAACAAAAAGTTCCTAACTTCCTCCATCTTCCCTTTCCTAATTTAACGTCCCTCTCACAAAGATCCCTATATCATAAAGAGTCTCTCACCATTTGCCCAGCGCTATGGCACCAATGCAGAAGAGACAATGACAAAGACTAGAAGAATGACAATCCTGAAGTTTGAAGGCCATTGTTTTTTCCAAGCTAAAATGTTTTTCCATTATTTTTTTAATGCTAACTTTCCCTATTAAAGAAAGATCTTTTTTTTAAAGTTTGTCAAACTATGTGTAGTAACAATACTTTTAAACTATAAATTGTATACTTACTTTCAATTCCTCTAGAGGCAAAATCTTTATGAGCCATGTGATAAAAATGTGAGTTATTCAATAATGCCTGAAAAGAAAAAGAAAAGAAAAAAAAAACCTCAAAAAACATGAGAATAAAAAGCATTTATAGATGTCTTTATCCATAACTCTGCCTAATACTGTGTCGATTAAGAGCTGCCTGAATAGACTTATTACTTGGTCTTGGAAAAGAGATAAGGTATCAAAATGATGAAGACTCAGAAAGGGAAGTTGGATTTAATTAATCAACTCAAATTCACTTAGTACATTTATTCTAGATACCTTAGAGAATACAAAGTAAGGGACAGCTAAATGGCAAAACCCTGAAGTCAGAAGGACTTGAGTTCAAGTCTGGCCTTAGACACTTAACACTTCCTAGCTGTATGACCCTGTGCAAGTCACTTAACCCCAATTGCTTCAGCAAACAAAAAGAGAGAGAGAGAGAGAGAGAGAGAGAGAGAGAGAGAGAGAGAGAGAGAGAGAGAGAGAAAATACAAAGTAAATAAACACTATCCCTCTCTTCAAGACGCTTACCCAAAACTAAATGTTGGACGAGATATGGGAAGACAAGGCTGATAGGTCTGTGCTAATAATTAATTCATTGTGAAAAAGTTTGGAACTACAATGCAGAAAGTCATTTAAATTTTTATATTCAATGCTTTTGAGATTTCATTATTGGAACTGCAATATCAAAAAAGCTAAAAGAAAGATAAGTCCAATATATAAATATATATCTATATCTAGATAGATAGATATAAATATTGTTAGCTATATTTTAATATGTACTTAATAAAGTATGGACCCAACTGGAAAATAGTAAAGAAACTGGCATTTCAATACAACATAATAATACTGCATATTAAGGAATGAGAAGTACAAATTCAGAGGTACTCAGGAAGAGTTGTATGAAGTGATTAAAAAGTAAAAAAAAAAAAAAAAAAAAACAGAGCCAAAAGAATAGGCACAGTGATTACAATGTAAATCAATTCAATGCTATATTGGTAAGGATCTACTTATTTTTAAAAATTAGACTTTTCATTTTCACAGCAATTTTTTTCAAATAGTGTTTCTCAAACCCTAGAATACTGTTTTTATTTGCTTGTGTGTTAGTTATCTATGTACTCCACTGATTCCTTTTCAGTTTTTACCTAGTATCAAATGGTTTAAATAATTGATCCTCTGTAATATAGTTTATGAAATGATAATGCTAAGTCCTTACCTCTTCCTTATTTTTTTCATATATATCTTTATATCTCTAATTTTTATGAAGTAACAAAAATCATAAATTGCCTCAATGAACATTCTGATATTGATCCCATAGGATAGTGATCTCTTTTGTTCACTCCTCAATTAGTAAAAAAAAAAAAAAAAAAAAAAAATTAAAGCCAATATGTAATTTTATTTATGTTATATGTATGTAGTACTAATGTTTATGTGCATAAGGATATACAAGAACAATTTTGAAGGATGAGATAAAGATTAAAGAAATTTTAAATTTTTTGCTTTCTTAATAAAAAGAGCTTTATCATTACTATTTTTAGAAAGATCAATAAAACTGAATATAATTTTTTCCTAAATCTTGGTTTAACACTTTGTGCTACACTGATTCATAGGCCTTTCTCTCCCCCCATAAATGGTCTTAATGGCTTTCACAATTGAAAAAACATCTCACAACTAATCAGAAATCCAAGTAGAAGTACATCACTAGTATATACTAAATCATTTTTTTCCTATTCCACCTAATAATTATGCAAAAGTTTTCTTTGCTGAAATTAAACTAATTACTATTCCCATCCTTCTTGCTATTAACTGTTTTTAATGCAACAATCCTACATTTTTAAACAAACGAGCTCAATTCCCAATGACACTCTTTGATAGATTTGAGAAAACTGCTATTTTGAAGCTTTAACTAATCAGTGGGGATCAAAGTGCATAGTATAATATTCCAGAGCAGACTACTGGTGAATTTGGTAGGTGGAATATAAAAGTGGATTCAAAGAGGATAACTGACATTTCAAAAGTAGATTACTATCTACTTTCTAATCATGAAAGTTATTAATAGAGGCAAATTTTAGAAGAAAAACAACATGAACTACTTACTATAATTTGATGCCTAAAACTCAGCCATAGACACCAATATTTATCATTCTTCTTGGTAACAACTTACCATCAGTATTTACAACTTACTTAAGGCAACCTATTCTTCCCAAAGTTGAGAGCTGTTACCCCAAACTAAAGACAGTGCCAATTTCCCTTTTCTCCAAGAAAATCTCTCTCACCACCTCAAAGTTGGGTGCATCCAAGCTTCACTAAACACCAAGATAAGAGAACATCCTAACCACTATTCCGACTACTCTGATTCAACCTGTTCCTTTAGTATGTGGCATTACTTAATTTATAGCTTAGGCTGTGTCTTCTAAAAACAGAGCTTTAAAAGCACAATCATCATGTTGAAATTTAATTTTGATACACTTTGGGGAACTAAAAAATTGCAAACTAGCTTAAAAAAATTTCCATGCAAGAATTTTTTTTTTAAACTAATCTAGTAATTCTGTCTTAGTATACAATTCCAGAGACTGAGAAATTATCATATTATACAAAATTTGCACTCACCTTAGAAGGAATACAGCCAACATTCAAACAAGTTCCACCAAGTGTTTCATTTTTTTCAATACATACTGTCTACAATAAAAGAAAACAAATCATTCATAATTGCATTTGCATTATGTAATTTTCACTACTAAAATAGTAGTGCAACTGCATAAACTATTTTAGAAAAATCAGATTTTCATTCTGTATGTCACATAGTAAAATATAACCCTTATTTTAAATATGTAAATTTCTTTAACAAAGAATTAAAGGACAAAAAAGAGCCATGAATGAACAAAGTTTAAAAAACCTTAATCTAGTCTACACATAAATTTCAAGTTTTATTATCACCTACCAATACCAGTTATAAGTCAACATGAAAAATGTTCTATCAATTCTATGAAAATTTTTTTATTAACTTGGAAACAGCAGAACAGAAAATGCCTTGACTCTATCATTTCCTTAGTATATATATATATATGATCTTAAAAAAAAAAAAAAAAAAAAAAAGGTACACTTTACTTAATAGTTTTGAGATTACTAACCCCCTCAAAAAACTTTATTTTCAGGAGCATCACCTCAAAACCTCCAATTTACTTCATGAAAATGAAGAGGTTATTTATCACATTATGATCTTCAAAATTTTTAAATTATTAATAAAATTGAACTGACACTTGACATGAATCTGAGTCTTACCTTAAAACCCAATTGAGCAGCTTTAATAGCAGCAACATATCCTCCAGGACCAGCACCTATGACGGTCACATCAGCATAACTACAATAAAACCAAGTAAGTATAAAAATTGAGAATTGTGTTTTCTTTCATTCAATACCATGAGTAGACATTTACCTAATTTCTTTTTAACCAGACAAGTACTTTTTTGGTAAGAAGTTCTTACTGAGAAGCTTCTTCTAACAATGCAGTTATTGTCTGCTCATCAACTTCTAGCCTAAGGTTTGCCAGGGGCACTGAAAAAATTACTAACTCTGGGTCACATAATCTGTAGGTAGGTTGCAGAGGCAGGATCTTCTGTTTATCTAGGGTTACTGTTTAATAGCTAGTGTTTGTAATGCTATTAAAACTCGAAAAAACTCAAACTGCTTTAAGAAAAATTTTAAATTCACTAATACAACTATTCTAATTCTCTGACAGGTGATAATTTGTGTCTGGCATAAAAACTATAATGGGTCAAAATACTCAACAAGAATATTCTATAACAATTTATTAAGGACCTATTTGCCTAAGACACTTACTAGCTGTGTGGCCCTAAATGAGTCACTTAATTAGTTTGATTAGTTTTCTTACCTGTAAAATAAACTGGAGAAGGAAATGGCAAATTCCTCCAATATTTTTGCCAAGAAAAATTCAAATAGGGTCACCAAGAGTCTAACATGACTGAACAACAAATATGCCAAGCATAGCATTCTACATTAGGAGGAATTTGTTATGTGAAGTTCTATAAAGATCACAAATTAGAAACTGCTTATTTTGGTTATCAATTAATCAAGAAACATTTATTAAGCACCTACAATAGTCTTCCCCTATTTGCAGTTTCATTTTTTTCTAGGTTTCAGTTCTAGGAGGTCAACTGCAAATTCCAGGAGTTTAAGGGAAGCAGGGAAGGGGTCACATGTCTGTGGAGGGAAGAGATCAGCACATGATTTAAGAACACATGGGGGCCAAAACCAGACATTCAGAACTCAAGCATCATAGATGGAAAAGAGATACACAGAACTTAACAAGTGAAAAGAGTAAAGCAAAAGTGTCCTCTCTCAGCCTAAGGGGTCTCAAGCCAAACCTCTCCCCGCCAGAATGTATCTGTTCTTCAGCCTTCATTATAGAAGGGTTTAGGCTCATTTTTTAAAATTTTTTTTTTTAAAGGTGGGGTGGATTGGGAGGCAATAGAGCACCAAGTTAAGGACCATAAGCAGAGATATAGTATTACTATAAAGTTAACACAAGTGTTAAAAGTTATTTAAAGTTCTTAGATGAGATTATATGAGGCATCCGCTGGGGGATGGAGGGTGGAGTTTAGAACATATCCTCAGAGGGGCAGCTAGGTGGTGAAGTGGATACAGCACCAGCTCTGAAGTCAGAAAGGCCCCGAGTTTAAATCTGTTCTCAGACACTTAACACTTCCTAGCTGTGTGACCCTGGGCAAGTCACTTAACCCCAATTGCCTCAGCAAAAAAAAGAACACATCCTCAGCGCAGTTGAATGGTACAATAGACAGAACACCACCCTGGAGTTAGAAAGACCTGAGGTCAAATCCAGCCTCAGATACTTAGCATTACTAGCTGTATGACCCTGGACAAGTCTGCCTCACCCCCCCCCCAAAAAAAACAAAACGTATTTCCATAGATAAGAGGGAATTACTATATTATGTACCAGATACTGAGGATATAAATATTATTTTTTTTTAAATCAAACAATCCTTATTCAAAGAGCAAAAATCACTGCTAATAAGTTTCCATTCTCTTCTTCCCAAAAATACAACCTCTTAACTTGGATATTTCTCAGTACTCTACCTTATAATCTCCTTATAAATCCTTTTAGGGAGGAAAAGTCTCATTCTCTTTACCCTAAGTAAGGCTCTAAAATAGAAACTCTTTAAGTCTTGTTTTGTTATAGATCCTTCCTTGACAACATGGGGAAAGCTATGAACCAAGTCTCAGAAGAATGTTTTTAAGTATATAAAATAAACCATTTATAATTAACCAAGATAAAAAACTGAAAAAATCATATTGAAGTAGCTATCAAAATACAAAAGATTAGAGAAATCCATGCCCTCCAGGTTAAGAATCTCATTCCCTGTACATATTGAATGCTGTCCGACTACGGTCTGATTACATGGATAATCATCTATTTAATTTACCAGAAACATAGCTCTTCACTGAAGTGAAAATAGTTCTATACACCAAAATCTATATAATAAATGAAAGCAAGAAATCTCTTCCATTATATGCAGCACTCTAAAAAACCAGAAATTACATCAATTACACATTTGTAAAGAGCTTCTGGAGATCAACTAGACCCATCTTACATATTGGAGATGAGAAAAATGAAGCCCTGATATGTTTAAATTACTAATCAAAAAGTGAGTTCCAGTCATAAAACCACTGGTGGTCTGATTCCAAGTTCAATGTTCTTTCTACTATACCAAACTGTCTCCCCTTCCATGAATATAAATAAAAACAATACATCCTGGAAGAATGAGGGAGAAAGTTAGAGGACCCTAGCCCTAAGATTTCATCCTTACAGAGAACTCCCAGAATTAACCACTGTGTCTACATTTAAGTTTTTGATCAATACAATAACCTGCAAGGTTGTTCAGTTAAGTATTTATTATTCTTACATTAAAAATGAGAAAACTGGTTTGAAAGGTTTTCCTATCAGTCTTCAATCTGAAATGGATATATATAGTTTCGTTTACAATCTAGTAACTGAAAGCTCTGAAAAATATATTACTATTGCAAAAAAAAAAAAAAAATTCCTACTGTACTTGAGTAGCAACAGACTCATAGGTTCATTAAATTCTAGTTAGAGGGGCGGAGCCAAGATGGCAGAGAAGATACACGAGATTTTGTGAGCTCCCTTCTTCCCTCAATACCAATTAGTTAAATCAGCCTCAAAAATAACGCTGGACTGATAGAAATCACAAGGACTGGAAGCACGACTTACCAGCTGAAGAGAATCTGGAGTTTCAACAGAAAAGGTAAGTTCCAAGGGGAGGAAAAAAAAAGGCCAGCACAGACGGTTGGGTGCTAGCACACTGCACCGATTGGGCTGGGAAGGGCTCTGGGATCAGAGAAGCCACTGAGATAGAAGAATCTGGCAGAGGCTGTTAGCTCTTCTCTGCTTATAAAACAGCAGTTCAGAAGAGAAATCAAGCCACTTTAAAATATAAAGCCAGATACTAGAACCACCCCAATCTGGAAGTGAGGTAACAGATCTCGGCACTGTGGGTGTGGCCGACTTCGGCTGTCAGGGACTTCACCTGGGAGTACTTAAGAGATTGAAAAGCAAGGACACGGCCCAAGGCAACACATAGTGCCTGGCTTGGCTGGAGGAAGTCCCAGGGAAGCGGAACCTTTGAAATAGAAACCGCGGTTTCTGGGCAGACACTTCCAGTTTGAGCGCAGGGGCTTTTCACGTTAGCTGGTGACATCCACGCCCCACGGGACACATTGGCTGGGCTTTGTGTCGCCTTTACTGTTCAGTCTTAAACCTCACGGAAGTTGCTAGGCCACACAGCGCCCTCAAAGCATAGCCCTGCTAATCACCTGTGAGGCACTTCCAGGGAGGGGGTGGGGAACTCTCTCCCAGAGCTCTCTCTTAGCTCAGGCGCAGGGGCCGCTGCATCCATCTGGTCTGGGAGGAAGCTGGTAAAGAAATAAATAAATAAACTTCTTACCCCCAAGGACAGACCTCAAAAGATGTTTAAAATATGAGTAAAAAGCCAAGAAGAACGATTGATTCTTTCTACACAGAGAAAGAGCGGGTATCCAACCCCGAGGAAGTTAACAGCAGAGAGTTAGCAGATAATAGCCTAAAGGGGAATGATACCTGCCTCCCATCACATAACTCTCTCCTAGAAGAGACTATTAAAAAATTAAGAGAGTTTGAAGAAAAATGGGGAAAGGAAAGAGAAGCTATGATAGAGAATAACAACGTTCTGAAATTTGAGTTGGAAAAAATAAAGAATTCACAGGAGATTCAGGGAAACAAAATTTGTGAATTAGAAAAGGTTAAAAAATCACAGGAAAGTAGGATTTCTGAATTGGAAAAGATAAAAAATTCTCAAGAAAATAGGATTTCTGAATTGGAAAAAATAATTCTCTAAAAAAAATTAAGGAAATGGAAAAAAATTCAATAGAGCAAAATAATTCATTTAAAAACTCAATTGGGCATATACAAAAAGAACTAAAAACTGTGAAGAAAATAACTCCTTAAAAATCAGGACGGAACAAATAGAAATTAATGATTCATTGAGAACCCAAGAATCAGTCAAACAAAACAAAAAAAATGAAAAGCTGGAGAATAACGTCAAATATTTACTGGGAAAATCTATAGAGCTGGAAAATAGATCTAGGAGAGATAATCTGAGGATCATTGGACTTCCCGAAAACTATGACCAAAAAAAGGAGCCTAGATTCTATTTTACAGGAAATCATCAAAGAGAACTGTCCAGAGATAATAGAAACAGAAGGGAAAATAGGCGTCAAAAGAATTCATCAAACTCCTTCTGAAAAAGACCCTAAAAAAAGAACACCACAGAATATTGTGGCTAAGCTGCAGAATTACCACACAAAGGAGAAAATCTTGCAAGCAGCTAGAAAAAAACAATTTAAATACCAAGGTGCCACAATAAGGGTCACTCAAGATCTGGCTGCCTCCACATTAAAAGATCGAAGGGCCTGGAACCTGATATTCCGAAAGGCAAAAGATCAAGGATTGCAACCAAGAATAAACTACCCAGCTAAACTTATAGCATTTTTTTCCATGGAAGAAGATGGTCATTCAATGAAATAGAGGAATTCCATATGTTTCTAAGAAAAAAACCAGACTTAAACAAAAAATTTGATCTACATCCACAAGACTGAAGAGAAACAGAAAAAGGTAAAAAAGAACTCTTGAGAACTGTATCTCTGTTGTGGATATATAGAAAGTCTGCATGGATAATTTGATTTTGCTGATATAAAAAAAAGGGGGGTGTAGTAAAGGGAAGGGGGTAGTATCAGAAAAAGGGGAAGGAGTGATAAAAAGAGGGAAACAACATCCCAGGAAGAGGCATAGAAAATATACCATATCTGAGGGAATTTAGAGAGGGGGAGAAACATTGTGTGAATCTTACTCTCATCAGAAGAGGCTCAAAGAGTAAATAATTGACATATTTGTTTTTCAGAGAATTCTCTCTCACCTCATTAAAAGGGGAATAAGGGAAGGGACTTGGAGGGAGGGGGGAGGGATACTAAAAAAAGGGAGGGCTGTATGTCACAAGTGGGGTCTATAAATTAAATATCAGGGAAGGGGTTCAGGGGAGTCAAGGGGAAAAAGCATAATCTGGGGATAATAGAAATATAGGAAAATATAGAATTAGTAATTTTAACTGTAAATGTGAATGGGATGAACGCTCCCATCAAACGGAGACGGATAGCAGACTGGATCAAAAATCAGAACCCTACAATATCTTGTTTACAGGAAACACACTTAAAGCAGGTAAAACAGGTAAAAGGTTGGAGCAGAATCTATTATGCTTCAGGTAAAGCCAAAAAAGCATCTCAGATCAAGCAAAAGCAGAAGTTGATCTAATTAAAAGAGATAAGGAAGGAAACCATATCCTGCTAAAAGGTAGCATAAATAATGAAGCCATATCAATACTAAACATATATGCACCAAGTGGTATAGCATCTAACTTTTAAAGGAAAAGTTAAGAGAATTGCAAGAAGAAATAGACAGTAAAACTATAATAGTGGGAGATCTCAACCTTGCACTCTCAGATTTAGACAAATCAAACCACAAAACAAATAAGAAAGAAATTAAAAAAGTAAATAGAACATTAGAAAAACTAAGTATGATAGACCTTTGGAGAAAACTGAATTGCGATAGAAAGGAATATACTTTCTTCTCAGCAGTTCATGGATCCTATACAAAAATTGACCATATATTAAGACATAAAGATCTCAAAATTAAATGTAGGAAGGCAGAAATAATAAATGCCCTCTTCTCAGATCACAATGCAATAAAAGCTACATTCAGTAAGAAGTTAGGGGTAAATAGACCAAAAAGTAATTGGAAACTGAATAATTTCATCTTAAAGAAGGACTGGGTGAAACAGCAAATTATAGAAACAATTAATAATTTCACCCAAGACAATAACAATGATGAGACATCATACCAAAATCTGTGGGATGCAGCTAAAGCGGTAATAAGGGGAAATTTTATATCTTTAGAGGCTTATTTGAACAAAATAGAGAAAGAGAAGATTAATGAATTGGGCCTGCAACTTAAAAAGCTAGAAAAAGACCAAATTAATAACCCCCAACCAAAAATTAAACTTGAAATACAAAAATTAAAAAGAGAAATCAATAATATTGAAAGTAAAAAAACGATTGAATTAATAAATAAAACCAAGAGTTGGTTTTATGAAAAAGCCAATAAAATAGATAAACCTTTGGTAAATCTGATCAGAAAAAGGAAAGAGGAAAATCAAATTGTTAGTCTTACAAATGAAAAGGGGGATCTTTCCACCAATGAAGAGGAAATTAGAGAAATAATAAGGAGTTACTTTGCCCAACTTTATGCCAATAAATTTGATAACTTAAGTGAAATGGATGACTTTCTCCAAAAATATAGGCTTCCTAGATTAGCAGAGGAGGAGACAAATTGCTTAAATAGTCCCATTTCAGAAAAAGAAATAGAACAAGCTATTAATCAACTCCCCAAGAAAAAATCCCCAGGACCAGATGGATTTACATGTGAATTCTACCAAACATTTAAAGAACAATTAGCCCCAATGTTATATAAACTATTTGAAAAAATAGAGGATGAAGGAGTCCTACCAAACTCCTTTTATGACACAGACATGGTAGATCGAAAACTGAAAAAGAAAATTATAGACCAATTTCCTTAATGAATATTGATGCTAAAATCTTAAATAAGATATTAGCAAAAAGACTTCAGAAAATCATCTCCAGGATAATACACTATGATCAAGTAAGATTTGTACCAGGAATGCAGGGCTGGTTTAATATTAGGAAAACTATTAGTATAATTGACCATATTAATAATCAACTTAATAAAAACCATATGATCATCTCAATAGATGCGGAAAAAGCATTTGACAAAATCCAACATCCATTCCTACTAAAAACGCTTGAGAGTAAAGGAATAAATGGACTATTCCTTAGAATAATCAGGAGAATTTATTTACGACCGTCAGTAAGCATAATATGCAACAAAAATAAACTGCAACCTTTCCCAGTAAGATCAGGAGTGAAACAAGGTTGCCCACTATCACCATTACTATTCAATATAGTACTAGAAATGCTAGCCTCGGCAAAAAGAGCTGAGAGAGAGATTCAAGGAATTAGAGTAGGAAATGAGGAAATCAAACTATCATTCTTTGCAGATGGCATGATGGTATACTTAGAGAACCCCAAAGACTCTGCTAAAAAGCTATTAGAAATAATTCAGAATTTTAGCAAAGTGGCAGGATACAAAATAAATCCACATAAATCCTCAGCATTCTTATATATCACCAACAAAATGCAACAGCAAGAGATACAAAGAGAAATTCCATTCCAAACAAATGTTGAGAGTATAAAATATTTGGGAATCCATCTACCAAAGAATAGTCAGGAATTATATGAGAAAAATTAGGAAACACTTGCCACAAAAATAAAGTCAGATTTAAATAATTGGAAAGACATTCAGTGCTCTTGGATAGGCTGAGCGAATATAATAAAGATAACAATACTCCCCAAACTAATCTATTTATTTAGTGCTATACCAATCAGACTCCCAAGAAATTATTTTAATGACCTAGAAAAAATAACAACAAAATTCATATGGAAGAATAAAAGGTTGAGAATTGCAAGGGAACTAATGAAAAAAAAGTCAGATGAAGGTGGTCTAAGTGTACCTGATCTAAAGCTATTTTATATAGCAGCAGTGACCAAAACCATTTGGTATTGGCTAAGAAATAGACCGGTAGATCAGTGGAACAGATTAGATACAAAGGACAAAAAAGGGTACATCTATAGCAATCTAGTCTTTGACAAACCCAAAGATACCAACATTAAGGGATAAAAATCCATTATTTGGAAAAAACTGTTGGGAAAACTGGAAATTAGTATGGCAGAAATTAGATATGGATCCACACTTAACACCATATGCCAGGATAAGATCAAAATGGGTCCATGACTTAGGCATAAAGAATGAGATAATAAATATATTAGAGGAAAGAGGAAGGAATTTATGACCAGAAGAGAACTAGAGATCATTATAGATCACAAGATAGAAGATTTTGATTACATCAAACTAAAAAGTTTCTGTACAAACAATACTAATGCAAACAAGATTAGAAGGGAAGTAACAAATTGGGAAAATATTTTTAAAGTTAAGATTCTGACAAAGGTCTCATTTCCAAAATATATAGAGAACTGACCCTAATTTATAAGAAATCAAATCATTCTCCAATTGATAAATGGTCAAAGGATATGAACAGACAATTCTCAGATGATGAAATTGAAACTATATCCACTCATATGAAAGAGTGTTCCAAATCACTACTGATCAGAGAAATGCAAATTAAGACAACTCTGAGATACCACTACACACCTGTCAGACTGGCTAAGATGATAGGAACAAATAATGATGAATGTTGGAGGGGATGTGGGAAAACTGGGACACTTATACATTGTTGGTGGAGTTGTGAAAGAATCCAACCATTCTGGAGAGCAATTTGGAACTATGCCCCAAAAGTTATCAAACTGTGCATACCCTTTGATCCAGCATTGCTACTATTGGGCTTATATCCCAAAGAAATACTAAAGAGCGGAAAGGGACCTGTATATGCCAAAATGTTTGTGGCAGCTCTTTTTGTAGTAGCTAGAAACTGGAAGATGAATGGATGTCCATCAATTGGAGAATGGTTGGGTAAATTATGGTATATGAAGGTTATGGAATATTATTGCTCTGTAAGAAATGACCAGCAGGAGGAATACAGAGAGGCTTGGAGAGACTTACATCAACTTATGCTCAGTGAAATGAATAGAACTAGAAGATCGCTGTACACTTCAATGTTGTATGAAGATGTATTCTGATGGAAGTGGATATCTTCAACATAAAGAAGATCCAACTCACTTCCAGTTGATCAATGATGGACAGAAATAACTACACCCAGAGAAGGAACACTGGGAAGTGAATGTAAATTGTTAGCACTACTGTCTATCTACCCAGGTCACTTATACCTTTGGAATCTAATACTTAATGTGCAACAAGAAAATGGTATTTACACACATATATTGTATCTAGGTTATATTGTAACATATGTAAAATGTATGGGATTGCCTGTCATCAAGGGGAGGGAGTAGAGGGAGGGAGGGGTAATTTGGAAAAATGAATACAAGGGATAATATTATAAAAAAAAAATTACTCATGCATATATACTGTGAAAAAAATTATAAATAATAAAAAATAAAAAATAAATAAAAAATTCTACTTAGAAGGAACAATTCAACCTCTCTCATTTTGTGGATAAGGAAATTGAGGCAGATGATTTACCCGAGGTCACATAAAACTAGAGAGAAATAGAGCTAGGAAAAGAACTCATAACCTCTCCTGATTCCAATGGGGGCGGGGGGGAAGGGAAGGTCTCCAAATTCTACATTACTGGTATACCAGGTTGCCATAGCTGTGTGATTTACTAGTTGATTTTGGATAAAATATTTGAACTTTTTGGGCTTTTTACAGCTGCTTATTCTTAAAAATAAAAAAAAAAAAATAACTCCCATTTTCATTGGGAAACACACGATATGCCATCGATACACCAAATATTGATATAATGAGAAAAATATTGTTCAAGGTACCAGACAATATAGAACAAACAAGGTAATGCACACTTGGATGCTTGAACTTAAGATATCATGAAGAAATTATTTCACCTGTGAAGTAGATAATTTTTTCACCAATAAAAATCATGAGTCTGCCACAAATTCTTTCATATAAAATTTTTAGATTGTACCATAAATGCTCCATAAAGGATCTATGCAACATTCAAAGGCCTTTTTCTTGTTCTTCCAGTAATCCAAGAGGACAGTATATCACCCCATTTTCTCATTCTCAATATATGACCATGTCTTGTATGCAAATCTTTTTGGTAACATGCTACAGCCTGATTCCACCTCTAGAGGTCTTTCCTGTCCTATGAGTTGTATGTAATTTTAATTACAACAGAACAATATTTATTTTATATGCTACCACACTAACT
Source organism: Sminthopsis crassicaudata (assembly GCF_048593235.1). Lineage (NCBI taxonomy): Eukaryota > Metazoa > Chordata > Mammalia > Dasyuromorphia > Dasyuridae > Sminthopsis > Sminthopsis crassicaudata. The sequence goes on from NC_133621.1 coordinate 141,140,923, forward strand.
ACTTTGAGAGCACTTCATATTTTCCCCAAATGCAATCTAACCCAATTAATTCAATAGATTAACTAACCAGCTCTTTATCACTATCTGTGAAGTACATATTTTTTTCATCCACTTTTTTCCTAGTATAGATAAAATTAATCTCTTTCACCAATATGAAATGCAGAGATTTTGGAATGTTCGATTCAAATTATTATGTCAGCTATGATTATGACTAACAGCATTTAGGGAAACCCAAGTCCTACAACATAACTATGTGAGCTTAAAATTAAATAAAACAAAAAACAATAAAGAAGAAAAAATCAATTTAAGTTTCAGATGCCAACGAGCCAGCCAACAAAGATACTTTAATAAAACATTCCAAGGGGAAAAAAAAAAGAAAAGGGAGGGATGGTTCTTTTAAAGTCCATGGGTTAAAACTAAGAAGATCTTCTTAAATGTGGCAGCCAAAGCTACAACTACACAGAGAATCAATGAGAGGAAGCAAAATAGTTGAAGAAATTATACACATTGTTCTCAGTAATTATGCCATTGAAACAAGTTTGTTCACTAACATGCCTTGAAACCAAGAGCTTATCAAAAAGTAAACCAATAGAGATCCAGATCAGAGTCAACATTATACAAAAATATCCTTCAATGACAATTTTCTGGCATTAAAGAATCTCAATTAAGAACAAGAAGCTGTTTTAGCAACTAAATCAAAATCAACTATTTCCTGAACATCTAAGAAACAAAAGAATTTATAAAAGGAAAGAAACATATAGTCTTAAAAGATGGTACTTAACTTAAAGGAATTTACAATCTAAGGGAACATAGAAAATGCATGAAAAATTAAATAACATCGCAAATCTATAATTTTATAAGTTTACTTATTTCCTATGTTGATATAGATCACTACCAGATGATGAACCTCTCCAACTTTAAGAGATCCTTGGACAACAGACATAATTCATCATCAAATCAGTACAATACAAAATAACATTGCAAAATAGCAAGAGATGTCACAAAGTAATAGGATTTTTTTTTTTTTTTTTGCCAAATAACTAGGACAGTTTGAACAAAGATGTTTCTCAATTCTAAAAGCAAATGAAGAAAAATAGAACAATGAGGTTTCATATGAGAACTAAATAAATTAAAATCCGGTATGCATTTTAATTTATACATTTGAAAAAGTAGTTTGTACATTCAATTTTTACTAAGTCCAGCACATTCAATTTGATATAACCCACAAATAGTTATGTTTGTAGATGATCTCTATTTGACCCTATGTTTCAGTAAAAGCTAAATTTTTACTGTTCAACTCATAAAATGTCTTTACATTACATTGAAATTAAATGAGCTCTCTAAAGCTACAAAGTTACAAATACAGCTGCTGATCTAGCTAAGTCTATATACCTAGATTTCCTCATGAAATCTGGTCCTATATACACATATGCAAAATCCCTTTATTTAAAATAGTGCATTCATCTCATTTTTAATATTTAACTCTAATTTATCACTTACCTGAATAATTATAATGTGTTTCCTACCCTTCTGTTTATGACTTTTGTCCTTAAATGTCATTTACACACACACAATTAAACTTAATGTAATAGGTAAATACCAGTTATAATGAAAACATGTAATAATAGCAATATGTTTTTCAATGTACATTGAGAAAGAATCAATGATATTCTACCTTAAACTCAAACAATAATTGCCTTCAAAATTATTCTAATGGATATACAGAACTATGTTTTATCTTTCTTATAACATCCATTTCTGAATCACCTGCTTATGTTCAGAATGTGTATAATAACTTAATTTTGACACCCTGAACACTTAAAATAGCCAACTCTATACCACAGATTGATTCCTTTGTTAATAATAACATATTTCTTTGTTCCATTTTCAGAACATAAGGAAACTATCAATTACTCTGACATGAAATTGATTTCCCAAAAAAAAAAAAGCACTTACTTGGTTGATCTGCATATGTTCTCAAAGGAACTGCAGAAATCCCCTGTAAGCCATGAGGCATTCGACTAAAATGGCCTCTCTGGAAGACAGAAAACAGCAAAAGGAATTTTATAGTGTGTAAATATTTATCTCAAACACAGTTCAAAATTAATAAGATTACCTATACAACAAACTTATTAACACTGATTGCAAATATATTTCCAATTACATTGTAATATAATTTCTATTGCAATAAGACAAGCAGGGTTTATCAGAATTTTTAAAAAGAAAAAATGATCATTGAAATATTTGTTTTAAATGTTCAGAGAAGAATTGTGGGGAAGTTTAATAAGAAACAGACAAGCGGGACAGCCTTAAAAATAACATGTTGAATTCATTATACTCTATGAAAGAGAAACTATACATAAAAGGTCAGAACATGTTCGGTGATGTATTCTATACCTGAAATATGAATTCTTTTAAAGTAATAAACCATTACAAACTATAAAAACAATACTATAGGGGCAGCGAGGTGGCCCAGTGGATAGAGCACCAGCCCTGAAGTCAGGAGGACCTGAGTTCAAATCTAGCCTCAGACATTTAAGACTTCCTAACAGTGTGACCCCAGGCAAGTCACTTGACCCCAATTACCTGAGGGGAGAGGTCTTTCCTGCCATCTTTTTCAGCTTCCAAGTTAAATTAAATTTTTAAATTTCTCCCAGGTCTTGGAGGCAGGACTGAAGTTCAGATACTTAATATTAGTTGTGTTAACCCTGAGTAAATCACTTAATCCCAATTCCCTTGCAAAACAAATAAATGAATGACTTTTCCCCCTAAAAAGACTATCAGCTAATATCTGGCTTCAAAGTTTCTGAAAGTTTGTCATCCTCAGTCTGTCACATTATAGTCTTTTATTATGAAGGGCAGACTCCATATAGTGCTATCAAATCTTTTTAAATTTCTCAAATGAGTATTTTTTTATTTTGTATTTATTATTATATGTATATATAATGTATGTATATATTATATATGTGACATATATAATATATTATAATAAATGTATGTATATATTATTATTTTGTGTTTATTCTGTATAAATATATATCTGTACATATTGTTTTCCCCATTAGCATATAAGCTTCTTCAGGGTAAGAGTATATTTACCTTTGTATTCTCAGTACCTAGTACTGTTCTTTGGCACATAGTAAGCATTTAATTGCTTAAGGACTGGGAAAATTTTAGGAAACAGCCAAATGTTCTTATAATGCAGTCGAAGACCTTTTAAAATAATTCATTTATCTAATTTCTAATATTTTAAGCTCTGATTTACCATTTTACCTAAGTCATTCTGTAATGTGCCCCTCATCCTTTTTTTGTGACTTTATATATGCATAAGTCATTCATATACAATCTGCAAATATTTGCTGAGACGATATCCTATGAAGACGTATCATGGTTTTTTGGCTTTGGAACAAACATTGTGAGTTCAACTTCTGCACAGAGCATTATACTAAATCCCAAGAAAAGTTTCTACAGGTTTCAATAACATGTCTCCTGCCTTCATGGGGCTTTCAGTCTAATTTAGGTAAAGCACACAACTCTAATGCAACATTATTTTTAAAAGGACATTTTGTGGCAAAAGAGTAGCAAAACAAAGAGACTGAATTAGGAGGAAGGCTGTAGTAGAGGAATCGGTCTACTCTGTCAGACACAAATGGTGCTAATGTGTCTACATTTCACTTGAATGACCTGGTGAGAAGGGAGGACATCCGGAATACAGCCCGAACAAAGTAAAAGGAGTAGGACGGTAGTGAAAACTGGGAAGGAGGGGGAGGCTGCAGAAAGGTAAAAGTTGGAGGAAGCATTAAAGAACGAGATTCGTGAACCGAGGTTGTATTCGTCTGAAATAATCTAACAAAAAATAAGTTGAATTTTGTATTTCTAGGCCACAATTCTTCAGAAGACCAAATTATAGCTTTCAAACCATTCGCTTAAGAAGGGTTAGCTGGTATTTTATGAATGGGGACACGCCGTGCCTCAGCACAAGACCAAACAACTAAGCTTTCTGTTCTGCGAGGAGTTAGAGCTGGAAGTAGAACAATACTCCTCTCTCCCAAACATGACTTTTGACAAGGGAGCCAATAGTGCCCCACAGGGAACCAGGTGGCTAGTAGGGAGAGAAACACAACGGCAAGTAGGACTGGGGCATGGTCTAAATTACTCTCCTTACCGGGGTGGGAGCTCGGTCTCCACATTAGTACAACGGGTGTATTTTGGTGACAGGAAACTTTCCAGCAGATCTCAGACTAACTCTTAACAGCTTAAGAAGAGCTGCTCCGGGACCCGATCCTGGCTGGCCAAGCCGAAGCAGGGAGGGAGCAAGAAGTTTAAAGGGGAGCGAGGGAGGGTGGCGGTGCAGGTGAGCTCGGGGTACCAGGGGAAGGCAGAGGCACTGGGCGTCGAGGAGGGAGGTGGCCTTGCTCCTCCCACCTGTGAGGGCAAGACCAGTGGGACGGGGCAGGAGGGTGACCCCGCGGCAGCGGGGAGAACTTTCGCGGAGTAGGCTGGGCGCGGAGCCTACTCCGACTAGGCCGAGGACGCGCTTTTCTCCCCACCCCGATGGGTTAGGCAAGGCCGGGGGTGAGACCGGCCCAGGCCGCGGTCCGCCCCTTCAGGCTTGGGGCCTAGTCCCGTTAGGTAACCGACCCGACCCCACAGGCTTGCCATCTTACTGACACCCCTCCACCCGGACGCCGGCACCGCCCCTCACCTTGGCCAAGGCGCAGGACACACGGCTCCAGCTCTGCATTTTCCTTTCGGATGACCCCGCCGCCTCGGGTTTTCACCTCCGCTAAAATCTTCCTCCACCGCACCAAGGACTCAGGGCGCTGCGCCTGCGCACCCGGCACCTATCCTGTCGGCCCGCTAGGAGCTCTCCGATTGGCCGAGACGCCCCCTGGACGTAAAGTCGTGAAGTCCTCCGGGATTGGGTGTTTCCTCGGAAGGGAATGGGCCGAGTCCTTAAAAGAACCGCTCCCTCTTTCCGGGTGGGCTGGGGTTTTAAGTTCCCTTTCTCTTAAACCTCCCTTTCCCCCATCTAGCTCATTTCCGTGGGTCCTGAAGACTTGTCTCCGAGTTCAAATCTGCCCTCACCCGGTTGTTTAAGAAGTCACTTCCCCGTGTTTGTCTCTTTTGTAAAAAACCCTCAGTGGGATCGCAGAAAGTCCCACTCGGCTGGAGAGCGACCCGACCGCTGTAACAGCCTCAAGCGCGGGACTTGTACCCGAGGGGAACCGGGAATCTCCTTCGCAAAAATTGGTGTAATTTTTTTTTAACACTAAGTTAGGCAGGTAATGATGGCCTTTAAACCCGCTGAAATTACACTCCTTTAGGGCAGTGGCTGGGTATCTACAAAGAGCTGTCGAACTTATAACCTTGAGATGTTTTAATTTCTAATGCAATTCTATCAGCTGTGACCCACGTAATCAGATGAGATGGCCGAGAAGTTCTCTGTCCAGCTCCTGTCAGAGAGGAGGCGCTGTGAGAGGTTTATCCCCTTGACAAAAGCTCTTTCGAGTTCTCAGTAAGACTGTGGCAGGGTCTGAAACCAAAAATTTTATAAAAAGTGTTAATAGGAGAGAAGAGAGAAAAAAGATAAATCTGCCCATAGACTTCCCTGCTTTCTCATTCACTTGCAAAGCAGGGGAAGTAACAGAGAGCCGCGCTTGGCCAGCGAGACCCCAGATCCCGCCTGGGTCAGACCAGCCCGGATGTGTGACCCTGTGTGACGCTCTCTCCAAGAGTTATAAGTTGCTGAGAAAATGACGATCTTCTGTGGTAGAGGGAGATCGCGCCTTAGAAATTTTAAAGCAATTATAAGTTTAGTCCAAAAAAGGCAAATTCACTCTTCCATTTTACCATTTCCAAAACCATTCTCCAAATTCATGGCGCATTCTCCTTTCGGGTTCAGAATCCCCAGTATATATTTTTTTTTTTGATACTTTATTTTTTTATTTTTTTTATTAATTTTATAATTATAATTTTTTTGACAGTACATATGCATGGGTAATGTTTTACAACATTATCCCTTGTACTCCCTTCTGTTCTGAATTTTTCCCCTCCTTCCCTCTACCCCCCTCCCCTGGATGGCAGGCATTCCCATACATGTTAAGTATCTTATAGTATATCCTAGGTACAATATATGTCTGCAGAACCGAATTTCTTGTTGCACAGGAAGAAATGGACAGAATCCCTAGTATCTTTTTAGACTTAGTTCTAATGAGGATAGATAAATAAATGGATCAATACATACATACATGCATACAGGTAGAACAATGGAACATTTATTAAGTGCTTCCTAAAGGGCAATTCCTAAAGATATGCTTGACCATCATACACACACATATGAATATATTTATATATATATATATATATATACATATGTACATGTGCACACACATGCACACCTTCAATAACTCCCAAGGTTCTCTATTACATCCAAGATCAAATATAAAATCTGTTTGGTTTTTAAAGCTCTTCCCCATTGAAGCATGTAGTACTCCTTTTTAGGTGTGTTAAAGAGAAGAAACAAGTAGCACTGGGAAAGCAAATCTTTGGGAATGATGTTTCCTTAGCTGAATAAAAATTATGAGTTGGAAGTAACATGATATGATGCACTTTAATTATGTTGAAAGCCAATTGGCAAAGAGCCTTAAACATCAATGATAGGTACTTTTCCATGATTTGGATACAACTTATGCAGAGGTATGAAAATTACAATTAATTAAAAATTCAACTGACAATAATTAAATATTAGGTAATCTCCATCTATTGCATCCTTTCTAATTCTCCAAAGTGAAGGAAAGGGCAGTAATCTGGAGAAGAGAGTTCTAAACTCCTTTCCTTTTTCCAACACTGTCTATTCTCTTTAAAAGAAAATGGTGGGAGTGAAAGTGGAGAATAAAGTGTTTTGTTTTGTTGTGTTTTAATTAATGGCTCTCTCATATTAAGCACTCCATACCAGCAGGATAGCCTAAGACATTGATTCCTAACTTAATTCAAATATCATGGCTTCAAAAACTGGCTCAGATGCTCATTAATTGTGTGATGGCAGGCAGACTATGACAGCAGGAAGATCTAAGAGCCTTGGCAAAAATAGAACTAATAATACTCATGCTAACTATCTCAATGATGAAAACACTCTATAAATCTGAGCCACTATTATTTAACAAATATTGTTTGAAAGTGACAGATTTAATGGACACTTCCCAGATACTTTTGACTCTGCTATTTGTTATCTGGATAAACTCTAGGACTACAGATGCCATGTTCATTATTTCTTCTGCAGCCCTTCTCAATGTCATGTCTAATATACCATAAATATCAAATAATTGATAAGCAGAAAGACTTTTGGCCTTAATTTTATCAAGAACTGTATTTTTTCTTTAATTTTCACCATCTTACTCTGTGCTTACTTTAGAATTGAAGTCCTGGTACCAAAGGATAAATTGTCTTAATTTGAAGATCTTGCCCAGTTCTTCATGGAATTTTTCCAGCTCTTCATTCCTTGCAACAAAATGAACAAATAAATAGAAAAAAACTTATTAAGCAATTTTCTATATGCAGAGGACCATGCTAAGCACTCTAAATACAAATAGAAAAAGCTATTCAGTTCCTGCTCTAACTCTCACTGGAGGAGACACAAAACACCAAAGTTCAGCTGCCAAGTCAATGGCAAGGGAAAAAAGTTCTAAGGCTGCTGCTCCCAACATAGCAAGGCCCAGCGGTCCTCAGGTTATATTAGAAGGTCAGATGAGAGTGCCAGGTACTACTAGAGCAGGACCTGATAGAAAGCTCTAGAGGAATTTAGGAAACAGCTTCAGGACATAAACCCTATTGGGTTTTTTGTTTTTGTTTTTTTTCCAGCAAAAGCTATAGAGTTGGTGATCCCCTCTCATCTATGTTTGTCCACATTTAAATATCTCAGATAGGTTCTGGGTGGCCTTGACCAAGAGTGGATGTGAGAAGAAAAGACACGAGGAAGGGCCTCCCCAAAATCCCATAGTGAGGGGTCTTCTTGCTGCCTGGCTTCCCAATGCATTTTAGAACAAGGCTGGATTAGGTGAGGTTAGGAGAGGGAGTCAAGGGGTTAGTCTCTGGGAAAAAGGACAAGGGGAGGGAGAGGGGGAAGGAGGAAGGGGAGAAGGGGAGGGGAAGGGGAGAGGGAAAGGAAGAAGGAGAGGGGGAGGGGGAGGGGGAGAGGGGGAGGGAGACCTGGAAGTGAATAGGAAAAAAAAAAAAAAACAAACAGATGAGGAGGGGCCAAATGTAAACATCACTTAGATTTCAGTTTTGCCCAGGGCCAGCTCTGGCTTTACAAGTACATAAAATGAATAAGTTTAATTCCTTATATAAAGATATCCCAGCTATTCAGCCTCAGTTTTCAATGGCTAGTATCTTTCATCTGTAAATAAATGAGTGAAAACACATTTTTAAGAACCTACAAAGATCTATGTTAGACACCTTGGCTACAAATACAAATATTCCTGCCCAGAAGGACCATACTTTTCATGGGAGGATACAACACTTTTGAGGGATGATAACTAGGGAAGGAAGTTTTGGTCTAGGGAGTTAAAAAGATGGTAAGTGTCCTTTCCAGAAGCAAAGATAATTCTTATCGTATTGAAAGCTTGGAATGATACCAAAGGTAAATAAAAAAGTGTAGAATCCTGATCAGAGAGAAAGATTTCCTGTTGATGGTAAAGTTTTACAAATGCTGTTCTTTGTGAATAGCATTGTGCTGATTGTATCAAGCTTCAGAACATTGATAGAAAAGATCTATAATCACTCAAAAAAAGTCTGGCTTCATTCACACAGGAAAAACCAAGTGGATAAAGAATATCTATTGCTAAATTTCAACATATTTTTGGATGAACATTGTAAAAGGACTTGTATAATAGTATATGTGTGTATAACACATAGGACAGAAAGTACAGACAACCCAGAGCTGAACAGAAGAAGGAAAGTGAATTGTATTACTTTCAGAACTTACCAAGCTCATTTATTGATTCCAGGATTCCCATTAAAAACAAGGACTTCCACGCCCCAATTGATAAATGATCAAAAGATACAATCTGTGCCCAAAGGGCTACAAAATCATGCATATCCTTTGACCTAAAACACCACTACTAGGGCATGAAAACCAAGAGAGATTTGGAAAAAAAAAAAACAGGAAGATTAAAAAAAAAAAAAAAAAAAAAAGGAAAATGACTTATATATACAAAAAATATACATAGCAGCTCTCTTCACAGGGCAAAAAAAAAAAAAAAAGGAAATTGAGGATGTCCATCAGTTGGGGGATGGTTCAATAAACTGTGGTATGTGTTTGTGATAAAATGTTATTGTTCTCTGAAAAATAATGAGCAAGATGCTCTCAAAAAAAGAAAAAGATCTGGAAAGTCTCATGAACAAAGTGAAATATACTGTCTACAAAATAATAGCAATGTTTTGAGATGGCCAGCTCTAAATGACTTTGTCATTCTCAGCAATGTAATCCTCCACAACTACTCTGAAGGACTGATGAAAAATTCTATCCATATCCAAAGAAGGAACTGATTGTATCTGAATACAGATGAAAACATTCTCTATTTCTCTCTTTTTCTTTATTTTTAACTTAATTTTTATGATTGTTTTTATTTTCATTAGGGTGAGAGATTTATATTTTTTTTTTCTCACAACTTGACTTTTATAGAAATGTTTTGCATAACTTCACATGTGGTTTCCTAATTGTGGGTGTTCTTAAAAACAAATGTAAAAAAGTTGTTTTGAATGTAACTGGGGAAAAATATTTTAAATAAAAAAGAACAAAGGCTTTTTTTTTCCAATACTAATACTTTACTAGTGCTATTATATGGCATCAAACACCACTCTTCTATGAAAAATTAAACGTGTGTACCACACAGAGGACAATGGAAAAAATGCAAGATAGATGTGATTAGACTACCAGATATAACTTGTGAGAGTAGAAGTAAAGAAAGGAGTTGCTTGCCAGAAGAAGATGGACTGATCATATGACAAGAGAGAAGGAATTGCTGGTGAACAACCAGAAGGCTCCTATATGGTATGGAAATGGTGAGGGGTCACCATTTAATAAAAAAGCTGGAGAGAGCTCTAGAGAAAAGCAAAGTTTATTGTACATCCTCGAGAGAAGGGCGTCCCACCCTTGGAGCAGACAATCAAAGAGAGGAAGCGCCTCCTGTGGGCAGGACAGCGCCTTTAATCCCTAACGCAAAACGCCCCCTCCCACCACTGACTCTCATCCTCATTGGCTGAGAGTCTTACATTCTAAACGTGAGATCTACCCATGAAATTGAACTTGACCAATAAGTACATAGTTGCCCATATTTGGATGAAATAGGGAGATGTCATAGGAGGGGGAAGGCAATGCCCTTCAGAGTCCTTCAGGCCTACTCGAACTCTGAAGTAGATGAAGCCTTACTCGATTTTCACAACTGTCTTGAAAGATCTCACCTCATCTCATTCACTCCCTTGGTACTTTAGAGTGTCAGAAGAAAGGAAAGAAGGCTATCAACATTTGGGGTGGGCCTCCATGGTGATCTTTTGGGAGGAGAAGTGTCACACAGGATAGGGGAAAAATGAATGTATTGCTTTAATTTGTATTGTATTAATGAGATTAATTAATGACTAATATAATTCATTTGATTATATGAGGTTTAAAGATTGCAAAATACGCTATATATATTATTTAGTTCAAACCTCACAACAACCCTGTGATATATAGATATTTTATTACTACCATTTTATAGTTGAGAAAACTGAGATAGAAAAGTGTCAAGTGATTTGCCCATGGTAGGAAAGTAAAAGGGAAGGAGGAAGAGAGAGAGAGAGACAGAGACAGAGAGATAGAGGGGGGGGGAGGGGAGAGGGGAGGAGGGGAGGGGGAAGGGGGAGGGGGAGAGGGAGAAGGAGAGGAGAGAGGAAGAAGGAGGAGTAGAGGGGGAGGGGGAGGGGGAAAGGGAGAGGAAGAAGGAGAAGAGGAGGGGGGAAGGGGAGGGGGGAGAGGGGAGAAGGAGGAGAGGGGGAAGAGGGAGGGGAAAAGGGGGAGGAGAGGAGGAGAGGGGGAGGGACAGGGAGAAGGGGAGGGGGGGAGGAGGGGAGAGGAAGAAGGAGAGGGGGAGGAGGAGGGGAGAAGGATTTATGGGAGGGAGGGAGTAAAGAAGGGAAGAAGGAAAAGAGAGGAAGAATGGAAGGAAAGAGAAAGGAAAGGAAAGAATGGGAGTGAAGGAAGAAAAGGAGGAAAGAGGAAGGGATGAACAGAAGTAAGGAAAGAGAAAGGAAGAAAAGACTACTCTTAATTGGAGTAACTAAAGTATATAAGGAGGGAGGAAAGGAAGGAAGAAAGGAAGGAAGAAAAGAAGGAAGGAAGAAAAGAAGGAAGGAAGGAAGGAAGAAAGAAAGAAAGAAAGAAAGAAAGAAAGAAAGAAAGAAAGAAAGAAAGAAAGAAAGAAAGAAAGAAAGAAAGAAAGAAAGAAAGAAAGAAAGAAAGAAAGAAAGAAAGAAAGAAAGAAAGAAAGAAAGAAAGAAAGAAAGAAAGAAAAAAAGAAAGAAAGGAAGGAAGGAAGGAAGGAAGGAAGGAAGGAAGGAAGGAAGGGAAAAGAAAAGGAGAGGGTAAATAAGCATTTAACAAGCCAAGTCCTTTGACAAGGACTTGACAAATTTAATTTACAAATATAAATATTCATTTGATCTTCAGAACAGCTCCAAGAGATAGGTGTTATTATTCCTATTTTACAGATAAAGAAATTGAACTCAATTAAAGGTTAAATGACTTGTCCATGGTCATACAGCTAGTAAGTGTCTGAGGCAGAATTTGAACCAAATCTTCTGATTTCTGAGTTCTGCATTGTGACAAAGCTGAGAAGAATCCAAGCTCAAAAATCTCATGATTCTATTATTCTAGTGTCTGACTAGTTCTTTATACAGCCATTTCTCTTTCTTTCTTTCCACATGTAACCAGAAGGTGGCAGTCTTTAGTCACTCTATTTGTCCTAATGTCTGCTGCTGAAAGGGGAATATTGACTAGAAAAATTAAAGGCAAAAATCTCTCACAGAATATTGTGTGTTGGAATATATGCAGTTAAAGTAGAGCTATCAGTACTGATTAAAAAGGATGTCCCGATCCCAACAAGTAAAACTATTAATGTTTTCTTTAGTGTGATATAATCAATACCTGTTTATTGGTTACCACATACTATTGGACAACCCTCCTCTCAAGAGATTGTATTCAGGGCAGTGCTTTTTTGTTTTTAACCTATTGTTCACCTAGACAAACAATATTTAAGGGGCAGATAGGTACAATTGTATCTAGTACCCATCTCAGAGATAAGAAAACAGGGCAGCAGCCACACTTATAGTTTACCTCATGTTTTTCTCAAGGCTGGAATCAAAGTGTTTCTAGAAGAGGGGAGGAAAAGATTACAAAGATACCCATCAATATCTCTCAAAAACCACATTTAGGCAATCTATGGGGTTGTCTTACATGGGTAGCATATATTTTAAATTTATATTAAATGTGTATATTTTTGTATTTACTTATCTTTGTTTTCCCCAAGATAAGGTAAGTCATTGATTCAGGGACTATATCTTTGACTTAAAGGATGCAAGACAGGAAATGTTTTGTTTCTGTATATTTGACACTTAAAACAGTGCCTGGCCCATAACCAAGCATTTAAAACACTTGTTGAATGAATGAATGAATGAATGATTAGTAGTAAGTAATTATAAGAAGCAAAAAGAAAAGTATGGTAAACAGAAATGCATAAGATGTAAAAAGCCTAATATTATACCCAAGCATCACCACTAGAGGGTAATACCTTTTACCAAATTATCTCATTATTACATTATTAATCCTAAAAACACCAGGTAACTCCATTTCAAGAGATATGGTGGCCAGAGAAGTGACATTTCTTTCACCTGGTGGCTCTGGTGAGCTCATCAAGAAATGTAGCCTCCACTTCTCCCAGTCATTTCCAGGTGGTCCTAGAGAAGATTCATCTGATTGGTGGTACCATGGAAAAACTATCCCAAATAAATATTCTCTCAGAATTTATCTTCTCCATAATGATATCATATAGACATCTGTGTACTCTAGACTTACATGACCTAGGTTCCAAGACCACAATTATATATGCATCTCAACAGTTTTTAGGTAGAAGGGAATAGGTACTTACATTGTACTTAATATATAGCCCCTAGTTTCTCAAATTGTGGGTCATGACCCCATATGGGGTCTTATAAATGAATGTGAGGGGATCAAAAAATTAAGATTAATTCTCAGTAAATATTTGATTTATGTGCTTATTTTATATACCTATATACTTGGAATAATATAAAAATTCCTCAGGAGAAAAGGGGTCACAAGTGGAAAGTTTTTAAGAAACCCTGATGTAGGCTACTATGTGCTAAACAATTTACAAATATTATTTCATTTGATCCTGATGAAAATCCCAAGAGAACTGTTATTATTCCACATTTGGAAACTGAAGCAAATGTGGCCAAAATAAGTGTCTGAAGCCACATTTGAATTTGGGGTCTTTAGGACTTTTGGTCAAGTCTATCCATTGTATCCTCTAGCTGTCTCCGACCAAAGACTAAACTAATATATGAATATGTAAATATGAAAATTCATGATGGTTTGAAGTTGGTTTGTTTTTTCATAACTTAGAGGGACAGCTTTGTTAGAGAGAATCAAACTTTTATCATGGAGAAGGAAAGGTTAGTTTCTACCTCTACAATAGGGCTGGATTACTCAATAACTAATTCAGTAACAGGAGTCAAGCAAAGGAGAAAAGAACCAGGTACTTCTTTGATGGGCAGAGGGAAACTACTACCTGAGGTTTTTGGGGAATAAAAGCTGAGATTGCTCTTAATGGACTGATCAAAAGACCACTGTTAATTGGAGTAACCAAAGGACATTTCTCCTCTTAATTTGGTTATCACATACTAGTCAACCTCTCTTTTCTTAGTTTTAAGAAATTGAAATTCCTCTTTGAAATTGATTGTTACCTAAAAAAAAAAAAATTACATCTCTGATTCAAATAAAACCAAAGACTTCAGACAAGGATAAGGTCATAATAGAATTTCTTACAATCTATAGCACAACTGAGACCTTAGTAGATAAGCTTCCATATACTCATGGGTCCAGAGCACTTATGAAAAATTCCTTAGGTCCCTTTCAAACCTAAACCTGAGAACCTATAATTCATTAACATAGGAAACTCCTAATGTGGTAATATTTAACCAGGTATAGGATAATTATTCTATGTCTTAGTAGATAAGTCTTCAATATAGCCTCAGACATAAAGAGTTTGGATCATATAGTTAGTAAATGTCAAAAGGCAGGGATTTGAACCTGGTCTACTTTACTCCTAGCCTAACAATCCTGATTCTGGTCCAGCTCTGGAGTTCTGATTCAGTATTCCAAAGACTCTATTTTGTAAAAGTGAGCAAAGATTAATACTTAACATGGGAGAATATGTTGACTAAAGAAACCAGAGAAGTCATCATTCATTCTTCTCCAAAAATCCACTAAAGGGCATCGCTGGTAATTTGTATAACCCTTTTAACTGAACTATTTCCTTGATGTCAAATGGTAACAATTCAGCTAAAGTTCCAAACCACAAATTGCTTCAATTCAAATCAGGTGAAGACAAGTGTGTTTGGCAATTCCATTTTGCAGATACTTGGCACAGAACTGTGTCTGTTGCTTCAGAAATTTGAGGTAGGAACACCTTGAATTATTCCGAGGAATCAAGAAGTTTTTCTGTAGAACACTATTGCAAAATCACTGTGGGTTATATTTAGAATCAGAGAATTTGAAAGAGATCTCAAAGGCCCTTTAATTCAACTTTCTTATTTCACATGTAATGGAGCAGGGACTGGACAATGAGGACACAGCCCTTTGAATGTACATCTCTCTAGACCTTCACTCCCACATACAATCACCAAGTTATATTTAGTTGTATGGTAGGATGTACGCTCCAAAGAGCCTACTCTTTGTACTTAGATCTAATTGCTGAACAGATTCACAAGAACTAAGAGTAATAATAACAACAATAATAATAGCTAGCATTTACACTATGTACTTTACAATTATTGATTCATTTGGCTCTCACAACAACCCTGGGAGTTAGGTGCTATGATCAGCCCCATTTTAAAGATGAGGAAACTGAACCAGACAGTGATTCAGTGATTTTCTTAGGGTCACACAACTAGTAAATATCTGAGATTGGATTAGAATTCAGATACTCCTTAATACAGGTTTAGTATTCTATCCACTGTGTCACTTTGCCACTCAAGTGGGAATGAGAGAAAGACCTTTGGGAACATTAGTCCATGGGTGGTTCAGATTGTGACACAACCTCAATATTTTCCTAAAATCTTATGCATTTATCATCCTTGTTGTCACTCTCCCCATATATCAAGTCAATTGTCAAATCTTGGTTTGTTCCCCTTAAAGTCCCCTCTCTCTACTTACACAGTTACAACTGTGGTTCAGGCCCTCATCATCTTCAGCCTGGATTACTGCTCTGGCATCCTTATTGGTCTTCCTGCCTCTATTCTCTCCCCAGGTCAATCCATCCATCATATATCTGCCAAAGTGATTGTTTTAATATATGAGTCTGACTGTGTCACCCTTCACTTCCTATTCAATAAACTCCAGTGGCTCTATTGCCGCTGGGTTCAAATATAAATTGGCAATTAAGTCTTTTCACAGCTGGGTCCCCTATTATTTCCAATCTTCTTCTGCATATTTTCTTACCCACCGTTTTATAATCTATCCATACTGGCTTTCTGTATGTTCTGAATCGGTAATACTCCATCTCCTATCTCTGTGATCTTGAATTGGCTATCAGCCATGTTTGAAATGCTCTCCTACCTCATCTCTGACTTTGAGAAATCTTCCTTCAGGCTTCCTTCAAGGCTCAGCTTAAAATGCACCCTCAGAAGGAGGAGACTTTTCTCAGTTTTCCAGCTACTAGGAGCTCCCCTTTCATCTGTTCTGTATGACTAGTTCATCTTATTACACATTTTATCTCTCAATGGAATGTAAGCTTCTCGAGGGCAAGAACTATTTTTGCTTTCCTTGTATCCCCAGCACTTATGAGTGTCTGGCATATAGTATGTACTTAACAAATGCATGCTGACTGACATAAGTAGAGAGATTAAAATCACCATGCCAGCTAAAGCCAGAATTTGCCTGAATACCAAATCAAAAAGGCAAGAGGAAAAATAGAAACATATTTTACAGTAGTCACAGTCTAAAGTGGAAGGCAGAATCAGCCAACAAATATTTATTTAAGCACCTACTATGTGCCAGATGCTATACAAAGGGATACAAAGAAAAGCAATAGCAGGGAGACCATCCTATGGAAACTAGTAGGAGGTGCCAATGAATTGCTGCTTTTGCCCATGCAATATTCTTGTTCAATGTGAAGACTTGTTTGTTTGTAGTAGCATTCTAGCTTTATCCCTTTCTCACTCTACTTATGTTAGAGTTGCTGGGTCATTGCCTGCCATGTTATATCTTGCCACTGAACTCTAATTACTCTGGAGGAGAAAATAAGACTGATGACCTTACATGGCTCTGCTCCCTTAAATCCATTTGGATTTAAGTCACGTAAGTAACTCTACATGTCAGCTGTGGTCCCAAACCAAAGTTTTTGGTCACTTTCTGAGCAAAAGTGGGTATAACTACACTAAAGAAAGCCGTAGAACTGGCCTGTAGCAAATGTGGATAATTGCTCTGAGGATTGTATTAGCTTCAACTCTACTTGGAGGCTGCCTTCAAATAGAAAATAATGAGAACTACAAATGCTCGGGAAGGTCTGTGGGAGATTTTCCCGGAGTCTTCCTTTCTTCCTCTGTTCTATATGGGACCTGGAAGAAGTTTTTATGTATTGGGCCATACTATAAATTGCCTAAGGCCTAAATGTTTAGGCAGAAATGACTCTATTACAATATCAGTTACAGCTCCCTCCATTGATCTGATCTAACTTGTCTATCCCAGAATCTCTGTAGGACTCTGGAATTCCCTCTATGGATTCCTTTGTTGAGTGAGGTAATTCTATTGCTTGATGGGATGGGGCATCTCTAAGTCTGATGCTATGTTTGCAAGGGATCTGGGATCTGCTATAACCTAGATTGAAGCCATCTTCCCCTCTCATTTTGCATATCGGTTCATCACCTCTCTCTGAGGGTGGGAAGCCTTCATCTTTGGTCCTCTGTTTTCAAAGCTGATCGTTGAGCCAATCATCTCGGTCTTTCAAAACTATTAATTTTTATAATGCTAGTATCATAGTATAAATTGTTCTCCTGTTTCTGCTCACTTCATAGTGTAACAATTTATATCAGTTACTTTTGCTTTTTTATATTCATATATATAATTATAATAGTTATACAAATAGCTAACCTTTATATAACATTCATTACATGCCAAACATTGTCAATGCTATATAAAGATTAGCTATTATTATTACTGTTTTATAATTATTACATAATTTGATCTGTTACAATTCTGTTTATTATCTTTTCTACTCAGAAAAGTCTTTGAGATCTTTTTTCCTCTCATTTATCTATCTTAAATCTATTGACTTAATTTACTCTGTCATTTGTTGCTTCCGTTGATATTCTTAGTTTGGGAATTTTACTTTTCAGAATGTTACTTTGGCAATAGTGTCAAGGAATGATTGGAGGGATGGAATATATTGGAAATAATAAGGAGGATATTGTCCAATTTAATTTTTCATTCGCTGTTTAGTTTCATCTTGCCCATTGATATTTGAATTTGCATTTCTAGAGTTTTATTCTTTGAATCTTTTATATTTATATTACACTTATTATCTACCAATATTCATCTTCTTTCACAATGAGAATAATTAACAGTGGCAGATATTTCATGAGCTGGTGATGCTATAGGGCCAAGATAGATTGATAAGCAGGTGTATGCAAGACTAAGGAGCAGGGAGCTAGTGCTTACTAATCCCCAGGCCTATTTAAAAATCAGGAAGCAACCTCAAAGCAGTTGTTAGTCACTGTAACCAATCAACAACCAATTGTTGATTGTAAGCAATCAATAAGCATTTAGTAAATGCCTACTGTGTTCGACAGACTGTGCTGGTAGCTAGGAATACATATATAAAAATAAAATCCCTATTCTCAGGGAACTGATATTCTATCAAGGAAGACAAAAACCATATATAAGCACATATAGAATAAATAGCAAATAAATACAGGGTTGGTAATGAGGGAGGCACTAGCAGTTGGGGAGATCTATAAAGGTTTTGTATAAAAGGTAATATCTGAGATGCATCTTGCAAGAAAAGAGGGATTCCATGAAATGGAAGTGAGGAGGAAGTACATTCCAGGCATGGGAATGATCTTTAGAAAATGTCCCGGGAGAGCAAGAGATAATTTGCTATGATAAGAGTTCTGATTGGAATGTGGGAATGTAGAGATGTTTGGCTTAAGGGAATGTAGACTGAAGGTTGACTGAGAGAAGTTGGCACAAATAAAAGTACATTGGTTGCTTAACAAATGGGGCTTATGGGAAATTAGAGATGTATATCTACTTTGAATTTTGAAAGATTTATTCAGGGATTGTATGGGAAAGAGTAACTAAGTCAGTATGCCTAGGAAAGTCAGGTACTTGAGCAGGGGAGCCTTTGGATATACGGTGAGCCCGAGTCTAAGGGCAGTCCTAGGGGACAGGGCAAATCTGAGCCCTGGAATTTCTCCTCCCTCCAAGTAGTATAAATACTGGTGTAACCAGCCAGTGTGCTGGGAAAGGGAGTCTGTCTTACTCTTGGCTACTTATCCCAGCCAAAAAGGCTGCCAAAGGAGATTATGTCTCATACAATCAATCTGAATTATCTCTCTTTGAGCTCTTGCTAGTTCTGTTTCTGTAAAAGGTTGGTAGAAAAGGGCTAGAACAGGGTAATATAATTTGCCCAGAATTAAAAGCAGAAAGACATCTGAACAGAAGACCCCAGTGTTCCATCCATAATGACTTAAGTTAAAGATATAGCCTTACCTTCTAGAGATAGATTGCAAAAACATGAGAGTATGTGTAGTTATAGAGATTCCTGACATGGGTGAGAATACAAGGGCTTCTTTATTATTGTATATAGCTCTGCCCTATAGATGGTACTGATGAGGTATAACCAAATGTTGAGGTCTAGATAAGGGATATCTAAATAAAATTAGGGTTAATTGAGGTCTAGTGGCAGGTTTGGGGTACAGGAAGTCAAATGGAGCTCCCCTGTAACCCCTTTGGATTCAGCGCAAGGATATGGAGTTAAATGAGGTCTAGAGGTAGCACGAGAGTCCCCTATAAATTAATTTACAGGCCCGAAAACCTAGATTGATTAAAAAAAAGGGATTATTGTAGGGTTTGAAAGTAAGGTTAAAGTCTGGTTAGTAAGAGGTATTAGATAGAGGAAGAAATGCATCAAAAGTGGCAGACAGACAGTCTGTGATGCAAAGCATGGTGCTTGCATGTTTCCACCCTCTGCCAAGAGGTGATTCCAGCTTGGCTCTTTTATTTGCTTGAAGGGGCATATGGGTGGAGCCCAAGTTGATTCCTCAGGGCCAGAACCCACCAGGTGGGGGTTGGGAAACCTGAGCAGATCATTAGGATGGGGGCTGGGTACTGCCCAAGTTAGTTCAGATGGATCTCTCCCTTTGGAATACAAAAGGGTGGTTTTGACCAGATCTTGTAAATCAAAGGTCAGTCCAAAAGGGGGTTGGGGATCAGAAAAGGAATCTTAAAGGGGCTATGCCTGCATCATTACCGTTCTTGAATAGAAAGTATCTCTCTACTATCTACCGTCTCTGACTTCTAGCTTTAACTTTACCACATTGTCTCCCCCCAAAATAATTGAGAGATCTCTGGGTTCCCTTTTAATCCTTAGTTCTCTGGTTCTAAGTAACTATTTACTGAGAGTCATATAGGTAAGTAAGGAGGAGAGTGATTGTATCAGATTATATATAGCACTAATTCTGCAGAACTGAATTTTCAAGGAGATCAATTAAACTAATTACTTCATTTCACAGAAGAGGAACTTAAATCCCAGAGAAATCATAATTTTCCCAAGGTTACAATAGGGAGTAAGGAGCAAAGTTGTAAAATGACCAGGGGTCCTCTGACAACAAAGCCAGTGCTCTTTCCACTGCACCATACTGTCTCCCTAGTATGCTTTTTGAGACATCCTATGCTCAGAGAGCTAGAATTGGAAAGGACTTCAGAAACCCTCCAGTATATCCTCACTTTACAGTTGAAAACATTGAGGACTAGGAAAGTTAAATGAATTGCCCAATGACACACAGGCAGTGATGGAGGCTGCTAGGTGGCTGGGCTTAGACCTGGCTTCAAATCAGGCCACAGACACTAAGTATCTGAGTGACTCTGGGCAAGTCTCTTAACCCTGTTTGCCTCATCTGCAAAATGAGCCAGAGAAAAAGATGGCAAACTACTTCAGTATCCTTTCCAGGAAAACTTCATGGTTCACAGAGTAATGAAAAAGTTGAATAAAACTGAATAACACAGGTAGTGAGCAGAAGAATTTGAACCCTTTTCTTTTGATTACATAATCAGTGCTCTTTCCACTGTACAACACTGCCTCCTGAACTTCCTCTGAATAAAATTTTTCTGATTTTATTTGTATTAAGCTTTTCAGAATTTTTTTTCTTCTTCTTCTCTCTAATTTATCAGAAGCAGCTAGGTGGCTCAATGAATAGAGGACCTGATCTGGAGCCAGGAAGACATAAATTACAATCTTGGATTAGACACTTATTAACTGTGTGGCTCTGGGCAAGTCACTTAATTTTTGTCTGATTCAGTATCTACCTCCCAGAGTTAATGTGAGAATAAAACAAAATAATATTTGTAAAGTAATTTACAAACTTAAAACATTCTGTGAATGCTGACTATCATCATTATTGTTAATCGCAAATATAAGAAGGCAATATGCCCGGGTTTGATGTCACATAGTGCTAAAAAAATTTAGAGGCAATCACTGAAGTTTGATCTTTGAATGGTTAGCTTTCACAAGAACTCTGTTCCATAGTTATGAACTAGGCTTCTATCCCCAGTAAGGCGGAAAAAAGAACATCTTTTCAGTTATTTTACAAAGGCCAATTTGTTAGAGACTTTCCTTCTGAGAATTGCCATGTAGGCCATGTCAGCTGGACTCGGGAGGTAGAAGGGAGCTTGGCCTCTGAGGCAGGAGGCTGTGTCTTACAGGTGTTAGATCTTTTCTTAGGATGCAGCACTAACTCCAGATGTCTCCCTTCTGCAGATCCGCCTACACAGTGCTGAGTGGGCTAGACACGGGTAATCCCAGGGGAGAGTTAATATAAATGGCCAGCTTCACCATAGGCAAAGAAGGATGCGGAGAGAAGAGAGAGGCAGAGAAGTAGAGGGATTCAGGGATGCAGAGAGAGAGATTGCTCTTGCTCCTGTTAATCCCTGCTGAGATTACCAATAAAGAAAGGCTGTTTGGCACTTTAACATCTTCCAGTCTCCATGTCTGTAGGGAAAGACTAGTTTGTATGGCCCTGGCAATCAGTAACCCCTCAGAGTGGGAGGTTACAAATGGCACCTGAAGAACAGGGACGGGATTGGCCAGGGACCTCATGAGTTCGGCTGGTCCGATCATGGGAAGGGAGGCGAGACCCCAAGACTGATAGAGCAAGCAAAAAACAGATGTGACATCACAGAAAGGGGCAGTGGGGAAAGAAGTAGATTTACAGACAGAATTAGGACGTATGTTACAGGAGGGAACCAGGAAGCAAGGATCTGGCGTGTTTGATGGCTCTCCGGAAAGAACATGGGCCCCATTGTAGTGGAAGAAAGAGGCAGTTAACACTTACAGGGTGTAACCCGTCCCTCAGGGAGGTTCCAAGTGGGGATTGCCAGGTTCAACAGCCTCGTTGAGAGTCGGGAAGATAGGAAAGCATAATGGTCAGGATGTAAGTTTACCTGGGATCATCTATAAGTTAGAGAGCCAGACGGGTGGTTGTGGATAAAGGCTTAAAACAGTGCTTTAAACACCAGAAAACATTCAAAAAGTCTTTTGAAAGGACGAGGAAGGACACTGGCAAGGTCCTACCTTAGTACTTTGGAGAGGGCCGGGATATTTATGTCTTGCAGGTTCTGATGGGGAAGGTCACTGGATTTCAGGATTCCAGAATTACCAACCATTGGCCAACCTGAAATCACCTTAGACCTGATCTTGACATTTGGTACAGGATGCTGCTGCCTACAAGTCACTCATCTCCTCTCTTCAGTCCGGACCCCTTTGGGTAGGGTCAGCATTATTCCCCTTGTCAGCCTGAAGAAGATATAGAAGATGACCTTCGTCCCTTTGCCACGGATGAATCTTGAACATACTTCCCTTCTCATCTCCTTTATTGCATCTTTATACCCTTTTTTAACTCTAAGCCTATGTTTTATATATAAATATATTTTTAATATCAAAGCTCGTTTTATAAGCGGGACCCGCTAAACAGAAAGGGGGATATGTTAGGGACTTTCCTTCTGAGAATTGCCCTGTATGCTGTGTCAGCTGGTGGGGTGGACCCAGGAGGTAGAAGTGGGCCTGGCCCTTGAGGCAGGAGCTTGTCTTACAGGTGTGCTAGATGTTTTCTTAAAACGCAGCACTAACTCCAGGTGTCTCCCTTCTGGGGATCCACCTACACAGTGCTGAAGGGCTAGATACAGGGTAATTCTAGGGGAGAGTAAATATAAATGGCCAGCTTTGCCATAGGCAGAGAAGGATATGGAGAGAAGTAGAGGGAGGCAGAAATGTAGAAGGATTCGGGGATGGAGAGAGAGGGAGAGACAGAGATGCACATACACATACATACACCTGCTCTTGCTTCTGCTAACCCCTGCTGAGATTACCAAAACCCTGCTGAGATTACCAATAAAGAAAGGCTGTTTGGCACTTCAACATTGTCTCCTCTCTATGTCTATCTGGGAAGTATGTATGGCCCTGGCAATCAATAGCCTCAGAGGGAGAAGTTATACCAATTCTAAGTTTATTTGCATACTCTTTTTTTTATACATTACAATTAAATTTTGCATAGCTTCTTTGTTATAAATATATTCAAGCAGATCAATTATAAATTAACACAAGGTTTTGCAAAGGTAAATGTTGTAAACTATTTTTGCATGTATCTGGGGAAAAAATACTATTAAAAAAATCCCTTCCAGCTCTATCTCTATCTATAATACTACAATTCTAAAATATGACTTCAATGGTATGTAATTATTAGCATGATCAGGGGTTATTGCTTTTCAACCTATGCTGGGTTGAACCTGTTAATATCATCACTCAATTCTGGCATCTCCATTGAGATGCTTCTACCAGTTTGTTATAAAGCCTTCCCCTTCTGAATCTCTAAACAGAATTTAAATTTCATTTATGTACACATGATGGTTGTTGTTTTAAGTATGTGGGAGGCATAGAAAAACATGGACTTTTACAGATTGCACTTAATCATCAATCTGAAGGAATTCATCCTACCCATTTTGAATTAGAAAGGCAAAAGAAAAATGTTCAAAGCACATCTATATATCATTATAGCATTTTCATTATTAGAAGGAGTCTACATGGATAGAGAGGCAACTAAGTGGAATAATGGATGGAGTACAGGGCCCAGAGTCAGGAATAACTAATTTTCTTGAGCTTAAATCTGGCCTCAGACACTACCCAGCAGTGGGACCCTGAAAAAGTCACTTACCCATGGTAGTCTTGGTTTATCATATGCTAAATGAGCTGGAGAAGGAAATGGCAAACCACTCCAGTATCTTTAGCAAGAAAACTCTAAATGGATTCACAAGAAGTCAAACAATTGAAATGACAAGTCCTATGCCCTATCCATTGTACCATCTGTATGTTCACAAGCTATTGTTTATTTGTCAGAATAATTCTTTGTTCATCTAAAAAGTTCTTTTCTAAGATGTTTATAGTAATACCAATCCATAGACATTCATTAAGAACTTACTGTGTACCAGACACCTTGTTAAGCACTGGGGATACAAGAAAGGGCAAAAACAATCCCTGCCCTCAAGGAATTGACAATCTAATGGAAGAGACAACATGCAAACAAATATAAACAGAGCAAATTATATACAGTGATAAGATAAGAGTACTTGGGAAAGAATTCCAGTAAAAAAAAAAATAATGGAATTTTAGTTGAGACTTAAAGGAGATCATATCAGTTACCAAACATTTATTATGTGTCTACAATGTGCCATGTAGAGTACTAAACAAAAATGAGAAAGACTCTAATCTTAAGGAATTTACATAATATCTGGGCAATCAACATGTACACATATAAATAAACAAAATATAGATAGCACAAACTATATGTAAGTTAATTTCTAAGAAGGGGAAGCAACAGAAAGGAACTAGAATGAACTCATGTTGGAGACACTTGAGCAGAGTTTTGAAGGAAATTTGGGATTATACACAAAAGGAGGGAGGCAATACATTCTAGTCAGGTATGGAGAATAGAGGTAGCATGAGCAGTGGTGGAGAGATAGGAGATAAAATGTTGAGTAAGAAGAACCATAAATCAACTAGTTTGACTAGAACATGAAATGTATGAAGATTATGTGTTATAAGCCTAGAAAGATAGGTAGATGCCAAATTGCAAAGGACTTTTTTAAACCAAACCTGTAATTTTATTTTATCCTAGAAATAACAGAGAGTCCCTAAAGCTTTTTTGAGCAGAGAAATGAGATAATCAGATCTTTCAGGGATGTCACATTGACAACTGAAAATGGACTGAAGAAGGGACATGAGACAGAATAATTGTAGATTATTGCAGTAATTTAGATGATGAGGCCCTGAATTAGGGTGGTAGTCATATAGATGGGGAGAGACAGGCTCATATAATACTGTACAGAAAGAATTGCCAAGATATGAAAACTGATTGGATTTGTTAATACAATTAAAAAAAAAGAATTTGTGTATGTATATTTGCATATATAAATTTACTTATATATGTATATATATTATATCCTATAAAAATATCATTATACATATTGCATGTCCTATAACAATAATCACTTACTAAGTATGCCCAGTATAGAAGCAGTTTGTCTAATAGATAAAATGCTAATTGTGAAATCAGGGAATACTTGAATTCAAATACCATATCTTACACTTACTCGCTGCATGATTATGGACATGTAAAAAACAAAACAAAACAAAACAAAACTTGGTTTTTTTAATGTATTAAAACGGAGATTTTTAATCTTTTGTTTTATGAACACCTTGGCAATCTGATGAAGCCAATGGACCCTTTTTCAGAATAATGTTTTTAAAATAACTGAAGGAAATATTAAATTTCAGTTAGAGTTCAGTGATAATAAAGATATAATTTTTCTTATCCAAAATTCTAGACCTCTTGAAATCTATCTTTGGATCTTTTTGGGTCCATGGATACCAGGTTAAGAATGTCTATTAAGGTTACAGGCTCAGGTTGCTATACATTTAGGTGGAGAGAGTTCAGTACCAGACATTCTCCAAATGAATAAAATATTTTTCTTTTTTAAAAAATTTCATTTTTTGTTACATTTTAAGTTCCAAACTGTCTGCCTTTGACCCTCCTCACCCTATACCACAGAAGGCCAACATTTGACAAAGATATAAATATATATGTAAAATCATATTAATCATACTTCTACTTATCAGTTCTTTCTCTGAAGGTAAATAACATCTCCCTTCATAGGCTCTCTGTGGTTGATTTGAATATTTATAATAGTCACAATAGATTGATCATTCACAGTTTATTTTTAAACAATATTTTCTTTTTCCCTTGGTTCTCTGCTCATTTCACTCTTTATTATTTCTTGCAAGTCTTTCCAAGTTTTTATAAAATTAACCTGCTTATTTCTTACAGTAGAGTAGTACTTCATCACAATCATATACACAGCTTAGTCATTCCCCAACTGATGGGCATCCCCTCAATTTTTAGTTTTTTGCTACTACAAAGAGTTTTTCTCTGAACATCTTGGGAAATAAACCTAATAGTGGTAATATTGGGTCAAAGAATATACATAACTTGATAACTTTGGGGGCATAATTCCAGATGACTCCAAAATGGTTTGATCAGTTTACAGTTTCATCAACAATGTATTAAAGTCCCAATTTTTCCACATCCCCTCATTTTCTTCTTCTCTCACATTAGCCATCTGATAGGTAGGAAATATCTCAAAATTATTTTAATTTGCATTCCTCTAATCAATAATGATTTAAAGCATTTTTTTCACATAACTACATGTAACTATGATTTTTTCATCACAAAACCACCTGTTAGTGTCTTTTGACCATTTGTCTATTGGAGAATGATTCACATTCTTACAAATTTGAGATATGAGACCTTTATCCGAGAAACTCTATAAAATTTTTTTCCAAATTTTATGCTTTCTCCATTATTTTCTCTTTCTACTTTCCTTCTACTTTTGACTAGACTAGTTTTATTTGTACAAACCTTTTAAATTTAATGTAACAAGTGAACAAAATTTGAAATCCTTTGTATATTTACACAGCTGCTCAGCATTATGCTTGACACTATAAAAAATAAGGAAGTGTAGAATAAAGTCCCTGCCCCATGAAACCATTAGAGAACCATTTGGGATAACCTAAGTGATACTGAATTTAAATTCATGGAAAGTAGAGATCATTATAAGTTTCATTTCAAGAATCCACAAGACAGATTGTTTTAACTGTAGTGGGAAAAGATCTCCATTATGACTGAGAAAAGGGTCTCATGATGTCACTCCTTTGCTTAAGAATCACAGGTGGCCCCTTATTTATCTCCAGGATAAATTTAAACTCCTAAATTTGTACTTAAAGGCTTTTATAATCTGGCTCTAATCTACCTCTCTAGTCTGTTTAAGCTTTCCCAAACTATCTATTCCATCTCCTATCTCCTTTGCATAGAATGTTTCTCACACTTTTTACCTGTGCCAATGGTTTCAGCTATGAAGGATCAGAAAAGATCCTCCTACTTTCAAGCGTACTTTCCTCAAATTATTTTATATTTACTTATTTGTGCACATTGTATCCTCTTCACCCAAGAAACCATAAATTCTTTGAGCATTTAGAATTTTTCTTTGAATTCCAAGTATCTTGTGTGTAGTAGATGCTTAATGAATACTTGATGCATTTTACTGAATCCAAAAAAACCAGGAAAAATACCATGATTTACTACATCTTCATATTCTTATCTGTCAAATTAGGAAGCATACTGAGTGATCACCAAGTTTCTTTCCAGTTCTAGAACTATAATCCTTGATCCGTGAGATGCTAGAAATAAAAACTTATTTTCTGCAATATATAATGTGACCAGTAGGTGACAGCAATATGCCAACAATACCAAGGAGTGAAAGGTATTATACATACCAAGTACCTTGGAAACCAATGGCAATATTTCTTTATTCCTATTTATAATTCAAGACATTAGTGGACTTTTGATCTCACTGACTTCCAATCCTGTCCAGTGGTGTAGATCCCAACCTGCCATTGCTTTCCAACACTTTCCAAATTGTCTGGAAACCTTCCTTCCAGTTTCTCTCCTTTCCAAATCATCCTTCACACAGATGCCAAATTCCCAAAACACAAGTTTGACCATGTCACTCCTCCTCTCAATAAACTCTAATGGCTCCCTATTACCTCTGGGATCCAAGATAACACTTCCTTTCCCCCACCCCAACATTAATTTACACGTCCCTTGGAGGCATTTAGAATTCTTTATAACCTGGCCACGTTCTATATTTCCATCTTCTTATTCCTTTTCACTCACTCAATAATCCAGGTATGAACAGCTGGGTGGTATTGTGGATAGAGTTCCAAGACTAAAATTAGGAAGACTCAACTTCAAATCTGGCTTCAGATATTCACTGGGTGCATGATCTTGTTTGCCTCGGTTTTCTCACCGTAAAATGAGCTGGAGAAGGAAACAGTCAACCATTCTAGTATCTTTGCCAAGAAAATCCAGTTCAATCGGATATAGCCTCCTTGCTATTCCTTACAGAAGATACTTTATTTCCTCTTTCTGTGTCTTTATAATTGTTCCCCATCCTTTGAACTTTCTCCCTGTCCATTTCTGTCTCTTAGAATTCTTGACTTCCTTTAAGACTCAAACTCAGCTCAAAAGTTACCTTCTATAGGAAGCCTTTCCCAGACCTCCCAACTACTGATAATTATAGAATCTTTGAACAATATTATTTTTGTGTTTACATCTAAGAAGGAATCTCCAAAGGATTTAGAAGTGGAGGGGATTTCAGAAGTCACCTATCATTTTACAAATGATTGAATTGAAGCTTAGGAGCTTCTCTTTGACTTCCAATCCATCCCTTTTTCCACTGTATTATTAAGAGAATCACATACAGAGAAAGAAAGAAAGACGCTCCAAAGGTCACTGAGGAGGATTAGGATCTAATCTAGAAGCATACGTGTGGAAGACACTTTGTTGGAGAACATCTTTGAGGTTGCATTTTGCCCAAATTTTTAAAAATCTCTCATCATAATGAATATTCCTATGCTGTAAGAAATGATGAATTGATTAATATTGGATAAGCATAGAAAGACTTGCTTGAAATAATGCAAATGAAATGGGTAGAACCAAAAGAGTATTGTATACAGTAACAGTAATATTGTTCAAAGAACAACTGTGAATAACTAAGTTATTCTGACAATTATAAATTGTCAGACATCAACTACAAAGGACTCATGAAGGAAGATGCTATCCACCTTCAGAGAAAGAACTGAGAAATAGAAGTATACATGGTATGGATCTATAAATATATGTATATATTTATGCCCAAATGTTCATATATATGTGTGTAAGAAATGGTGTCTTCTCTAGTATGGGGTAAAGAGGGGAAACTTAAAGTGTAGTCAAAAAATAAATTAAATTAAAGTTTTTTAAAAAGATAATCCAGGAAAAAAAAATCTATCATTAACAAACTATAAACACAGTAGATTTTTAGCTAATTGTGTGATTGCAACCGTTAGGTCTTCTAATAGAAGACCTTTTTTGCAAAAGCCTGTCTATGTTCTTCTCATATTTTCATCAAGGATTTCAGCAGCCTGCATATTGATGATTCTCAAGAAGATTTTGAAAAGATAATAAAGCACATATATAGGTAACTATTGCTGAATTTGCTCACCTTTCTGAGATTATAAATTTTGTGATTTTCTCTTATTTTAGATGCATTAAAAATAAACATTTTCCATAATATTTTCCACCTAATATGAATTTCTTTTGGATATACCCTTGTGTAGAGAGTTACCTTCCTGATTACCTTCCTGACATGAAGAACCAGAAAACATTTTGGAGACTTCTCAATTATCTGATTCATTGTTCTCACTCATTTGGAAGTCAAGAACTTCAGTATATAACATTCTCCCAAATCAGCTCCCCTTCTAAGTAATCAAGTGTTATCCTGACCAACTCTCCACCATCTGGGGTTTTCTTGGCAAATATATTAGAATGGTTTGCCATTTCCTTCTCTAGTTCATTTTATGCATGAGGAACTGAGGCAAACAGGATTAAATGACTTGCCCAGAATCACACAACTAGACAATGTCTGACCCTGGAATTGAGCTCAGAAAGATGAGTCTTCATGACTTCCCCCAGCTTTCTTTTTACTGTGTCACCTAGCTGCCTAAGTAATCAGATTACAGGTTCTTATAATATAGAACAGTTTGATTTACAAAGTAAGGATCCAGGAAAGAAATAGTTTCCCATTGCAAGTCAGGAAATCTCCCTCCGTCTTCAAATGGACCAGCCTCCTTCAGAGTTTTATAGAGTTATCCAAGACAAATAATATTGCCCTTCATGGGACCCCTTAAAGACCAATACTACAAGCTGGCCCTGTGTAGATGCTGTGTCCCATTGGCATTCTACTGTATCTTCCTCTTCATGGGCAACGTAGGCATCTTTTTTTTTTATACCTTGTTTGCTTCTTAAAAGATTCCCCAAAAGTAGAAGCAAGGATCAGAGCTATCTCCTGCAGGAACACGAAGAGAAAGTCCTGCACTATGAGAACACATTTTTGTAGTTCTTGAGTATATTTTGGATAAATCCAGCTGCTCTTTTGTCTCTGTCCTTAGCTTCCACCCTCTCTTTTAGCACATCAGGGACAGAACTGTTTGAGTCCAAATGTGATGGCCTTATCATCAGTGATTACTCTAGCAATGATGGAGGTTAGTTGGGTCTTATATCAAGCGGACTCATTTTTTCCTCCACAGTTCTTCACTAATTAGTGATATGATACTGCTCAAAATCTACCATCCTCATCTGAAATATTTTGTAGATGAGTTTATGTGCAAAACTTGTGTTATCCTGAGCTTATATTTCTCATTATTTGTCAAAGAACTCAAACATTCACTGTTTGATGCAATTTCCAAGGGGGGTTTGGTCCCAGTCTTTATGGCAACTATTTCATACTGGCTAAACCTTTTGAAGAAAACGATCAATGTCTACATCAATCAATATCTTTCCCTTTACCCATTTTCCTCTTTTTGATGTTCCTCATTCATTTGCATGTCACGTTGGAGCTATTATGATTGTATGAAAGGTCTTCTCATTTTTATCCTTTCTTTGAATTTGCTATCAATTCTGATATTTCTTTTAATGAACTTAACATTTAATTTAAATTAAAATTTAAAAATTTAATTAATTTTAATGAACATTTTAATGAATTTAAAAATAAAACTAGTTTTAATGAACTATCTCTCTAATGAAGTCTGACTACTTGCAAAGAATTCATTCTGAAATTACTTCCCACTTAGGAGCCATGCTTCCTCTTTGTTAGTATATAATCAATTTCTTTTTTTGTGGTGTTGTTCAATACTTGCTATGTTCAGTGTCTTTTGACTTTCTTCATTAAGAAAGTATTTGTAATAAGTATGAAGTTTGTGAATGGTATATGAATCTCTTTCTTTTCTTAATCTTTAACCATATTTTTCAACATGTGTTTTGTCTTTCTTCCCTGTATACATCTTCCCTATATACTAATGAAATCAATGAGTATCACTGTACATGTTGTTTTGGATTGTGGGGTCTCTATAACTTATTCATAGAATTTCTTTACTCCATCTTCTGCAGCAGATGTCAGTAATTTGTTCAAAGAATGATAAATGCAAATACCAATTGTGTAATTGAGTTTCTAAGGGAGATTGAAAGAAAACCAGAGCTCTTTAATCATAGAAATTAACCATAATTTAAAAAGCCATATGTTGAATTAAACTTCTTTCATTGAAATTAAATAAAAATCGGGGCAGCTAGGTGGCGCAGTGGATAGAGCACCAGCCTTGAATTCAGGAGGATCCGAGTTCTAATCTTGTCTCAAACACTTAACACTTCCTAGCTGTGTGACCCTGGGCAAGTCACTTAACCCCAGCTTCGAGGGGGGGAAAAAAATTAAATAAAATCCAAATAACAAAGGAAGGAACTTGGTGTTTCTATTTAAATAAGTTCCATTTCTATTATATCAAATAAAGAAAAGGAACATTTATTAAAACTGTATTGCTGACTTCATTATTTGCCTACCTTCTTTCTCATCTATTAACTGTAACTATATCAACTAGCCATAAACATTTATTAAGGGCTCACTATGTAGAAAGAAATAGTATGGAATACAATAAGAAATGTGAAAAGAAATGCAAAATAATTCCCTATGTTCAAGATTTTATGTTTTAAGTAGGAGTCAAACCTGAAGTAACTTTTTTATTGTTGTTCATTTTTCAGAGATGTACAACTCTCTATAATCTCATTTTGGGTTCTTTTTAGCAAAGAATGGTTTATCATTTCTTTTTCTAGTTCATTTTTACAGATGAGGGAACTGGAGCAAATGGGGTTAAATGACTTGCCCAGGATCTGAAATCAAAAAGATGAGTTTTCCTGACTCTAGGTCCTGGGCTCTATCCACCATGTTACTTAGTTGCCCCTTTAAATAACTTTAGAGCAATGAATTATATGATCATGGTAATTGATCCCCAGTAGATGAAATGACTTGTTTAATGTCATACAACCAGTCTTTAGACTATGCTAGCAATAAGGGATAGAAAAGTATATAACCTGGTATATTGAAGAGACATCATAATCAAAAAGAACCAAGCAATGAACATTCATGTATTTATTCAAAGGGATAAAAATCATATTGGAATAGAAAGGATGCTGGAATAGAAGATCTAATCCTCATTCAGTTAATTCCTAAAACCCTGTCACTTTAAGTATGTCATTTAAAACTGTGAGCCTCTGCCTATCTCACAAGTATTATGTGGGGATCAAATGAGACAATTATGTGGGTAAAGATTTTTAAAATCATGAGCTATTATGCAAAATATGATTTATTTTTAATTAACAAACATGAGGGAAAGAAAATGAGGAAGAGGAGAAGAAAGGGACACAAAAATGAATCAGATTCTCTTAAAGAAAGGAAAGCGACCTGTATGTGCAAAAATATTTGTGGCAGCCCTCTTTGTAGTGGCCAGAAACTGGAAACTATGTGGGTGCCCATCAATTGGAGAATGGCTAAATAAATTATGGTATATGAAGGTTATGGAATATTATTGCTCTGTAAGAAATGACCAGCAGGATGAATACAGAGAGGCTTGGAGAGACTTACATCAACTGATGCTGAGTGAAACGAGCAGAACCAGGAGATCATTATATACTTCACCAACAATACAATATGATGATCAATTCTGATGGATGAGGCCCTCTTCAACAATGAGATGAACCAAATGAGTTCTGATAGAACAGTAATGAACTGAACCAGCTACACCCAGGGAAAGAATTCTGGGAGATGACTGTGAACCACTACATAAAATCCCCAATCCCTCTATTCTTGTCTGCTTACATTTTGGATTTCCTTCACAGGCTAAAGGTACATTGTTTCAAAGTCCGATTCTTTTTGTACAGCAAAATAACTGTATGGACATGTATACATATATTGTATTTAACTTATACTTTAACATATTTAACATGTATTGGTCAACCTGCCATCTGGGGGAGGGGATGGGGGAAAGAAGGGGAAAAATTGGAACAAAAGGTTTTGCAATTGTCAATGCTGAAAAATTACCCATTTATATATCTTGTAAATAAAAAGCTATAATAAAGAAAAAATGAATCAGATTCAACCCTTGCCTTTCAAACAAACAAACAAAAAAAAGAGTTGTAGAGTAATGGTACTAAAACAATGATCTGGAAGGTATAGTGGAAAGAATATTGAATTTAGCATTAAAGATCCTGAGTTCAAATCCTGACTCTTGAATAAGTCATTTCCCTTTCATGGTCCTCCCTTAGTTTTTTTAATCTACAAAATTAGAGGGTTAGATTAAATGACCTCTTAAGGTTCCTTCCACCTCTGAACTTATGTGGCAAGAAATAAAATGGAAAAAAGGAATTAAATTAGCTATTTTGGGTAAGGAAAGAATTAGTGTCATTAAAAGGAATTAAGTGTTTTCTTTTTGGCTAAGACAAGGAGATAGATCTCCCCTCTTTAGCTATCTCTTTACCTAAAAATATCTTTGCTCTTTTATCCATTTTTTCTTTCCTTCTGTCTATGGTTAATGTTATGGTCTGCATTAAATTCCTTCCTTCTCCAAGATATTTATTTCTTCATTTTCACTGCTGTTTCCAGGATCACCTGTGTCTTTCTCTTTGCTAAGTCATTTCCTGCTGTAATCAAATATGTACTAGTTTTCTTTTTCTTGAAAAAATATTTCACTTGGCTCTACTATCCCCTCAAATTGCCATCCAGTTTTTCTCTTTCCTTTCACCACCAAATTTTCATGAATGGCTTATGTCCACTTCACCTATTTCAGAATATAACCTCTCCTATATCTTGTCCTCTGGAAAAATGATTAGTGACATAACCTGTCGGGAGCTATAGTGATCTGAAGGTAAAACAGCACAAAGGGAATGGAAACCTTCAAGTATCAACACTCCCGTTCCACATAGTGGCTGCAGACATAGTAATGGGCACCATCTTCCAGGAATTGTGGAGAACTGCAGTGGACACCACATATTGAGGATTTATAAGAGGCAGTGGCCTGTTAGGAGTCCTTATTACTGCATGACTGTCAGTGGCTACAGGTAGATTGTTTCTGAGAAATGGCTTCTCATTGTCACATATATCACTATCTTCCATGAGTTCTGATAAAAACTCCATTTGCTTTCTTTGACCTATAAATATTTATTTTATTTTATTTTTATTATTATTTTTTTTTTAGCTTTGGGACCTGTGTATATCTAAGCAGAAGAGGGGCTGTCATCTTGGTCATAACTAGATGGTGTCAAAGAGTGAAATTTCCAGAATTCTGTGTGAGGATAACAAGCCAGAAAATGTAAGTCATCTCCCCAACATTATTTGGGACCTAAAATATTAGAAAGGAAGGATGCTTGTCATTACCACTAGTATTCAATATAGTATTAAAAATGTTAGCTTTAGCAATAAGAAAAGGAAAAGAGATTGAAGTAATTAGAATAAATAACGAGGAAATAAATCTGTGACTCTTTGCAGATGATATGATGGTATACTTAGAGAATCAACTAAAAAAATTAATTGAAATAATTGACAATTTTAATAAAATTGTAGGATATAAAATAAAGCCACATAAATTGCTAGAATTTCTCTAATCACTAACAAAGCCCAAGCAACAAGAGATAGAAAGAGAAATTTCATTTAAAATAATCATAGACAATATAAAATATTTAGGAGTATGACCACTAAGGCAAACTCAGGAACTATATGAACACAATTACAAAACACTTTTCATACAAATAAAGGTAAATTTAAATATTTTGAAAAATATAAATTACTCAAGAGTAGGCTAAGTCAATATAATAAAAAAAATAATAATTCTTAATTTACTTATTTAGTGTCATAACAATTAAAACTATCAACAAATTATTTCATAGAGCTGGAAAAATAATAAAATTCATCTGAAAGGACAAAAAGTCAAGAATATCAAGGGAATTAATGAAAAAAAATTCAAAAGGAAGCAGGCCTGGCTGTAGCAGAACTAAAGCTGTATTATAAAGTAACAATTATCAAAACTAGTTGATAGTGGTTTAAAAATAGAGTGGGAGATCAGTGGAATAGCTTAGGTACACAAGATACAATAGTCAATGACTATAGTAATCTACTCTTTGATAAATTCAAAGACCTAGCTTCTGGTATAAGAACTCAGTATTTGACAAGAACTGTTGGGAAAACTGGAAAAAAGTATGACAAAAATTAGGCATAGAACAACATCTCACACAGTATACCAAGGAAAAGTCAAAGTGGGCACTTGATTTAGACATAAAGGGTGATACCATAAACAAATTAGGAGAGCAAGAAATAGTCTGTCTGTCAGATATATGGAGAAGAGAAGAACTTGTAACCAAACAGAAGATAGAGAACATTTTAAAATGCAAAATGGATAATTTTGACATTAGTTTTAAAAGTTTTTTTGAACAAAGCCAATGCAGCCAAGATTAGAAGGGAAGCAGAAAGTTGGGAAACAGTTTTAAAAGCCAATGTTTCTGAGAAAGGCCTCATTTCTAAAATATATAAAGAATTAAGTCAACTTTACAAGAAAACAAATCATTCTCCAATTGATAAATGGTCAAAGAATATGAACAGATAATTTTAGATGAGGAAATTAAACCTATTTATAGTCATGTTAAAAATACTATAACTCATCCTTGATTAGAGAAATGCAAATTAAAACATTTCTGATATACTACTTACCAACTATCAGATTGGCTAAGATGGCAGAAAAGGCGCTCTAATGCATTGTAGATGGAGTTGTGAACTGATACAACCATTCTGAAGAGCAACTTGGAACTATGCCCAAAAGGCTATGAAACTCTTCATAGCCTTTGATACAGCAAACTAGATCTGTAATCCAAAGAGATCATTAAAAAAGAGGAAAGGATCCACATGTACCAAAAAATATTTATAGCATCACTTTTTATGGTGGCAAAGAATTAGGAATTGGGGAATCAACTGGGGAAAAGTTGAATAAGTTGTGACAGCATATGAATATCATGAAATACTATTGTTCTATAAGAAATGATGAACTGGTAGATTTCAGAAATACCTAAAAAAAACTTAGATGAACTGATGATGAGTGAATTGAGTAGAATGACAACAACATTATACATAATAATAGCAACATTTTGTGATGATCAACTTTGATAAAATTAGCTCTTCCTAGCAATACAATGATCTAATATAATCCAAAAGACTCATGATGGAAAATCCTACCCACGTCCAGAGAAAGAACTATGTAGTTTCAATTTAAATCAATTTTCATTTTTTTTTGTTTTTTTTTCTCATGGTTTTTTCCTTTTGTTCTGATTCTGAGTCACTAATATGACTAGTGTGGAAATATGTTTAATATGATTGTACATGTATGACCTATATCAGGTGGCTTGCCATTTAGGGGAAGGGGAAGCTGAAGAGAGGAAGAAAAAAATGGAAATAAAAATCTACTTAATGGGGGGGGGGAAGAATACATGGGATCTCCCTTTCATGCAAAAAGCTCTGACATAAAAGCCATTTGCTTTAGAACAATGTCAAATAAAATTAGTCTTAGGACCCATTCTTGGGGTGTCCCTGTTGTTAATACTGACATGCCACTATAATCATACCTTTAATTTCTTTTTTTCAATTCTTTATTTGTTGTTTCAATACACTAAAAACAGCAACAAAAAATATTGCATATGAAATCACAAATTTCTTTTATATAGTTTAGTTTTTAGAATAAGAAGTAATAAATTTGCCTTGTTTGTGCCTCTTTCTGAATTTTTGTTTTCTTCTGTGTATTTTAAAAATATTTTGTTGATGATATTTTTTTTCTTTTTTCCCTTTTCTTCTCTCTCTCTCTTCTTTCTTTTTTTGCATCTAAGTCATTCTTTGCCTAATAGAAACACTCCTTTGTAACAAATAAGTTTATTTTTAAAATCAGCTTTTGCCATGTTTCCAATCATTAATTTTTTTTAACCTTTATTAAGAAGTCATTATGTGCCAAGCTTTATGTTTTTATTGTTAAATTGTTTCAATCATGTCCCTCTTTTTTACCCCAATTGGGATTTATCAATAATTTTCTATCTCTAATTAAGTCAAATGGCTTACTGTTTTAAAGTAATATAATAATGGGGCTGAGCTCATAGAAGAAGGGAAAAGAAAGGAAAGTCCTGAAAAAAGGGAGGGCAAATTAAGAGAGATGGTGATTAGAAGCAAAACTTTGGTCAGAAGGGAAACGGTAAAAGGAGAGAGAAAAGCATAACATGGGAAAAATAGGTGAGAAATATAGAGTTAATAATCTTAAATGTGAATGTTAATGGAATGAACTCTCCCAAAAAGTGTAAGTGGACAACAACAACAGACTAGATTAAAAGCCAGAATCCTACAACATGTTGTTCACAAGAAACATATTTGAAGCAGAAAGATACATACAGTGTATAAGTAAAAGACTGGAGCAGAATCTATCATGCTTCAGCTGAAGTAAAAAAAAAAAAAAAAAAAAAAAGCCAGGGTAGTGATCCTGACATCAGATCAAGCAAAAGCAAAAATTGTCCTAA
Source organism: Sminthopsis crassicaudata (assembly GCF_048593235.1). Taxonomy (NCBI): domain Eukaryota; kingdom Metazoa; phylum Chordata; class Mammalia; order Dasyuromorphia; family Dasyuridae; genus Sminthopsis; species Sminthopsis crassicaudata. The sequence goes on from NC_133621.1 coordinate 141,178,543, forward strand.
TTAAAAGAGATAAGGAAGGAAACTACATCTTGCTAAAGGTTACCATAGATAATGAAGTGACATCAATACTAAAAATATATTCAGCAAGTGGTATTGCATCCAAATTCCTAGAGAAATTAAGTGAAGAAATAGACAGCAAAATTAAAATACTAGTAGGTTTCAGCTTCCCTCTATCAAAACTAGATAAATCAAACCACAACCTAAACAAGAAAGAAGTTAAGGAGATGAATAGAATTTTTGAAAAGTTAGGTATGTCACATCTTTGGAGAAAACTGAATAGGGATAAAAAGTAAAAACTTCACAATCAAATGCAGAAATGCAAGAAATAACAAATGCATTCTTCTCAGTTCATGAAGCAATAAAATTAGTAAAGGCTGTGGAAAAACAGATCAAAAATTAATTGGGAGTTAAATAATTTAATCCTAAAGAATGAGTGGGTCAAACAACAAATCATAGAAATAATTGATAATTTCACCCAAGAGAACAACAATAATGAGACAACATACCAAAACTTATGGAATGCATCCAAAGCAATTCTTGGAGGAAATTTCACATCTCTAGATGCTTACATGTATAAAATAGAGTAGGAGAAGATAAATAAATTGTGCATGCAATAAATAAATAAATAATAAAAAACTAGAAAAAGAACAAATTTAAAATACCCAATCAAATACCAAATTAGAAATTCTGAAAATAAAAGGTGAGATTAATAAAATTGATAATAATTAATTATAATAAATCAATTAAATTTTATCAACAATAAATTAAAATTAAAATAAGAAAACTATTGAACTAATAAAACAAAACTAAGAGTTGGTTTTATAGGGGAAAAACAACAAAACAGGTAAGCCTTTAGTGTCTATAACTAATACCCTCATCAGATATGATCTTAAGTTATATGTATATGACTTTCACAAAACTTTTATATAGATTGAAACACATACATATCAATGATTAATAATTGATATATTTTAAGAATAGAAAATTTGAAGTTTTCCATAACCTGGCTTCAATTTACCTTTCTAATTTTATTTCTAGTCCTCATGTAGTCCATATTATAGTTGAACCAGAATCCAATCAGAACCCAAATCACAGATTACCAAATTCATCTTTTCTGACATCTATTCCTTTGTTCATACAGTCCTTTATATCTGGGATATCCCCATTTCCACCTATTGAAGTCTACCTTAGTCTTTAAGATTCAGCTTGAACCATCTCTGCCATGAAATTTTTATTGATTGTCTATCCTAAAGCAGAAATAATCTCTCCCTTCTCAGCTCTCTCAAGACTTTTGGCATTGTTTAAGGACCTATCTTATCTCCCATACCAAATTATACATTCCTTAAGTTGAGGGTCGTATTTAGTCATCTGTGCTACTCCACCATACAATTAGTAGATATTTAATATTGGTTGAATTTTAATCTGTCAAAATAAATTCCATATTTCAGCAATGAGAACAAATATATGTAATATAGTTTTCTTTAACTACTTTATCTTGTTTTTCCTTAATATTCAAACTCAGGTCTTCCTAACTCCAAAATCCCTGCTTTCTATTCACTGTGATGTTGCCAAACCATGCGAGATATAGATCCAATCTGATTCTCATTGACCACTAATAAATCCTAGGCCAAGCTCTATTTGGTCATTATTTGAGTTCTGATTGTCTCAGATTGAATATAAATAGCAGTCATTTCTGCTTCAGGATTCAGAAATCCTGAGGATCTTCCCCTCCCAGACTCATTCATCCGATTCTTTGTTCTTTTATTTGTTTGTTTGTTTGTTTGTTTATATGTTTATATGTTTTGGGTTTTGTTTTGTTTGTTTGTTGTTTGTTTTTCAGTAAAAAAGGACTTTGCCTCCATTGCTACTTAGCCTTAATCACTGAATGGGTGGTCTTAGTCAAATCAAAACTTGCTGAAGTTTAAAAAAGCCAAGGTCTCCCATTTCACCCAGGTCCATCTCCAGGCATCTTAATCTATATCTTATCACTGGACCCAGGTGGCTCGGGAGGGGAAAGTAAGGCTGGTGATTTAGCCCAGCCCTCCCTCACTTAAATCCAATTCACCTGCATGTCAGGGCATCTCCATCCTGATGTTATGGTCCTTCCCAAGAACAAAGGACAAACAACAACAAAAACAGCCAAACCATATTAAGTAGAAGAGCAGGGAGAATGCCAGCTGGGAGAGCTAAAGTCTTAGCAGGAGTCAGGCCTGGAATTCCTAACAGCAAATTACTTTTTAAAATGTGCTTAATCTGTAAAGGTTTAGTAAAGGAGAAAGGAAAGGAGAAACTCACTTTAGTAAGTGTGCTTATACTGAATTTGTTTATGGAGATATATGTGGCAGTGGAGAGCCTTTCAGTTTATGTTGAATGAAGAAAAGTCAAGTCACAAAAGGGCCAAAGATTATAAGTTATACAAAGTAGTCATGGTTTATCCCAAGAATGACCTTCTGTATAATTTTATTTTATTTAAAATAGAATCAATAAACACATCAAAAAAAAAAACATTTCTTATTGTACTACACACCTACATACGCCCTGAAAAGTCACAAAAGTTTATTATCATTCACATATTAACAGAGTTAAAGCAGAAATCTTGAAATTTTTTTTTTTCCTTCTGAGTATCCTAGTCAGAGTATAAGATAAACATTACTCGGTTTTGGTCTATGGAAGGTCTGCACTTCCATAGTCACTGATTCTTAGAAAAAGTAAGTGTCATCCAGGAACTAGAACCTTAAATTCAGTCTTAGAGGAATGCTAAGTGATCTTTTTTTTTTTTTTTTTAAGTCACAATATGTATTGCTTAACAGGTAAGAAAGAAACTAGCATTAGCCCTCATTGCTTAATCTAAAAAAATCAGGCTATAGTCAAGTTAAAACCCTCTGCAAAATGGAAAAATGCAGGTGGGAGTGGGTATCATATTAATCAAAGGTTAATGCTGTTCACTTCCATCAAAGGTGTTATTCATATGACTTTCATAAATGTAGAACAAATGAAATCCCAAGTCCAGTCTATCAACAGAAATAGAGAATTTAACAGAAAGGAGGAGGGGAGTAAAGAGAAAGGATGATGAAAAGAAACTATTCAAATCAAAATATATTGACAAGTCAAAATCCTAAAAATCGAAACTAAGTCCATTTTTCCCCATATGAAAAAGATATATGTTGCCAAATTTATCCCTATTTTTTTTCTGAAGGAACAGAATCCAAATCATATAAATCTCAGGACCTCCAATCATCATGGCACCATAATGTTGTATATGTTTTATTTTGTCTTCTGGAACTATTAATACATAAATTCACAGAGCAAGGCTTAGAAGTTTATAGACTCATGGGAGTGACTGGTAAATAATTTAGAATATGCAGAATAAATATAAAAACATGTATATATCAATAATATAGCAATTAATATAGCAATATTAATTAATATTAATATATCAATAAATACAAGTTGGTTGGGGACAGAGAACATCACAGGTTGGAGAGATCTGAAAAAGCTTTCAAAGAAATGGACAGGCAGTATTGAGCTTTGGAGGAGAGCTGGTTTCTGAGTGATGAGCCTGAAAATGGCACTGGAGAACAGAGAGCATGCTAACGTATCCCATAGGTCTTCCTTCATGCAATTCTCTGTCTCCCCACCCCTGATGGTTCAACAACTGGTACAGTAGATCTGGAGAAAGGAAATGGCAAACTACTTCAGCATCTTTGCCAAGAAAACATTAAAGGGGTTCATAGAGTCGGATACTGTACACATCGAACAATAAAAACAACAGTGAATCTCTAAGAGCCCAAATGTTCAAACAATCAATTCATTTAATAAAAAAACATATTTAAATACTCCTAGGTAAAAGCAGTTCCCAAGCCAGTTAAAAGGTGGTTCACAGGAAGGTCAAAACTTCTGGCAAGAAGATTAAAATTCATAAACAAGGAAGTTCACTAATGTCTTAAGAACTTACAGCTAGAGTCTTACAGCTGACTTTATGTTGTCCTTGCCAGAAAGACCCACAGCAAGATTCTGGATCAATCCACCTAGGGACAAAGCTGACAGAAACTGCCCCAGGACTCAATAATTTATTTGTCTACTTCAGTCCTAGAAGTACACTGGTGTTGTAGGGATGTTCTGTTAGTACTCTGGCCTACACCAAAGCCTTCAGTCTATCCCCTTCCAGCATTACACTCCTAATAATCCTCCTTCCTTTGCTCATGGGGTAGCTAGTTTACCCACTGTGGGCTAGATATTGGTACAGTATTAACTGCTGTGATTAGTTTGTCACATCTGTTTCTACCTTACTCTCCCCTAATCATCCTCCTCATTCTCCCTTCCTACTGCACTCTCCTCAAATCTTCTTCTTGGGAAGTACAGTGGAAAGCTTGTTGAAATTAGAGTAAGAGGTCCCAAGTTGGAATGCTGGTTCCACCATGTTCAGCAATTCATTCCACCTTTCTGGGCTTCCATTTTCTCATTTATAAAGTGGGAGGGAAGGGGGAGAAAGGGGATTGCAAGAAGAGAGAAACTAGATGAACTTCAAGAGTCCTTCCAGCTCTAAATTTAAGATTCTATTCTTCTGGTACTCACTGAACCCTAATTTTCTCCCAATTCTTCATCACACCTTTCATCACATACAACTTATATTGCTCCTTTTCTCACAGCCCTGGATACATAGAGCCAGAAAGAATAGGTATATTTCTTGTTTCTCCATTGACACTTTCAGACCCTTTACTCACTAACCACTTCTCCTCCTTTAATGTTCATTATATTCTGTTTCGATTTCTGCTTTGGTACCTACCTCATAGCCTTCTCTATCCACTGCAAACAACTTGTTCTCCTCCCATCTGCTTCAACCAAGTACAGGAATGTCTATGCTTTAAATAAAAGCTTATTAAAGTGTGGGTCATGATGTCAAATGGAGTCTCAAATCTGAATGTGGGAGTCACAAAATTATGATTTATTATCAGTAAATATTTTATTTGTATATTTATTTCATATATCTATGTACCTAGTGTCATGTAAAAATTTCTTGCATGAAAAGGGGTCACAAGTGGAAAAAGTTTAAGAAGTTCTGCTGTAGATTCTTTTCTCAGCCTTCCTCCTGGAATTCCAAATAAAAGTTCTGCCTCTTGGCCCTTTGGGTCAGGAGAGCTCAGAAAAGACAGTCAAGAGTTTTGGGCAAGAGTTAGGAAAAAGCAGGTTTTAATAAAGTACCAAAAAATGGAAGGAACTGGAAAGGAAGACACCTTGAATTATAATCTATTAGTATTATAAGATGTATTTATATAGTAGCATAAGTACTTTAGAATACTTTAAAGAATTTTAGTAGCATAGTACTTTAAGGCTTGTAATATGCTTAACAAATGTCATCTTATTTGACTTTCATAACATCCTTGTAAAGTAGATGTTGTTATCATCCTCATTTATATGTGAAGAAACTGAGTCTTACAGGTAAAGTCAGTCAATCAATAAGCATTTATTATGTGCCAGGCACTGTGCTAAGTGATGGGGATACAAAGAAAGGCAAAAGACTGTCCTGAGAGAAGTAAGGAGGTAATCAAGAGAAGAGCAGGATGGAGAAATCCAGAGGAGTGCAGCTGGGTAGTCAGTGAAGAAATGGCCAATCTGGGCACCCTTTTTAAAAATCAGAAAAAGGAAGGGGATCCAAGGGGCAGAGGATACTGATGTGTTCTTGGTTGAAGTGATCTTAAAGTATAAAACATTTTCTGGGGAAATACAGAGGAGCATAGTCATATTTGGTTGTCTTGCTGAGAATCGCACAATTCTTACCTAGTTTTTAGAAATACAAGAGAACTTGAAAGTCATCTAAAAATTTTACAAATGAGAAAATTAAATTTCAGACAAATGAAACAACTTGTTCAGCATTATTAGGGTAGCAAATGACACAGTCAGGATGACTATGAGAGAGCTTGGCTTGAGTTTGCTATTGGTGGGAGTGATGGTCATTCAGCCAGTGAGGACCAGATAAATTCACACTAATAAAGGACATATCCTATAGGTTCAGGAAGGTTAGGTAAGGGTGGGTCCTATCCCAGTGGAAAAGAATGCCCTCAGATGAGGGATCTAACAGCAATTGTAGCCAGGACCTGTGGGGAACAAAATAATTTTGAGAAAGAGTGAAGAACTTATTTTCCTAGGATTTACATCCCTAGAATGTAAAATGTGGCAAACAGGTAGCCTTCGTTCTGGTTCTGACAATGAAAATGTAACAACGGTCCAACAAGAGCCCTATATTCCCCAACCTCACTTTCCCCCAAGTTGTCCCATGGTTTTTGCATGAGGCAAGGAGGAGTCTTGGGAAATAGCCATGGCCTTCTGCTTTGAAAATTGTCTCCTTGGTCTGCCATTGTGGAAATTGCTTTGATCTCTCTGTGAGCCTGATAGTAATTACTTTGCTCCAATTCTACCTTTCGAAATGTATGAATTATTTTGTCAGGCTAAAAGGTTAAGGTCTTATTACACATGCTTTATAATAACTTGTAATAATAGCATAATGAAATGTTAGAGCTACAAGTAATCTTAGAGGTCACCTAGTCTTTACCCTTATTACTCTCACCACAATTCCACAGCTGGGTTAAAAGGGCAAGGTTAAATGACTTGTATTACATAGATCACTCTGCAGATTAGTGACAAAGCAAAAGCTAGAGTTAGAAGAAAGAAGGGAGGGAGGGAGGGAAGGAGGGAGGAGGGAAGGGGAAAGGCAGGGAGAGAGATAGGGAGGAAGGTACTGGAGGGAGGGAGGGAAGAAGGAATGGAGGGAGGGAGGGAGGAAAGAAGGAATGGAGGGAGGGAGGGAAGAAGAGAAGGAGGGAAGGAAGGAAGAAGAGAGGGAGAGGAGAGAAGAAGGATAGAAAGATAAAGAAGAGGGAGACAGAAAGGAAGGAGGGAGCAAGGAAAGGAGAAAAGAGGAAGAGAGGGAAAGAGAAGGGAGGGAAGAGGGAGGGAGAGAGGGAGAGAGAGAGAAAGAGTAAAGAAGAAAAGGAGGAAAGGAAGGAGGAAAAAGGAAAGAAGGAAAGGGAGGAAAGGAAGGAAGGAGGGAAGAAGGGATGGAAGGAGGGAGGGAAGAGGGCTGGAGGAAGGAAGGAAAAGGGGAGGGAGGAAGAGAGAGAGGAAGGAGGGAGAAGGGAGGGAGAGAGAGAGAGAAAGTGAAAGAGGAAAGAAGGAAAGGAGGAAAGATAAAAGGAAAGGAAGAAGGAAAAAGGAACAAAGGAAAGGAGGAAAGGAAGGAGAAAAGGAGGAAAAGAAAGAGGAATGATGGAAAGGAAGGAAGAAATTAGAGAGGAAAGGAAGGAGGAAAAGAGGAAAGGAAGGAATAAATAAAGAGGAAAAAAGAAAGAGGAAGAAAGAAAGAGGGAGAGAAAGAGAGAAGAAGGGAAGGAAGGAAGGAAGGAAGGAAAAGAACTAGTAGACTTCAGTCTCCTACATCTAGGAGGAAAGTCACTTTTAGATACAAAACTTGAAGCTCACTGATAGAACAAGACAGAGATTGATTTGCTCCATATAGACAGATAAACTGTATAATTCAGCTCACAATATTGACACTATCACATTTAAATTTAAATTCTCAAGTCTTTGATGACTTTGTGTTGCATACACAATGGACAATAAGTACACAAAGTTATAATATATCACCCTCCCCAAATTAATCAATCAATAAACATTTAATAAGCACTTATGATATGTCAGGCATTGTGTTACAATGACAGGATATTGATTTGGATTCCAAAGTAAAGGTCATTGGAAGGAATCTATTGAGAAGAGATCCTATCTGGTGAAGTTCACTGCATAGTCATATATATATATATATTAGAGGTAGATAGCATAATATAATAAGTAGTCAGAAATACTGTATGTCTCTAGGCTTCAGAGTAATATATAAAGAATTGTTTTTTTAAAAAATTCCATTCTTGATATTTAATGTGACTTTATATCTTTCTGTCTGAACTTGGTTAAACTTCTCCCAATATAAACTGTAGATGCTCTCTCATGGATTTCTATGCTCTGTTTATGTTTCCAATCCTTCAGTCCTATCACCTTGACCCCTAAAGAAGTCTACCATTTTTTCCCAGCCAGTACCAGTCTCCTCAGTAAATAAAGTACTCACCTCAGAGGATAAAAAAGGAATCCTTTCTGGAATGTTCTGTTCCTGAGACAGTTCTAAAGATTTGAGGGTTTTGTTTTGTTTAAAAACAAGTAATGAACCTTCTCTAAGCACATATCCCTAGCCTTTCAAGAGAAATTTGGCAAGAAATCAGAACTGGGCGGGGGGGAGAAATGGATGGATTATGTTAGACCAACTCTACAATTTTGTTTTCCAGTTTTCTTCTTTATCTTTTATTTTTGAGATTCCCTTTTTTTCTGTGAGCTTTTTGATTTAACAACAAGGATTCACTGAAAAGTTATAAACAATAGTCTAGAGGCAAAGATAGTTCAGGATAATTTTTTAATTAAAGCTTTTTATTTACAAAACACATGCCTGGGTAATTTTTCCAACACTGACCCTGGTAAAATCTTCTGTTCCAAATTTTCCCTTCCTTCCCCCTACCTCCTCCCTTAGCTGGCAGGTAGTGCAATACATGTTAAATATGTTAAATTACATGTTAAATCCAATATATGTAAACATGTTTATACAGTTATCTTGCTGCACAAGAAAAATCAGATCAAGAAGAAAGAAAAAGAAAAACTGAGGAAGAAAATAAAATGCAAGCAAATAACAATGAGAATGCTATGCTGTGTTCTACACTCTATTCCCACGATCCTCTCTCTGGGTGTAGATGGCTCTCTTCATCACTGTACAAGTGGAACTGGTTTAAATTATCTCATTGTTGAAGAGAGCCATGCAGGATAATTTTTTTAAAGGTAGCAAGTTTTCATTTATATTCATTCATTTATGAGCCAGGGAAAAGAGTGGTAACCACTCATCAAACTAAGTTCAAATAGTTGGAAAGGTTTTTCTAACAATAAGTCTAAGTTTTTCCAAATCACTATTGATCAGAGAAATGCAAATTAAGATAACTCTGAGGTATCATTACACACCTGTCAGATTGGCTAAGATGACAGGAACAAATAACGATGAATGTTGGAGGGGCTGTGGGAAAACTGGGACACTGATGCATTGTTGGTGGAGTTGTGAAAGAATCCAACCATTCTGGAGAGCAATCTGGAATTATGCCCAAAAAGTTATCAAAATGTGCATACCCTTTGACCCAGCCATACTACTACTGGGCTTATACCCCAAGGAACTACTAGAGAAGGGAAAGGGTCCTGTATGTGCCAAAATGTTTGTGGCAGCCCTTTTCATAGTGGCTAGAAGCTGGAAGATGAATGGATGTCCATCAATTGGAGAATGGTTGGGTAAACTATGGTATATGAATGTTATGGAATATTATTGTTCTATAAGAAATGACCAACAGGAGAAATATAGAGAGGCTTGGAGAGACTTACATCAACTGATGCTGAGTGAAACGAGCAGAACCAGAAGATCATTATACACTTCAACAATGATACTGTACGAGGATGTATGCTGATGGAAGTGGATTTCTTCAACATAGAGAAGAGCTAATCCAATTCCAATTGATTAATGATGGAAAGAACCAGCTACATCCAGAAAAGGAACAATGGGAAATGAATGTAAACTGTTATTTTTACCTTCTGAATCCAATTCTTCCTGTGCAACAAAAAATTCGGTTCTACACACATATATTGTATCTAAATTATACTGTAATATATTTAACATATATAAGACTGCTTGCCATCTGGGGGAGGGGTTTGGGGGAGGAAGGGAAAAAATCTGAATAGAAGTAAGTGCAAGGGATAATGTTATAAAAAAATTACCCATGCATATGTATTGTCAAAAAATGTTATAATTATAAAATAAAATAAAAATAAATTAAAAAAAAAATTATCTCATTGTTGAAGAGAGCCATGCAGGATAATTTTTTTAAAGGTAGCAAGTTTTCATTTATATTCATTCATTTATGAGCCAGGGAAAAGAGTGGTAACCACTCATCAAACTAAGTTCAAATAGTTGGAAAGGTTTTTCTAACAATAAGTCTAAGTTTTTCCCCTTGCAATTTTCATTCATTGGTCCTGGTTCTGACCTCTGGAATCAAAGAAAACAAGACTTAATTCCCTCCTTCAGATAACCCTTCAAATACGTGAACGTAGTCATCATGCCCACCCTGTCCTCCCTTTCCCCTAAGTCTTCTCTTATCCAGGATAAACATGCCTAATTTCTCCAAGTGATCCTCATAAATCACAGACCAGAGGCTCTCTTCTGTACATCCTCCAACTTACCATATCTTTTAAAAATATAAAGCCAGGGACAGATAAGTGGCTCAGTGGATAAAGCACTGGCTCTGGAATCAGGAGTACCTGAGTGCAAATATAACTGTGTGATCTTGGATGAGTTACTTAAACCTAATTGCCTCAAAAAAAAAAAAAAAAAAAAAAACTACCAAAAACCCAAATCCCTAAACAAACAAAAACCTATTATACCCAGAACTGAACATAAACTCCAGAAGAAATCTAATGAAGGCAGAGTAAGATTGGGATATAGCTTCCCTATTCCTGAAGGCTATATTCCAAATTGCAACATTTTTTTCATTCAAAAGCTATATTTTTTACAATAATTGATTCAAGAAATTTGCAACTACCTACATTCGTATTGTTGATGTGCAGAACTGAATGTTTCTACAGAGTTGAAAATAACAGAATTGCTCAATTCATGGTGTAAGTTCACAAGTTATCTAGTATTGAACATGTAACATATATGTATATTTTGTTAAGAATTACATTAAGGTATCATTATATTCTTGACTTAATATGTAATGAGTAATTTTTTGGCTGATTAGTCTTAGGCTGACTGATACCTAACCCTTTTAGATATAATTTTAATTTGAGATTCCCATTTTATAATGAATGCTAAAGATAATCAACAAATACTAATCATATTGCCAAGAAAGACAAAAAAATGTGCAATATAATCTGTCCTGGAATCCCTGCTCCTCCCTAGTTTATACTAGCTTCTCCTCCCCACATCAGACTCTTTTTACAACCTACTAAGCTCCCTGCATATTCTTTAGAAAGATGATCATTTTTATCCCTGTGAAAACTAAAACTATCTAGTGAATTTCTGTCAATCAATTGGAAAGCATTTATTAAGCATCCATTGTATGTCAGGTCCTATGCTAGGTGCTGAGATAAAAAGAATTAATCATTTCCTACAATCTATCTAAAGACAAACTTAGCCAACTAGATAAAATAGGATGATCCTTTGCCAGTAAATCTCCACTCAGCCTGGGCCATTCTATCATTATATCTTCATTCTTCTGGATCTTACTTTTTCCAATATTAAAAGTTTTTTACAAAGCAAACACCCCAAGGAAAGGTCAGTTAAATGTTATCAGTTAATTATTAATTCAAATTAATTTAAAATATGTATTATCCTACTATGGACAAAATACCAAGTTAAGCTCTCAGGACACACACAAAGTCTCTCTTATTCCAGGATTATAGTCAGTGTGTGTTAAAGAAGAGATCTGAATTCAGGTCTTCCTGAGACCAGCTCCCTAAGCATCATACTATGCTGTCTCTCACATGTCCCCTAAATGTATATGTTATTATGATTATCCTCCTCCCCCATTTGCCTCAATTTCCTCATCTGTAAAATGAGCCAGAGAAGGAAATGGCAAATTACTCCAGTATCTCTGACATGAAAACCCCAAATGGGTCACAAAGAATCAGACAGGATAGAAATGACTGAACAGCAATATGATGTACATCATCATCTTCAGTAGCCCTTGTCACAGAAGCACAGTTTGCCAATTTCTGATCTAGAAGCTGGTTAGCCTCTAATCTTTAAACTTCAGTTGCTTGTACTCTGACCATGGCAAAAAAAAAAAAAAAAAAAAGAAAAGAAAACATGTTGAAACACTTATAGCTACACCCTTGTCAGAAAAATATTTCCTTCATATCTTAGTAGGTGTTTGTTAGCTCAGCACTAGCTTCGGAGAGTTTTTATTGATTTTTTTCTTCCAATTATTACTTCCTTGAATTTGTGCTATAGGTTGTAAACTAATTCTGACTTTCTCAGGCAGAAGTCACAGAGGGGAGTTCCAAAGCTGTGAAGTGTCCTTCCAGGATAAAACAGGAAACAATGAAGTCCAGTGATAAAAACATTAGATTGAGGCTCAATTTTCCCAATATCTAGTTGCGCAATATTGAGCAAATCTCTGCCTAACTGAGGAAACTGAGGTAAACAGGTAAAGTGACTTTCCCAGGGTCACACAGCCAGTAAGTGACTGAGGCAAGATTTGAACTCATAAAGATGAGTTCCCTCTTCTGGGAAATGATGCACGGATGATATCCAAGTTCTATAATTTGGTGCTCTAGACTTCAGTTAAGAAAATTAAATACACTATGTAATTGTCTTTTTCCTCTTTATATCCATCCAGGGCAATTGTGATGTTTGAGGTAAGTTTGTTGTTGTTAATGAGTTGCTTTCAGTGGTGTCCAACTCTTTATGACCCTTTTGGGTTTGTTTATTTATTTTTTGGGCAAAGATCCTGGAGTGGTTAGCCTTTTCCTTCTCCGGTTCATTTTACAGATGAGGAAACTGAGGCAAAGACTGTGAAGTGACTTGCTTAGGGTCATACAGTTATTAAATATCTGGTCCAGCTTTGAATTCCAGTCTTCCTGGATATCATTTTATCCATTGCATCATGTATCTGCTTTAGGTATGTGTCCTCCACAATCCAAAAAACAACTTGCAGTCACCAGATCATTTCCCATTTTTTAAGCTAATTATCCTAACTAAATGGGTTCCAGGTTTGATTTTTTTGTTGTTGTTGCTTTTTTTAAATCTACAGAAAGGATTCTATCAGTGTCTTTTTAATACCAAAAGACCAAGATAACTTTCAGAGGATCTTCATCCTAGTTACAGATTTGCACATGAGTTAAATTCTTAACTAAGCAGCCAGTTTTTCAAAATAGATAAAAAACATAGTGTAGATGACAGCAATATGTCCTTTTAAACAAATTCATAGATTTAGTCTTAGGGCAGAAGTGTAATGGTGATGAGACCCAGAGTTGAAAAAGACCTTAAATGGCACCTACTCCAGTTTTACAAATGAGGAACTTCAGTCCCAGAATACAGTTCCCTCCTCAGGTCACACACTGAGTTAGTGATCAATCAGGTACTACAAGTCATAACAGCTGACTTCTAGGTCTAGGTTCTGCCAGTTTTGCCATCAAAGTCAAGTAGAGATTGGAGAATTATCTCATTAAAGCATATCTTCTATTTTGATGAACTTTGTCGTTTTTCCCCCATAAATTTAGGGTTAGAGAAATCAGTTAAAATGCTGGACTTTGAGTTGGAGCACCTCTGTTGGAAGCCTATTTCAGACACTTATCAGCAATATGAGCTTGGGAAAGTCACTTACATTTTCAAAGCTTCAGTTTCCTTATCTGTAAAATGGGGATGCTAATTGTATTATCAATTTCACAAAGCTGTTGTAAGGAAAGTATTTTGCAAAGCTTAAAATGCTATATAAATTTGAATCCTTATTGGTGGATATCTTGAGAAATGTGTATGTATGTATATAGATATATATGTATGTGAGCACATATCTATCAATCAATAAACAATTATTTGAGTACGATAGACCAATCTTTATCCTATCACTAAGAATACAAAAAAAGGCAAATGCCCACCCACCCCTGTCCTCAAGATGCTTACAGCCTAAATTGGTTAACTGGTATAAGGATTATTTTTAAGTTGGGGACTCAGGGAGGATTACAAATGCTACTTAGTGCATTAGATCAGATCAAATCCCTTTATTATTTCTCATGTAAAGACAAAAAACTGGATGTCATATTTACAAAGGTAAAGAAAAGAGAACTGATTAATTAACATGGAGTTCAGCTTCTTCCACTACCAGTATTTCTACTATATTTTGGAATTTTGTTCCAGAGCCAAAACATCAACCAGACCTATAGATCAGAGGGTCTTTGTCCTTCTTTGCATCATAAACACCTGGGACAATATGATGAAGCCTATGGATTCCTTCTCAGAAGAAGACTTTTAAATTCATAATACACAAGTTCAAAGGAAGCCAAGTAAATTGAAATAAAGATCCGTTTTTTTCCTGTCCAAGTTCACAGATCCCCTAAAATCTGTCTGCAAATCTATAGAAAGTCTGTAGACTCCAGGTTAAAAAATTCTGCATGAGGGTCAGTTAGGTGGTACAGTGAATAAGTCCTGAGTCAGGAGGTCTGTGTGACCCTGGGCAAGTCATTTAACTACAATTGCCTCAGCAAAAATAAATAAATGAATAAAGATAAATTCTTCATTAAATCCAGAATTTTAGAGCTGTAAAACACCTTAGAGATCAGACTATTTTGTCCAATCTTAGATAATTGATTGGAAAACTGAGCATCCAAAGTTCTTCATAACCTGGGATACTCCTCCCTAACTCATCCCTACATTATCTGTATTACAGGGATGCTAGCCTCCTTTCTGTCTCTCCCACAAGATTCTCTATCTCCTAATTCCATATGTTTTCATGAGCTGTCCCCTCTACCTAAAATCTCTCCCTCCTCAATCAGTTTCCCTACCTTCTTTCAAGCCCGAGTTAATATCCTACCTTGTACAAGAAGCCTTTCCTGACATTGCTAATAATAGTTTCCAGTTTATTTTGAATCTTTCTTGTACAGTTGCTTTTTTGGTGTTTCCCTCATTAAAATGTGAGCTTCTTAAGAATAGGAAGTCTTTGTGTTCCAAATCACTACTGATCAGAGAAATGCAAATTAAGACAACTCTGAGATACCACTACACACCTGTCAGATTGTCTAAGATGATAGGAACAAATAATGATGAATGTTGGAGGGGCTGTGGGAAAACTGGGACACTGATGCATTGTTGGTGGAGTTGTGAAAGAATCCAGCCATTCTGGAGAGCAATTTGGAACTATGCCCAAAAAGTTATCAAACTGTGCATACCCTTTGACCAGCAGTGCTACTACTGGGCTTATATGCCAAAGAAATACTAAAGAGGGGAAAGGGACCTGTGTGTGCCAAAATGTTTGTGGCAGCCCTTTTCATAGTGGCTAGAAACTGGAAGATGAATGGATGTCCATCAATTGGAGAAAGGTTGGGTAAATTATGGTATATGAAGGTTATGGAATATTATTGCTCTGTAAGAAATGACCAGGAGGAGGAATACAGAGAGGCTTGGAGAGACTTACATCAACTGATGCTGAGTGAAATGAGCAGAATCAGAAGATCACTGTACACTTCAACAACAATACTGTATGAGGATGTATTCTGATGGAAGTGGGTATCTCCAACATAGAGAAGATCCAACTCACTTCCAATTGATCAATGATGGACAGAAACAACTACACCCAGAAAAGGAACACTGGGAATTAAATGTAATCTGTTAGGGCTACTGTCTATCTACCCAGGTTACTTATACCTTCGGAATCCAATTCTTAATGTGCAACAAGAAAATGGGATTTACACACATATATTGTATCTAGGATATATCGTAACACATGTAAAATCATCTAGGGGAGGGAGTAAAGGGAGGGAGGGGAAAATTTGGAAAAGTGAATACAAGGGATCATTAATGTTATAAAAAAAAATTACTCATGCATATATACTGTCAAAAATTTGTTTTTATAATTATAAAATTTTTAAAAAAGAATAGAGACTTTTCCCCCATATTTTTTATATTCTGAACACTTAGCACAATGTTTAGGGCATATGGTAGGGCCTAACAAATTTTAGTTAAATTGTTCCCTCTCCTGCCTCCAAAGTCACTGTTAAACAACAATCTAATTAAATTAAATAAATAACTCATCCATCTCAGAACACAACATTCTCTTTGTTTCACAGTTCCTACTTCTATGGCAGAAAAACTCCTTTCAGACTCAAATCTGCTTCTTCTTTAAGCCCCCATCTTCTAGCTCATGAGAAATCAGATTAATACATAAACACCCACCTGCCACAGGTGTAAAATGATGGGGGCCAGCAACAGCTATCTGTCACAATACTTGCTAGGAAACTGGCTGCTTGCTTGCTAGAGGGGATAATTTTAGTTTCTTAGACAATGAGCAAAAACTGAGCTGGGAATTACTGTTACTATTACTGGCATTACTGTTTCTGTGAATGCTATGAGATCAGAATTGCCATCTCTAGTGTCCTGGGAGCTCTCCAGAGTTCTAGATCTCTACCCTAGACTTCAATTCATGCACCTGTCTGTCTCTGAAACCCAACTCTGAAAAGGAAGCATTTCCAAAATGCCCAGAGGCATGAGATCCCAATTGGCTGTTACAGCTCTGTCATTGAAAAGAGCAGGGGTACAGGTACAACTCTGTTGAGCCTGAACATCATTTCTCTGTTTCTCCCTCCCTTTTAAACACCTTGGGCAGGGATATTAAAACTTCTTAAATCATATCCATGAAATCAGTTCAACTCAGGTTAGGAAAGGAAGAAAAGAGAATAAGCATTTAAATAGTTCCCTGCTAAGTGCCAGACAGCAACTGAAAATTGTTTCAGTCTTAACCTTAGGGAGTCACTTCCCCCAAGAGACAATCTTCCCTATCCTTAAATAGAATTACCTAATTTTACTTCTTATATTATCACAATCATTGGATTATTTCCTAATCCTCAATTGATTGTGTTATATCAGTCAGCCAATAAACAGCTTTTAAGAATCAACAGTGTACTGAAAGGAAGCTGGGAGGTGCAGTGGATTGGATACTGGACCGGGAGTTAAGAAGACTCATCTTCCTGAGTTCAAATTTGACACTTACTATGTGACCCTGGCCAAGTCACTTAACCTTGTGGCTTCAGTTTTTTCATCTGTAAAAATGAGTTGGAGAACAAATTACAAACCATTCCAAAATCTTTGCCAAAAAAAAACCCAAAAACCCTCAAAAGGGATCGCAAAGAGTGAGACACAAGTGTAAGTGAATGAACAAAACCAAAACTATATATCAGGCACTGTGCTAAGCACTAGATCTAGTTGTATAATAATGGCTTAAAGTTCACAAGTCAGTTTCCTTATAAGCAATCTGAAATAGGGAAGGCAAATATTATTATCCTCATTTTATAGTTGAGAGAACTGAAACTCAGAGAGGTTTAGACATTTACCATAGATCCCATAAGCAAAAGATATCAAAGATAGTTTTTCTGACTCCAAGATGGCTGCTCTGTCCACTACCCTTTCTGAGAACACCTTGTGAGATAACATTTGGTCCTTTATTCAACAAATAGTCACAAAGTGCCTACTAGTCACAGGAGATGCAATGAAAACTACAGTCCATCTTCTGCTTTTAAGGAACTTGCAAATAAAGAGAGACAGACAGACACACACACACACATACATACACACACTCACAGAGGCAGAGACAGAGAAACAGAGACAGAGAGACATAGAGAGAGAGACAGACAGAGATGTGCATACTATTTGATTCAGCAATACTACTATTGAGTCTATATCCTAAAAATATCATAAAAAAGGGAAAGGGAATCACATGTACAAAAACATTTTAGCAGCTGTTTTTGTGGTGGCAAAGAATTGGAAACTGAAGGGACACCAATCAATTGGGAAAAGAGTTGGACAAGTATGGGACATGAATGCACTGGAATACTATTATTCTATAAGAAATGATCAACAGGCAGATTCCAGAAAAACCTGGGAAGAGTTAGATGAAATGAAATTGAGTAAAGTGGGCAAACAAGAGGAGCATAGAAACATGATACACTATGATAGACTTGGCTCTTCTCAGCAATAAATACAGTGATCTAAGACAATTCTGAAAGATCTGTGATGGAAAATGCCATCCACATCCAATGACAGAACTATGGAGACTGAGTGCAGCTCAAAACATGCTATTTTCACTTTTTAAAATTTGTTTTATATTTTTTCTTTTTTGTGTATTTTCCTTTTTGTCTGATTCTTCTATAACAATATGACTAATACAAAAATATGTTTAACATGATTATACATATATGACTTACATCAGATTGTTTGCTGTCTTGCAAAAGGGGAGAGAAAAGGGGAAAAATTGGAATTATAAATCTTGTAAAGATGAATGCTGAAAATTATCTTTATATATAAAAGAAAAAATAATATTAAGTGGGTTTTTTTTTTAAGAAAAGGAACTTGCAAATTCTTTAAAGCTTTCTGGGAAAATATGGCTAAATTAAAAACCAATTAATTCTAACAGTCTTGATTATATAATCAATGATCAGTCTCATGGAGAGAGTTGTTCCTCCTTTGGATTCTTGATAATAGGGACTATTTCATTCTTTCTACTTATGACTCTAGTACTTAGCACACAACAGGCACTTAATAAATGCATATAGATTGATTGAATCCATTGATTCTTTTTTATTAAGAGACCTATATTTTCAAACTATCTCTCTCTGTCTCTTTCTCTGTGTCTATGTGTCTGTCTGTATCTCTCTGTCTCTCTTTCCTTTCTCTTTCTCTCTCTGTCTCTCTCTCTTTCTCTTTCTCTCTCTCTTCTCTTTCTCTGTCTTCTCCTGTCTCTGTCTAGCTGTCTTTCTCCCTCTTCCTCCCTCCCTCTATCTCTCTCTGTCTCTCTGTGTCCCTGTCTTTTTGTCTCTCTGTCTCCCTCTTTTTATCTCTGTCTGTTTCTCTCTTCCTTTTCTTTCTGTCTCCCTCTTCTCTCTGTGTCTCTTTGTCTATCTGTCTCTCTTTTTCTTTCCCTCTCTCTCTTTGTTTCTCTCTCTATCTCTCTCTTTCCCTCTCTCTCACTCCCTCTCTCTCTCTTTCCACCACTGTTTCTCTTTCTTCTGACAGTTATGTCCATGAGTACTCTTTTAACATTTCAGATTAGAAGATCATAGGTTAATAGATCTAAAGCTAAAAAGGGATCTCATAACCCATATAATCCAACCCCCTCATTTGATAGATGAAGAAACTGAGGTTTAAGGAGACTAAGTGACTCTCCGGGGATGCACTATTCTGCCTACAGTCCTGGCTCCACTGATCACTTTGGGAGCCCTACAAACCAATCAGACCAGAAACAAAGGACCCCTTCCTTTAAATGGGAGCAGGGGACAGATGCTTCTCCTCCTCTCCCTGGTTTAGTTCATGATATCCACACTGAGTGCAGCAGAGAAGATTCACTAAAAAACAACACAGATGAAAAAGTGATAGCCAAGAGTGAGCAGCTGGGCCTGACCAGTTTTGGATATTCAGGCAGCCAATCAAATGAAATTGCCCCAACTTACAACCAACCAAGTGGGTTCCATGTTCCTGGAAGGCTGCAGAGAGATTCAAGTAAACTCTTGCTGGGCCTTCCAAAGTCCTATTTGGCTAGAGAGCCAGAGAAGAGGAGATTTTTGAGGGAGAACTATAATTTAAAAGGGTACAAAATGAGACAAATTACATATTTTTCTAGGAAGTGTTTAAGGAGTCTAAGGAAAAAAATGAACAAATAGTAAATTACCCTACTAAATCGCTGGTTTTTGCTTCCAAGAACAGGAACAAAGATCATACCTACCTATGACAAACAAAGAAGTAGCTGGTAGGTAGCAAAAACAGGAAGACTTCTGAATTCATGTTTATTCCCAGTTATTGCCACAAAATAGCTTTGATTCTACTGTGCCTACAACTCAATGAGTAATTGTGGATCTGTCATCTGAAACTGTACTTACTAAAGACACACAATTACATACCTAAGGGATATTGGCAAACTGACAGATTTTTAGTGTCAAATAATTCTACATCCCTTAGAAATATGTGACTGTAAAATACAATCTATTAACTTTAAGTGGATTGTTTTGGATAATTTGCCCCAGAAAATCATGCTACTATTAAAATCTTGTTAATTTAGTCCATTGGAACACTGTGATTATTTTATTCTGTTGATAAAACCAATAGGATCTTAGGTTCTATCCCAAAGAGAACCCAGATATCTTTGCTCTTTCCTATATTTTATCTTTAACCAACTGCATTCTTCCTGTTGATCAAAATTGGGACTGAGTAAGAGTAGAGGGAGATCAGTAGAATAAAGATGATGATGATGATGATGATGATGATGATGATGATGATGATGGTGATGATGATAGCTGGAATTTATATAGCACCTTAAGATTTGCAAAATATTTAACAAGTATCCCATATTATCCTCAACAACAAGAGTTACATTTGCAACTGAAAGAAAACATTAATTTTTGGAGGAAAAGATATGGAAAGGAAATGAAGAAATTTGTAATCTTTTTGTATTATTGATTATACTTAGGCCAGATTACTGATGTTGGAGGCAGAAAGTCCTGAGTTCAAGTACTGCCTCTACAGAGATTGATCCTGTGACTCAGGGAAAGTCATTTAGCCTCTCTTTTTAAAATTGAAAGCTAAAGAACTCTGGGAGATGACTATGAACCTCTACATAGAATTCTCAATCCCTCTATTTTTGTCCACCTGCATTTTTTATTTCCTTAACAAGCTAATTGTACACTATTTCAAAGCCCTATTCTTTTTGTATAGCAAAATAACTGTTTGGACATGTATACATATATTGTATTTAACTTATACTTTAACATATTTAACATGTATTGGTCAATCTTCCATCTGGGGGAAGGGATGGGGGGAAGGAGGGGAAAAGTTGGAACAAAAGGTTTTGTAACTGTTAATGCTGAAAAATTATCCATGCACATATCTGGTAAATAAAAAACTATAATAAAAAAATAAAGTGTTGTTGCTATAAAAAAAATAAATAAACTGGAAACTAGTAATTATTTGAACTCAGGTCCTCCTGATGCCAGGGCCAAGACTCAATCCACTACACCACCTACCTGCCCAACTATTGACAATTCTTTAGCCACAGCTTGAATCTCTGGGAAATGGTCTGAAATCATTCAACTCACTCCAGATAATGATTAAAGTACCTTAAAGCATCTTCTTTCGTTTTTTTCTCAGTATTATCTCTTCTCTCTTTATATTCATTTAGGCACCAGATAAAGCAAAGTTTCATAGTCTTTCAAACTCTTCATAGAATTCTCACTATAAACTTTTTTTTTGTGGGATTTCCTCATAAGCTAACACTTAAGCCAGTTCTCAAAAGTCCATCTTCCCCTTCTTTCTCTCTGTCACATAGATTCTTCATAAATCTTTACATATCACAAATGAAGCACACATATCTTAGCTTCTTCCTGACTCCAAAAGAAAAGGAATTTCATAGTAAACCACTTTCAGATCTGATTCTGCACAAAAACATTTCTCAACTAATTTTTTTAAAATACCAGTACACACTATTACGTCTGCTCCCAAAGAGATCATAAAAAAGGAAAAAAGGACCCACATGAACAAAAATGTTTATAGCAGCTCTGTTTGTGGTGACAACGAATTGGAAAATGAGTGGATGCCTGTCAATTGAGGAATGGCTAAATAAGTTATGTATATGAAGGTAATGAAATATTATTGTTCTATAAGAAATGAAGAACAGGTTGAATTCAGAAAAGCCTGGAAAGACTTAAAAGAACTAATGCTAAATAAAGAAAGCAGAACCAGGAAAATATTGTCCACAGGAACAGCAATATTGTATGATGATTGACTATGACAGATTTCGCTCTTCTCAGCAACTCAGTGATCCAATACAATTCCAATAAATTTTGGACAGGAAATGTCATCCACATCCAGAGAGCATATTATGGAGACTGAATGCAGATCAAAGCTGTTTTCCCCATTTTTTTTTCTGAATTTTTTTTTTTGTGTATGTTTTCCCCTTTTGTCCTGATTTTTCTCTCCCAACATGACTGACTAAAAATATGTAAAAAATGAATGTACATGTATTACCTAAAAAGATAAATAAATTAATGAATGAATGGAGAGGTAAATAAGCAAATAAATAAAATATCATCAAAAACCTACTTTTTTCCCCCCAACAGTCTATTTTAGCTCTCATCTTAGACTATGGTAACAATAACTGCAGCATTTGTGGGATAGATATTTGAAACAAGACTTATGTGTATGTCATTTAATTTGAACTTAAAAATAGTCCTGTTAGGTACTGTTATTTGTTTTATTAGTTCAATATTAAAAATGAGGAAAGTAAGACTTAAGGAACCCTAAGTGAATTGTCAAATAAATTGTCTTATGAAGAATTAAAACTCCAGGTCTTCCTAACTTCTACTCCAGCCCACTACTGATTTATATTATGCTTTTCTCAAGTTCATGTAAATTTGTGTCTATAGAAGCATAAAAATCAAGTTGATGTCAACTACTACCCTAATACTTGGCCCAAATGGGGAAATTCAGGCCCAGAATATGTTTTAGGACCTCAGAAAAGTCAGCCTAAAGACACTGAGTCCTATTACTGGGGGCAAAATACTTATGGCAAAATACCAATCTTCAATCTAGAGCAAAGCTTCTTAAATTCTAAGTTGCAACCCCATATGGGTTCACATAACTGAACATATGGGTTCACAATAGGGATTGCCAAATTATGATTTTTTTATCAGTAAATGTTTGATTTATGTGCCTATTTTATATATCTACATACTGAGGTCATGTAAAACTTTCTTGGGTGAAAAGGGGTCACAAGTGGAAAAAATTAAGAAGTCTTCATCTATAGGAAACCAAACCAGGTGAATTCAAAGGCTATCTAAAAATCTACTATCTACTGAACAAATAATGAGAATACAGGCTCTATAGGCTGGTAATTTTCATGTTTCCATGGTAATCCTGTTTAATATGGGTTCTTGGTTCTATCTTCAGAGCTGATATAGTTATAGTTATAATTATAATGACAATAATAATAAGCCAAATTTATATAGTGTTTTGAAGTTTAAAAGGCATTTTAAAAAGATTTGGAGGCAATCATAAACATGGTCTTAGAGAAATTATTTCCAAAACATGCATTCTGAGATTGTTTTGCCTTTCAAGGAAGGATGCCAAAAATTAAATTAGATTTTTAGTTCATTCTTAATAACCCTAGGTCTATCCAATCATCATAAAAAAAGATGAACTTCCTTCTATGACTATGACATATTTAGTTCCTGAATGTAATTAAGGTGTCCACAAGAACATAGCTGTTTGCCCAGGATCACAAGTAAGTGTCTGAGGCCAGATTTCAACTCAGGTGTTCCTGGCTCCAATTTCCATTGCACTACCTAGCTGCCTTTTGGAGTTTACAAAGCAAAATTTCAACCTCACATTTCTGTGATGTAGGAGCTTCTTATTATTCCCATTTTACCTTTGAGGAAACAGAGACAAAAAAAGTTAAAGAACCTAGGCTGGGCTTTGCCCACCATTACTAAGGCTAGAGTGGAATTCAGTTTTTCCCTACACTAGGTGCAGTCCTTGTCCACACCAACACTTAGCTGATTCCAGAATTGACCCAGGCTATGGCATCACTTGAAAAATAGTGACCTCTGGTCAGATTTTATTCAACAGCCCATATAAGCCAAGGCTGACTCAGAGGAAAAGACTAGGCTTTCTGGAACCATTTGCCACCAAAGCATTTGTTTTCTGATATTTACTATTATTATTATTGATATTTCAATACTTCAATTGAAATAATCCCATTGAAATAAGTATGGCCTCCTCCAGTACTGATCATAACCAGGCAATATTCTTTCACACACTGAAATTCTGTTTCAAGTCCTTCCATGTTGGAAGTCTATATCTGGTAAATAGTTCATGGGTACCAATGTAGCTTGATCTCCTTTTCTGGTTAAATGTTCTTTTTGTTTTTTTTAATTTTATTTTTATTTATACTCTTTGTTTTTATATCATCTTCATTACCACATATGCTTTTCCCTCCCCAGTAATTCATCCCTTATAACAAAGATTTTAAAGTGTAGTTCAGAATAACCAACACATCAACAGTGTCCAACAGAATGTTAAATATTTCCTTTTTAAAATTATAGCTTTTTATCGACAGAACATATGCAGAACATATAAAATTTTTCAACATTGACCCTTGCAAAAACTTCTGTTCCAACTTTTCCAAACTTCCTTCCCTCCACTCCCTCCCCTAAATGGCAGGTAGTCTTACACATGTTATGTTAAACATGTTAAAGTGTATCTTAAACACAATATATGTGTACATATTTATACAATTCTCTTGTTGTACAAGAAAAATCGGATATAGAAATAACTTGGGGGAAAAAAAAACAAGCAGTCCACACTCATCTCCCCGAGTTCTTTTGCTGGGTGTAGCTTGATCTGTTCATCACTGATCAATTGGAAGTGATTTGGCTCCTTTCATTGTTGAAGAGAGCCACTTCCATCAGAATTGATCCTCATATAGTATTGTTGAAATGTATGATGTTCTCCTGGTTCTGCTCAGAATGTTAAATATTTCATATCCAAAGCACAGAAAAAGAAGAGAATCATAAGAATATAATGCATTTTTTTGCATAAACCGCTAAGAAAGTGGCTAAAGTGCCTATGTGCAGTATATAGTTGGATACCTAGGATAGAGAAATCAAGGGGAAGCCCACACAATTTTACCCCTTCCTCAACCCTTCTTGTTGGCTATGCTACTGGACTTGTTAACATATATTATATGTATGTAACTCCACTTCTAAAGCCCACTGATAATGGTACTCTCTCTTTATTGGTGGAGATCAATGGCCCAGAGTTACTAATATTTAGGATATCTAGGAAGAATTCAGGGCATCTAAGTAGTATTGTGGATAAAGTGCTAGGCCTGGTGTCAGGAAAAGTTCATCTTCCTGAATTCAAATCCATCAGTGTGACTCTGGACAAGTCACTTAATTCTGTTTACCTCAGTTTTTTCAGCCCTAAAATATGTTGGAGAAGGAAATGGCAAACCATTCTAGTATCTTTGCTAAGAAAAACCCAAATGGGGTCACACAAAGTTGGACATAACTGAAAATGACAGAACAACAATAAAAAAGGGATAATTCAGGTTTGAATATAAATCACTTTTTTCATTTTCCTTGCTTATAATCTAGGACTGGTTTAGAGAGCTATTTTAGCCAACCTAAGGACTTGGCAAGTTCCCAGGGGAGCCAGTTAATTGATTTTCTGCCTCAGACCAGGTTCCACATTGAATCATGTGGATGCTCTATTTCAATGCTTCTCAAACTGTGGGTTGTGACCCCATATCACTTAACTGAATATACAGGTGAAAAGTTTGGCAATTGAAAAAAGTATCAAATAGTTCAACAAGGTTAATCCTTTATGTAAAAATAAACAAGTACATCTATTTCATTCATAATACAAATAAGAATTGTTTAAAAATAAATTTCTTTATTATTTATTACCAGAAAATATTTGATTTGTATACTTATTTTATATACCTATATATCTGGGGGTAGAAAATTTTCTCTGGCAAAAAAAAGGGTCACAAATGGAAAAATGTTAAGAAGCCCTGCTCTATTGCATTTATTCCAGTCAGGCTTGACCTCCCTCATGTATAGTGTTATCTAAATAATCATATAACCAAGAGTAGTGCTCAAAAAATTTTTATATATGAGGGAGAACAAATCAGAACAAAAACAAAACAAACAACATTCATTAGAAAGGGGACTTGATCAATACAGTGAAAATATGATATCCAGTGACTTTGTGTCTTAAGAAGTAAGAAAAGCTTCTTACTTAAATACCAATTCATCATCAACATTTTCCTCTCCACTCAGAGCTGCATGGTAAAGGAAATGTCTCTGAGGAAACTTTCTTCAGACCACAGCAAAGAGACCCGACTTCCCCACTATTGGCTCTTTGCAATCAGAGATTCTCAAAGACCTGGCTACAGGCACTGGGGATAGATCTCTGAGGGGAGAGATAGCTAATGGCAATGAAGTCTCATTATTTTTCCCCTGACAATTGAGAATATGTCTAGTCTTCCCAAAAGCTTTGCCTTTCTCATCTTCTGTCTGTTTCCCTGCATGTTCAGTAAATCATACACATGGTCTTAGAGAATTTATTTCCAAAACATAAATGCTGTGCATTCTGAGATTGTTTTGCCTTTCGAGAAAGGATGCCAAAAATTAAATCAGATTTTTAGTTCATTCTTAATAATTCCAGGTCTATCTAGTCATCATTAAAAAAAAAAGATGAACTTCCTTCTATGACCATGACATATTTAGTTCCTGAATGTAATTAAGGTGGCCACAAAACATAGCTGTTTTCAATTTTATGGATAAATTCATTGAGATTATCCTCGATAAATTAGTATTTATTTGAGGCAATACCTGTATGGGAAAACTGAATCAGCTATGGCTAATTCTATGCCAGTTAAATCAGAAGCTTTATTCTCTACACAACTAGTTAAATTTACGAATGCAAAGAACTATAAGACTTGGAGGAGGGGAAGGACAGGGGAGAGCCAAGATGTCAGGGAAAAGACAACTCATTGGCGCTCAACCTATCCATCATGCCATAAAACAATTCCTGGAGCAAAAGAATCCACAAAAGGAGGGATGAAGTAATTTTTCATCCAAAGACAAGTTAGAAGGTCATTAGGAAGGTCACCTGGGTGAACATAGAGCACAGGTCTGGCCCCAGCAAACCAGGAGTGGGCCCTGGGAGCTCCTGAATTATAGCAGCAGCCCAGAGCTCTCGGCCCACAAGAGGATCAAACAATTGATCAGAAGGTTACAAGGGGCCTCTTTGCTAGCACTGAGGCAGGATTCTGTTGCTTTGCCCATCACTGTTTGCAGTCATGGACAGCAGTCCCAAGATACGGAGGAGCACTAGCACACCAGATCTTGAATTCACAGGGAAGCAGGTGCATGTGCCACAGTTTCAGGGCAGAAAAGAAGTGCTTGTGTTTGCTTTCAGACCAAAGCACAGGCCATTGCCCGGTTGATAAGCGATCAGAAGATATGAACAATTTTCGGATGAAGTAATCAAAGCTATCTCTGGCCACTTGGAAAAAATGCTCTAAGACCTACATGAACTGATGCTTAGTGAAATGAGCAGAATCATGTCATTGTATACAGCAACAAGATCAATTCTGGTTGACGTGGCTCTCTTCAAAAATGAGATGATTCAGGCCAGTCTCAATGGTCTTGTAATAGAGAGAGCCATCTACATCCAGAGAGAGGACTGTGGGGACTGAGTGTGGATCACAACATAGCATTTCCACTCTCATCCTCATGTGGTCTACATTTATGATTGATACATAACTTATTTATGTATGTATGAATATATCCAATATATATACATATATACAAATATATAAATATATACACATATAAATACACACTCGTATATAAGCATATATTGCCAACACAAATAATGCAAAAAAAAAACTTCCTTTTCTGCTATGAAAGACTTCTAAGGTCAAGTCCTTGGGGTTTGGGTAGAACCTTGAGATACTTATTACACATGAGAACATAATGGTGATTTGCTTATATTTACAATATCATTGCCTAATGTAATTCTTCAACACTAAACTCATTCAAAATATGGGTGGATTGTATCTGAAAGATAAAGTAAGCAAAAACTTACTAGAATTGATGACTGATTAATAAGTTACATTTTCTTCCTAATAAAAAAATCAATTAAGACAAGCAATAACCCTAATTAAAGCAGAGCTTGGGAGTCTTATATTGATTGTTTCTCTGGTTGTTAGTCAGAGGTCTAAATTCTACGCTTACATATTAACTAAAAGTTGGTTTTTCCTCCAACAAAGGCTGTTATCTATACAGGCTGCCAAATTGTGTATTTCTTAGTTGGGTTTTCTTTAGCTACTAATAGTCAATCTTCATATGATAACAAGATTTATATAGTGTTTTGAGCTTTACAAAGTACTTAATATATTATATATATGTATATAAGATATATATATATATTTCTCTCTATACATATGCTTAGCTATACTTTATATATGTATATACTATATATATCTTATTTGATCCTCAGACCAAATCTATGACGTACTTAGTATTATTATTTACATTTTATTGACGAGGAATCAAGGCTCAAGAGAGGTCAAATGGCCTATTCAGGATAATAGCTAGTAAGTGTCCAGGTGGCAGGATTCAAATAGGTTTTTATGACTACAAGTTCAGCATTTCATTCTTACTACTACCTCACTTTGACACAAAATAACATAATTCATTAGATTAACAAGAGAGTCTTAATTTCAATTTGTCAAACATCAGCAAAATCTGGCAACATCCACCAGATCAATGGCCTATGTTTTTCTATAGCTAAGCAGAGTGAGTTTGTTTTCTTGATTGATTATTATGACATATAAAGCAGGTAATAACTTGGTGAGTGAGTCAGGAGATGGGTTCTAGTCCCAGCTTTGAAACTTATTAACTACTTGGCCTTGGGCAAATCACTTCTTTCATCCTCAACAATCTAATCTGTGAAAGAACTATAATAATATTTGCACTAACTGTTTCATGGACTTGCAGTAAGTCAAGTACTCTATGTAACAAGATCTTGGAAGATGAATTCTATAAATTTTTCAAAAAACAATTAATTCCAACATTATATAAACTTTTGAAAAAACACCAAAATTAGGAATCCTACCAAATTCTTCTTTGACACAAACATGGTCTTGATATATAAACCAGGGAGAATCAATATCTAAATGGGGGAATAACACTAAGCTTTCCCTGATTGATTTCTATAAATCTTGACTCAGGTATAAATGAAAGACAAATAATTTTGTATTTGACCCTTCTTTTGAAAGATCAAAGGATCAAGAGTAGAGAATGTGAGAGGATATTGGCATTTGGTGAATAAGAGCCAGAAATCAAACTAAGGAAGGGGTTCCTAAAAGCAAGGCCCATCCTGCTCCCACAATGAGGCAAGATGTCAGCAGAACAATCCCAGAATGGGATTCTTATGGGAATGACTTTGGTCTTAGATGCTGAAAGCAGACAAAGGATTTCTAGGAATATTCCCTCTTAGTAGTGAAATAAAGTAATACCTACAGAGCAAATGAAATTATATTTTTGGCAGAAAGGTCGCAATACAAATTCTAACCAGGTAGTGAGACCCATTTCCAAAATCAATGAACAAGCAAAGGATGATATTGGCTGCCATCTTCTGGGAACCAAGGAGAGTTGCAGGCCAAGAAAGGGGGTGGTCCTATATGATTATTATTATATGTCGATATATCAAGGATCTGTGATTTCATCAATGGGGGAATTCTTTCCTCCAAGATTGCCATTGATTCTAAGTTAATAATAAACCAAAGTTGCCTGAGGTTCAAGGAAATTAAGTTATTTACCTATGGTCACACAGTAAGTATTAATGGCAGAATTTGAATCTATATCTTTCTTACTTCAGAAATCCAATATTCATAATGCTATGCTGACTCTGATTATTCTTATAGTAAATCCAAAACTAAAATATCATAATAAAAGCCATGTGTGCTCCACTTGATAAAAACCTAGATAATCAGAATTTCCAGTTATAAAACAGATACCTCAGGGATATTTACTCAATCATTCCTATTTAAAATGAGTGTTTTTTCACTTCAGAGACATTTCACAATCATGTAATTTTTATCATTTAAATTGCCCATGTGTCAGGGGATTCTAGGTATATTTTGTGAAACTTCTCACTTGTCAATCTTATGACTATCTTGACATTCTCCACCCAGATAACCTGTGTTCAATATCTGACACCATCATTTCTACCTCTTCAGAGCAATAGTAGCCAAATCTCTTAACAAGAATGCAGAATCATGGGCTAAAAACATGAAAAGGTTTATACAGAAGTTAAGAAAAATCTAATAGAATTATGTCATAAACTGTCTAAAGTAACAATACATCCCAAGTAGGAAATCTTCCTCAAAGATTTACATAGTCTCAGTAAGTTGGACTGAGCCTAACTCCAACTCCAAATCCATTTGGACGTTTTTCACTGAGCTGTAGTTTACTTGTTCCTAGTGACTAGGACTCCTCAAGGGCACCAAATGTTCTCTTAGATTCTTGCTACATATTTGCTTGTTAGTCAATTTTGTCCTGTCCTGTATAGTTCAAAGATCATTCTCCATGGTAAAGAAAGCCAAGGCAAAATAAAGCCTTTTTTTGTCACCTGCTAACATTCATCCATCCCCCCATCATCAATTCTATGCCTTATATTTCCCTTCATCTCTTATTCTCATGTAGCTAATTTAAAAACTCTTTTTGTTGTCCTAATTTTTCTTCACCAATCTCAGCTCATTCTGAGTGTTAGTCTTCTCACCATTATTTTACATATGTTACATACTTTTATAGTTATCTTCATTGCCTTTTCTTGTTTCCATCTTTTTTATATTTTACTTTAAAATTTGAAGTGGTCAATGAGATCCCTAGACATCCACATGAGTTTTTTAAAACAGTCTTCCTT
Organism: Sminthopsis crassicaudata; assembly: GCF_048593235.1. Taxonomy (NCBI): domain Eukaryota; kingdom Metazoa; phylum Chordata; class Mammalia; order Dasyuromorphia; family Dasyuridae; genus Sminthopsis; species Sminthopsis crassicaudata. Next base: position 141,208,862 of record NC_133621.1, read on the forward strand.
TGTATGCTCATGATTTCTACTCCTTATGTCTTTAGCATTTCATTTTTATAAGAGCTTTCAATCTCCCTATGGCTGATTTCTCCTACAGGATTTTAGTGTACAGTAGACTTCTGTTTCTTTCTCTGAACCTACTGAAATCTGCTTTTCCAAGTCTTCAATGCATATTAAACTCTTCCCAGTTTTCTTTTCTTCTATAATTTAAAGAATGGTTATAGATATGATGCTAAATTAGAGAGATATCACTTTATTGACAAAGGTCCAAATTATCAAAGTTATGATTTTTCCAATAGCAACATATGGCTATGAGTGCTGGATTATAAGGAAAGCTAAACTCAGAAGAATTGACACTTTTGAATTGAATTGAATTTGAACTAAATATGAATTTTGAATTAATTGAATTGAGTACTTTCGATTCTCAAAGTCAAATCAGTCAATACTTAAAACTAATTCGATTTATTCAATGAAAGATCAAATATTGAAGCTGAAGCTTAAACATTTTTGTCCACATAATGACGAGGCAGAACCCGTTGGAAACTGATCAGTACTAATATTGGGAAAGATTGAAGGTAAAAGAAAAAGGGAATGATAGAGTATGAGATGTATAAATAGCATCATAGAAACAATAACTTTGGACAGACTTTGAGTGATAATGGAGGATAGAAGGTCAGGGCATAGAAGGTCCATGGAGTCATGAAAAATCAGACATGACTGAATGACTGAACAACAACAAAAAAATCTGTAATAATTCTTCTATAGTTTATACCAGAAGGTTGTTGGGATGTAAGTCTTGATGGTGTTATGAAGCTATAAAGTTTTGTTGTCATTAAAATAATACCTAATTTAAAAAAGAAAGAAGATGGAAATGGTTATTGCTCCTCAAAGTTGCCATTATTTGATTCCAAAAAGAAGTTCCTTTTTGTTACAACAGATCTAGAAGAGAAATTTCTTTTATTGTTTCCTATATCTTTTGAAAGATGAAATAATTGTTGACATGTCAATAAATATTAGATGCTTTGCTTTAGGCAAATACCTCGGTACACCACTGGTATCTATTGCTTCCATGGCAGACATTCATGAACTATTTCCTTTTTCTTTCTAGGTATCCTCCAGCAAATGATAATATTGGGGTTTTTCTGCCTTCATTTCTCTTCAATATATTAGAGTTATCCTCATCTGAGATATATGCCTTTCAATAGAGATTCTTGAACTAAATGAATGACATTCAGAGACTAGAATTTTAAGCACCCTTAAGGAAATGAAGAAGCATTTGGAGAATGTGCAAGCTGGTTAATCTGGTCCACTTCTAAGGGGAAAAAAAAGGCAGATAAATAGACAACTAGAATGGCTGATGAATATCCCATGAGTTTAGACCCTGATACCAAGAGAACTCCACCAATCCCTATGTTTAGCTTCATTTCATCTACTGATGGTCAATATTCCAATGATAGTTGAAGTTTATCTCATTTTGATACATTAGTATGTTCATGCTCCAGCTTCTTCTGTCTACTTCATATAAATCCACATATTCCCTAACATAGCCAATCTTGTAACTCTAACCTTGGCTACAGTTACATGTTTGCAGAATTGTAACTATGATGAAGTGACTTAAAAATCCTTGAAAGGATTTCCCAAAACTTAGAAGGCACAAAAATCACTAAAATAATTGTTTTTTTTTAAATTATGCAACTTTTAAATTTGTTACATTTACATTTTAACATCCTTTCACTCCCTCAGAGAGATTTAATTAGATAAAACTAGGAAACTAGATTATACCATACTTTTTTCCTCTCTAGCCCATCCCCCAAAGTCCACAAGCCAGGTCAGTTCATCCCCAGATCCTAGTAGCAGCCTGAAAAATATCTCAGAGTTTCTGTCTCTTCTCCCCTCACTATTGATTTGAGAGCACGTGAATGTTTATTACCTTGGGTGCCAAAACTGCTAGTTACAGCCCCGGGCTTCTTAATTTCCCTGAGCCAAGTCAAAGCTTATATTCTGTTGTGGCTGAGTGTGCACTAAATTGGTTGACATATTATTATGTATGTCAAATCAAGTTGGTTCATATATTATTAATAAATGCCATAATTAGATCACCTGAGTGTGAAGCTTTGTTTCTCTTCCTTGAAATCTTTGATTTGTACAGTGTCACTCTGAGTTCATAGGATCATATATCATATAATATGAAATATCATATTAAATCTGGAAGGCAACTTAAAGGCCTCTTATTTTTACAGATGAGAAATTGAGCAAATGCACAATTTCTTACACATGATGTGAACTGGGATTAAAACTTAGGTACTCTGATTTCTTCTGACTCCAAATCCAATGTTGCCTTCTCCAAAGTTGTCTCAATAACCAGCCACCCACAACATCTACAAAGAAGACCAGTGCTAGGCTTTCTTGATAATATATATATATATATATATATATATATATATATATATATATATATAATATTACATATAATTGATAATATATGTGTGTATGTGTATATTTGTGAGCTATACAATTAATTTGTATTATATGGATAATCCATCCAACCTCATAGAAGTCTTAAAATAAAATCATATAAATGAAAATACTTTTTATTTTCAGGAGAGATGTAAACATCCAATTATTTTTTCATGATTTCCCCCTTCTAGTTCTAATAATAACCCCCTTGAAGATTCCAAGAGCAGAAAATTCCCCTGAAATATTCCTTTAAAATTCTTAATTCATATCAGTAACATTCTGGATCCAGACTATCCCTCCAAACATATGATTCCTTTTCAAGTTTTCTACAGACAATCAAACTGGCCTCCTTGCTGTTGCTTACAGGTGACATTCAATCATCTGTCTCTGTGCTTTTGCCCAGATTGGTTTCCATACTAGGAATGCCCTCCCTTCTTACTTCCACTTTCTCTTCTTTTAAAGCTCAATTCAAGTACTATTTTCTTCATTCCCTCAGGTATGCCCTCAACACACACACACACACACACACACACACACACACACACACACACACACACTTATATTTATGTACTTTGTATGTATTTTATATTTTATAGTTACTTCTCTGCATATATTTTGTTTCTTTGAGAAGATAAGCTTCATGTGGGCAAGAGCTGTTTCATTTTTGCCTTTGTATTGTCAATATCTAGTATAACATCTGAAACATAAATGAATGAAAAGAGCATTGATTAAATCCTTATTATATGTAAGGCATTATGTTAAATGCTAGAAATAAAAAATATAAACTAATTTTGGTGACTTCAGCAGCCCCAAATTAATGCCTATTTCTTAGTGACCTTGAAGATCCTTTCAGAATTTATCCATAGGCAAAGTTTTAGTTGCAGTTTAGTTTCTGTCTTGCCCTTCATAGGCAGACATTGTTCCTGACCTCTCTGGTTCCCCATGTTTATTTGTCCTACGTCTCATACTTCAGGACTTGTCTCTTCTAAGAGATAATCTGTTAAATTAATGAGACATTGTTAATGAGTGCTAATAGCTTTAGATGTTGACTTTCCTGGGTTATAGTTTGCTTATTCACATGAGTTTTCTCGACACAGAATCTTTTCTTAATTATTTAAAGCTTTTCATTTTCAAAACATATGCACAGATAATTTTTCAGCATTGACCCTTGCATAGCCTTGTGTTTCAGATTTTCCCTTCCTTCTTCCTACTCCCTCCCCTAGATGGCAAGCAACACAATATATGTTATACATGTTAAATCAAGTATATGTACACATATTTATACAATTATCTTGCTGCACAAGAAAGATCAGATAAAAATCCTCCCAGCTCTGAAAAAAAAAAAAAAGAAAGATCAGATAAGAAAAGGAAAGAAAATGAGTAAGAAAACAAAATGCAAACAAACAACAACAAAAAGAATGAAAATGCTATGTTGTGATCCACACTCAGTTCCCACAGTCCTCTCTCTGGGTGCAGGCGGATCTCTTCATCACAAGACCATTAGAATCAGTTGGCCTGAATCAGTTGAAGAGAGTCACATCCATCAGAGCTGATCATCGAATAGTCTTCTTGTTGTCATATATAATGATCTCCTGGTTCTGCTCATTTCACTCAGGATCAGTTCATGTAAGTCTCTCTAGGCCTCTCTGGAATCATCCTGCTGGTCATTTCTTACAGGACAAAAATATTCCATAATATTCATATTCTATAACTTATTCAGCCATTCTCCAATTGATGGGCATCCACTCAGTTTCCACTTTCTTGCCACTACAAAAGGGCTGCTACAAACATTTTGGCACATACAGGTCCCTTTTCCTCTTTAAGATCTCTCTGGGATATAATCCCAGTAAAAATACTGCTGGATCAAAGGGTATGTACAACTTGATATAGATACAGAATCTTAATCTAATTGATAGTATAACTCTTCAACATTCAATAGGGGAACTATTTTTTGGCAAGGAGACTTGCCTCTTAAATAAATCTATATTCCTACATATGCTAGTCAAATCAAATATCAGAATGGATGTATATAGTTTGGGAATAGAAAAATGTCCTGCACAATACAGTGTATGTTTCCCATTGGCTCTAATTCCTGTCTACCTTCAACCATACTCCCAAATGGAGCCATGAACTAGAAGGCATGCACCTATATTTTGATCTGTTATATTAGCAATGCATGGGAACACAAAAGAACATTTTCCCTTAAGGTGATTCCTCAGACTGATAAATACACTGTCAGAATAGGTCAGAAAGCCAAGTACATCATTATTACCCTAGACCTAAAGATAACTACGAATTAACCTTATAACTCTTGTTCATCACTGACCCCTGTGCCATGTTAACATTTCTCTTTCCTCTTAATATTACTTCTTCCTTTTCCTATCTTTATATTTTAACTTTTAATAATAGATCAAGGATCTGTGATTTCATTGCTATGGGAACTCCCACCATGGACAACTGGTTGATCTCAGGGAAATTAAGTGACTTATTCATGATCACATAGCTAGTAATCATTAAAAGTGGAACCAGAAATAGGTACTCAGCAACTTAATCATTGATTCAGAAGGACCCTAGAGAAGCTCTTTTCAAGAAAGCAAATGAGCAGAAGTAGAATGAAGAGTAGTTATCTTTACATATGGCATTCTGACTTTTTTAAAAAATGATCTCATTTTTTTTTTGTTTGTATGATTTCTTTTCCTAATGGACAGTTGTTTTTTTTTTATATGAGCAATATAATATTGAAATTTAGATTTTATGTAAAAAAAAAATAAAAGAAGTGGGGTCATAAACTTAGAGGTGGAAAGAACATCAAAAGGAACCATTGAGACCATTTCATTTTAAATGGAAGAGGGAACCAGCCAATGAAATAGACCCATTTATGGGAGCAGGGGTCACACAGGAATGGGTGGCTATCCTGCTTCTGCAAATATGTGATGAAGCAGAATGGAAAAGCCTGTTTATCCACCTATTTAGGTATACTCTGTTTTCTGACTACTACAAAGTGGTTGAAATGGGATACAAAAAGTCACACCAACCAAATCTCCCTGGCAGTTAGAGGGCAGAGGAAGAGGTGGGATAAATCTCTGGGTGGGATTCCTTCTCTACCTGTGTGGTTCTGAAGCTACATGATTTTTATCAATTAGATGATATTGGGTGATTGATATTGAGAGGAAACCCTGGAATTAATCCAATAACATTAGAAAGATCCTCTAACGCCCACTCCCATCCCAGGGAATACTCCTATAATCTGAGAGGAAAAATGTTAATGCTGAGGAGAGATTCAATTTGCCAGGAAAAGTAGGAGTTACATGTTCTGAATGGGCCCCTCAGTTCTTTATCATCATATACTGCCCCCCCCAAAAAAAAAAAGCTCACCAAATATTCACAGGGCATCCCTCTGTGCACACTCCCCGGACTGGGCTTTTAACTAGGAAAGTCACATACAGATGCAAAAATTAGGTCCAGACAGGTTAAGGAACTTGCTTAAAGCTACAAAGGTGGAGATGATAAAGGAGACATTTAAATCATAGGTCCCTCTACCGAATCATACCAAATCTTTTAATTCATCTTTCCTAACTTATAAGTATTTCAAATTGTCAAGTAGCTTTCATCCCAGCTGCCAGTAGATCTATTTAATCATTAATTATATAATAATTTATATACATACACACATATTTAAATTCCCCATTTAAAAAGATTTATATTTTATATGGGGAACCTAAGTAGCAGACCTGGGGTTCAGATACTTCCTAGCTGTGTGGCTCTGGATAAATCACTTAACCCTATCTCTATTTTATTTGTCAAGCATTAGGAATATATAAAAAAAGCAAAAATAGTTCCTGCCCTCAAGGAGCTTACAATCTAATGGAAGAGACCACATAAACACATAAATAGTTACTTTCAAGATGTATACAAAATAAGCTAGCTAGGTAATCATGGGAGCTAGTGATCAAAGATAATAATAATACATATTTATATAGTATCTTAAAAGGTATAAAGCACTATCTTCTCAATAACCAATGGAAATAGGCAATTCAAGATCATTATTTCTCGTTTTACAAATGAAAACACTGAGATAAAAAGAAGTAATTGGCCTAGGTCACTCAGCTAGAAAAGAGTTAAGTTGGGACTAGAATTCAGGGCTTTTGAAGCCAAGACCAAAGATCTTTCCATCATACCTTGAAAGTTGGATAAGGAGGTTTATTTGGCCTAGATTTGGATACTGAGTATCATTTGAAGTAGTTATAGTAGAAATCTATTATTCCCCAATTGTGGGAAAAATACTTATGGTCCAAGTACTCTGACCATAAGACTGGAAAATACCTTCTATATAGGTAAGTTTTTCCCTAAACAAGGAATTAAACCTTCCTAGATACTTAATTTGTCTAGGAAAATGAGGCTGAAACTACTGATAGTTTGTGCATAGCTTAATATATAACACTCTGGTATCCAAATGGTCTATATCCCAGCTTCTTAAATGTGGTTTTTGACTTCATATGGGATCTTGTAAATTAATGTCAGGGTCGTGAAATTATGATTTATTATCAGTAAAGTTTGACTTGTATATTTTAAATAACTATATACCTGGGGTTACATAAAAATTTCTCAAGTGAAAACAGGTCACAAGTGGAAAAAGTTTAAGAAGCCCTGATCTGCATCATCTCATGCTTGTTCTCACTGACATTTTTAGTAAATATATTCTCCTGTTAGGGTGTTGTTGTTCAGTCATTTTTCAGTCTTTTCTGACCCTTCATGACCTCATTTGGGGTTTTCTTTGCAAAAAATAGTAGAGTGGTTTGACATTTCCTTCTCCAGTTCATTTTATAGATAAGAACAATACAGTTAAGTGACTTTGCCCAGTGTCACACAGCAAGTAACTAATGATTGATTTGAATTCAGGAAGATGAATCTTCCTGACTCCAGATCTATCGCTCTAAACACTGGGCCACCCAGTAGCTCAAAACAGATAAAATAGGAACCATAACAAAGATGAGAAACTGAGGGAGAGAGAAGTAAATTATTTTCCCCAATTCACACCTTACTAGAGGGCCAGGTTCTGTGACTTCAAATCCAAAATGCTTTCCAGCGAACCACATCTCTGCCTTTGCAACTTTCCTTCCCCTTTACCCACACCATCAAACTACCACCCCCCACCCCCCCCACCCCCGCCCCAAGATCTATGGCAAGATACCTTATACTTTCTGGCCAACTCAGTCTTGCAGAAGGAAAGTGACTAGGCCGGATATTTAGTAATAAGGTTTATTGAGTAGTTCAAAGCTGATTAACTTGTGACAGGGAAAGAGATAAAAGGATAATTTTAGTATAGGGTAAACACTTAGAAAGATATTCATATCCTGATAAAGTTAACATGACTTAAGACATTTTTGCATTTATGATTAAGGTCATTTTCTTCCAAACGTTGCAGAAAGTATTTCCTAGCTCCAAAGCATAAAAGACTTCTTTTGGAGCAGAAGTTCTTAATTGTTGTGTATTGCTGATCCCTTTAGCAATTCTGTGAAACCTGTGAATACCTTCTCAGAATAATGTTTTTAAATATATAAAATAAAATATATAGGATCAAAAAGGAAATCAACTATATTGAAATACGATTTTCAGAATACCTCCCTCTGTCCCCCACAAAAAAATCCACAAATTTGTGGTCTCTGGGTTAAGAAACTGTATTTCAGGTTCTCTTCTTTCAGTTATTTACTTCCAGAACCAGCTATGGCAACTACTGGATTCACATATTTAATCTATATCAGGTGGCTTGCTGTCTAGGGAAGGGGGTGAGATAAGAGAGAGAGGGAGAGAAATTTTGAACACAAAGTTTTACAAAAATATGTGCTGAAAATTATATTTGCATGTATTTGAAAAAAATAGGTTACCATAAAAAGAGAAAAAAGAGAGAGAAAGAAAGAAAGAAAGAAAGAAAGAAAGAAAGAAAGAAAGAAAGAAAGAAAGAAAGAAAGAAAGAAAGAAAGAAAGAAAGAAAGAAAGAAAGAGAGAGAGAAAGAAAGAAAGAGAGAAAGAGAGAGAAAGAAAGAAAGAAAGAGAGAGAGAAAGAGAGAGAAAGAAAGAAAGAAAGAAAGAAAGAAAGAAAGAAAGAAAGAAAGAAAGAAAGAAAGAAAGAAAGAAAGAAAGAAAGAAAGAAAGAAAGAGAAAGAAAGAGAGAAAGAGAAAGAGAGAGAAAGAGAAAGAGAGGAAGGAAGGAAGGAAGGAAGGAAGGAAGGAAGGAAGGAAGGAAGGAAGGAAGGAAGGAAGGAAGGAAGGAAGGAAGGAAGGAAGGAAGGAAGGAAGGAAGGAAGGAAGGAAGGAAAGGAGAGGGAAGGAGAGAGGGAAGGAGAGAGGCAGGAAGGGAGAGAAGGAGGGAGAGAGGCAGGGAGGGAGAGAAGGAGGGAGGGAAGGAGAAAGGAGGGAGGGAGGAAGAAAGAAAATGGCAACTACAAAAGTTTTCTACAAGTAGTACAAAGAAAGTGACCCAAGATAATGCCAGAAGGGAGAACTAGGGTACAGGGGTATAAAGAGCTGAACAGTCTAGTGAACTGGGGTGTATAAGGCTGCCCTGCTCTGAGGGGGAGGGAAACAAATTCTCCCACCCCTCCCATGATAAGCCCAAGTTTGTTTTTCCTCCAGGGCTTTATGAGCCCACAGCCCAACCTTTGAACTTTTAATAATTAATTGGGTTGAATATAACTACTTAGAGGATAGGGATTGAACATGTGATTTCATTGATATAAAGAACTACCAGAGCTAGAAACTGGAAGATGAATGGATGTCCATCAATTGGAGAATGATTCAGTAAATTATGGTATATGAAAGTTATGGAATATTATTGCTCTGTAAGAAATGACCAGCAGGAGGAATACAGAGAGGCCTGGAGAGACTTACATCAACTGATGCTAAGTGAAATGAGCAGAACCAGAAGATCACTGTACACTTCAACAACAATACTGTATGAGGATGTATTCTGATGGAAGTGGAAATCTTCAACATAAAGAAGATCCAACTCACTTCCAGTTGATCAATGATGGACAGAAACAACTACACCCAGAGAAGGAACACTGGGAAGTGAATGTAAATTGTCAGCACTACTGTCTATCTACCCAGGTTACTTACATCTTTGGAATCCAATACTTAATGTGCAACAAGAAAATGGGATTTACACACATATATTGTATCTGGGTTATATTGTAACACATGTAAAATGTATGGGATTGCCTGTCATCTAGGGGAGGGAATACAGGGAGGGGGGGATAATTTGGAAAAATGAATACAAAGGATAATATTATTTTTAAAAATTACTCATGCATATATACTGTGGAAAAAAAATTCTAAATAAAATAAAAAAAAAGAACTACCAGGTGCGGGAACTCTTTCTGTCAATGCAGGTTAGCATCATCTTGGAAACTTATAGTTATAGAGGGTTAACTAGAACAGTGTATCAAAGTCCAATAGAAACAGAGTCACCAATCTGTATGTAAGGGTCCTGCAGACCTTGTGGAGGCTTAATTTTAAAATATGTTAGCTATGTTTTATTGTATTTTGTTAAATATCTCCTAATTACATTTTAGTCTGGTTTGAGGAACACAGAGCCTCATTGATTGACACTCTGGTCCTAGTGTACTGAAAGTAAAGTGACTTGGCCAGAGTAACACAAGCCAATATGTGTCTAAGGCCACACTTGAACCCAGGTTTTCCCGTTCTGAGACCAGATGTCTATGTATTGCATCCTCACTGCCTCCCATAAAGTTATGAAGAACAATAGTGATTTTTTAAAAATAATATTTATCTAGCAGGAAGGAATCTTATAAATTCATATCAATAAGTCAGTCAAAAAAGTCCTTAGAAGTGCCTACTATGTTCCAGGCTGAGAAAAGACGTGATTGACATAGTTTTTGCCTGTCCATTCCAGAAACTAATTATTTTGCTTCCCTACAATCACAGCATAAAAAGAAACCTCCTTGGTTGGTACAAAGCTTTCCCGAGGTCCAGTGTGACATATCAAAGTCAAAAGACTTTGCATGTATTAAATTAAACTTCTGACCTCTCCTGGATGTCTCCTGGGATATTGTTTTAATCAAGACAGCTACTCAGAGTCCCAATCTAAGTGCCAAAAGGCACTTATCTTTTGAAGCTGTTTCAAAGTTAACCATTAAATCATTAAGCCATTCAGAGCCACTCCTAGGATTGTTTTGGAGAAAAGTAGCTACATGCACACAATCTTCTTTCAAAATGGTTCTCTATATCTGAGGCCTCAGGGTTGATAAGATGATTTTATTTAGGCAGAGTAACCAGGGGATCTAAATGATATTGATGGTATCATCTGCTCAATGCACCCCGTCTTATGCAGGGTTCTAATCCTGCCAGTTAAAGATAATATAAATTCATTAACCACAAGCATTTATTAAGCACCTATTAGGTGCCAGGCACTGTGCTTGGCAAGAAGATTACAGAGACAAAATAAAACAATCCCTACCTTCAAGTAGTTTAATGAAGATTTCTTTTCTCCCTTTATTTTTTTTTTCTTCCTTCCTCTGTCTTTCCCTCTTTTCTTTTAATTTGCCTCCTGTTCTCCTTTTTCCTCTCCTTTTTCTGTGTCCTTAGGCCCTCAGGGAATGACCAGGCACACAGCTTTGGTTTCTTTTCTTCAGTCATTTCAGTCACATCAGTCTCTTCATGATCCCATTTAGGTTTTCTTGGTAAAGATAATGGAATGGTTTACCATTTCCTTCTCCAGGTCATTTTATAGATTAAAAAAAATACTGAAGAAAACAGGGTTAAGTGACTAAGGTCACGCATCCAATAAATATCTAAGGTAGGATATGAACTCAGATTTTCCTGACTCCAAGCCTGGCCCTTTATTCACTGCCCTTCCTAGCTGCCCCTGGTACTAAGGGATGAAGGAGCCATTGTGCTGATACTGGAGGCATATTAGGTTTAAATATGACCTGGGTTCCAACATGGGGAGACATGTCCTTGGGTCCATATGTCATGGATTCCCTTTCTTTTTCTCTTGCCATCCTTCCCAACAAGTTTTTCCGAGATTTTGGATTCCTCTGTTCTCTGAACAAAAATGGCCCCAAGTATCAGGATTTCTAATTATGGTTCTGATCTCAGGTAGGAAATCTGACCAAAAGCCTTTTAGGAGCTACAAAGAAGGCAATGGCCAATTTCAGGCAGCAGCTGTGCAGCAAACCAGTGCAAACACAGTTATAATGAGGCTGTCATTACACTTCAACACTTCATCATCTCATGCACCATAGCTTGTTGTTTGTCCTATGTTCTTGAAGAGGACCATGACATAGGGGAGGGGATGTCATGACATGGAAGTAAAAGGGATTTAAGTGAGGGTTGTGTGTGTGTAAAGTTACCAGCCTCACTTTCCCCTCCAGAGCAATCTGGGTCCAGTGGCCAGATATAGATCAGGATGATTACAGTTTGACTGAGGCAACATCCATTCAGCAATTAAGATGTAGCAATTGAGACAAGGAATTTCCTCTTTCATATAATGCAAAAAAAAAAAAAAAAAAAAAAAAAAAGATTTAAATGAGTCAATAACTAAATCTGGCAAGGGAAGACTCTCAGGGTTTTTGGACAAGACAGAAATGATTGCAAAAATGATTGGACCAAATCAGTTCCAATAGAGCAGTAATGAACTGAACCAGCTACACCCAGCGAAAGAACTCTGGGAAAAGAGTGTGAACCACTACATAGAATTCCAATCCCTCTATTTTTGTCCACCTGCATTTTTGATTTCCTTCACAGGCTAATTGTACATTATTTCAAAGTCCGATTCTTTTTGTACAGTAAAACAACTGTTTGGACATGTATGTATATATTGTATTTAACTTATGCTTAAACATATTTAACATGTATTGGTCAACCTGCCATCTGGGGGAGGGAGTGGGGGGAAGGAGGGGAAAAGTTGGAACAAAAAGTTTTGCAATCGTCAATGCTGAAAAATTACCTGTGTATCTATCTTGTATATAAAAAGCTATAATTTAAAAAAAGCATTCTAATACCATCCATGGAGTTATCTTGGCAAGGATATAGAGTGATTTATCATTTCTTTCTCCAGGGAATTAAGACAAAAAGAATTTAAGTGACTGCTAGAAAGAGTTTGGGAGCAAATTTGACTCCAGACCCTCCACAGACCTCCTAGTTGTCTGCGACAAAATAAGTCTTTTCTATTTCTAGGTGTTGGAATTAGAGTTGGAAGGACCTGCTTTCAAATCCTACCTTAGATACCTCACCTACTTCTGTGTGACCCTGGACAAGTCTCTTATTATCCACTAGTTTCCTCATCTATAAAACCTTTATCTCCCAGGGCTGTTGTGAGGATTAAATGAGAAAAACATGTAAAGTGCCTCACAAACCTTAAAGTGTTATAGATGTATTAGTTATTACTATTCTCATTTTTATTCTCAGTTGCTATACTATAGTTTTCTTGAGTGCACAACAATATGAATAAACTATTAATCAGGCTGAATGATGAATGAGATGTTATAGAATTTTTATTTTTCTCAGATTAGATCTAATAATTTGACATCTGACACAGCTAACCAAACTTTTCTCCCCCTTGGCTCTGTCTTCAGTTAATACCCTAAATAGTAAGCAGGTAGCAAAAAGGGTGGTCGGCTAGGTAGCACAGTGCACTAAACTCAGAGTCAGGAAGACCTTGATTTTAAATCTTGCCTCTGTTACTTATCAGCTGTGGGATCCTGGGCAAATCACTTAAATTCCTCATTTTCCTCATCTGCAAAATGATCTGGAGAAGGAAATAGCAAAGCACTTCAGTACCTTGACCAGGAAAATCCTAAATGGGGTTTCAGGCCTGACCAACAACAACAAAGCAACAGAGGTGTAACCATAGCTCTAAGCAACCTGTATTTGGTATGGAAGCCCAGAGACTGAAGGACACTCCAAGAGACAGGTTCAGTTATCTGGAGCCTCTTCAACAAACAAAATGAACAGAATGTTATCAGTGATGCCTAAAGCTTCATAATACACTGGGTTTACATAAAATACTCATTTCAGTTAAACCTTCTAAATGTATGGAAGTTACCCAATGATTAAAGGTCAAAGGATCAGCATTTTGAAGGTCGTTGACTCATATGGTTGGGGTCTGCATGGAGAAAGTGTCAAAGCACTTGAAGAACAAGATAAAGTCATATTAAAGACTATAGTCTCTCCCAGATACCTCATTTTTTTTCCCTAAAAGAAACTTCAGGCAAGTAAATCATTGCTTTTCAGTTGAAAATATATATACATATATATATATATATATATATATATATATATATATATATATATATATATATATATTTGCTATTCACAAAGGATAATGGGAAACTTCCAAAAGATTTGCTTTAGCGTCCAAGATGCTGAACTATAAGAATAAGAAATTATTAAATGTACATTTTAACAGTCTTCCTACTTGGAAGAAATTGTACACAGATATCTCAAACCAGGACTAAATTGCTCATGGAGAATTCAATTCAATTCAATAAACATTTATTTACCATTTGTCACAGGAGTAATGCACCCTTCTAGACCCTGGGGAGATAAGGCAGAAAAATGACACAACCCTTTACCCTTGAGCAGTTGACAATCTATTAGGAAAGCTAAGACATGTATTCCCAAAAGACAAAAGAGAAATTTAAACAAAGTGCTCCAGAAAAAAAAATTAAAGATTATTCTCATCATATCTCTCCTATTAGAATGTATATTTCTTGAGGCCAGGGAACGATTTTTTTCCTTTCTTTATGCCCAGCATTCGGCATTGTACCTGGCACATAGTAAGTGCTTAATATATGCCTGTTCACTAACTGAACTGGGGGACTAAGGAAGGACTGATTCATGGAGACTGAAGTACTGAGCTGGATTTTGAAGAAAAAGAACAATTTCAGCAGGTGTTGATATATGTATTCCATATAAAGGGGACAAACTGAGTGTAGAAATACAACAATGAAGGGGAAAAAATAAGGAAAAATCAGTTCAGTTTGCTCTATACATAAAGGGAAGTATGCAAATTTCAACAAAATAAATCTGGAAAGTTAGATTTAAACTAGATTTTGGAGGACTTTAAATGGCAAACTAAAGTATTTGTGCCTTGTTTCTCTGTAGGGGGACTGCCTTATACATTATTTTGGCTCAAAGTCTATACTAGTAAGGCAAAAGTAATAAGTATTTGAACTAGAGTAATGGTGGATTGAGTGGAAGGAAGGCCTATATTCAATAAACATAGAATAAAAAGGACAGGATATGAATGATTGAACATTAAGTGAGTCTGGAAAGTCAGATACAGTTCTAAATTTTAAGCCTGGGTGACTGGAAAACTGTAGTATATGAGTTTAGAAGAAAGATGGGTTGGGAGATAGAAAGATATGGAATTCAGTCATGGACATTCTACGTATGTCGTATCAATTGATATTAGATGCAAATAACTCATAGGCATAGGGACCAGAAGTCAAAAGAAAGATAAAAACTGGATGAAAAAAGTTAGGAGGCTTCAGCCCAGAGGTTTATAATTTAAGCTATGCTAACAGTGAGATCACCAAGAGAAAGAGCCTGGATGGAGAAAAAAAGAAAGTCTAGGACAGAGCCTTGGAATACATGGACAGTGAGAATGGTTGGGGGATGATGAGACACACACACACGTTATGGCTATGTGAGAGACTCCAAGACATAGTGAATAGTGAGTCAACCAACAGAATCAAGAAGACCTGGATTCAATTCCCCTACAGCGTATTCTGTGTTCCAAGGCAAATTATTTAGCTCTCCAGTGCCCCAGGCAACCTTCTGAGACTACAAGGTATGTAACTGTTGTGTATATGTTTTGGTAGAAGGAATTTCTACATCAGGGAAATCACACGTCCCAACCAAAGAATTTTTTTAAAGTCTGGTGTAGTGCTAGGTGCTGGGGTTACAAAGATGAAAAATATAACCAGCCCTGATCTCAAGAAACTTACATTCTATTGGGAGAAGTAAAATGTGTGCATATAAGGATATATAAAATAAAATGTCATGTTCCCATCCCTCTCAAAAAAAAAAAAAAAAAAAAAAGCATTTTGGCTACAAGACAACCCTTGGAACATATGTGGAGCTAAGCTGAATCCTCTGGACCACTTCCAGGTTCATATGTTCAGCACCGAAGGCAACTGGGATGATTCAGCAAGCCCTTAATCCTTATGTCAATAGCTGGGGTCCAAGGGAAGATGCTGTATCAAAGAGAATCAACCACTGAGCCAGGAGCAAGCAGCCTACTCAATAGACTTTGAAAGATTGGCCCTACCAGCGAGCTCTTCCTCTCTCTCTACTAAATTTGGAGGGACTCCTTGACAATTCTCCCTTGAACTTTCTGTGAGAGAAGGGAGTGCCCCAACAGCTATAGGTGACCCAATAGGAGCAACCTGAGGAGGATACTTCCAACCTTGGAGATAATCTTGTGAGTTTGAGAGATGACAGACTCCTGGATCGTTCTGTCACTGTAGGTTGTATCCTAAGAGAGTCTCCCTGCAGATACTACAATGTTTCACTGATGTGATTATCACTACTAAGACCTTGTCCTTGAGAAAATTGATAAAAAAAAAATATAGAATCCAGTTAGCAATGAATGAAGTGGCTATTCGCAGACCCACAAAATATCTCATGAGTTAATATTTGAAATAGTAACTTCTTGGGAAAGCAAAATAGGAATTATCAGTTATTGTTTTGTGTTTTTAATGTTATGAATGATTTATATTTTAAGCATTTCTTTTGTGGAATATAATATATATGTGTATGTGTATATGTGTGTGTGTGTGTGTGTGTGTGTGTGTGTATAAATAGCTCTTTCTCATACCTAATATACATTGCACACACAGCACATTTCAACTTCTTTTTGGGAAGATCCTAAACATCAGCCAATCTAAGCTTTAAGTGACTTTCCTTGGGATTCTGGATTATGAACATTAAAAAAATCCATAGATGATATTTTTTAAAAGAATATGACCCTTTTCTTTAGGATCTAGACTCTAGACTCTTCCTAGAACTAAACCCAATGTGTGGGCACAGACTAAGGGTCCTTTCATTGGAAAAAGTGTCCCAATTTACCTGAGCTATCAGGAAAGGATGTCACATACAAAGCAATTGGGAGAGGGGAAGGTAAAAAATTCTACCAACAAGAAACATAAGAAGGAGATAGAAGGAGATGATGCTTGAGCTGAGTCTTAAATAGAACTAGAGAATCTAAGTGTCATGAGTAAGGGAGAGCATTGTAGCATTAGGCATAATATACATATAATAAACATATTATATACATATATAATATATATTTACTTATTTTATATTTTGATATATAAATATAAATTTATATTTATAGTATATATAATATATTTTATAAAAAGGTAAATTAGAAGTAAGATATAGAATGCAATGTCTAGAAAACAAGTGATCTAGTTTGATCCGAATTTATAGTGAATGAGAATAATCAGAAAGGTTGAAGATTGTGAAGAACTTTAAATGACAAAGATGTTTAATCTTATTCTAGGAACAATGGGAAATCACTGAAGCTTCTTGAGCTGGGGATTAGATTATGATATGATTAGACTTGTATTTCTAGAATATCAAATTGGCATCTATATGGATTAGAATGAGGCGAGATAGGCAGTAGGGACACTAATTAGTCAACTATTGCCATAGTTCAGGTGAGAAATGCTAACATACTAACTAGGATTGTGGGTTTTTAAGTGAATAAAAGAGATGGAGACTAGATACATTGTGGTTGTAGGAATAACAAGATTTGGCAAATGGTTGAATTTGTACAAAGAGAAGGCGAAAGAGTGAAGAGTAGAGAACTCCAATTTCTAGAATGATTGGAGAGACAGCGCTGGATAGAGATTAGCAAGGTAAGAAAGAATTATCTGAGTTTCAGGGGAAAGAAGGGTTCCCAAGGCTCTAATTAAGACTAATTAGAATATTAGTATGATATTGTATGCCAGAATAAGAATATACATATATATATGTGTATATATATATATATATATATATGTATATACATAATCCAAGAGTAGATTGGAAGTGAAATGTTATAGAGTTAGAAAACAGAACTGCTGTATTCAATTTAGTATACAGTCAGGCAGTTAGGTGAAGAATGACTCAAATAATGGATCTGAGTTCGAATGCAGTTTTGGACATTGATTATCTGCATGACTGAGCAAGTCACCTAAACTCTAACTGCCTCGTTTTTCTTATCATAAAATGGGAATAATTAAACCTAAATTCCAAGACTGGGGTGAAGATAAATTATATTTCAGAATTGCTTAAAGCACTAAACAACTACAAGGTATCATCATTACTAAGCATTATGTTGGGCACCAAGAGAGATATTAAGTTTATGCAAGAAAGAATCTCTACTTTCATGAAGCTTGTAATCTAATAGGATACGTACACAAATCTCTCTAATATCTACAGATGTTCTATGGAGTTTCAGTAGCTAAATAAATGGAAATATATGAAATAATCTGTTGCACAAATTGTAATGTCCAGGAAAAAAATAATTTGAGAAATTATGGAGATCTTGCAAAGGTGTAATTAAGGTAAGAAAACTTAAAGGGACCTATTAGGATATATACTCTTTTGTATGAGGCACAAGTGAGTATAGCACCTGGCTATCAAATATAATTTTTAAAAATAGGAAGTTATCTATTAGGTTTTTTTTTCTTTTCCATACTCCAAATGTAGAGAACTCTTTCACATGAGCTCTTCCCTGCCTGTTCCTTACTACTATTGATCTAGTGTGAACCTGGGCTCTTTATTGTTACCTTAAAGGTCTTTGCTTTCCACTCAACAGAACAGTGTCCCAAATTAGACAAAAAATTGAACTTGGAGTTGGGAAGAATTAGATTCAAATTCTGCCTTAGTTTCTAGCTGGGTGACCCTGGACATTTAATCTTTATGATTTTCAGTTTCCCTCTCTATAAAATAAAGTGATTGAACTTGATGGCCTTAGAGATCTCTTCCAGCTCTAAATTCACAATTTTGTGATCCTATGAAACTGAAGTCTGAGGTTTCTCCTTGAGAACTCTTTAATTCTTAGAGTGGTGATAAAAGATTGAAAGGTAGAATGGTGACAGACTGTGTGTATGTTTGTGTTTGTGTGTGTACTGGGAGGAGTGCGCATATGAAGTTTGAACTTTACTCTGTGGAAAATCAGAGTCACCAAAATTTTGTGAGCAGAGGAAAGAAATGGCCAGACGTGTGCATAAGGAAGAAAAATTTGAGACAATGATTTTAAAGATGGATTGGAGGTAGAGTAGAAGGGGGAAGAACTATTAGGAAGCTATAATAAAAGTCCAGGCAGGTGATAATGAGGATCTGTACCTGTTCTCAAATAATGGCAAGGGATATGAAGAAGTCGAATTGACAGAAGTTGGTAAGTGGATATAAGAAGTTAGGAGAAGGAATGTTCAAGGAAAACACTAAGATTTCAAACTTAGGAGACTGTGTAAAGAAAGGCTTAACTAAAAGAAATAGAAATAGAAGGAAGAGCAGAGTTTGAGGGAAAGAGAATAAACTATAAGCTCAGTGGGGGAGAGTGTTGAGTTTGAGGTACTTGTAAAAGAGAGATGCTCACTAAATGCAGTTGGTGATGTGTTTCTGGAAATTTATAGAAAAATGGAGAAAGTCTGGGCTGCATCTGGAGTCTATAGACCTGAGCTCACGTCTCAGCTCTACCACAAGCTGCATGACTGAACAAGCTATTTACCTTCTCTAAACCTCAATTACTTTGCCTGTAAAATGAGGTGGTTGATATTTAAGGTTCAGCTCTAACAGGTCAAATGTCTATAAAATGATCACTGGGGCCAAGAAAGGAAGTGAGATTTACAAAAGTAAGAGAAGAGAAAGAATAAAGTCAAATTCAGAACCTTGAAGGATAATAAATTTAAGGTATTAGAAAGAAGAGGAGTAGCTAGTAAAGAAAAAATTTAAAGGAATTAACAAAGAGGTAAAGGGAGAACTAAAATAGTATGCTGTGTCAGAAGGAAAGGAGAAATTATCCCATTAGTTCTGGAAGCAGAGAACCTGGGTACACATTCTGCCTCTGATGCCTACTGACTGTAACTTTGGGTAAGTCTTTTAACCCACCTTGGACCTCAGTTTCCTCATTTTTAAATAAAAAGTTAGCCTAGATGGCCTCTCAGATGCCTTCTAGCTCTACATTTATAATCTATAAGGAATAAAAAGAAACAGGATGGTAGCTGGATGAGGTAGATGAGTCCAAAAAAGGGTTTTTTTTTCCTTTTTAAGAACTGGGAAGACCTACTCACATTTGTAGGTAAATGGGAAAGATACTGAAGATTTATGAGACAGAGGGAATGATTGTTGTAAATCCTAGAGGAGAAGGAAAGGCAAGGGACAAAGGCTCTAGTAAAGGGTTTTGCCTCTTTGAGACAGGTGAAAAGGAGAGAATGAATGAAGATGCTTAGAAGTTTTAAAGAACAGAGTTGAATGCACTGCTCTTTTATGGTGTCAGGTTTCTCAGTGAAATAGAAAATGATGTGGTATGTTGTAAAAATAAGGTCTGTAGGCTGTGGAACTGAAGAGGGAAGATGACAAGGTTTAGAATAGATATTGTAAGAATGAGATAAAAGAGTCAAAAAGAATGTTTTTAAGAGGATTATTAACCTTTAAAGTCAATGATTCCAGATACTACTGTTAACATATACATTTGACTAGAAGATAAATTTTAAATAGCAGGGACACAAATGTCAGATTAATAATTCCGGGAAAGTCTCTAAATGTACTTTTCCCAGAAGTTTATTTGCTTGTTTGTTTTCAAGTTACTAAATCTTGAATCTTGTTTTCCAGTAGGAGATATACACAAATCACTCTAACATCTGTAGTGGCTTTATGGAATTTCAGTAGTTAAATAATTGGAAATATATAAAATAATCTGCTGCACAAATTGGTTAGTTTATTTATTATCTCAAGTGATTTCCAGGAAAGAAACAGTTCAAGAAATTATCCTCAAGTCAACTACAAGCTAGAAATGTTTTATTTAACTGAAAAGCTAAAGTCCCTATCAAATCTTTACGTAGTCAATTCTTTAATAAGTTGTTGATGTTTTTCTTATTGTAACTGAGGTTGGAATAAGTTTATGGGAGCCAATCATGATCCATGAATCCCAAAATTCCCAGGGAATCTCTATTGCACAATCCTTGGGACAATCCCATATGCCCATTCTTGCATATATCCCTGCCATCAAAACAGTATTATTTCTCCCTACTCCGAAGTTAACATGAGTCTCTCAAGAAAAAAAAAAAGTTACCATTTAGCCAGACAGTGCCCTGATACATGATGCCTAGAATTCATTCATGAGTGCCATATACTGTGCCATTCTCATTCAAAGATGATAGTCTTCTGATAGCACAAAAACCTTCACAGCCAAGCTATTTCATAAAGATTAAAATAGGAAAAGACAAGGAGCAGTCTGGTTAAATGTACTTTCTTCATATTAATGAAATCAGTCTCATACTCGTTCCAAAAATATCCCATTAGATATTTCATTGTAGTGTGTATATATCCTTAGGTCTTTGAAGACCATGTAAGTGGAACATAAACTCCCTCAGCTTCTATCATGCTAGAAAAAGCTTCAAATATGGTCCCAGCCACAGAAGTATGTCTCCTATCTGAAGATCAGATTAGTTCAATAACAAGGACCCATCAGCCAATTGACCACTAGTTGTTGAATTTTTTGAACAACCCAGGAAAAAAAGACAGATTCTAAATGGCCCTCGGTCTTTTGCTTTTGCAGTTGAAATGGCAGAAAAAGAGCAGAAGCTGCTAAGAGTCACATAACTTTTTGACCACCCATAAACATGAATTTGGTCTGCTAAATCAGTGAGATCTTTGTCCAACCCCTGAGTTGATACATAAGAGGAACAAGCCACTTCAATATATTATTACTATAAATTAAACAAGCAATCATAAAGAATTTGCATTTAAATGGTTGGACAGCTTTCATTGGAGAGATAATTAAAACAATTGAAAAGTTCATTTCATCATTTAACCAAACAATTTTGTGAAACACTTGTTCATACATCTTGATGAACACCTCACAATGAGTTTGAACCATAAAAATAATAGGAGATAAAGCACGAAATTTGTTGCAGAGGAGGAAGTAAAAAAATTCTATGGAAAAAACTAGGTTTTTTTGCTAAGTAAAAGAGGAAAGTGATTGGATATATGAAGGGAAAGGGAACGGAATGCTTGAAAAGGCCATCGTGTGAAATGTCAAAGACAGAAACAAAATTACAAACTATATGAAAATATTCATAGTAATACTTTTTTATGGCAGCAAAGAATAAGAAACAAAGTGGGTACTCTTCAACTGGGAAATAACTGTTTAAAAAGTGGCAAAAGAAAGTAATGGAAAATCTGTGTAATATAAGATGATACAGAGTAAATGAGTAGAGCAAGTCTAGTCATTCAGTTTGATCCAACTCTTCATGACCCTGTGGGCCATATTGTCAATGGGATTTTCTTGACAAAAATACCGGACTAGTTTGCTATTTCCTTCCCCAGTGGATTAAGGCAAACAAATTAAATGACTTGAGCAGCTCACACTACTGATAAGCATCTGAGGCTGAATTTGAACTCAGATCTTCCTGACTCCAGAGCCACTGCTATATCTATTGAGTCATCTATATATCTATAATGACCATAGCAATGCGTTATGAGTTGTTTTTAAAAAATCACCAGAAAGAATTCGGATAACAATAAGATGATCCCAGTGAATAGATGATAGAAGATTGTTTTCCCTGCTCTCAGCAGAGAAGCTGAATGCTACCAAAACAGTATTATTATATTTTCATACATGTTATTGCATAACAAAGACACTGTATCATTTGTTTTTGCTTAACTATTTTTCTTTGGTTCTAGCGACAATTCAATGGTGGGGGAGGGGAAGGAGAAGAAAGTGGGAGATATATCCAGAAATAACTGTGATATAAGAGCAAAAGACAACTGTAAAAATATTTTTAATTTGTTATATGAGCCATCTTATTTGACAAATAATTTTAATAGAAAAAAGAGAGGAAAAAGAATGAACAAAATTGATTGATATATTTTTTAAAATCTAAAAACATAAGCAATGTTACATACCTGTAGATCTGCCTCCTCTATAAAGGACTCTAGGAAAGTATCTTCTTATATCTCTTCTTTGGGTTCATATTTACTCTTTATACTTTTGCAATATTCACTTTTTATTACTTATTCTTTAAAAAATAATAAATGTTTATTAAGTTGAATCTCTAAGCCTCTCCTCTTCCAAATTTTTCTCATTCTGTTGAGGGCCATCCTCCTAGTCATGCAAGCTTTCAATTTAGAGGATCATCCTCAATCCCTCATTATCTCTTACCTCCTATCCCCCAATCTGTTGCCAAGTCCTGTGATTCTTTCTACCTTTGTGACACCTCTCACATATGCTGCACTTCTCTTTCCTATCACTGAAACTGCTAAGAAGGAAGGCTCTCATCACTTCACTTCTAGACTATTGAAAAACCTTCTGGTTTTCCTCATCTTAGGTCTTTGCCCACTCCAGTCCCATCTTTCACAAAGGTGTCAAATTGGTCTTTTTAAAGTCCAAATCTAATCATATTACCTTTCCCTCTCACCCCAAACAATAAATTCTAATGGCTTCCTATCAACTCTAGAAGAAAATATAAATTTTTTCTCCCTTCTCCTATATATTCTGTAATATAGTGAAAACTAGTTTCTTTGATGTTTCTTGCACAAAATTCTGTCTCTCTTAATTCATTGCCCTTCCACCATTCTGAAATTCTCTCTCCATTATGTCCCTGCTATCTCCCTAGCTCCTTCAAATCCCACTTCAAATCCCATTGTCTATGAAAAACTTTACCAGATTTCACCTTTACAATAGCCTTCCCTGTGTTGATTATTCAATCTATCCTGTAAAAATCTTGTTTCTACATAATTGTTTGTATGTTGCCTCCCCATTAGACCATGAGCTATTTGAGAGCAGGGACTGGTTATCTATTGTTTTGGGGTTTTTGTCTTTCTTAATAATCCCAGTATTTAGAACAGTGCCTGGCACCTAATAGGTGCTTAATAAATGTTGACTAACTGGCTAAATTGAATTCTTCAGCACTTTCAATGACTTTCAAGCTTCTCAGACAAGCATATAATTTATAATACCAGGATTCTCAAAATAATATGAATCATAGAAAACCATGAACTCCAAAAAATTAAATTTTAAAATAATCTAAAGACCAATGGATATCTATCTGATAGGAGTAATTTAGCTGGAACATATGACTAAGATAATCTAGACATGAAATGTGTAATGAAGGAAATGTATGATCAGAAAAAGTGGATCATTCATATAGCAAGAGCAAGAGAAAATGCCTCAAATATCCCCATGACATTTACAAGATATTCTTTAAAAACAGACCTAGAAGTCCCCCTCCAGCTCTCTGGGTAAATCCTTTCTAAAAACCCAGATCATGGTGTAACTAAGTATTGAATCTGAAATCAATCACACCTATGTTTAAATCCTTTCTCAGATATATTCTTGATATATATGAACTTGGTCAAGTCACTTAATATCACTAGACCTCAGTTTTCTAATCTGTAAAATAAAGGGTTTAGACTCAATGACTTATGGGAGCCCTTCTAATTATAGAACTGTGATCCCTTTTATTTACTGCAGAACTCAAACAAAAATCATAGAGGATAATAAGACATGGATGACTAGTGATCTGTACTCATGAAGAAAACACACATAATGATGAGATCACAAATACATCAAAATATTATCCAAACTTTTCACTGGGATTGGATCAAAATCTGAAATCAAAGAATGATTCATGGGCTTATGATAAGGAATGACTACAATGCAGACCAATATTCTCTAGTCTTTCCCTCCCTTCCTCCTTACTCTAGGTCAGTCAACCAATACAGAACGGCAAAAATCCTAGAATCCACACTTTGACTTCATGTAATTTGAGTCAAGAGTACAAATATGCTTAGGACCAGTATATTGAATAATATGCTAGACTCAGAATCAGGAATACTTAGATTCTAATCCCACTCCACAATATTCATCCTGTGGACTAAAGAAGTTATTTCATTTCTCTAGATTTCAGTTTCTTCAACTACAAAATGAGATTGGATTCAATGTCCTCTGAAATTCTTTTTAGTTCTCAGTCTATGATGCCATAACAAAAGAGCCAGTCTGACTAGTAACTGGACAATTGGAGAGAAAGAAAACCTAAACATTTTCTATTCACTTGTCTCAGGGAATAAAAATACTTATGTGGTATAATATAGTAGATCAAAACAACTGTTTGCCGAATGAATGAAATTACTATAATGTATGTTTTAACTGAATGAGTTATCATTCATTTTTTCATTCAACAATATTACTAAGCTACTATATATCTTAATATGTCATACTTGGTGTATGGGGAAACTTAAAGATAAATACTTGATACTTGACCTCAAGGACCTAGGAAGGGTAAATAATTTACAAGCAACTAACAGATTAGCAGGAACCAATCAATCAAAAAACATTTATCAAGTATCTACTAAATGCCAGATATGGCTTTCTAAAGAAAAACTAAGTCTTTCTCCTAAAGGAGTTAACAGTCTGTCAGAGGAGACTGCATGTACATAAAGACATATTAAAAAATAGACACAAGATCATTTGCACTGTAAGGCCTTACAGCTGGAAGAATTAGGAAATAATTCTCATTGCAAAAATTGGTGCTTGAGCTAAAAGCTAAAGAAGGCCAGGGATTTTAAATTGCAGAGGAGAGAGTAAGAGTGCTTTAGGGCTTTCAGAGGGTAGGTAGAGGACAAAGGCAGGAGGATGCAGACTCTTACTAGCTGTAGATATTATGGTATGCCAATTCTTATCTCTGAGCTTCAGTTTCCCTGTTTGCAAAATGAGAATCATAATACCTGTAGTAACTATCTCATGGAACAACTGTAAGAATCAAATTGACTGCTTTGTCAAATCAAATTTGACATTTTGCAAGCTTTAAAGTATGATATAAATTTGTGAGTTCCCATAAATGATATCTGATTAATAACTGATTACCACCATTGTTATAGAGAACTCTAAGTGATTGGGGTGGATGATAGTAAAATTTCATTGAAGAGAAACATAAATCAATTCAATAAATGTTCAGCATTTCCTATGTACAGAACATTTTGCTGAGCACCAAGGAACTATAAAGTCCTTGTTCCCTCTCCTCTTTGATCTTTCCACACTCTGCTATGCATATATCACTTTTTTTTTTCCCTGAGACAATTAGGGTTAAGTGACTTTCCCAAGGTCACACAGCTAGGAAATGTTAAGTGTCTGAGATCACATTTGAACTCGGCTCCTCCTGACTTCAGGGCTGGTGCTCTATCCACTGCGCCACCTAGCTGCCCCCATATATCACATTCTTATTTATATTATGGTTTTCTGTGTGTTTGCCTACTAGGCTATGAACATCTTGAGGGCAGAGACTAAAGAATGGAGGAGGGAGAAAGTCATGTTATTCACCCTAGTTTTCAAAAATTGTTTTGATATTAAAAAAAACTAAAGTCAAAATGATAATTCAAGAAAAAAAGAAAATTAAGAATTTATTACTATAAAACTCTACCTCCACATTTTTTTGCTGATAGCAGGACTTAACTGTGCTGATTCATAGATTGCACATTCCTTCCTAACTTTGAGGTAGACACTTGAGATATTCAAATATACCCTTCCCAACTTCCCCAAGGCCCAGAGGACCTAGGCTACAGTAGTTTACAATTCCTCTCCACAGGTCCTTGAATAAAGGGCATTCAATAAACACTAACTCATTGGGTGAAATTTGGACCCAATTAGGTGACTATTTAAATACCTGATGCCAAGGAAAGTCATCTCAACTTAATGCCTACATGTAAAGAATATCTTTATTACACCTCTTTTTCCTGGGAGACTCCTTATTTATAATTTTACAAAGAGTGATAAATCGGGCCTTTAGAACGATAAAAGATGTTTATTTCAATCTAGCTCATAGCCCCTGTCATTTGGACCCAGGTGGGAGGTTAAATAGAAAAATATTAAAAGCTAAGGATCTTGGCATATGAGATAATCAGAAAGAAATTGCATGATCCAGTACTTAAAAGCTGATGATACATAATGATTTAATAAAGAAGTAAAGATAGACACCTAGACTAGATCCCTGGGCTTTACAGAAACCAAAGGAAAGGGACTTGGGCAAATAGTCTTCCAACTTATAAGAAATCCCAATAATTTGATCATCTAATTCCTTCATTAACCGCATATCCCTACCTGCTTTTTGTAATAATTAGTGACAGAGGGGCAGCTAGGTGGCGCAGCAGATAGAGCACTAGACCTGAAGTGAGTAGGACCTAAGTTCAAATCTGATCTCAGACACTTAAAACTTCTTTGCTTGGTGACCCTGGGCAAATCACTTAACCCTAACTGGCTCAGCAAAAATAATAATAAGTGACAGATTTTACACATGGTTCAAGTAAGTCAAGGATCTGGTCCTTTAATTTGGTAGAAATATTTTTTAAAATATTGGATCAGACAGAATTAAGTACAAATAAGGCATATAACCAAAAGGAAAATTGAGCTGTTGAAGAAAAGGGAAATATTTACAACATTTTTGGCTCTTTAGAAATTGCTGAAAGGAGGATCTAAGTTGAGGAAAGTCCCAAGAAAAGATCAGTTCCTTCCACAACTTTCCCTCCAAATAACTGTCTTTTCTCAGGCACTATAACAAAGTCTGCTGGCTCATTACACAAATGGTTCTAGTAAACTAAATTTTGCCTTAATCACATTGAGGGCAGTTGAGAGGCATATATTAATCAAAAGTAAGTTAAATATATTTTAACATATTTAACATATATTAGATTACCTGCTATCTAGGAGAGAGGGTAGTGGGAAGGAGGAAAAACTTTGGAACAGAAAGTTTTGCAAGGGTCAGTGCTGAAAAATTACCCATGCATATGTTTTATAAATAAAAAGCTTTAACAAAAATTTTAAAAATAATAAGAAGAAATAAGAAAATAAGTTAAATAGTCCAATTTCTACTTTGACAATAGGAATTTTTCTTAATTGGGAGCTTGATTCTATTAAAACTAAATTCAGAACTTTTTATCTAAAATAAACACTCAAAAGGAAGAGAAGGAAACTAAGAGGAATTTAGGGGTCATTATATTCTCTCTAGACTGAAAACAAGTGAATTTTTATACTAGAGTATTATATTTATAGTTGAGATGCCAAAAATTATGTAGAGCAAGAGCCATAACTTTCAGTTTTTGATGAATTTGTATTAACAATTATCAAGAAGCAAAAATAATACAGTAACTATGTGTGTGACCTCATCAATATAACAAAGCAGCTTATACCTATCTATGCCTGCCCATCCTTTGCAACTTCTCCATGAATTCCCATAACTTCATTCTAGAGGTAGGAGAGTCAGAGTTGAGGAATGCTTATATCCTGGTGGTTCTCCTCTCTTTCTCCTGACATCATGGGGGCTACCACCATCCACTATATTCCTGTTTTTTCAATTACACATTTCCCTAATGATAGTTTTTGCTAAAGAAATCATTAAAAATGGGAAAGGACCCATATGTACAAAATGTAGAGGTTTTCTTTGTGGTGGCAAGGATTGGAAATTGAGGGAATTTCTATTAACTGGGAAATGACTGAGCAAATTGTGATGTATGAATGTAATAGAATACTATTGTTCTATAAGAAGTTATGATCAGATGAAGTTCAGAAAAACTTGGAAAGACTTATATGAACTGATGCTGAATGAAATAAGCAGAACAGGAGAACATGGTACATAGTAAAAGCAACATTATGCCATGATCAGTTCTGATAAGACTTAGCTGTCCACAGCAATGCAGCAATGCAAGATAATTCCAGAGAATTTCAATAGAATCTGGATGCAGATGAAAATTGTTATTTTCTAATCTTTGGACACTGATGTGTTCCGTCCCTCTGTAACCACATAACAATTTCTGTAAGGCATTGGTATTAACAACAACAATCTTTGTTTCTGAGAAATTTATGAGTCCTTAAAGAAGATTAGCACTTTCCTTTAAATAATCAAATCTGCTCTCTTCTTCCTGTTTAACCCTACTCATTTCTGTTCTGTCTCTTGTAAATATACAGAACCACAGACCAGTAAAGAATATGTAAATAATGGGATAGGTCAGGGTCTGAGTATGAATGCAAAACCTTGTCTGATTGAGAAATCTAGTACTCTATGACCTTTTCCTTTCTATAGCTTCATCAACTAATATGTTGATGCCTTTAAAAAGACCATAAGGTGGTCAAAGTCAATAATGATGTTGATAACCTAGAACATTTTCTAGGGGACATCCTCAAGCCCTTCCTTACATAGACAGGTACTTGTGTTCTAGAATTTCCTCCTGGAGCATGTTGTTTCTATAATTCCTTCAGAATTTTGTCAATTTTTTCCCTAAGGTTTTTAGGTAACCTGTGGAGCAGAAAAGCGCTGTCTTTAGTATTTCTTCACATTAGTATGTTGGCTTTTTTCTCTCCAGTGACAGACCTTCTTTCCCTAGACACCAGAGTGATCACCCTCACAACTTATCAAAACATTTAAATTGCAGAATTTTATAAATATACCAAAGACCTATATGAAAAAAGGAAGTTCATTCAAAAGGTGTAAATGGGAGAATTTGTATTTTTGAAAACCATAAAAAATAAAGTTCCAATGGTAAATTTTCAGGCTACAATGAAGCAGCTAGATAAGGTTGTTATTAATTCTGTCTGTTTCTAAGATTTGTTGGATACGCAAGAGAATATTTTGAATGAGGGATTAAAAAGCTGAAAGAATAGTCTTATCAGTTATTTTAGAGTAGATTTGAAGCCCTGTAGTTAATTAAATAAACTATATAGAATTCTCTGAATAGTCTACTAAAAATCTACCAGAATACTCTACCCTTCTGTAGTACATAAAGAATAATTCCTCCTCACTCCCAACATAAATCATAATAGTGTGAATTGTTTCTTAGTTAGATTTAGTTGAATGACTACAAGTGAAATCTGCAGTGTCATTCAAACTAACAAGTAAAATTAGTGTCAAAGGTTATGGCATAGGGTTTTGTTGGAAAATATTGTACAATCCAAGTTTTCAACAAGTTAAGCAAAAACAAATGAAATACCTTCCTTGATAAAGGTGGCCCTGAAAAATCTGACTCAAAGACAAAAAAAAAAAAAAAAAAAAAAAAAAACCCAACAACTGATAACTGATAGAAAACAAAACATCAATGAAAGAAAGGCTTAGTAAGTCATAGAGTAATAAGTTCACAGGGTGTTCATTAAACTGAGTTTAATCTTGAATGCAGAACAATTAATTAATTAATCAAGGAATGATGTGTTTAGCCCTTAAAATGTGGGGTGATTTTTTTTTCTAGTTCTATGTTGTACTAATATGCTTTTCTAGGAAGTGTTACGTAAGGCGTGTTACATATACAGAGAAAGAATGGGCAGGTACGTGATAGTCCTATCTATAAAATGAGAGAATAGGATTTGTTGATCTCAAAAATGCCTTCCAGATCTAAAATTCTACAAATCTCTTATCACATTTCACTTTTCTCCTAGATGTGGTATCAAGCATATACTATAGCCCTGAACTGATATTCTTTCATAAAGGAGATTATTTTATATTGGCTCCAAAGGGACCTCAAGATACACAGATTAGTTAGTTGAATTTTAACTTTTGGACAAATTTGAAGAATCCAAAATATAAGACAATGTTAAGAAATATGATGTACTAAGGAAGGGCATCGTGCTTTTTATGCCTCCAGGCTTGTTAAAGGGATAAAAGAATAAGGAGACAAGGGGGAATTTAAAAACGGGGATTTGACTTGTTTCAAATTTTATTTTGTTTTTATCAATAACCAAAATATATTTTTCCTTTCTATTTCCTACCCCACATGAAGAAAAACAAAATCCTTGTAACAAATATACATATCAAGGCAATTCAAAAAAGTCTTTTTTAAAAGTTGTAATGGAAAGTGGGGAGAATATTTTTATTATATATTTTTTATAATATTATCCCTTGTATTCATTTTTCCAAATTATCCCCCCCTCCCTTTACTCCCTCCCCCCGATGACATCAGGCAATCCCATACATTTTACATGTGTTACAATATAACCTAGATACAATACATGTGTGTAAATACCATTTTCTTGTTGCACAATAAGCATTGGATTCCGAAGGTACATGTAACCTGGGCAGACAGATATTAGTGCTACCAATTTACATTCACTTCCCAGTGTTTCTTCTCTGGGTGTAGCTACCTCTGTCCATCATTGATCAACTGGAAGTGAGTTGGCTCTTCTTTATGTTGAAGATTTCCACTTCCATCAGAATACATCCTCATACAGTATTGTTGTTGAAGTGTACAGTGATCTTCGGGTTCTGCTCATTTCACTCAGCATCAGTTGATGTAAGTCTCTCCAAGCCTCTCTGTATTCCTCCTGCTGGTCATTTCTTACAGAGCAATAATATTCCATAACCTTCATATACCATAATTTACCCAACCATTCGCGGGGAGAATATTTTGAGAACCACAGGGAATAATATTAGAGAAATGACTTAAAGAATGGGAGTAATGTGAACTCCTTGAGGTCAGGGACTTTGTTGTATACCCAGTGCTTAGCACTGTGCTTGTCACCTAGTAGGTAAGTTATAAATAGGCATTGGACATTTTAACCAAACAAACTAGAAATTCTGTCATGGGAAAGGACTAGTTTCAAGATCACAGAATAAATTTGTTGGAAGAGGTCACAGAAGCCAGCCTATACCTAACAGAGAAGCCCTTCAACAGCATCTGCAACCAAGGGATCATTCGACACTCCTTCAAAAAATTACAGGTAAAAGGAACTTTTATCTCTCCCAAGGCAACTCATTCTAGGAACTGGCAAAAACTTTTTTCATATGTGGACCAACGATCTGAATCTTTGCAACTTAAACCTATTACTACTAATTCTCTAACCTCTAGAATCAAATGGAAAATTAAAATTTATTTTTATAAATGGAAATGTTTGTAGACAGAAGAGGTAAGCCAATAGACAGGGAGAGATTGAATATAAATGATAGAGTGGAATGATAAAAAGGACAATTTGTTGGAGGAGATGGAAAGGAATGGGATTGTTTGAGCAAGTAGAGGGATCAGCTTTGGTAAGGAGTAAAAACAACTTATGAGACAAGGGTGGAGGAGGAGATAATGACAGAAGAAATATAAATGATATGAAGTAAAAAAGAGGTGAGAAGAGGAAACTGATATTGAATGGCTTCAGTTTTTTCGGTTAAAAAAAGAGGCAAGGATCTCAGCTGAGAGGCTAAAGGAAAGAAGAGCCATGGGAGGTTTGAAGGGGGGATGAAAAGATTTAAAAGAGTATTATGGAAAGTACGATAGTGAGTTTATAAGGCAGATATGGTAGGGTTGTCTAACAGCAATGAAGACCCAATCATGATTGTGTAATATAAATTTGTTGTGGACCCAACCAGAATAGTTGCATGATTTTTGCTTAGCCGAGTACAATTAGCAATATGATAGAGGGAGGAGGAAGGTAGGGATTAAGAGAAGAGGACAACATAGAACTGAATTGTGAACCATGTACATAACTTGTGAAAGAGGGGAGAGTGCCTTAAAGATCTGTAAACAGCAGTTACTAGGATTTTGATTGATAAAAATGAACATTAACTTCAAAGGAGGGGAGGTTACTGAGTGATGAAGGTAGGAAGAGAACCTAGAAGTGTCAATGAGGAGCAGAGTATTCCAATTCTCCCACTTCCACAGAGAAACCTGGGGAAATATATGTGGATTCAGACATAAAGTCAAGTAACATCAAACCAAGCTTTTGCTATTGTTCAGCCCTTTCAGTCATGTCATTTCTTTGTGACCCCATTTCAGTTCATTTCATAGCTGAGGAAACTGTAGCAAACAAGATTTAGTGATTTTTCCAGGAGAGGCTAGATTAAAACTCAGGAAGATGGGTCTCCTTGACTCCAGACCAGGTCCTTGATCCACTACACCACTTAGCTACCCTAAACCAAAGTAACTAATGCATTTTATAAACCAGAGAGGTAAAATATATTGCTTACTCAAAATTCTGGGAAATAATGGAGTTTTCTGCACAGGCACATTGGGATGGTTGTTCACAAATAATCTACCATATAACTTTTCAAAGTTTCTTATTATCAGGAGTTTTTGAATTTAAATCTGCCTTGGCAAGTAGTCCAGTTCAGAACAGAGAGAAAAGGAGATTGCTTATTGGAGAAAGTGAGATATTTCTGAGTTTAGGATTACTCCCACTAATTTTATCCTCCAGTCAGATTTTATTTCACTGTACTTGAATTTCCATTGTAGTTTTCCCTTGGAGACATACACTCTCAAATGACTGTTTTCTTTGCCTCAGAAAAATCTTCTATAAAGGCGACTCTATGGAAATGATTTTATGATATGATCATAAAGAAATTAACTTTCTGAAAGGAGAACAAAGAATAATCTGTTCAGTGTTAAATGGAAGTCAGTATTTGTAGAAAGATATAATAGCATACTAAACACAGCACTAGACTTGGAATCAGGAGACACTCAAATTCAAATCCTACTTTGGATTCTTACTAGGTCCATAATCATGGGCAAATCCCTGAATTCTGAATCTCAATTTTGTCATCTATGAAGTGGTGAAAATAGTACTTGCCTTATAGAGCTGTTACAAAGATCAAAGAAGATAGTGTATATATTTCACCATACATAAAGTTAGGCAATAAGCCTTTTGTCCCAGTTCATCAACATCTGGAAGGCATGCTTACACTCTCCAGCAGTATTCTTCCTCTTTCTCTTTTTGTCAGCCAGTCGTCTGCAGATCTGACACTAGTATTGCTTTAAGCATCTACCTTAAAGTGCTCTGTAAATATCAGTTAGCTATTTATTTGGATTACTTATAGTCAGATTGAAGGATGAAACTGATAAACACAAGGCAATAACAGAACATTATAAGACAGAAAAAAATTAAGTACTAAATTGTATAAAGTAACTTAATATTTAGAAACTCTTTCAGAATTATGTGTTTCTCTTTATAGACTTAGCACCCAGCACAGTGCCTTGTACAATGCAGGATCCTAATAAATTCTGGTTTGATTAGATTGGGCTAATATAACTATAACAAGAGGGAATCTCCTTTGATTTAAGTTAAAATGATATTGAGCCAGGATCCTTAGTTTTCACTGAGGGGAGAGGCCTGAGTTGAACTCTGAAATATAAGCATTGGATTGGCAGAAAACAAGAAGAGCCCATTTGACATGAAAATATTTATGACCTATGGGAGACGATAAAGAGATGAGTCTGTCTGGAATAGAGAAGGGGGTGTGTGCCCCTGGGGAGTTCAAAGCAAAGGAAAGAAGCCCTATGGCAATCTTAAAATCAAAGGACTATTTTTATCCAGTCATGAATGTTGTCATTCAATCATTTCAGTCATGCCTGACACTGTGACTCCATCTGAGATTTTCTTGGCAAAAATATTGGAGTAGTTTGCCATTTCTTTCTCCAGATTGTTTTACAAATGAGGGAACTGAGGCAAACATATTAAGTAACTTATTCAGGGTCTCATAGATAGTAAGTATCTGAGGTAAATCTGAACTCAGTTCTTTCTGACTCTTTAAGCCTGATCTACCATCTAATCATTTTATCATGAATATTGCTTTAGTAACTCATTTATTGAAAGATGAAGCATTGTGTACCAGGTACTTTGTAACTATTTTTTTTGTTAATGGAGTTGTACACTGATCCAACCATTCTGGAGAGCAATTTGGAGCTTTGCCCTAAGGGCTGGCAAACTGGGCATACTCTTTGATCCAGCATTGTCTCTACTGGGCCTGTATCCCAAAGAGATTATAAAGGAGGGGAAGGAACCCACATGTGCAAAAAATATTTGTAGCAGCCATTTTTATAACAGCAAGGAACTGGAAACTGAGTAGAGGTCCATCAGTTGAAGAATGACTGAATAAGCTATGGCATATGAATGTAATGGAATATTACTGTTCTGTAAGAAAAGATCAACAGGATGATTTCAGAAAGACTTACATGAACTGTTGCTGAGTGACGTGAGTAGAACCAAGAGAACACTGTACACAGCAAAAACAAAATTATGTGATGATCAACTGCAATGGACTTGGCTCTTTTTAATACCAAGCTAATTCAGGTGAGTTACAATAGAGCTGTGATGGAGAGAGCCATCTGCATTCAGAAAGAGGACTATGGAGACTGAATATGGATCACAACATAGTATTTTCACCTTGTTATTGTTTGCTTGCCTTTTTTTCCTTTCTCATTTTTTTTCCTTTTTGATCTGATTTTCTTGTGTCACATGATAATTGTGGAAATATGTAAAGAAGAATTGCATGTTTAACATATATTGGATTACTTGCCATCTAGGATGGGTGGGGTGGGGAAAGGGAGGGAGAAAAAATTGGAATACAAGGTTTTGCAGGGGTGAATGTTGAAAACTATCTATGCATATGTTTTGAAAATAAAAAGCTTAAAAATATCCCTTACAAAAATCTCTAATAAGAGCTCAGAAGCTTTTCCTTGAAAACCTATAGCTAGATGGAACCCACAATCTTCCAAGGCAGTCTTTTCCAAATGTGGATACTTCTAATATTAGAAGGACAGCTGGGTGGTGCAGTGGAAAGAGTACTGCATCTGGAGTCAGGAAGACTCATCTTTCTGAGTTCAAATCTGTGGTCTTACATTTCCTTGTCGTGTAGTCTTGGGCAAATCACTTAACCCCATTTGCCTCAAGTTCCTCCTCTGTAAAATGAACTGGAGAAGGAAATTGTAAACCACTCCAGTCTCTTTACCAAGAAAATCCCAAATGAGGTCTCAGTCAGACAAAACTGCAATTGACTAAACAACAATAATTAGAAAGATTTTCTTGTCATCAAGTCTAAATTTACTACTCTGCAGCTTTTACCCATTGATCCTAAGTTGGATCAGGAACACACCTATTTCCCAACTTAGATGACAATCTTTTAATACTTAAACCAGCTAGCATATTTCCCCTGAGTTTTTTCTTTTCTAGATTAAACATCCTCAATTCCTTTAACTCAGGGGTGGGAAACTTTTTTTCTGCCTAGGACCATTTGGGTATTTATAACATCATTCTTGGGTCATACAAAATTATCAATTTATAGAATTCAAACAGTGGGAGGCCGTTGTACCTAGCTTTCAGCTCATCATCACCTGTAATTACCTTGAGAAATGAGTTCATGGGCCTATACATCTTGCAGGCCAGACATTCCCCACTTCTGCTTTAAGTTATACTTATGTTACATGATCTCAAACTCTTCATCATTTATCTTTTCCTGCCCCAGATTCTAAGTTATCAATGTCCTTCCTAAAATATGACACACTAAACTGAGGTTAGATCTCTAGATTTGGTATGACCAGGGAAGAATTCAGAAGGATGATAGACTCTTTTTTCCTTGAATATTTTACTTCTTCATGAAGTTGAAGATCACATAAATTTTTTTAATACAGCTATATCACACTAATGACTTAGATTGAGCTTAAAGTCCACTCAAAGCCAAAGTTCTAGTTTAGATGAACATCTAGTCATGTCACCCCTATCTTGGACTTGTAAAGTTCAGCTTTTGAACTTAGCTCTAAGACTTTACATTTTTATTATTATTATTATTATTATTATTATTAAATTTTTTTTCAAAACATATGCTTGGATAATTTTTTTTGAAGTTGGGGTTAAGTGACTTGCCCAGGGTCACACAGCTAGGAAGTGTTAAGTGTCTGAGACCAGATTTGAACTCGGGTCCTCCTGAATTCAAGGCTGGTGCTCTATCCACTGCACCACCTAGCTGCCCCTGATAATTTTCAATATTTACCCTTGCAAAATCTTATATTCCAAATTTTTCCCTCCTTTTACCCCCACCCCCCTCCTCTGGACGGCAAGTAATTCAATATATGTTAAACATGTGCAATTCTTCCATACATATTTTCACAATTATGCTGCACAAGAAAAATCAGATCAAAAAGTAAAAAAAAAATGAGAAGGAAAACAAAAATGCAAGCAAGCAATAATAAAAAGAGCGAAAATATTATGTTGTGGTTCATATTTAATTCCCACAGTCTTCTCTCTGGGTGCAGATGGCTCTTTTCATCACAAGACCATGGGAACTGGCCTGAATCATCTCCTTCATTGAGAAGAGCCATGTCAATCAGAATTGATCATTGTATAATCTTGCTGTTGCTATGTACAATGATCTCCTGGTCCTGTTCACTTCACTTAGCATCAGTTCATATAAAGACTTTATATTTCTAAGACTGTTAAATTTCATTTTTCATAGAATCACAGATTTAAAGCTGGAAGAGACCTTTGGAATCATCTGTTTCAGTCTATTCACTTCAGAGTTGAGGAAAGTTAAACTAAGGCTACACAAGTAACATGCTGGTCAGAATTCAAACCCAAGTCCTCTGGCACCAGACCTAGTGCTCCTTCTTTATCCTATGTTGCCTATTAGTAGAGCTGGTCCAATGTTTTAACCTGTCAAGATCTATTTGGATCCTATCATAAAATGTTTCATTTGTCCCTCCTAGTTTTCTATTATCTCAGTGTCAACAAAAAGAATATATACAACAACAAGAATAACACAGGAAAATGTATTGCAATTCATAACTAAAACCTATTTAATCAAAATTCTTTTGATACATTACTCTAGCAAACTTGTCAAAAGAAAGAAAATAAAGTTAATCTAGTATAACTTATTCTTGATTCATAGTTATTTTTTGAACAATAATGCTGCTACTGTATACAATGTTCTCTTAGTTCTGTTTATTTTGCTCTTCGTTATTTTATGCAAGTCATCCCATGTTTTTTAAAAATTAGCTTGCTCATCATTTCTTATAGCAGAGTGGTATTCCATCACAATCATGTGCCACAACTTAGTCCCAATTGATGAGTTTCCCCTCAGTTTGCAGTTCTTTGCCATCACAAAGGGAGATGCCATATCTAGAACATATATGTTCTTTTCTTTTTTTCCTGATCACCTTGGGGAAAAGACCTAATAGTGGTATTGTTGGGTCAAAGGGTATGCACAGAACTCTTTGGGTATAATTCCAGAGTGCTCTCTGATGTGATTTGATCAGTTCACAATTCCACCAACAATGTATTAATGCCCCAATTTTTTCACACACCCCCTCTAACATTTGTCATTTTCTCCTGAGAGAGAGAGAGAGAGAGAGAGAGAGAGAGAGAGAGAGAGAGAGAGAGAGAAGAGAGAGAGAGAAAGAGAGAGAGAGAGACAGAGAGAGAGAAAGAGAGAGAGAAAGAGAGAGAGAAAGGGGGGAAAGGAGAAGTAAGGAGAAGAGAAGAGAAGAAAGAAAAGGAGAGAAAAGAAGACAGAAGAGAAGAGGAAAGGAGAGAAGAGGAAAGGAGAAGACAGGACAGGACAGGATAAGACAGGACAGTCAGGACAGGACAGGATAAGTCAGGACAAGAAAGGAGAGTAACTTCAATATGACTTCAAGCCTGGGACATTACTTGGAGGGTGGTGACATTGACCAAAACTTGAGAAGTTGAAAGGGTAGCTGGTCTGGGAGGAAAACCAAGAATTAAATATTTGAATATTAGACATCTACAGAAAGATAGTATGGTTGTTGTTCAATTGACTTTTTATTAACCCCATTATGGGATTTTTTTTACCAAGATAATGGAGTGATTTGCCATTTTCTTCTCCAATGGTTTAAGCCAAATGGATATTAAATGAATTGCACAGGATCCCACAGCTACTAAGTATTCCGCAGCCAGATTTAAAATTCCTGACTCCAGGTCTAGCACTCTGGCCACTGAGCCATCTCCCTGTCCCTACGTAAAGATTTAGACAACTAGAAATATGGGCTAGAGATTTATGAGAGATCATGGCTAAAGATACAGATTTGGGAAGAAGGATGGGAGTGAAAGGGGGAAAGAAATGAGACATGGGAACAACAGTTCAAGAATGACTGGGGAAAAGGAATACAACAAAAGAGAGAGAAAAAGAATGGCCAAAGAGAAATAAGGGTAACCAAAAGACAGTTTCAAGTGAAAAAGCCAATAGTGTCAAATGCAGCAAAAAGGTCAAGAAAAATGAATAGAGAGCAAAAGCCTTTGTTACCTGGCAATAAGAATGAAGACATAAAAATTCAGTTCTCTTCTGAAAATATAAATTTTTTCTTTTTCTTTCCCCTCCCAAAATCTTTAAATACATATGAAACCATTTTTTTATGTGATGAAAGTTCATATAAAAATGTTTCATAACTCAGAATATGGTCTTAAATGACTAGTTCAATCCTCCTTACATTATTGCATACATTGTTTTACCAGAAATTCTGCCTCCCAAATGAGTAATGCTGCATTGGGAGGGGGACCGTAGCTATTTAAAAAGAGAGAGAGAGAGAGAGAGAGAGAGAGAGAGAGAGAGAGAGAGAGAGAGAGAGAGAGAGAGAGAGAGAGAGAGAGGAAGGAAAAGAATTGTACTTTTGACAGTTTGTTGCAATATTTTAAACATATAAAATTTATTCTTTTATTCCAATATTGTTGCATGAAACATCATACTTTAGGAAATAGTCAAATGAATTGAAGAAGCCATAAGCAATTAAAAAAATGTGACTTATCCTTACAAATTGTATCAAGAGCACTAGGGTGAATTTTCAGCCTGTACATAGTGTACCAGGAATAAATATTTTAAAATCAAGTCTTGCCACTCCCCACCACACCCCACCACCCCATTTGTACCTGTAAGGAATTTTTCTTCCATCAATTGACATTAGGAAGCGTGGATTTTAAAACTATGTTCACAATGGATCTTCTCTTAATTTCTCTATATATTCTTTCTTAAAAATCTTATAAATTTTAAGTTTGGGCAGAAAAAAATGATATTTGACACTTTGGATTATTTTACATATTTTTTCCTAACCTCTCTCTATTCTAGATTTTGGGTTGTCAATCCATTTCCTTCCATCCTTCTTTCTGCTAAGAGCCTTTCTTGAAGAAATGTGGCCAACAGAGAGATATCTGCTTCTTGATAATTGGAATTTATTCTAGGGTCAACTTTCATGGTACAGACAAAAGTAGCAAATTGTCATATTTCCTAATGGTAGTGTGTAAATAAACAGAATGAGATGTTCCTTCTACATGGCATGAACCTTTGAAAATGGATTTTCAGAAAGATAATCATTATTTGGGAAGTCAAGGATCAGTATTATCCCTGATAAAATTATGACTAAAAGTAGCTATTGTTTATTTATTCTAGTTAGCCAAATCTAGTCAAAACACAGGAAATCTGATTCAATACTACACAAATGAGTTAGATTGATCAAACAGAAATGGAGGACACTAAATCGTACATAAGAATCTCTGCAGACTGAATATTGACTTAGAAAACCACATATTAATATTATTGACATTCTAATGTATTTTTATTTATTTTATTAAAAATTTCACAATTTTTACATGTTAATCTGGTTTAATCTAGCCTATTCATGAGTATTATGGCCATATGTTTGACATCTATGAATTAAATAATAAAAAACCATCAATTGAGTTATATCATTTAAGCACATAAAACTCAAAGGAAAATCTACTCACCACAATGTAGCAGATGTTATTGATGATCTTTGAATTCAATGATTTTGAAAAATGGTAGAGAATAGGAAATGTGCTACAGGACTGGAAACAAGCAAATGAGGGGAAGAGGAGATGGGGCAAACTATCAAATGATGAAGTTGACTTTGATTCTTGGTAAGATCCTAGAATATCCTGGAACTACTAAGTTGTATTTTTAAAGGGAAGTGGTAATTATGATGAGACTGCATAGCTTTATCAATTATGGGTCCTTTGGTTTTTTCAAATTAAGAAAATATATGCTTATGATATGTTTTAACTACAGCAAGACATTTAATAAAGTTTTTCATGATAACTTTATGGACAAGATGGAAGGATGAGAGCTAGATGATAGTATTGGTAGGTGGATTTATACTGGTTCAGTGAATAGATCCAAAATTAGTGATTAATGGCTCACCATCACCCTGGGAGTTTAGGAGAATCTCTAAGATCCCCAGGGAACAACCTTTAATCAGCAAGTTATATGAAATCATGGCTAGTCTTGTACAACACAGAAATTTACTAAAATGTCTTTTGGATGAATAAATAAATTTTCAGGTTAAATAGGAGGGATAATTTAATTGATTGAACATCTAGTACAACACATTGAGGATAATAAGTTGAAATTTAATAGAAATAAACATGTTAAAAATTAACTGCATAATATCAGAATGGAGGAACCATTATAAGAAAACATGAAAATGATCTTGGCGTTTTAGTGGACTGTGAGTTCATTATGAATCAATGATATGACAAGGCAAATAGAGCACAAATGTAGCCTTGTTCTGTATTAAGCATCATATCCAGAATAATGGAAGTTAGCATCTTACTGTATTATATATATATATACATATGTATATATATGGGGTTCTCATTTCTATCATTAATTTTTATTTTTCCCAATTTATAATTTCTATTTATGCCTTTTTATCACATTTATACCCCAATGTGTCATCTCTATTGAACTTCTCTTGTAACAAAGAAAAAGTTAAGTATCAGGCAATCAAAAAGTGACCTTGTCTGACAATGACATTAAGGAAAACAATGACTAAAAAGAGATATAGATTTCTATATTCATGGATCACCTACCAATTCAGAGAGTAGATTCCACACAGAAAAAAAGATTCAACTTTTCTATATCCACTACAAATCATAGCCAAGAGTTTCCACCAAAATGTTTACCTTTATTAGTTAACTAGCCAAAGAACATAGTTCAAAGCAATCATCTAATGAAATAATGTAGTAAGAAAAGTAACAATAAAAAATTTCCTCTATAGATCTAGAGCACACTTTCCCCCAAAATATACACATTTCAGGAGGAAGAATGCATGGTCATAGGAAAAAATATGCAGCCAGAGTACTCAGCTGGAGGAGCACATAAATAAATATGGTCCTGGCCTGGTGATGTTTTCTATGTTGCTGTTCCCCCATAGACTTCCCCTAATGTGTTTTTCTCTGAAAAGCATGATATTCTATCAGATAATACTCTACTGAATTTGTGGTTAAATCTGCTTTCCTTAATGCATCATCTCCACCAAACGCTATGGACTCTATGTATTGTATCTATTGGCTACTGCCAGCTATCTATGTGGTTCCCGTTTTTAATTTCATTCAATTTTATTTTATTTCCACTTTCAAGTTCTCTCCTTCCTCAACTCACTAAGAAGGTAAAAAAAATAAAGACCCTTACAAATATCATGGATAAATATTGAGCTTTTGAGTTCAGAGTTCATTGCCATGTCTTTTTTTTCCTTGTTAGAAAAGTGGAATCTGACTTTGTCATTAGTCATGGAATCTGACTGACTTACAGTCATTACTGTACGACCCTGAAGCTTTACTTCACTCTTTAAGAAAAGTACTAGCCCTTCTACCCATCTGATTAGAAGTTAGGATAAGGGAAAAAAAGGTAAACTTTACAGATTACACCCTCCACTCCCCTCATCAAGAAGTATCCTCTCTGTCCTTTCTGTTCTTTGCAAAGATTTATTTATACAAGTTTTCTCATCTACAGCAGCAGATTCTTTGTCCCAAATGTCAAGCTCCTTTGGCCATATAGCTAATGCTCTCAGGCCCAATTCTATCTTTTTTCACTCAACCTCCTGGTTACTTGACAAATCCATATGGCTCCCTTTAAATTTATACCGGAGACCCAATATCCCCCAAATTCATTTCAATGGAAATCTACTACAAAAAATCAATAGAGTTGTATACCTAATTCCAAAAACCCAATAGATTTTGCATCTATTTTGAAAAAAAATCTAAGCCAACCCCACCCCCCCAAAAAAAGCTAAGTTAAGGGGGTCAATATCATTGCTTCATTGACCTAGTTACATTGCTGACTTCCTATACATGTAGTACAACAAAGCCTCTGCAAGCCATCAGGTCCCATATTCATACCAAAACAATAAAAAAATCATTTTGTGCTGGAAAAAAGAGGAACAAAAGAAAAATGGAGGATGGATGAATAAATTATGATACATATATTTTTGGAATTTTATTACACCATAAGAAAGTCCAAATAGGGAGTAATTCTAAGAAACCTGAAAAAAATTTGGAAATCAATGAGAAGCAAAGAGAGGAAAACCCAAAATAAAATATACCTAAACAGCAACACATTTTATGAAATACATTTACAAACTAGATCACAATCAGATACCATATATGAATGTTATGGAATATTATTGTTCTGTAAGAAATGACCAGCAGGATGAATACAGAGAGGCTTGGAGAGACTTACGTGAACTGATGCTGAGTGAAATGAGCAGAACCAGGAGATCACTATATACTTCAACAATGATACTATATGAGGATGTATTCTGATAGAAGTGGATATCTTCAACAAAGAGAAGATCTAATTCAGTTCCAATTGATGGACAAAATCAGCTACACCCAGAGAAGGAACACTGGGAAATGAGTGTAAACTGTTAGCATTTTTGTTTTTCCTCCCAGGTTATTTTTACCTTCTGAATCTAATTCTTCCTGTGCAACAAGAAATTTGATTCTGCACATATATATTGTAT
Organism: Sminthopsis crassicaudata; assembly: GCF_048593235.1. Lineage (NCBI taxonomy): Eukaryota > Metazoa > Chordata > Mammalia > Dasyuromorphia > Dasyuridae > Sminthopsis > Sminthopsis crassicaudata. Next base: position 141,252,044 of record NC_133621.1, read on the forward strand.
CTAGGAGATACTATAACACATTTAACGTTTATGGGACTGCCTGCCATCTAGGGGTGGGGGTGGAGGGAAGGAGGGAAAATTCGGAATAGAAGTGAATGCAAGGGATAATGTTGTAAAAAATTACCCATACATATGTACTGTCAAAAAAGAAGTTATAATTATAAAATTAATTTAAAAATTAAAAAAACAATCAGATACCATATGTAGAGCCTGGAGATGTTTGTCTTGGGGTGAAAAAGATGTAGTAGGACTGTGATCAATTGCATTTAAGGATTTTAATGTCTTTCATGTGTAAGAGGAATTAGATTTGTTCTGCTTGACCTTTAAGGGCATAACTAAGAATAAAGAATGGAAATTTTAGTGAGGCAGAAACATTTTCTAATAATTATAGTCACTTAAATATCAAATAGGCAGCCTCACAACAAAGTAGGTTCCCCATCAGTTCAAGTAGAGGCTTGCTAACCAGCTATTGTCAAAAATGTCACAAGATCTTAGATTTTGAGTTGGAACATGACTCAGAAGCCACCTATCTAGTTCAATCCTGTTCTGTGCTGGTTAGCCTCTGAGATCCCCTTCATGAAGAGACTCTAAGGACCTATTCAAATTCTTTGTTTAACTGAAATCATATTGCCATTATTAATTAAATGGGTATATCATTAAATTAGACCTGCAAATCATTTCATTATACAGCACTTTTGTTTCAAGGGCAATTATTGTACTAGAACCTGGTATGTCCTGATCTGTGTGCCCTTGTACTTCTCTGGCATATTCTCTGGCATAGAAGTAGCTATGAGATGGAATAAGAACTAGATTGGAAATCAAAAGATGTGATTTCTATTTAGCTTGTTGATATATACCTAGGTAGCTTTAAAACCATGTAGCTTTGAACAGGTCAACTTAGATTGCTCTAAGTCTCAATTTTCTCGTCTGAAAAATGAAGCAGTGTTCTAGATCGTTTCTATGGTCCCTTCCCTGCTATGAAATTTTTTATCTAAAATATTCCCTCTGATCCTCTAACATAATTGGAATATCAGCCAAAACTACACAAGATAAAATGTGGGGGAAAGAAAAAAAAAATATACACACACACACACACACACACACACACACACACACACAGAAGTTTAAAGCGAGATATAGATAGATAGATAGGTATATATATATATATATCGCTTTAAATTTCTGTATAGACATTGATTATATAAATGTCTTCAAAGTGATGAAGGCCATTACAAAGACACATCAATCTTCAGTTTCACAACCTTCCAAGTAACTTAAGGAGCTGATTGTCATCATCCTTTCCACTTTGAGACCAGAGTCTCAAAGGTCAAGACCACAGTGCAGTCTTTCCATTGTTGTAAAAGTTAATGAAAGTTAGTTATTAAAGTTGATGGTAAGTTCATTTCCCCACAGTCTTATGTAACCTATATATATATCTATATATAGAAAGTTCGATCCATACGGAAACAAAGTGAGTAGAAACACATTGCTATGTCCCTTGTCTTTCAGAAACATTGGCTCTATCGTTGGATTCTTGCTCTGTCTTTGATGACTTTCACCAAGGATAGAACAGGTAAGAGTAGAATTTCTTTTACTCACATTTGTCTTTTAGGTATGATATGCCTCTGAATAAAGGTATAAAGTTTTAATCTTTGAAGTGCCTTAAACAGGATAAATAGCCCCGAGCTCATTTTTTTTTTTTACAAAAATTATTTATTGGTAGATATATGTGCTGTTAACATTTCTTTAACTATGATGTGTTAGTGTTTGGGACAGTCAATCTGTAAATGTCAAAGAGAAGAAAATATTTGGTCAATCATTCTGAGTTGAAGCCATGAAAACTGACTATTGGGATAGTTCCAAGTAAAAACAACTTTTTCAAACTTGTGAAGGTACTTGCCTAAATGATTTTAATGGCTCTCTTGACTGTCTATTTAATTTTATCTTTGTAACTAAACCATGGTGGGGAGATCTAAGCTCTGGTCCCAGGCTTGCCACTGTCTGAGCAAGTGATTTTAACAAATGTCTTTTGAAGAATATAGAGAATAACAAATATTTTCTACAATCTTGAAGAGTAGAATTTGTCTTTGTCTTTCTTTATATACCCCACACTTTGCACAGGGTCTGGATCACAGCAGGTACTAAATAAATGCTTTAAATAACATGAAGCTATTTGGAGAAAGTTTACTTTGTCTTGAGTCTTGAATGATGTTTGCCATGTAATCTTAAATAAGTCAGTTCATCCAGCTGAGCCCCAATTTTTTCACCTATATAATGAAAGGGTCAGACTAAGCAATTTTCAAAGCTGCTTCTACCTCTAATATTCTATAACTTCAATGATTCTGTAATAGAAAGGCAAGTTGATGTAATGAAAAGTTCATTAGACCAGGACTTACGAGATTAATTTGTGTCTCAATTCTATCTTGTAATTGTAGTAAATATTTAAGTTTTCTGCAGTACTTTTTTTTCTGTAAAATAAGGATAATAGTTATTCATTCTTGAGCTGCCTGATTCTATTCATGTATATACTATGAGACTGTGTAGTAGTATTGCATTTGTACCAAGTACATCATAGCAGGTTTTTAATTTCCAGGAGACAAGCAGGAATTTAGAGAATATCTCTCTATTTCAGAATTCATTCATCTTTTTTAACACTGAGTGCTATTTCCAGTGCTAAGCATTGTCCATGGATTCTACTGGCAAGCCAAATTCACTAGAATTCTCTCTGGTAGAATGTAAGCTAGATGGTGCAGTGGTTAGAGTCCAGGCCTGCAGTTAAGAAGACTAATTCAAATCTGGATTCAAACTATGACCTGGGCAAATCACTTAATCTCTGATTGCCTTGGTTTCTTTCATATGAAAAATGAAACTAATAATAGTATTTATCTCCCAAGGTCGATGCAAGGATTAAATGGGATAAAAATGATCAAGTGCTTGCCACAGTGCCTAGCACACAGTAAGTGTTTATATAAATGTCCTTCATCTCCTCCTTCTCCTCCTCATTATTGTTATTATTATTATTATCCTTGGAGGATGACTGTTGCACTTTTGCCTTGGTGGTTCCCATAGTACCTGAAACATAGTAGAGGCTTATAGATGCTTGCCAATTGACTTGTTAGATGAAGAAAAGGAGGAAAAAAATAGAAAAAAAAAAAAAGAAGAAGAAGAAAAGGGAGAAGAAAGGAAAAAGAAAAGGATCTACATAGTCAGAGTATGCAGAATGCTTCTGATAATTGCCACCAAGGCCTGTCTAGGGCACCGGTGCCTTAAAATGGCTGGTCTTAGCTAGTCTCAGAGAATGCTGGATAGAAAGGAACCACCTGCCCTGTGACCCCACAAACTCAGGGTAGTTGTCTTAGGCATTCCCAATTGGCTTCCAACAATGTCCATGGTGGGTATTTTCCTTTATATGTGATTACAAATTCCTTGGAAAAGGAGCCTGTATTATAAATGTAGGTTGAATTGAAAATATTTTCTTATTAGCTTGAAAGGTAGCAATAGAGATTAGGGTATTTTTACTATTAAGTAGTCTTCCTAATCTTTTGCCTATTCAAAATTATCTCTTGAAACAAACTCTTTCCTCTAGTCAGTTGGTTTGGTTTTCTCCTTGGCCCACAAACTTTTTTTAAAATTTGTTTATTTTTTCCTCTCCTTTTTTTCCCCTCCAAATCACATGTCTCCTTTGAGGCTCAACTCTTGCCTGAATTTTTTATGAAACATTTCCCAACTATTCTAGCCTCCATTCTTTATAATCATGTAGTGTTTTGCACTATTACTGTACTGTTGTCTGTGTGTATTCTATGTTTCTTGAGGGTATTGACTATTTTTTGTAATGCCCATGGTACTACACACATAGTTGGGCACATAGAAAATGTTCAGAGTCTTAGCAGAGAGCCCTCCTTATAGAAGGAGAGATTGAAGTAAACAGAAATGTTTAACATTTAACTTTGAGAAGAGAATTAGTTAATTATCAATTTAATTAAATTGAATTATCCAAAAGACAACAATGGTAATCAACTACTTTTGGGTCCCAGCCCATATGATCATAGAGATAAGCCACAGGGAGTTGCATGCTTAACAAATATTCAAAAAGCTATCTCATAAGATAGATTTAGGATCCAAAAAGTCTCAAAGCCAAAGAGTAAATATATAATAGGGATAAATGTAAAGTCCTATACTGCACGAGTTCAGGAAAGGTGTAACAAGATTATTTGTATGGAAAAGACCTGGCATTTTTGTGGGATGAACATTAGTGAAACGTGGCTGTCCTCCAAAAAACAAAAAACCTATTTAATTCAAATTTAAACTCCAGTTAGTGAAATGTTATGCCTGGAACGAGGAAGATCACATTATAATCTTCCCTAATTAGATGACATCTGAGGTACTGCATTCAAATATAAGATCATATTTAAGAAAAGACATTGACATGCTGGAGCATATCTGGGGATGGACATCTAAAGTACTGAAGGATATTATATTATAAAGTATTGGAGGATATTATAAAGTATTGAAGGATTGATATTATATGGTATTATATATATTATATGAAAGAATTGAAGTTGTTTGATCTAGAAACAAGAAGGGAAGACTTGGAGTTAGGCTGATAAGGGCCAAGGCATGATGGCTATTCTCAAGTATTTAGGATTCTCTCATCCTATTAATTAGACTGACTGAATATTTTAATCTTCCTTGATACAGATATCAGGAGGGAAAACTCACAAATTCTATTAGCACAACTAAAGTGAAATCCAGGCTTGCAGCAGTCATCTGGGGGAATTTTGGCTACAAGTCTCCAGTAAATTATGCTCAATTTGGTTATCCATAGTTCAATGGCCAAAATCTGTTATTTCACAAGTGTCTATAATACCTTTCACTCCCCCAAAACTGTCATCCAACACCTTAGTGGACAAATTTCACAAATTACTATGGCCAAAAGAATTCATTAGCGAGTAGCCAGCCTGAGAGTAATGGGTTTTGCAAGACCCAGCTAGGTTGATTAGTAGATATGTGTGAGCCTGGGCAAGTCACTTTACCCTGTTTGCCTCAATTTCCTCAACTGTAAAATGAGCAGGAGAAGGAAATGGCAAACCACCTAGTGTCTTCGACAATAAAACTCCAAATAAAAAGCTGAAAAATGACTGAACAGCAACAAATTATTTTAAGTTTCACAAGTTGTTCTTAACCTGGGTTCTATGAACTTTGATTTCTAAAAAAATAGATTTTGATAACCATAATTGCAAGTGGTTTCTTTTGTAATTTGTTTTAATTTTATGGATTTGACTTTTATTCTGTGAAGGGCGTCATAGGCTCCACCAGGGTGCCCAATAGGTCCATGCTATCGAAAGAAAAACCAACCCCCAAAACCTTCCTGAACTCTATACAAAATATCTAACTCATTTTGGAAAACAAACAAAAACACTGTTTTTAGCCTTGTTCCCATGTGTCCCAGAGACCTAAATGGTGCTCCCATATTTTCTTCCTGCCTCCCCTCCACCACTATGACAGTCTTGCTGTCAGTTTCTCTCTTCCAATATGTCTCATTTTATAAACAAAACTCTTTCAAGTTTCCAAGAATGCTGATAATCTTTTATTTGGAGCATGTATATGAAGATATTTGAGGGCCTATCCTAAGTGCTGCTCCCAAGTAATAATAGCGGGAAGAGAAGGGAACAGGTACAAATATTATCTCATTTAATCCTCACCCTGTTTAATAGATGAAGAAACCAGGGCAAACAGAAGAGAAGTGACTTGCCCAGCATCACACCGCTAGATTAGAACTGGATTTTTCCTGACTCCAGATCCATTGTTCTATCCACTATCCAGTAATTCAAAGAGATAGGAGATGTGTATTGTTTTGTTTTGTTTGGGAGGGGTTGGTGAGGGATCAAATACAAGTTTAAGAAGGACAATAGTCTGGAGGACTTGCCCTGGGGTGGGGCAGCAGAGGAGATGTATGTGAGAAATAACTTGCCTTTCATGCCCTTAAACCATTTTTTCTCTTCTTGCAGCAGTCTCTCCCTATTCCAGCCCATTCTCTGCTCAGTTATCAGAATAACCCCCCTGGCTTCCATCTGACAATGTCTCTCACCTTTCCCTTTTTTGGCATTCAGGGCTCATTATAATACAGCATTTCTATGATTATCACTTGGCTAACATTTACATAATAATTTATAAGGTACAACGTCTCGTTGTCACAAAAACCCTGCAAGGTCGGTGCTAGAAAGTTTCTACGACTTGTCCAAATCCAGCACCTTCTCCACTGTCCCACCTGGATGCGCCTCTCCCAGCTGCCTATCACATTGCTCCCCTCCAGGTGCTACAGAGGTTTTCCTCTGCCTTTCTTCCTCTCCTAGCCCAACACTCCGCTGCTGATGGTTTATATAGGCTGTTGGCCTAGACCAGAATGCCTCCTTTCATTCTCTTTCCTGCTCAGTTGCTACCTACCCTCCAGACCAAATCCTGGGCCACTGCCACGAAACCTCCCCTGACCTCCCTAGTTTACAATGACTTTCCCCTCCGATAAGTGTTTTGCATCTCTGTGGCGTACTTATCCGGTAGCTAGGTGGCGCCATGGTGCACAGAAAGCTGGGCTTGGAGTCAGGGAGACTCATCTTCCCGAGTTCAAATCTGGTCCCAGACACTTCCTAGCTGTGTGATGTTGGGCGAGTCACTTAATTTTATTTATCTCTTAAATTTATTTATCTCCCAGGCTCTGAAGCCAGTCTTGTAATCTCTATACCTTGCCATGTCTGCTAGATTCTTCTTGTTGTTCAGGCAAGTCCAACTCTTCATGACCCCATTTAGGATTTTCCTGGCAGAGCTGCTACAATGGTTTGCCATTTTACAGATGAGGAAACTGAGGTAAACAGGGTTAAGAGGTGCCTGGGGTCCAGGTATAGAGGATGATAAATTGAAACGGTACTAACAACAGTTGGAGTCCTTTAGCAACATCAAACATGATTAATAATGTTTAGCACTTCTTAGGAAAAATAACTAAATCATTAATTAATTAAATTATTATTACAAAATAAATTAGTTGATCAATTAAATTAAATTTGATTAAATTAATTGATTAATTGAATTTTAATTTAGTTAAATTAATTGTTTTAAAATAGAAAGCCCCCAGATATCAGGCTGAGGAAAGCTCCATTCCTACCCTCTTCTACTCTATTTCTTCCAGCAGAGAATGGTGGAAGCTTTGCACAAGTAAACCATGGTTTCTGTATCCCCTCTCCCTTAAATGAGTTTTCCACATTGTTTGTCCCTGAGCAGTTTGTCCCAGTCCCAAAAATTGCTATTTAGATTTTGTTCTTCCTAGACTATAAATCCCTAAAGGTGGAGATCGTGTCTTTTCTCTCCCTCATGCCTAGTAAGTGCTCTGTATAAAAGAGGTCCTTAAAACGTGTTTGTTGAATTGTATTGAAGTCACTATGAGGTATTAAGTCTCAGAGGATTGAGAAAGGGGCAATATGCATAAAATAGTACCCAAAACATATCTTGTCCACTTCCAAAATTTACCTAATATCCATTACCAGGATCATTTCAAGAAATCAACTGGAAGAATTAAGTAGAAAGGGCATGCTCCAGTATGTTCTCTGAGCTTCAGAAACCAGAGCAGCTGTCAGAATGTTCTGCTCAGAAATAAAAACAAAAAGGAGTGATAAGGCTAATGGCTGTGACTGAAGGATATCATAGGAACCCCAGGAGAGAAGCCTATTAATGACTCACAGAGTGGATTATCCAAAAGGTGTATTGGGAAAAGAAAGACAAAACTGGAAAAGTGTGAGAGATTAGAATTGTCCAAGAGGGAAGGATCCCAGAAAATGAAGTTCATCCTGAAAAGTATCACCAAGTTCTAAGAACACTAAGGGAAATCTGCTAACTCAATAAGATGAATTTAATTAAGAGCAGACCCCCATTATGAGGATCGAGGATCACACATTTAGGGCTGAAAAGCAACTTCAGAGACCATCTATCCCATCCAACCTCCTCTTTTGATAGATAAGAAAATGAGGTAAACTGACTGCTCTAAAGTCACATGGGGAGAAAATGGTACAGGGGAGATTCTGATCTCAAATTCAGCCCATTTCCTGCTGTACCAAGTCACCTCCAAGATCTCAGATCATTAAAGGAAAAGGGGATGCCAGGGAGAGGAGCGCATTTTGCAGGAAAAACTGAGAGGAAGATGACATTCCTTTGGGGTGGGGATGGTAGGAGGAGGACAGGTCAAATAAAATCCTTTATGAATTCCTGACTAAGGTAGGTCATTCTCAGGAATGTCAGAAAAGACGCCTGCTTTTCGCTGCTCTTTGGCAGGGGTACTGCCAGGGTGGTGCCCTCAGCAATGAGGGCTGGAACAGAAGCCAGAAACTTTAGAGGAAAAGATATGGCAGTGATATGAGGAAAAATAGCAGGTAGAACATGTCTTGAACGTCTCTTATTCTGATCTTTGGATAAACTTGTCTCAAACCTCTCTTTAATTTCAGAGCTCTATATTCTGACTTCTTTAGGATAGGCAGCTGTGAGTAGGGAAGAGGAAACTTTTGGCAGGTCCACTTAACGGGCTGGAGCAAGGGGCTCTGAGAGTTTAGCAAAATGTCTTTACTTTACCTTCAGCCTTTAGAAATGAAGACAGAATGATATAAGAGAAACTGTTGGAAAGATTGTGGTGACCAAGATACAAGAAACATGACTTACATGAAATAAGACCCTTTTTTTCTTTAAGAAAAACAAAAAAGGGGATCTGATCTCTAAATATATATATATAGTGAAAGTTATCAGAAGCAAAGAAACAAGAAGGTATAATTTGGTTTGGGGGGCTTTCTTCCCATTTATGGAATATTTGACATTGATAAATGAATGACTTCCTCTTAAATATATAATTGGTGAATTCATCCTAAGGGTAGATAGGTTGAAAAACAGCAATAATAATAATAGCTAGCATTTTGTAGTACTTTAAAGTGTCATTTGAACAGTCAAGTAGGTGCCATTATTCCTATTTTACAGATTAAGAAAGGTCACGAGTCTCACAGACAACCAGGTGGCTGGTTGATAGACCACCAGATCTGAGAGTCAGGAAAACCTGAGAGCAAGTGTGACTTCAGACACTCCGAGCTGTGTGACCCTAAGCAAGCCACGTAACATCTCTCTGCCTCGGTTTCCTCAATAGTAATATGAAGATAGCAATAGAACCTGACTCTCTGGATTAGTGTAAGATTCAAATGAGATATCTGTCAAGTAGTTAGCACAGGACCTGGTACTTCCATCCATCCTAAAAGGGGGCAGAACTGAGCGTCTAACACAGTTTTTCCGAGTCCAAGATTAATGAACCTTCTTTCCCTTTTGTCTTTTATGCCATTGCCATTGACAGAAAGTTCCAATGAAGATGGTTATATATATCTAAGATAGAAACAAATAAAGTGAAGGGCATCTTTGGAAAGAATTCAGATCTGGACATGGCTCTTTTCTCCACAATGAAGAGATTCAGACCAGTTCCAATGATCTTGTGATGGAGAGAGCCATCTGCCCCCAGAGAAAGTATTATGGGAACTAAGTGTGGACCACAACATAACATTTTCACTCTTTCTGTTGTTGTTTGCTTGCATTTTGTTTTCTTTATCATTTTTTTCCGTTTGATTTGATTTTTCTTGTGCAGCAAGATAATTGTAAAAATAAGTATGCATATATTGGATTTAACATATATGTTAATAAATACAATAGATTACTTGCCATCTAGGAGAGAGGGTAGGGGAAAATGGGGAGAAATTGGAATATAAGGTTCTGCAAGGGTTAATGTTGAAAAATTATTTATGAATATGTTTTGAAAATAAAAAGCTTTAATAAAAATAGATAAAGGAGAGAATTCAAATCAAAGAGCATACATAGGATCATAGACTGAGACTTAGAAGATTTTAGAAAGAATCAAGTCCAAATACTTCATTTTACAGTCAACAAAACTGAGACCAAAACAAGTTAAGTGTCTAAAATAAGAGTGGAATCCTGGTCTTCCTGATTCCAAGTTTAGCACTATCTACTCTGTTTCTCAACTTGGGAAGGGCAGCAGAAGGAAAGCCGTAAGTCATCTCAGAAGCACACAGGGACTTGCATGAATAGCTAAGATTTACACAGCACTTTAAGATTTCCTGAGAATTCTATATAATGATTTTATTTGTTCCCCACAAAAACTAGATTGGGCTAGCTTCTATTATTATCCCACTTTACAATTAAAGAACCTGCAGTTCAGAATGATTAAGTAAATTGATAGGATTCAAACCCAAGACTCCCCCCTTTCTTCCTATTTAATGCTCTACATCTCTCAAATTTACCTCCTCTCTTTTCACAAGTTGGAGGAACTCTATTCTGTCCTCTCACCTGGACTATTACAGTAGTCCCCTACTTGGTTTTCTTGTCCCAAGTCTTTCTCTTCTCTAATTTATATCTACCAAAGTGATCTTGCTATGGCTCAGGTCTGATCTCATGTTTCTTCACCTGATAAATTCTAGTGGCTCTTCACTACCTCCGGGACCAACTGTCAAGTCCTCTGGTTACAACTTGTCCCCTCCTTCCCTTTCCAGTCTTCTTTTACATTACTCTCACTCTAGCCACATACTTGTCCCTCTCCTGTCTTCATGACTTTGGGCTGTCTCCCAATAATGGAATGCTCCCTCTCTCCTCACTTTTAATTCTCTGAATTGCTAGTTTCCTTCAAAAAGTCAGTTGAAGCATAGTTTGCTACATGAACCCTTTCCTCATCCCTGTAGCTACTAGTGCCTCCCTCCTAAAATTAGTATTACATTCCTTTTCCAAACTGTGTATACACATGTGAACTCATCCCATTTGGCTCTGATATAACTGGAAGTAAGTACTTTTTCTTGGTGAATCAAACAATCAAAGTTGAGTGTGAACATGGCTTGTAAATCTTGAATCAATCAAAGCCATTATGTGAGACTAGATCATCCTATACTTTTCTTTCTTCTTTTTCCTTTTGAGGAAGCAATCAGGGTTAAGTGACTTGCCTAGGATCAGACAGCTAGTGTTAAGTGTCTGAGGCTGAATTTGAACTCAGGTCTTCCTGACTCCAGTGCTCTCTCCACTACACCATCTGGCTGTCCCAACTTTCTATAAAAGGGGGAGATTTATGAGGGAGGAAGAAAATTTCTGGTTCTTTAGGCACTGCTAAGAGGAAGATCTAAGCTAAGGAGGGTACCAAGAAAAGGTCAACTTGCTCCATCCTCCTCCATCTTCCCCGACCAATAAATTGTCCATCCTCAGATACTATCATATAATCTACAATTTCATTACCCAAATGTTTCCACATAAGCTGGATTTTACCTTATCCACAAAAAGAGCAGGAGTTAACTATTACTACAAATAAAGGTAAAATTAGGCAGAGAACTCGACCCTTGCCTTGGTATTAGACATTTTTTTATTACCAGAAACTGAAGCAATTATGACTGAACTCAGAACTTTTCATTTAAAATCAACTCCCTTAATGCCAAAGAGAAGGAAACCAAGTGGACTTTAGCGGCCATTATATTGCTCCCTAGATTGAAAACAAGCTAATTATTGCAATTAGGTATTACACTTTTATATGGCCATGTTCTCTCCTTAAGGGCTGGGAGTATCACTTTCGGCTCGGAATGATCCGAACTTAGCTCTTAGCCCGCCCTTAATTAATGTGGATTGGTGGTTGATTTTCCATTTTCCCACACTGCCTCTACAGTCAGAAGTCTAACTTGGAAGCAGAGCTGAGGGGCCCTAGCTGAGTCAGAGAGGGTCAGCCCTGAGGAACTTAAAGGCGACTTGGGATGGCGATCAGAGCAATGGAAGTAGTGGTAAGGTCATTCCAGAATAGAACAGCCTTGTAAATAATTAACTCAACAATCTTAGGACAGGATGTAATGTTGAATTCCTGGATTCGAAATTCAATTAAATTCAACAAGCATTTATTGAGTATCTACTATATATCAATCACTACTCTAGGCACAGGTGATTAAAAAACAATCATCAAAATATCCCTATCTTCATCCCTATGAGTCAGGGGAAATACAAAATGTCCACAGAGAAATGCAGACCAAAAAAAAAAAAAAAAAAAAATTGAAGTGGAACAAGGTCAACTGGGAGAATCCAGAAAGGTCTCATATGAGGTAGCCCTTGGCTGGATTGTGAAAGGATGCAGAATGACCAAGAGGTAGAGTTAGGACAGAGCTTTCTAGACATGGGGATAAACAGCCTGTGCAAAGATATGGAATGTGCTTTCTGAGGAAAAGTAGATATACTGTTTTTCTTGACATTTATAGCATACAAAGGGGAATGATATTAAGGTTTTTGGTGTGTGTGGGGGAGTGAGTTAGGGCCATATTGTGGGAGGCTATAAATTCCAAACAGATGAGACTGTATTTTATCCTAGAAGTAAGGGAGATAAAATGAGTTTCTTAAGGTAATGAATGAAGTGAATCAAATCAATTTTGCCACAATGTGAAGAATGGTTAAAGCAGAACTTCTTAGATTTCTTAAATGGCGGGTCACAGTCCCATAGAGTGTCATATAACTGAATGTGGGGGTTGTGGGAAATTTGGCAACAATAAAAGGTATCAAATATTCTACCAACACTAAATTCTTGATGTAAAAAAAAAAAGCATATTCATCTCATTAGTGTACAAATTTGCTTCCATCTTTAATAAATGATAAAATTATATATATATATAAATGTTTTGAAATAATTTTTTATGATTTATTATCAGTAAATGTTTGACTTTTATACCTGTTTTATATACTTACATACCTAGGGTCACATAAAAGTTTTATTGGGCAAAAAGAAGTTGCAAGTGGAAAACGTTTAAGAAGCCCTGGTTTAGAGAAGAGAGTCCAAGAGGGAGGTGACAAGGAAGCACTTGTTAGGTGGCTATGTGAATGGAGGGAAGGAAATAGATACTAGATGCTGTGAAAGACAAAGTAGCAATGCTTGTCAACTGATTGTATATTGAAGATAACTATATGGTTGCAAATTTGAATTACTGGAAGGATAGTGGTACCCTCAAGCTGAGACAAGGAAGTTAAGAAGGTAAAGTTTTTTTTATTTTCTTAAAGATGAGAGAAGATAATGAATTTGTTTTGATAATTGAGTTTTGAGATGCTACTGGGGTATATAGATGACGACACATAATAGCCAGTTGTTAATGCAATATTATTGCTCATGGGATAAAGAATATAGATTCATTCTTCATAGGGATGATAATTGAACCCATGGGACCTAGTGGAATTGCAAAGGAAAGGGCCTAGGACAGAGCCCTGGAGTATATACACCCACATCCAGAGAGCAAGACATGAATAATGATACAGTAAATGAATCTGACCTAGAATAGTCAAAAAGTAGGATAACCAAGAGAATTCAATGTGTTGAAAACCTAGAGAGAGGTTATTTAAAAGGAAGAGGAAGAAGTCAACAATAGTAAAAGCCACAGAAAAGTCTGAGACTGAATTTAGTATTTAGAAGATTTATGGTGACATTGGAGAAACAACTTTAGAGAAAAGGTGATTCAAGTGGGCAAGAACTCTAAAAATCATTTAGTCTAGCTTCATCACTTTATAAATAGTACACTAAGATCCAGAAAGATTAATCACAGAATTTGAGAGTTGGAAGGAACCTTAGTAGCTTAGTCCAACCCACACATGAAAGCAATAACCACTAAAATATATACGACATAATTGACTTGTCCAAGGTCACAAAAGAAGTGAAGCCCAAAGTTGAGACTAGAATTCAGAAGCAAGAGTTCTAGGCTTCTGCTTTTGATTCCATACTATGCTGCTGCCTCCTTCACTATCTATTTATAGAGGTGATAAAAACACAATACAAAGCAATATAACAATGTGGAATAAATATGAGGTCAGGAAATAGAACATGGAAAATAAATATTAGAGGTACTTAGAATCTTGGATGGTTCACTTTTTAAACTTTAAAACATTATGTAAAAATTATTATTACATCTATAGTTTTTGTTGGTGTGTTCCAAATGCATTCCCTCTCCACCTTCTTTCCTGCAAAATTCTTGTCCTCTTGAAAGTTTTTCAGAGGACTTCTCCTCAACTTCTTCCAGTTCTTTTATACCTTTCCATTAATGGATACCATTGATTGGTCTTCATTCTCATTTTATGATCATATGATCAAGTCACCTCTTTGTCCAGCTATCTGTGACCTTGGTGAAAGCTTTTAATGCCATTCATGTACAAATCAATGTTGGTAATTTTCTGTAATCTACTTTTATCCATTATCGCATTTTTTTTTCATAAATCAAGTTACATATAAAGATAGTATGCTGGAGCACAGCAGAATGATGTTAAAGAGGAGATGATATGAATCCCAGTCAGACTCAACCTCACACTAGCTTTGTGATCTTGGACAAGTCACTTAAGCTCTCCATCCCTAAACATCATTCTAAGAGTACAAGTTATTGGCAAATAGCCAATCAGCATTGGTGCAGAAATTTCCCTGGTGATTATCTCATTGATCTGGATTAAATGAAGATGTGTTAAAATGATAAGGGAAATTGTGATTATAGGGAGTGTCTTATGCTAATGAATATTTATTAAACATAAAAGGAAAAATGTGCAATGGGAGAAGGGATGAAGATAAGAAGACAATTAAGGTACATCATCCACTTAATTGAATTTAGATGTCTAGATTTAATAATAATAATAATAATAATTTAATTCATTGACTAGGATAAAAGCCAGATATGTATTTGCATGCAGCAAACTAGAGAGTCATCATGGGGTCCATTCAACGAGAAGAGAAAGACTTAGTTAATTGTTTTCAAAATATTGACTTGATAGAAACATAAAAATTAGGGTTCATTTTATAACGAGAGGCCAAAACCTCAGACCCAAATATCTACCACAAAAAAGTATTATAAAAAAGGAAAGGAACTTATTTAATCTAGGAAGAGATGTAAATGCAAAAAAGCAGCAAGTAGAATTTACTTCTGAAATACCAACATATAAGATAATGAAGGCACATTTTTTTTTGAGCTTTGCGTAGAAAACTGGTTCTCAGAAATCCTTATCTTTTTGTTTCCTGAATTTCCATTTAAAGTGAAATCTTCAGTGATCACTTGTCATTTTGGGCTAGTCATTTGGCCTCTTGCAGCTCCTCTTCTCTAAGAGAAACATAAAATACAGCTTTCCTCCTTGCCTCCACTTCAACTTTCAGGGACAAAAACAGGAAAATGACAAAAACCAAAACTGACATCTTTGAGTTCTATAGATAAAATACACCTTAAAAGGGAAAGCAAAGACAGTGGAACATCTCTGGCTTGGGTTTAAATCACAGAGTTGGATTTAATACATAATACTAAGACTGGAAAGTTTTCTATTAAAAAAAAAAGTCAGGACCTTTTCTTGATGAAAAGGTAAAAAATTGACTCAGTGATGAGCAAACTGAGTCCAATTTTTGTGCTTTTTGGCAATCTTTTTCAAAAGGACCTTGTTTGCTTACCCCAGAGCAGTGGGGTAAGCACTGCTCACTGGAGTAAAGAGGAATATCACTGTGGCAAAACACAATCTCAGTTCCTTAATCCAGCTTCTTTTGATCTCAAAAGGTGGTAACATTCAGTTCGGAGTTCACTCATCTGTAAATTGCATCACATTTTCTCTGAGTTATTTAAGAAGCAGATTTGGTTGTTTATTTTCAGGGCTTTTAACCAGCTAAAGGTAAGGAGAAGCATCTAAGACCAACTTCCAAAGAGATCTGCCTTCAGCACGAGACAAGAAAAGCAAAATGATTGAGCCTATGGGAAATCAGTATGTTGTGGCCAGACAAGTGTATTCACAAAATGCTTTTGGTGAAGAACATAAGAAGATGAAAAGATATCACAAGACAATTTCGGATCATTTCAGGATATGCTGTGGGTGAGCAATATCTTCACTTCTAGGCTTAATGATGGATGGGGGTCTGACTCCAAAATTCCTGAGCTTTCAGCCTCTTCGTTTTGGCTCTGACTCAAAGCTTCATTTGTTTCTCATAGATATTTTTTCTTTTTTGGCTTCCCAGCTCTCCTACCACCTGCCAGAGTTGCAAGGATGATAATAATAATAATAATAATAGAACATCCTTTCATCTCTCAACACAATCTGTCCAGATAAACCACTTTTAAGGGAATGACTATCAATAGTTTCACTATCAAGAAGTCTTGCTAAGAGGCTAGGGAGGTTGGGGGGATAAGAGATGAGGGCAGGAGAAGGCAGAGTTAAGGTGCAGGAAATAGAAGGGAAGTAGCACCTTTGACTTAATCTTTTGCAAATTTACAATTTTGTTAATATGCTGGACCTTCAATTTGTCCATCTATGATCAGGGTTAGCTATATACTCAGACTTTAAATATGCTATGAACTGATGGACTATCTATTTTTTTTAATATTTTCAGGTGTTCCTCCCAAAAGGCCAAGAAAATTGCCCTTTCTCTGTTCCCTATAGCCTCTTGGTTACCTGCATATAGGGTAAAGGAATGGTTGCTCAGTGATATTGTTTCCGGCATCAGCACTGGGCTGGTGGCTGTACTGCAAGGTAACTTTCTGGGAAGTCTGACTACCAAGTGCATATAGAATTTGATGGGAGCTAGCCTAAGATTACAGTTGTTTAAAGTAATAGAGCTTCCATCTGTCCTGTACTTGCAGGTATGGCTTTTGCTTTGCTGGTGAACATCCCCCCAAGTTACGGGCTTTATGCAGCCTTTTTCCCGGTCATAGTCTACTTCTTCTTTGGTACTTCTAGACACATATCTGTTGGTAAGAGAAATCATCATAGAAATTAAGAGTTCACTCTCCTTTGCTTTCTTGTATCTCTTTTTTTTTTTTTTTTTTTTTTTTTTGTTCAACATCCCCAAATCTGTTATTTTGTGCTCTATGGAAGAATAGGAATTACAGATGAAAATTTGTCTTAATTTTTTTCAAATTGTGTTTAAATGATAATTGTATTTTTAAGAAGCAGTCTTTAATCATAATTCCTCTCTAATGTTAATTAGGTCCTTTTCCAATTCTGAGCATGATGGTGGGAGCAGTAGTTACGAAAACAGGATTCACTCTAGACTCTGATAAAGTAGCTGCTGCTGCTGCTGTCACCATTCTAGCTGGAATTATTCAGGTCAGTGTTATCATGTGAAACCCTACTGACCAATCAAACTACTTTGAAATGGAGTGGTCTGCTCACTTGTCCCAGGTTGTTGTTTTCTCCTTAGGACATTCCAAAAATTGTCCTTTCTCTTCCTCTTTCCCCTGAGTTTTATCCATGTGTTACATAACAGAATAATTTTAGATGGTCAGTATTTTCCGAAACTGAGAGATGAGTTTGCAAATACTACATATGAAGCAGAGTTCTAACTGGTACTAACTGGTAACTGGCACCTGGGACACACACAGATCAATCCACTCAGTTGAGATTATTCTCAATGCTGTTCTCCAACTTGCCACTTCCTTCCCTCATTTGTCTCCAGGAAGGAGACAAATGAGGGAAGGAAGTGGCAAGCTGGAGAACAGCATTAGGTAAGAAGAGGCATGGGGCTCTTGTGACTGAAATTGGACCGTGGGAAAAGGGCAGAGTTATTGTGGAACCATATGGCAAAGGGCCAAAGCAAGCCAGAGGACCATCATGAGGAAGAATCATTTCCTTCCCTAAGAAAAAAAAATTGGAGTCTGGGGCAAATCCCCAGTCACTTGGCCCTGATAGGAATGGAAATGAGATCCAGAATATAATTTTGAATATATTTTTCATTTTGCAAATAAAGTTTGAAATTTGTTATTCAACCTAACATCCAGGTAAAAAATCAATAAAACAACTCAAAAAAGAGCCAAATTATGAAATATTAAAGAAAAACTGAGATTTTGCCCAAGACTTTAGTGTTATTAATTACAACAGTCAGTGTTCTTTTAAAATATTAATTTCTATGAATACATAAAAATGTAGCCCACAAAGAAAGTCATTTGAACAACTCACAAAGACCATATTCTTGTATTTTTGTGGAATATAGTTCATACTACTTGTCAAAGAAGTCAAATGAGTAGACAAGTTGGCCATATTGTAGCAGGAAATGAGAAACTCTCATTTGTCTAATGTTAAATACAGATGCTTTGGACATCAACCCTAGCAATCTCCAGTTGAGACTGGGCATTCCAGATATCTTAGGATGTGTAACAGCTTTGTATTTTTATTTGAACAGAGTAACTGGCTCAGAAGAGTTTCATACTGAATTGATAGCAAAACAATTAGTTCAAAAGAACTAATGTTTAGATGACCTTGTCACCTAATTGACATAATGGACACAATGTTGGGCTTGGAATCAGGAAGACTTAAGTTAAAATATCACTTCAAACATTTACTAGTTGGATGACCCTAAACAGATCACTAGAATTTTTGTCTCAGTTTTCCCATCTTTTCCAGGGTTGTTGTGAAGGTAAAATGAGAATATGTACAGTGCTTAGTAAACTTTAAACCACTATATAAGTGCTAGTTATCCTTATGAAAAATTATTGGTGAAAGATATAGAAAGGCATAGCTTCTAAGCAAGTTTCTACTACACAATTTTCCTCTATTATCAAGAACTTAATTATCAATAAATCTGAAGATTTTGAAGAACAACAACAAAAAAAAGAATTGCATATAAAATCATGAAATGTGTTCAGTTTTTTTAAAGTGTATATTAATTTTAATTCCTGTTATTGCTTAAGAATGCTAAGATTATTCATCCCATTTGGAAATGGTGAAATATACCAAGGGAGGAGGGAAGTCTAAATTGATACCATTCCCTGTAGTCAAAACACCAGGCTTTGGATTTTTATTTAAAGAATACCTTTAATAATTGTATAAATATGTATGCATCTATTGCATTTAACATACATTTCTACCATGTTTAACTTATATTGGACTACTTGCTATCTAGGAGAGGGAATGGGAGAAGGGGGGGGGGAGAATTGGAGCACAAAGTTTCGCAAGGGTTAATATTGAAGAATTATCCATACATATGTTTTAGAAAAAATAAAAAGCTTTAATTTAAAAAAAGAATACCTTTACATTTTCAATGAATATTTGTTGATTCTTTAGGCTGCTGGGATAACTTGGTATTTAATATTGACAATGACTTTGTGACTTTCCTTTTCAGCTGGCTCTGGGAATATTACAGGTTGGATTCATAGTTGTCTACTTATCTGAGTCACTGATTAGTGGCTTCACAACAGCTGCAGCAATTCATGTTTTGGTGTCCCAGCTGAAATTTATACTCCAGCTTCCAGTCCCTTCACACACTGACCCTTTTTCAATTTTCAAAGTAAGTATTTCCCTAGTCTTCGTATTTTTTTCCCAAAAAAATCTCTTCCTGCTCTAATTTCCAATGTTTTTCTTAACTTAAACCCCCTGCCTGATCCTTCCCCAGCAAGTGGAAAGCTATTAGAATTAATTTAGACCAAAATATATTAAGTAGTAGAATAAATAATGATTCTACAAATCATACTGAATTGGATACTAATGAAAAAGTAAGATATATTAGAAAAAGCATTGTAATCACTGGAGTCAGAAGAACTGAGTTCCAATCCTAATCTGACACTAATTTCATTCATGACTGTTTGCAAGTCATTTAGTCTATCTGGCCTCTAATGGGGATAATAATACTTATGCTATCTACTTCATAGAATTGCTGGAAAGTCATTTGTAAACCCTAAAATACAAGTCCTGGTTGCTATTATTAGAATAATAAAAGAAGAAGAGCTGAAGAAGGCAATTTTCAATTATTATAATTTATATTCTTACTCTTGAAAATTATTATTATTAATAGATCACTACTCATTAATAACAGTAACTTAAAACCACATCTCAATATCAATTCTTGAAAATTCTAAAAGTGAGAGAGGAAGAAATCAATGTGTATTATTACTTTTCAAATCCTTATAAATTCCCTTATGTTCTTAAAACTTTATTATTTCATTCAATCAGTCAAATGAGATGTTGTTTGTTTTTAATCATATTCATCTCTTTATTATTTGGAGTTTTCTTGCCAAAGATACTGGACTGGTTTGCCATTTCCTTTTCCAGCTCATTTTACAGATGAGGAAACTGAGTCAAAGAGGCTTAAATGACTTGCCCAGGGTCACACAGCTAAGAAGTATCTGAGCCCACATTTGAATTCATGAAGATGACTCTTCCTGACTCCACACCCAGCACTGCCCAACTGGCAGATTCATACTGCTAATTTAATCAGATTAAAAATATTTCCTTCCAAGTATCAAGTTCCTATTCACAAATAAAAACAGGTTCACTTTGAGAAGTCTGGTTCAACCTTTAGTCTTCTCCTTTGAAGGACTATTGAATATATTCTTGAATCATCCTTTATACTTTAGTCAAATGTTAGGGATTCAAGACAAAATTTTACTTTTGGTCAACTTCAATAAACTAATTCATCTACTCTTTTTCCATTAAAACTAAAAGGCAAAGGACTCCCAGGAGATGTGAGTTCTTAATAAACTGTCTATTTTGGGCTCATATTCTACCATCTAAGACACTGGTTTTTAAATTTTGGAGACCAGAGAATAGGAGAAGTGATTACCTGAGTATGTTAAAGAGAGAAACTGGAAAGATAAACTCTAAGAGGAATTGGTTGGGACTCCAATTTTTCACAGGAGAATACAGAATGATTGTGTAACAAAGAAATATACCTGCAAAGGCATGAAAGCAGAGGAAAAAAATGTAAAAATTTTGAAGTATGTCCATGGAATTTTTCTTCTGTCAAAACGATCATCAAAAGAAGTATTGGAATTCTGCTCCAGAATGCTGATTTAGTCTTTATGATTCTTGTGTCTTCTTCTGCCATCGACATATAAATTGTCACCTAAGAGTTCTGAATTAACATGAGAGCACATTCGTCCTCAATTTGTTGTCTCTTTCCTCAAATAGCTTGTTTTTCTGTCTTTGAAAAAAAAAAATATATATATATATACCATTGGATTGGGTGAATATATGATTCGAGTTTTTTTTTTATTTTTTAGGTACTGAAATCTATCTTTACACAAATTGAGAACAGTAATATTGCAGATCTTGTGACATCTCTCATAATGCTGATAATTGTGTTCATAGTTAAAGAATTAAATCAGAAATATAAAAACAAACTTCCAGTACCCATTCCAATCGAACTCATCATGGTAAGTGTTTATCATAAAGCTTCCTTTCTTGGAACTAGTGCTTAAAATTGCTGCTTGTAATTTATATACATTCTCTATATCTCTCATACATATTTGTATGACCCTGAAACATTAGCAAACCCAGGATCTTATGAGTTCCCTATATACAAAACAAGACTATGGCATTGGGGAACATCAGCATATTGGAGGAAGTCAAAGGACTTGAATTAAAATTCTGATTTTTTAAAATAAGTTTTATGTTTACAAGAACAATACTCTTTATTCTGGCATCTCTTTCATTGGTCCTATTCTATCAACTCTCTTCATCTTTTTAATTTGGGGCCTTCTTTGTCCCTTTAACATATTTCTTGATACTCAGCTGCTAGTATGTAGGGACATACTACATGCTACAAATAAATCAAAATGTGAGAGAACCATCTAATATTTGCCCATTTCCAATTTTTTGAGTTTTTAATAATCTATAATATGTAATATTTACCTATCTTCCTTTTACATATATGTCTCTCTATATATAATGTATATATATATATATATATATATATATATATAATCCTGGTTTTATTTTTATGTATATATATATATATAATCACTCTATCCCCTCTACCATGCTACTTCCTATTTAATAAATATTAATAATAAATCTTGTTGCAATAGCCAACAAACAAAATTTAACAGAAATGCCTTGCAATGCCAGGATTGGGGAGATAAAACTAATATGTGTATAGACTACCACTGCTAGCTATTAAGAACTATTTGCAGGTTAGGAAATTGAAGGCAGGAGTATTTGGAGGACCAAGTCAAAGGGCAGGGGGAAAAGGATTTTGATTTAGCATCCCTAAGAAATTTCATCGGGGGAGGGAGGTGGAGAGAGGTAGAATTTGAATCTTATTACAAGAAAGAAGTGGTTTTCTGCCTTTCCATGTATCAAAGAATAAAACTGCAAAGATGAGGGAAAAAAGTAAAACCAAATGGGATAGAGTCTTTTATGTAAGTCATAGGATTCTACCATAGGTAATTTGTTGTTTTGTGGGTTTTTTTTTTCAGACAGTCATTGCAACAGGAGTATCCTATGGTTTTGATTTTGAAAACAGATTTAACGTGACAGTGGTTGGTAAAATGGAAAGCGGGTAAGTATGTTCTTCAAAGAAAAAAAAAAATCCTTCCCAAGCATGATCCTTGCTTAAACAGTAGGATTATTAACAGATGAATAATTTTAAATAGAAAAACATATTGTCAAAGCTCTGTCGCAAGATAATTTCTTTGACCTCTTCCTCAGTTGATTATAAGGATTGGAAGGAAAGTAGAAATTATACATTAAAAAAAAAAAACATTTTTCATGTACAAAATTGCACAAGGACACATTGGCCAGCTGGATGTGAGCCTATTTAGGGACCCATAAACAAGCAAAAATTGCAGTCATCTAAAGAGTAGAAATAGGCAAAATAAACCAGCTTTTCAAGAAGAAGAATCAAACAAAACTAGGTCCTATTAATATATTATTATAAACAATATAAGTGTTTTGGTTAAGTTGCCAAAACCAAGTTCTCCAAGTTCAAAAGAGACAAGTAAGAAATAATCTGTATGCTGCTGTGGCAATAGGCACAAAATGTCCTTTCTGGGGTTCATTTTGAAAACACGGACAAAACCATTCCAGCAGACCAAGGAAGGACCCACCTCCTGACAGAGAGGTGTTAATTTCAAGATGCAGAATGAGACATTTAGAGGGGAGATAGCCCCTGTGGGAATTTGCTTTGTGTGACCACATGTAATTTGTTAAAGATGGTGAGAGAGGGGAGTTGGTTTTCTTTGTTTTTGGAAAGGAAGGAAAAATAATTTTTTTCTTGGAAAAAAAAAGCAAAAACAGCAAAACAACAAAACTGAAACTTTAAAACATTGGCAAAACATTTGCTACCATTGGAAAGAAGTATGGAACATGTAAGTCACCACCAGTAGAGTGGAATTGAAATGTGTATTGCATTTTTTTCTGTTCATTTTATTAAGATATATGTAGTTATCAATCTTATGCATTTTAAAATAATATTTAAGGTCAAGCATGACATAATGTCAAGTCTAAAAGCCAGAATCAAAACTCTGAGTCTATTTTCTGTTTTCCATTTGTCAGCAGTGTGAATTTGGCTAATTTTTAAAAAACTTTTTCTGAAGCTGTTTTTTAATCTAAAAGGTAATTGGTAATCACATATATACTGCCCACCTCCTAAGATTTTGGGGAGGATCAAGTGAAATAATATATGTAAACTGCTTTGTAAACTATATATATATGATATATATATACAATATAATATATAATATACAATATATAAAAGTAAGGTGAAAATATTCAGCATCCTTTCTGATTTTTGCTTGCTTTCTTCCTTTCCTCTATTCTAATTTTTTTTTGGCGGGGGAGGTAATGGTAGGGGTGGCAATCAGGATTAAGTGACTTGCCCAGGATCACACAGCTAGTAGACATTTGAGGATACATTTGAATTCAGGTCCTCTTTACTCCAAGGTCCATGTTCATCCACTGGGCCACCTAGCTACCTCAGTTCTCTGAGCATAATATTAATAATCACTCTTTGTGGTTTGTAAAACACTTTACCTATCTCATTTGATCCTCAAATAACGCTCTGAGGTAACTGCAATTATCATCCCCATTTTATAGATGAAGAAACTGAGACATAGAAAGGTTTTGACTTGTCCAGGATTATACAGCTAATAAGTATGTCAGGCAGGACTTAAATTTGAGTCTTTCCAACTCCAAGTCCAGTCCTGTATCTATTATACTACTTGGCTGCCTACAGCAATTTTGTATAGCATCAATTTTCCTCAGCTAATTGCTTAGCTTTCTGTTCTCACAAAATGTGGGATGATTTCCTCTCTATTGAGTAAAATTTTCTTGTTTTGTTCATCTCAGAATTAGTGTTTTGTTTTGCTTTGTTTTTTAAGTAGCCCTCACTCACTATACATTTTATTATAGGGATAGCTTTTTGCAAGTGAGAAGCAGTATGGTGTAATGGATAGGGAAGAGGCCTTGAAAACCAGAGATCGCTGAGTTCAAATCCTCTGAGACATGCTGTATGAACCTTGACACTTGCTTAACCTTTCATTGTCCCAGATAACTCTAAAACTCTATGTTGAAGAGAAAATATTGGTTAATATTTATAATAGGTGTCTTCTCAGCTGGAACTTGCCTATGGGCAAAAAATCACAGTTCTGGTTCCATACTCAAAGGTTTGGGTTGGTGGTGTTTTTTTTTTTTGTTTGTTTGTTTGTTTTTTTAATTGAGCCTATGAAGATTTAAATTTAAGAGCAGATTGTTTTGTCTATACCAATTGAAAAGTATGCAAGGTTCTCTCCTGCCTTTGGGTCACATTTAGAGTATTGCATCAATTTCAGGCAGTGCTTTATAAGACAGACTCCAGTGGTTCTAGTTTTGCCAGTTTTCATGAACTCATGCTGGAGAGATAAGAAATATCTTAACTCTAATCTCAATTTCAGATTTAAGACACCTACTTTACCCTCTATAAATAATTTGCAAGATACCATCGGGGATGCCTTCTCCATTGCAATTGTTGGATTTGCAGTAGCATTTTCTGTTGCAAGTGTATATGCTATTAAATATGATTATCACATTAATGGAAATCAGGTAAATCTAAAACTTATACTGGGCCTATGTAAAAGACTTTAAATGTATATATATATATATATATATATATATATATATATATATATATATATATATATATATATATTTGGGGTTGTTTTTTTTTCCCAAAATAGCATTGATCACTCTTAAAAGATTACCTTGTGTTTCCTTGCAGGAGTTAATTGCCTTTGGATTGAGTAACATAGTTGGTGGATCATTCAAAGGTTTTGCGGCTAGCACTTCTCTTTCCAGATCAGGGGTTCAGGAAAGCACAGGAGGCAAAACTCAGGTATTTTAAAATCTTTGCTACTAACTACCTGCACATCAATTAACTGCAATATCACAGACAAGACCATTGAGTAAGTTTGTGATGAGAGTCTCCTACTTTTCCAGATTGCCGGGTTTCTATCAGCTATTATTGTTCTGATAGTCATTGTGGGTATTGGATTTCTTCTGCAGCCATTACAAAAGGTAATTCTTTCTCTTATTTTCTGGGAACAGAAGGGATTCCTTCTTCTCTTCATGAGCTAGTGCTTCATCAACTCAAGAACCAAAGGGGCAAAGGAAGCAGGTTAAAGTTCTTTTGTCTTAACAGATCCCGATGTTTGGATTAACCAGACTTGTTTCATTTTCCCCAGCAACATTTTATAAATGTCAGGAATGCAAATACCTCACCTCCTTTATCATGTCAGTGAGGCTCAAGTATAACATGTCATGTCGAGAAGGAGGACCCGCTCTTGGCACCAGAGCCTGAGTCAGAACTGGTTGCAGTGAACTTTCTCTAGGACTTAGTGCAGTCAGTTCCTCCATTGGAGAATGGCACTACCAGCCACACTGCTGCCTCTCAGGACACTCCTCCAGCTCCCCAGGGATTGATTTGACTCAAAGAGTGACAGATTCTAGGAGCAGCAGCGAGCATTGCTGCCCCCTTGCCCAAACTGGCATCTCAGGATGCCTTTCTACCCATTCTGCTGGGCTATAATGTTTCCCAGGGCAGATAGATGGCACAATGAATAGAACCTTTGGTCTTGAGTCAGGAAGACCCAAATGCAAATTTTTTCTCAAAAACTTACTAGCTGCAAGACCCTGAGTAAATCACTTTTCCCTGTTTGCCTCAGTTTCCTCTTCTGTAAAGTTAACTGGAGAAGGAAATGGCAAACCATTCCAGTATCTTTGCCAAGAAAACCCCAAGTGAACAACCCAACAACAGCAATAATGTTCCCCCAATTTTTCCAGCTCACTTCAATTTAATCAATATTTATCAAAGGGTTCCTACTATTCAAGGACTGTGCTAAGTAATAGACAAACATATAAATAAAATAATTCCTTTTCCAAAGAAATCTACATTCCTCCAGGGAAACACAACGTGAATGTATATAAGTAAATACTAAGCCCTGACAAAGCAAAAGGAAGTAATTTCAAGGAACAAATTTCCATCAGAAAAAAATAATAGAAAATTATAGAAAATGTCTGATTTATAGAATACTATGTGACATCCAGTAACTTGCTAGCTATTTATGATACTAGTACACAGAGCATGGTATGGCAATGCTTTGTCACAGGCAGCTAGGAGCTAAATGACGCAGTGGATAGTGTGGTAGACAGAATAAGGAAGACCTGAATTCAAATCCAGCCTTAGACACTTACTTAGGCCTGTCTAAAGCTGACACTTTTTCCACTGTGTCATCCAGTTGACCTGATTCAGGAATATTCAACTCTGGGCAAATCAAGGAACTGCCATTGGTTTCCCCTTCTATGGAATGGGAAAATAATTTCTGGACTTGTGAGGATAAGACAAGATAAATTTGCAAAACACTATAAGATTTAAATGGGTTTATAATTGTAAATTTTTTATCTTTTACTATACTATAGCTGAAATGTGGACCTGACTTAAGATTCCTGTCTTCTCAGTGTAATCCAGAGAAATTCCCAATAAATTAGTCTGTTTTAGATGAGGGTGCTGTGTAAGTTTTTACTCTAGGATACGGAGACCCTCTCCTTATGCTATGCTCATTATTTTTATTGACTTCTAAAAAAGTCAACAAGGAGACCTTTGGACTTAAAATACATCTTGGGAAAAATAAAAGAATTAAATCTCTGAATAATATAGACAATAATAGGAAAACACCAAAAGGGTAGAAACATAGATGTATCCCTACATATATGCACATACATATGCACATAGAGAAATACTAAGCCATATTGCTTTTTCTGTAAACTGTATAACTAGGCTCAATTAATGCCCAAAAAACCAATTTAGCTGACATTAATTTTAGAAAAACTAATAAAAACCTAACCCATTTTAACCCATTTAGTTCCTCTTCCATCTTCTGCTGAGCAAGTAGAAGGTTCCCTTCTAGAAATAATGTTCTTATGACTTTTTGGTGTTTAATCACCTGAAACAAAAGTATCTATTTTTTCCAACTCATGACACTGGGACATTTTATATAAAGAAAAAGGAATAAGTTATTTCAAAAAAAAATTTAAGTGGCTTCGATTATTCTTCCTTTTATTTGGGAAGTATTGTTGTTTAGTAATTTTTCGGTCATGTCTGATTCTTAAGACCAAGTTTGGGGTTTTCTTGGCACAGATATTGGAGGTATTTGCCTTTTCCTTCTCATTTTGCAGATTAGTAAATGACTTAGTTAAATCAATTAAATGACTTGCCTAGACTCACACACAGCCAATAAGTGTCTGAAGCTGAGTTTGAACTCAGGAAGAGGAATCTTCCTGACTCCAGTCCCAGAACTATATCCATTGGGTCATATAGCTTCCTTGATTTGGGGAGTAATTTAATTCAATTTAAGACAATAATCACTGATTAACTAGTATTAAAAGTAGTGAATGGTGCTAGGAAGATAAAGACCAAAATGCAAGTAATCTCTCCTACCTAAAGGGATTTATGGGGTTATTAGGATAAAGAAAAACAAAATATATATGGAATAACTTCAAGACCTTTATTCTAAGAACTTATGAGGCTAAAGAAACAAAATCTGAGTCAGCTAAATTACTCAAACAGTCCCCTGATCTAGAATGGGTAGTTTGCTTTCTAAAGATTTTAAATTCAAACGAAGGAGTATCTCCACCAGGACAGTTGTGGTGGGCCACCTTGCTTTAGAGAACTGTGGGGCTCATTAGCAACTTATTGGCTATTAGGGGCTGAGATTTTTGATTGAAATCTCTCTGGAATCTCAAGGAGTGGCACAGATTAAGCTGCTGTACAGGGAAGGGCAAAGTCTCAAGACTAGTATGGCTCAATATATATTGGAAAAGCTGTGACAGGCTTTCTCCATCCCTTTAAAGCCCTGTCTTATCATTAACCTTCACCTTTGCATCATGAAAATGTATTTGCTCAACAAACTCTATCTCCTGTTTTTCTTTTTACCAGTCTGTGCTGGCAGCTTTAGCTCTCGGAAATTTAAAGGGGATGCTGATGCAGTTTACAGAAGTGCACAAATTATGGAGGAAGGACAAGTATGACTGTGTGAGTAGAAAATAACTCTGTATTTAAAAATAAAATTAAATGATGGTAGCCTCTTATGTTGGTGAGCATAAAATGCAGTCCAGGATTTATAATTTAAAGGGGATCTTGGTTTGGTACATTAATTTGCTAGCTATCTTTAAGTCACAGACATTCATACATCTGAGGTTTATATTTAGTTAGGGGTGGAGAGGTTATGTCAATAAGGAAGTCAACTACATGAAATCACTCAATATATGATAATATTTGAATTAAATTTGAATTAAAATATTTGAAAGACTGATTCTTTCAACCTGGATTATAATGCTTATAATTATAATTGGGCTTATAATTATTTTGTGTATTATATTTTTGTAGGAGCATACTAAAACCAACATGCTTTGGATTTTGATAAAGAGTATCAACAGTAACTTGGAGGGTCTTCCCCTCCCAGTTTGATTTTTTTTTTTTTTTTGAGTAGGCAAACTAGGTCACCTCTTGCCTCATTTCTTACCTAGCCTTAAACCACTGAATGGGTGTTGCCTCAGATAAACTGAAACCTAGGAAAGATCTTAACTTAAAAATACCAAGGTCTTCCACTGCATCTGGGGTCATCTCCAGTTGTTCTGATCTACGTCTTACCCCTGCACTCAGATGACCCTGGAGGAGAGAGTGAGGTTAATGACTCTACACAGCTCTGCCTCATTTAAATCCAATTCATTTGCAAGTCAAGACATCACCCTTTTGAAGGCATTGGTCATCTTCAGGAACGAAGGACAAACAAATAGGTCCATGGAATGGAAGTTACTGTTAGATTTCAGGTCAATATAAGACAAAACTTTGTAGCAATTAGAGCTGTTGGATTTTTTCTTTTTAAGGAAAATGAGTTATTTTTTGAAGTAATGAGTTTCAGATGCTAGCTGAATATTTGTCATATATGTCATGTGGGTTACAGAACTTGAAATAGCCATTTTTAAATAGATTTTTATTTATTTCATTAAATATTCTCAATCATATGTAGAAAAATTTCACATTCATTTTTTTAAATTTTGAGTTCCAAATTTTCTCCTTTCCTCTTATAACTCTTCTGCCCCCTCTTGGGAAAGCAATCAATTTTATATTGATTATACATGTAAAATTATGCAAAACATATTTCCATATTAGTCATATTGCAAAAGCAGACACACAACCCAAAAATGTAGAAAAATAATGAAAATTTTTAAAATTATGTTTTAATTTGCATTAGGGGTTTATCAATTCTCTTTTTGGAGGTGGATAGCATTTTCCATTATGGGTATTTTAGAATTGTCTTAGATCGTTGTCTCAATCAAAGTATCCAAGTCTTTCATAATTGATCATCCTTACAATATTGATACTGCATACAATGTTCTCCTGATTCTGTTCACTTCGCTTTGCATTAGTTTATATGTCTTTCCATGTTTTTTTTCTGAAACCATTCTGCTCATGATTTTTATACCACAATAGTATTCCATCACAATCATATATCACAACTTGTTCAGCCATTTCCCAATTGATGAGCATCCCTTCAATTTCTCATTCTTTGCTAATGCAAAAAGAGCTTCCAAAAATATATATTTGTATAAATAAATCCTTTTCCCTTTTCTTTGATTTCTTTAAGGTACAGACTTCATAGTGATATTGCAGGGTCAAATGGCATCATATTTCCAAATTGTTCTCCAGAATAGTTAGACGAATTCACAGCTTCACCACAGTGCATCAGTGTTCCTGTTTTTCCATATCATTTATAATATTTATCATTTTCCTTTAGTGTCATGTTAGTCAATCTATTAGCAGGAGATAGAATTCAGAGTTGTTTTAATTTGCATTTCTCTAAATCATTACTGATTTAGAACATATTTTTTCATTAACCATTGATAGATTTGATTTCTTCTTCTAAAAACTGGCTATTTATATCCTTTGAACATTTATTTACTGAAGAATGGCTCTTATTTTTATGAATTTGTCTCAGTTCTCTATATTTTTGAGAAATGAAACCTTTATGAAAGAAACTTGCTATAAAATTTCCCCCATTTTTCTGTTTTCCTTCTAATTTTGGCTATATTCTGTTTATGAAAAAAATTATTTCATGTAATCCAAATTATATATTTTACTTTTCATGATCCTCACTACCTCTTGTTTGGTGATATACTCTTTCCTTATCCATAGATCTGACAGGTATTTTCTCATACGTCTCTAATTTATTTATACTCCTTTATATCTAAATCATTTATTATCATAATTAAGAATATTATATGTTAATATGATTGATATTAAAATATATCAAATGTAATATAGTTATTTATATGTTATAGATTGTTATTATTATTACCCCTTGTATCTAAATTATTTATCCAGTTTGACCTCATCATAGTGTATGGTGTGACATGTTACTCTATGTATAGTTTCTATCAAACTTCTTTCCAGTTTTTCTAACAATTTTTTTCAAATATTGAGTTCTTATACCCAAATCTTGGATTCTTGGGTTTATCTTATTATTCTTTGGGTTTACTAGATTATTATGAGAATACTGCATATTATGAACTAATATATTCTACCATTCTATTTCTTAACCACTATGAGATTCTTTTGATGATTACTACTTAGTAATATAGTTTGAATTCTAGCAGAACTAGGCTGCTTTCCTTCCTGTTTTTTTTTTTTCTCACCAATTCCTTTGATATTCTTGACTCTTTGTTCTCCTAGAAGAATTTTGTTACTATTTTTTTTCTAGCTCCATAAAATAATTTTTGGTAGTTTGATTGAATAAATAAACGAATTTAGGTAGAATTGTCACTTGTATTATGTTGACTTGGCCTATCCATGAATAATGCATATTTTACCAATTGTTAAAATCTGTCTTTATTTGTGTGAAAAGTATTTTATTCATCTAGTCCATGGATTTGTCTCCATGGATAGACTCCAAAATATTTTATATTGCCTGTGGTTATTTTAAAAGGTATTTCTCTTTATATCTCTTATAGTTGAGTTTTGTTGGCAATATGAGTTATTATGATTTATATGAGTTATTTTCAATCATATAATTTTGCTAAAGTTATACAAATCAACTTCCCATACAGGAATGTAAGCAATTTAACGTTATTGAATCCTTTATGGTTTCTGTTTTTTGTTTACCTTTCTATGCTTCTCATGATTCATATTTGAAAACCAAATTTTCTTTTCAACTCTGGCTCTTTCATCAGAAATGCTTGAAAGTCTTTTACTTCATTAAATACCCATTTTCTCTTGAAGGACTATACTTAATTTTGCTGAGTAGGTTATTCTCAATTGTAATCCCAGTTTTTTTGCCTTCTGGAATGTCATATTCCAAGTCCTCTACTCCTTTAAAGTGATAGCTGCTAAATGTTGTATCCCAACTATGGCTCCAGCACATTTGCATAGTTTCTTTTTGGTTGCTTGAAATATTTTCCCTTTGACTTTGGATCTCTGGAATTTGGCTATAATATTCCTGGGTGTTTTCAGAGATTTTTTTCAGGTCACAATCTTTTAATTCTTTCCATTTCTATTTTACTCTCTGTTTCTAAGTTAACAGGGTAGTTTTCTTTGATAATTTCTTGAAATACGATGTCTAGACTCTTTCTTTGATCATGGCATTCAGGTAGTCTAATAATTCTTAAATTATCTCTCCTTGATGTACTTTGCAAGTTAGTTGTTTTTCCAATGAGATATTTTACATTTTCTTCTTCTTCTTTTTTTTTTTACTTTTGTTGTAGTTTCTTGATGGTACATAAAGTCATTAGTATGGCAAATTCCAGTTGCTGAGGGTTTTTTTAGAAATTATTTTCTTCAATGAGCTCTTTTTCTATTTGGCCAATTTTGTTTTTCCTTTCTGTTTTATTTTCTTCATTATTTTTTGTGCTTTTTTTTTTTTTTTTTTTTTTACCAAGCTGTTAATTGTCTTTTCATGATTTTCTTCCTCTCTTTTCCTTTCTTTACCTTATTTAATCATCTGACCCTCTACCACTCCTATTTGATTTTTAAATCATTTTTAATCCATCCAGGAATTCTTATTGGACTTGTGTCCGATTCACATTGTTTTTTGAGGTTTTCCTTATAGCTGTTGTGACTTCATTATATTCTGAATTTGTTTCTTGTCATCATAGTAATTTATCATCAGTATTTTTGTTACTGTTATTGTTGCTTACTTGTTTTTCTACCCTATTTCTTGATTTGATTCTTTATGTTAAAGTTAGGTTCAACTGTCTAGGGGAAGAAGGGTGTGTAGATTGTCTCAAGCTTCAGGTTTTTTTCCATGCTACTGTTTTCATTGGTTTGAAAGCACTCAGTGCTTCCAAAAAGAATGGGATCACTGCTCTCCTGATCATATTTTATTCCTTGCTTAAGGAATCAGGAAGGGCTCCTGATCCCTTGGGATTGTAATTAATGATGTTCCACTGGATTCCTGTTCCCTTGGGACCCAAAATAATACTGCTTGTCAGGTCACCTAATTTCATGGCTCCAGATGTAATACATCAGTGATCCTGATCCCTCCTGACCAATGATTCAGAAGTGGATATAGTCAATGGATTACTAAAATAGCATCTGGTCCTGTGTCTAGTATTAGCACAGGAGTCCCTTATAATCTTTTTTCTGACCAGTTGCTTGGTCTCCTGACTGTCCCTGGCTTGAGAGCTCCTAAACCTGCTGCTATTTCTCCTGCTACCTATAGTCCCACCCCTGGTGTTCTGTCCATGTGGGCTCCAGGCCAGCTCTGACCCATGTCACAGATCTCTCTGACCTCCTAAGTTATCTTGAGCTTACTTTGATCTTTTGTTGGCACTGCGGCTCCAGAATTCAATTTGGGGAGTTATTTTAAGATTGTTCGGAGGGGAATGTTGGGAGAAGTCAGCTGAATGTTTTCTCTACTTCATCATCTTGGCTCCACCCTCAGAACTAAAACAGCAGTTTTTGCACCAAAGGCCAGCAGCATAAAACTCAGCTTCAAATATGGAATTGGAAAGGAACAGTCTCCATAGATAGAGAGTCCCATAAATTATGAGGTTCTAATTTGGAAGATCACTACCTAGAGGGAAACAGACCAAGGAAGAACTACTTAGGGTACTAACAGGAAGAAGAAGTACCTGTGCCCTCTGAAAAATTCCTATTTTAATTACTTTAAGCATTAATAATGACCTCTAAATAAATTACCCTTGAAAAATTTCAGCCCATCCTTCTTATAGCTTTAAGGGGATTGGATCAGATGAGAAGGATCTCTTTAACTCAGATCCTTCAGGTTTTCCTTTGATCATAGAGGTAATTTGTTTAAATTCCTATAAAGAGAATCTGTATTACCCTTAGATATATAATTAAAATCCTACTTTGAGTATTTTGTGCAAAAATTCTTTCTCCTTTCTATTAGGACAAGTAGCATAAAAATGGTACATCTCACATATTATTTGCAGAAGGCCAAAAGATGAATTTATTTTGCCTGACTATGCAATGTTTGTTTCAAGGCTTTGCTTTTCTTTTTTTCAAAGGAGATGGGGAGGGAAAATAAATGCTTATAATTTTTAATAGTATTCTATTTCCAAATAAATGTAAAGATAACTTTCAACATTCATCTTTGTAAGATCTTCTATTCCAAATTTTTTTCTCTTCTTTCCCCACTTACTCCCCAAGACAATAAGCCATCTGATATAGGTCAAATATGTACAATTTTTAAAATATATTTCCATGTTTGTCATATTATACAAGAAAAATCAGACCAAAATAGGGAAAAAAACAAGAAACAAACAGAAAGTGAAATTACTATGCTTCAATAGTTCTCTCTCGGAATAAGGATAGCATTTTCCATTCCAAGTCTATTGGAATTGCCGTGGAGTAAATTATGGTATATGAAGGTTATGGAATATTATTGCTCTGTAAGAAATGACCAGCAGGATGAATTCAGAAAGGCTTAGAGACTTGCATGAACTGATGCTGAGTGAAATGAGCAGAACCAGAAGATCGCTGTACGCTTCAACAACAACACTGTATGAAGATATATTCTGATGGAAGTGGATATCTTCAACATAAAGAAGATCCAACTCACTTCCAGCTGATCAATGATGGACAGAAACAACTACACCCAGAGAAGGAATACTGGGAAGTGAATATAAACTGTTAGAACTACTGTCTATCTACCCAGGTTACTTATACCTTCGGAATCCAATACTTAACTTGCAACAAGAAAATTGGATTTACACACATATATTGTATCTAGGTTATATTGTAACACATGTAAAATGTATGGGATTGTCTGTCATCTAAGGGAGGGAGGGGAAAATCTGGAAAAATGAATACAAGGGATAATGTTATAAAAAAATTACTCATGCATATATACTGTCAAAAAAATTTAAATTATAAAATTAATAATAATCAAAAAAGAAAATGAAGAACCAGTCATGGAGCATGACTAACATTGGCTAATTTAGGTTATAGAATAAACGAGGCACTTGAGAGTCATTGTTTGTACTTCTGGAAGAGGACCATGACATCAGGAAGGTGATATCATGACATGCAAGTGAATTGGATTTAAGTGAGAGAGAGCTGTGCAAGGTCACCTGCCTCATTTTTCTCTTCAGAGCCGTCTGGGTCCAGTGTGCAGAGATAGATCAGGATGAGTGGAGATGGCCCTGGATGCATTGGGAGAGCTAAAAGTCATTGAACAGTTAACAAAAGGAGGTTTCCTTTGCTCTAACTCAGCAAGAATATGTAATTAAGATATTGTGACATTCTGCCTGTATTCTGGATTTCCTTCACAGGCTAATTATACACTATTTCAAAGTCCGATTCTTTTTGTACAGCAAAACAACTGTTTGGACATGTATACATATATTGTATTTAATTTATACTTTAACATATTTAACATGTATTGGTCAACTTGCCATGGCGGGGGGGAGGATAGGAAAAATTAGAACAAAAGATTTGGCAACTGGCAATGTTGTAAAATTACCCATGCATATATCTTGTAAATAAAAACTATTAAAATATAAAAACAAAATAAATAAAATAAAAATTATTTCATGTAATCCAAATTATATATTTTAAATATTAAAAAAAAGATTTAATATTAAAAAAAAAGGAATTGCCCTGGAAACCCCTTCATGGTTGAGAAGAGCCAAGTCCATCAGAGTTGATCATCCCATTTCTTGTTACTGTGTACAATGTGTTCTTGGTTCTGCTCATTTCACTCGGCATCAGTTCATGTAAGTCTCGCCAGACTTTTCTGAAATCAGCCTTCATATCACTTCTCATAGAACAATAATAATATTCCATTACATTCATACAACATAACTTATTGAGCAATTCCTCAGTTGATAGGTATCCACTCGATTTCCAGTTCCTTGCCACTATAAAAAGGGCTGCTGCAAACATTTTTACAAATGTGGGTCCCTTTTCCTCGTTTATGATCTTTGGGAAACAAATCCAGTAGTGACACTGCTGGTTCAAGTGTATAGTTTTAGAGCCCTTTGGACATAGTTCCAAATTACTCTCAAAATCGTTGGGTCATTTCACAACTCCACAAACAATGAAATTCTTATAACAACAAACAACAACAACAAAGCAAAAGTTTTAAAAATGGCATATGGTTTAGTATTTGTTGACTTGACAAAATGAGAAGTAATTGCATTTGTTCTCTCTTAACACTGTTTGATGGAGTTTTATCACTCTTTTAATGCATGGTTTGTATGTTTTTCTTTTTTTCAGTTAATTTGGATTTTTACTTTCCTGGCTGCTATTATTTTGGGACTTGGTTTGGGACTAGCAGCTGGTATTGCATTCCAGCTCCTCACCATTGTGTTCCGGACTCAATTGTGAGTAGATATTTGGCATGCTGATCATGAATCCTTTCAGGCTTTGACTAGCCTAAATCAGAATAGATTTGTCATTTTTATGGAGGAAGAAGGTAGAGTTTGGTAGACAGAAATATCTGTAAAAATAAGATAGACCTTTATGTTTTCCCTCAGATTATCTGGAGATGATCCACAAAAAGCAGCTCTATCGCTTGACTTTGTAGCTCTAGCCTCCCCACTCCACGTCTACTTGGACCTTTGCCACTATTCCAAAGATATCATATAAAACTTCTAACCTGTTTAACAGTGATAGGTTGAAGACAAGTAGAA
Source organism: Sminthopsis crassicaudata (assembly GCF_048593235.1). Classification (NCBI taxonomy): domain Eukaryota; kingdom Metazoa; phylum Chordata; class Mammalia; order Dasyuromorphia; family Dasyuridae; genus Sminthopsis; species Sminthopsis crassicaudata. Next base: position 141,288,470 of record NC_133621.1, read on the forward strand.
AGAGAGTGAACCTTTGAATCAGAAAGACCGGGGGTCCAAATTCTGCTTCAGACACATACTGACTGTATGAACCTGGATAAATCCTTTGTGAAGACTATAAATTGGGGCAGCTAGGTGGCACAGTGAATAGAGAACTGGTCCTAAAGTCAGGAGGACCGAATTCAAATCCAGCCTTAGACACTTAATACTTCCTAGCTGCGTGTCCCTGGGCAGGTCACTTAACCCCAATTGCTTCAGAAAAAGAAGAAGGAAGAAGAAACAAATTTCAGAATGGTTGCTATTTCCTCACCAAGAGCCCCTTTCTTAGATGCATTTATAGGTCCAAACAAATAATTATCATAAAGATAGCTGTCTTGTAGGATAGTCTAAGGCTTGTTGAATATTAGAATAAGTTATAGAGTTAGATTATGACTCCTAATATTGGAGAGATTTTAACAAAGAAAACTATTGTTTTCCTTGGGATTTATATCATTTCTGCATACAACCAGATGGTTGAATTAAAAGATGTCTGAAAGGCTTTCCTTCCAGTCCTAATATTATTTATATAATATTTTAATAATCTTTAGAACCATTACAGCTCTATTACAGAATATGGTAGCATCATGTTTAAAGTTATAGAAAAGTGATATATCCATAAAAGATACATATATCTGCATTTAAATATTCACAAGCCTAAAATTCCTTTACTAAATATTTAATGGATGCCTCTTATTTGCAAGTTAACAACTGGAATAACTGCTTACGTTTATAGATAGAAGGCTTCTAATTGAATGGAAGCCCTTTGAGGACAAGGACTGTTCCACTTTTGTTTTTATATTCCCAGCACCTAGCACAGTTCCTGGTAACATAGTAGGTGCTTAATAAATGCTTGTTGATTGATTGGTATAATGATTCCATATGTGACCAGCACTTTCCTCACAGGGCCAGCTAAGTGGTACCATAGTTCTACAGTGCTGGCCCTGAAGCAGGAGAACTCATCTTTAGAAATTCAAATCTATGTGACCTGAGCAAGTCACTTAGCTCTGTCTGCCTCAGTTTCTTCATCTGTAAGATTAGCTGGAGAAGGAAATGGCAAATGACTCTAGTATCTTTGCCAATAAAACTTCAGCTGTCATGAAGTTAGACACCACTGATCCTTGCAACAACCTTGGGAATTGGTGCTAGGATATCTTCGGTGTGGAAACTGGACTTCTGAGAACAAGTTAGATCCATAGGATGATAGCTGGGAGGAAGGAGAGTCCATCGACTTACATTCTAAGGTCTCAAAGGAAGGAAGAAGAGGTAAAATCTGCAGCCAGATCTTCTGACCACCAAATCCTGTATTCCTTCCACTATAACACAATGCCTATCAATCCCAATTTAAAACTAAGAAAAAGTACCGCATTAAGCATGATAGAACTCAAAATAACAGTAATAACTGAGTTTTATACAGAGCCAATATATTATCTCATTTGCTCCTCATCAGAGAAGATGCTGTGCTCTATGAGCAAAGCAGAATTGAACTATCTCAAAAGAAATATGAGATGCACAAAGTTAGAGTATCTACCCCAAGTGATCATAGAAACTATTTGTCCCTTGATCTGTGGCAAAGTATTCCCCCAGATTGTATGGGTCTGATCAGCCAATCAGACATACTAAGTTGACTCTAACATAGTTTTGTCATTTTGGTCCTCTTCAAGAATAAAAAAAAACAACTAGAACAACTGTGAGATAGGTGCAAAAAATATCATTTTCTCTATATTACAGTTAAAGAAACTGAGGCTTAGAGAGTTGAAATGATTTGTCAACTAGGAAAGATCAGAGTCAGAAGCTGATCCTGGTTCCACCTGACTGTAGCACTCTTTCCACTACACTATGTTATCTCTCTAAAGAAGAAAAATGCTTGCATTTTATTTTCTTACTCATTTTCTTTTCTTTTTGATCTGATTTTTCTTCTGCAACAAGAGAATTGTATAAATATTTATACATATTAGATTTAACATATATTTTAACATGTATAATATATATTGGATTGCTTGCCATCTAGGGGAGGGGGGAGGGGGAAGAAAGGGAAAATCTGAAACCCAAGACTATGCAAGGATCAATGTTGAAAAATTATCTGTGCTTATGTTTTGAAAATAAAAAGCTTTTTAAAAAAGAATAAGAAAAAGAAGAGCCTTTTGTAATAAGGCATTAAAATATTTAAATTTTTATGCCACAGACTTAGATCTAATATGTCATATTATTTTTTTATGCTCATTTCTTTATAGCCCTAAATGTAGCACATTGGCCAATGTTGGAAGAAGCAACATCTACAAGAACAAAAAAGATTACCCTGACGTAAGAAATTTTGGTTTTGCTTGATATATTTTTTAGGTTGACTTGTCCTTCTTTCTCTACAAGTTATATTAAGAAACTAACATCATATTTCTCTCATTTAGATTTATGAGCCAGAAGGAGTGAAGATTTTCAAATGTTCATCTCCTATCTATTTTGCAAATATTAGTTTCTTCAAGAGAAAACTTATTGATGCTGTAAGTTTTAGCATATTTTTAAAACATTCTTATGTATATCTGTCAATATTGTTCTAAATTCCAAGAAAAAAATTATTCTCCTCCTTAACAAAATGAGTGGTAGATTGCAATACAGAGCACAGTAGATTCTAACATTTTGGAGCTTTGCTACATCATTGTCCCCAATGTCCATGTTGTGAGACTGCTTCTTAAGCAAGAATACCTTATTAAAAGATCCTTTTAGTTCTTCAGGGAGGGAAAAAGGCTTTTGCATGGGGTTCATGATGGAACTATCTTTTGCTGTTCTATAGCAGTGTTATGTATGGTTTTGTCATTCTGGATTTTGTTGCCATCTCCCTAGCCAATTCCTTGTGGAACCCAAGCAAATTCCAAAAATAAGTGATCCCGAAACAACAAAGAGGTATTGAATATTAGAATACAGCCCTGCTCCTAGTCTTAATGACAATATATATATATATATATATATATATATATATTATAATGTGAAGGGCATAGGACTGAGGATAGAATAGGTGAAACTCAAATGTGAGAAGTGAAAGGAAGAACAGTAATAACTCTAGGAATCTCCCGCTATCACCATGATTTTGTTTTATAGTCACAAATGAAGAACAGTGAGCACTAGGCAGCACAGGCTAATCTTGCTGAGTTCTGATCTAATTTAAGGTCCCTTCTGTGAGTAATCATCTTAAATTCCATCTAAAACTAAACACTATAGCCATAGAACATGAATCAGGTGTACCAACATATCCTGGGGAATCATTCCCATTGGTCCTCCCCCAAGGAAGCAGACACAAGGATCATCTATCCTTATATCTCAATTTAACTATTGAGAGGAAGGAGAAGTCAGAGGGTCAATGAAGATAGATGTTTATGATTATAACACCAAGAAAAGTTACATGAATATGCTGGTTTTGTCGATAGAGATGAGATTATAGTCATAGACATATGCATACATGTACACACATATGCATATATATGTACATGTGTATATCTACATATAAATATAACCATATAAGAAACAAGAAACCTAAAATAATAAAAGCTAATTGATCAACATTTCATTGATAAGTAATTTGTTCCCTTTTTTCTCCCCCCACCCCAATGAAAACCCCAATCCCTTTGTATCTTAGTAGACAATTTAGTGAATTGCTATGGTCAAAGTAATGTACTACCTAGTTATAATGTCCGGCCCTCTACACCTAGTAATCTACCTTATGTTAGTGAATTTAAAATTACCAGGGCTAAGCAGCACCCCTTGAAGTCTGAAGGCAATTTGTTTAGGATGAATGAAAGTACTATTTAATTTAAGTAGGATTGTGGAATTTGAAGCTAGAAGAAATCTTGGAAATTATCTTGTACAATTCCCTCCTTTTACAGATGAAATATATGGAAACCAGCATTTTGATAGTTCCACAGCCTATTACAATAAATAGGTACAAGAGAGGATTAGATAAATTTATGGATAGAAGAGGACACAGATTACTAAAATTACAGGTTACTGTTTGAGCCAGAATATCAAGTTGAATAAACTATTGCTTTGTTTCAGTATAGTATTCAGTCTTCTTAAGAATCATTTTTAAAATATATATGTAATTTGGCACTGTCCTTATTATCTGTCCTTATCCTTCAACCCACCTGAAATGAAAGTATTTATAAATGACTAACATGAGGAACGCAATGTATGTTGGCAGGTATGTAATCCAATAATATATTTTTCAGGTTGGTTTTAATCCAGCTAGAATTTTGCGAAAGCGCAACAAAGCCCTGAAGAAAATAAAAAAGTTGGAGAAGAAAGGACAATTGCAAATAACACCTGTAAGTTCCTTTGTCATATGTGATATGTAGAGCTGTATGTGTTAGTTGAAAACTTAGTGGATATATTTCAAGATTTTAGCCCCACTAACCTGTAATATTCCCAAGCTGATACCAATGGCAAGATTTGAACTTCAATCTTCCTAATATCAGGCAGCTAGGTGGACAATGAGTAGAGTACTGGATTTGGAACCAGGAAGACCCATCTTCAAGAGTTTAAATATGGTCTCAGACACTATTAGCTGTGTGATCCTGGGCAAATTATTTAACTCCTTTATTTCCTCATCCTCAAATAAACTGGAAAAGGAAATGGCAAAGCACTCCACTATCTTTGCAAGAAAATCCTAAAAAAGGTCACAGACAATCAGACATAACTGAACAAGAGCCTCCTAATTTCAAGACCAGCACATATTTCCTTTCTTTCCCCTCAAATATCTATGCCCTTCTTCTTCTTCACCTCATTCTCTTACAATTCCTACCATTCTTCAAAATTCAGCTTGAGTACCAATCTACAGGCAACTTTTCTCAGTTCCTCCCAGTTGCTCATCTTGACTCTCCCAAATTATTTTGCTTCTATTTTGCATATAATTTGTTGGTACCCATATATGGATGTTATCTCCTTCCTCAAGACAATAAGCTTTTCAGGCTAAGGACTGTTTCATTTTTGTCTTTCTATGGCCTTGTTCCTCATCCAGCATTTGGCATTTAATATGTGTTTGTTGACTGGCAAACTACTATTAGCCTAAATTTGTTTTTCTTGATCCCAGATGAGAAAAATAGAGCAAGTGATTGTATGTACATATGTATGTATATATTGTATGTATATATATATTTATTTTGCTTTTTCACCCTGCAGAAAGGATTCATATATACTGCTGATGGCTTCAAAGACTCTGATGATGAGCTAGATAACAATCACATAGAAGAATTGGATCAGCCTATACAGACTACAGATCTACCCTTTCAGATAGATTGGAACTCAGATCTTCCTCTCAACATCGAAGTTCCCAAAATCAACATCCACAGTCTCATTCTTGACTTTTCAGCTGTATCATTTGTTGATATTTCTTCAATGAGGGGCCTTAAATCGGTAATATAAATCTTTCTTCTTCTTTCCCATCTACCTATTTGGGATATTATACATATTTTAAAATTGCACCATAAAAAACTCACAAAATGTATGGGGAAAACAGGGTTTGAGTAACAACACTAGTTTTTTTGCATGTTAAATGCTGAAGAAACATATAGATACCACAATAGATTGTGGCTAAGACTACAGCTAGGCTTGTATCCCAGGCTACACAAGATCGTGGCAGAAGGATGAAAGGAAGTAGGGGAATCTCAGCCCTTCTTTGCCCATACAACTCCTACTAAAACAGAAGAGACATACTATAAATATGGCACTTTACCTTGATAAAGACCTGAATATTGCTTGTGGAAGTGAATATTACAAAGTTGTAGTTTGTAAGTTATTGTGAAGTGATGCCATTTTCTACATTGTCTTACTCCTCGAAGAAATCAAGCAGAAGCAAACTTGAAATTTGATTTATGCTCAAAATGTCCCTTAATATATGGATTTCATTGAATAAAATAGCAGAACTGACTCTCTGGGTGTGTATGCACAAATATATGATATATTTTAATATATAATAAAGTTAACTAAGTCATAGGTATAAATATAAACTTTGCTGACAGGAAGGATGATCCAAAATTGTTTTTATTTGTATTTTAAACAGAGAAATATCATAGGATGAGAACATTTGGCAAATGAACAAATGATTCCTCTCTCTTCCTTCTCTAGGGTAGCCTTTTTTTGAGGGTATATGATTTTGAGAATGGGTAGCTAGATGGTGCTGGGACTGGGGTCAGGGAGATTGAGATCTGTGAAATGGGCTGGAGAAGAAAATGGCAAACCATTCCAGTTTCCGCCCCCCCAAAAAAATGGGATCACGAAGAGTTGGACACTACTGAACAACATAATTTTGAGAAAAGCAGAATGGAATAATGGGCTAGAGTTGCCCTGGAAAGTCTTGCCTATGATTTATTTTGGCTGTGTGACCCTGGCAAACCACTTAAACTTTTCAGTTCTCTAAAAGTTGGAGAAAAGTTACTAATTTGCATTTCTGAATGAAGTTTCCTCCCAAGGAGTTTCCTATAGTCCACTGAAATCACAGATCTGGTGATTTTCTCTTTAATTTTAAAGAGACAAGTAACCAAGTAAAAGTCTTAACAAAGAATGTTGCCAAATATACTGGAGTTGAGTAAATGACCCAGTTCAGTTGTTTTTTCAGTTGAGCCCAACCCTTTGTGATCCCATTTGGGGTTTTCTTGGCAAAAATATTGAAATGGCTTGCCATTTCCTTCTCCTGCTCATTTCACAAATGAGGAAATGGAGGGAAACAGGCTTAAATAACTGGTCCAGAGTCATACAACTAGTGAATATCTGAGACCACTTGCACACAGAAAGATGAAGTGTTTTGTTTTTTTTAACTCCAAGTCCAGCACTCTATCCACTATACCACCTAACTGCCCAGTAAGGGCCTACATAGGACCAAAGTGGGACATTTAATATTGACACTGGACAAATAATTTCTTTCTCTAGGCCTCAGTCTCCTTATCTCTAAAATAAGGTAATAATACTTAAACCTACCCCGGTTGTTGAAAGATAGATACTTGGTAACCTTTAAAAAGTTAAATAAATACGTATATTTCCATCCTCCAGAGACCCCTATCCTTGCTTCTTGCCTCAGGAGACTTCCACATCTTCCCCTACTGTTCAGCTCCCCCAGGGTAAAGATCAACAAACTCTAATTCCCAATCTTTAACTGTCATGACCCCGGGTAAAAATATTCTAATCATTCCTACTGTACTAAATGCTACTGCAAGTTGAAGCTTGGTGAGGCCCTGTGAAAATGTGGCGTTTTTTGGTCTGTACTTTGTATTGTTTGAGCCTGTATTGTGGGGACTCATCTCAAATTATGAGATATCCTTCAAGTGTTTCTTAGCACTAACGAGGTAACACAAATAGCTTAAATTATATCTAGGATCAAAGAAAATGTTACAAGTTCTTCCTTTTTTGTTCAGTTTTCAACCTGTCTTGTGTTTATGAGAGTCAGATTTTATTATATAGAGTATCAATAGATTTAGATTCATTCAATTTTACCTTACAAATAAGGTTAATGTTTGTTTGGGCTTATCCTTAGGCCATGCTTTATATTTTTAATATTTCTCACACCTAGAGAATGGTACCCTATACCAAGAGGTTTGTTATCCTGTTAATGATAATAATGCAATGAATATGAATGACCAGAGTAAGAAAAAAAAAAAAACACATTTTGGCAAGTGTCCAATTTAGCCCTAGTCATGGCTGGATGTATATTTTATTGCAACTGTTGGTAAGACTTCTCAGCCTAAGGATGAAAGAAGTTAGAAGATATAAAAATGTTTAAAACTGGAGTAGTGATTACACTTGATATTTATATAATACTTGGAGGTTTACAAAAATGTGTTAAATGCAACTAGAATTGTTGAATCAAATTTAGGGATCTCAGAGGCTATCCTGTCATTCCAACAACTTCTCATTTTAGACTTGACGAAAATGGCATTGAGAACAGAAATAATTACATTTAATAGTACTAATCAAATTTCATGGACAGAGATGGTGAAAATTTCATAAGCTAATGAATTTTTTATAAGTCTCTACTTACTTTTAATTAATATACAAATCTTTGATGAGCTGCCTATTTTTAAAAAACTTATTTAAAAAAGAAATTTAATTTGAAATTTTCCCATGCCTACAAACTAGACACTATTTTTAGTTTCTTATAATTAAACAGAAACACTTTTTTCCCCATTAGCCATTTTCCTTCTCCCCAACGGGGAAATTTATCCCCTGGCTATTACCTACCAATTTAGCTACATTCACTATGCAAAATTTCTTCTAGCAGTATATCTCCCAAAGGTAGAATCACCATTGTTCTCTTTGTCTCTGACATCAAATTATTCTCTGTTTCACAGATTTTGCAAGAATTTCTCAGGATCAATGTGGATGTGTATATTGTTGGGACTGATGGTGAGTTGTCTTTCTTTTTTTCACCCTTCACCAAATTGTTTGTACTGCCTATACTGAACACAATTCAAAAGGAACATGCATCATCCTCATGGGAGGAAAATCAGAAGGGCCTCAATAACAGCTAGTCCTACAAAAATGATTAAGGAAATTTTATCCTATGCTTTAAAAAAAAAAAAACAGCATAAATTTTTGAAAAAAGGATTTCAAAGGATCACAGAGAATAAAGAAAATGTTCATAAATAACAACAGATGTGGAAGCTGAAATTCTTTAAAATAATCACTTAATTTTTTTATTGTTAATTTTTTAAATCATTATTTAGTATTTTAAATCAAGCCTACTATGCAGACAAAAATTAGAGGCTATTCTTTTTTTTTCCCCTGAGGCAATTGGCATTAAGTGACTTGCCCAAGGTCACACAGCTAGGAAGTGTTGAGTCTCTGAGACTAAATTTGAACTCAGGTCCTCCTGATTTCAAGGCTGAGAGGCTATTCTTAAGAACATGAATATAAAATTTATAATGGCTTATTTTCTAATTAAGTACACAAATTTCAGACATTAATTCCGAGAATTCCCTAGTTGCAAAAGCAGGTCTTGCTCCTATGAATTTTTCCTTTGGGTTACTATGACTTCAAACTCTCAACTCTAATATCAAAGATGTTTTCTACTGGGAAAAGGCAAAGGCAATAACTCTTGTAAAATATCATTATAATACCCATAAACTGGTGGGCCTGGTTCTTTGGGGTGAGCATTATCGCCGGCATTGTTCCTTGACCCTGGGCAAGTCACTTAACCCCAGCCTCAGGAAAAAAAAAAAAAAGAAAAGACAAAAGTAATACTTGCCCCAAAGTGTGCTGGCCTCTGATTCTATCCTGTTATCATTCTTACTATTCAATTATAAATTCCTTGAGGACAAGGAAATGTATTTTCTTAAATTTTCCATACTGCTCTGCATACTACAGGTACTCAATAAATGCCTACTAAATAAATCAATGAATATCTTAATTGTGTCTAGTAAGTCCCTAGGTACAGTTTTCTAGTTCGAGTCCTAATTTAGAAGATAAAATAGACTAACACGCAAAAACAATCCTCTTTGCCTTTAACCAAGTCTGACAGAATTCTTAAGGGGAATGCAACTTCTCACCATAATGCTAAAATTTTCATTGTAATTAGTAATCCCAATCCATATGCTACTAATTGATCAGGGCATGCAGTTACCATACTTAAAAAAACAAACCCCTCCAAAGACAGGGAGTCAAAATGCCAAACAATGAAATAACTTATTTCAGCCTTTGAAGAAATAGAGCTATTGCCATAACATTAGCAAGGCCCCAAAACTTCAGCTGACATCAATGACAAGAGAGATATTTTCAAAAAGTGTCTACATCTAAAGCCATCTTAATAAAAAGACGGTGTTCAAACTCTTGTTGTGTTCAACTCTTGTTTTTCTTATACATTTTCATTTTTTTTCTGTTCAGATGATTTTGTTGAAAAACTTGAACGGTGTACCTTTTTTGACCATGAAGTCCAGAGCTCAATATTTTTCCTGACAATTCATGATGCCATTTTGCATATTTGGATGAAAAAGAACTACATTATTTCCAAGTTCAACCACAGCCAGGTAGGTTAACAGTCCCTAACAACTTTCATTTAAACAGTTGCAATAGTATCCAACAATTAAATTTGACCATTTTTTAAACTGTGTATTTTAAAATAAGGGGAAGTTTGTGCATCTTATAATCTAGAACTTCTTTTTATCTCAGGAGAAAGAAATGAAAGTTGATTTTACTATAAACACAAATGGAGGACTACGCAATAGGGACTTCCAGGTAAGGTTCATCTGCCAAAGAATTGACAGATAATTCCCACATGAAGTAGTTTTAGGCAGGATGGTTTATCTTTTACTACAAACTTTAGGAATTCAGAAGCAGAAATGCACTAAAGAACCGAACAAAAAACAAGTCCTTTGGATTTGTGTTTCACTCTTAAAACATGGGGAGGCAATGTTGCAGAGGTGAGGGTCACTGAACTCGGAATCAGGAAGCTCGGAGATAAAACTGCCTCAAAGTCAAATTTTGCTATGTGATTCTAGGAAGTCATTTAATTTTTCTGTACCTGTTTCTTCATCTGTTAAATGACAATACTAACTTACAGGGTTACTGTGAGGACAAAATGATATGTGTAAAGCAAATCTTAATGCATTATATAAATGTCAGTTATTTTTAACATACAATCTGCAGGGAGCTATTGTGAACACTAAAACAATTCATTCCAAAGCAAATTGAAAATAATGTCACTGAATTTCAAGTTATAATCTGTATCATTTATATATCATTTTTCAAAGGGCTTGCCAAGTATTATCTCACTGTAGTCTTATAACATTCCTAAGAAATAAGGTAGGTGTTACTATCTCCATTCTAAAGATAAGGAAACTGAAGAATTAGAGGTCCACTAAAGATGGAACTTGGACTTAAACCCAGATCACCTGCTCTATTGCAGAGTTCAAAAAGAAATGGAACTTTGTAAAATATGAGAACTAAGATTATTAAGAAGTTTAGGCAGGATTATGTATGAGTGTGGAACATTTTATATACCATCAGACTCATTTGATGTTAGTTTTGCTGAAATGTTTTTTCTGCTCTTTCCCCCCCCCCCCCACTTTGCAAGGGATAGTTCACTGGGCAGGAGTAGGAGGAGACACCATATTCCAAAATGATGACCAAAAAAAAATCAACAGCAATAAATTTTAAGATTTTTTTTTTTAAGTCAGCAGGTTTAGGAACTAGGTCTTATGAAACTGAAATTAAGGAGGAACTTGAAATTGCTCCCCATGGTGGCTAGCTTCTGAATTGTCACTAAATTTAAACGGGTATGAGGTTCATCAGAAACTTCTAAGGCTTCAGAATTCCAGGAGATTGAACACTCAACAGGTTTCAGAAACTGAGGTCTTATTACAAATATTCAAAGCAACTTCCCCATCTTTGAAAAAGGAGTCAAAATATTAGCCCAATCACCCACCCAGTTTTTCTCAAAAGATAATGTTCAGGATAAATGAAAACTTCAATCATTTAAAAAGAAAAGTTCCACATTTACAAGGGTTTTATGTGATATGCTTCAAAAGCAAAGAGTTAGAGAAAAAAAATACATATCATATTGATCATAAATCCTTTGATAAATATAAATAACTGACATAAGGCAGAAACAACCAACATTGCCAGAACTAGCATAGACAGTGCTTCATCCCACAGCACCAAGGAGAGGATATACTTGCTTTCCATTCACAGTGATCATCAGAAGTCTCCCAGTGGCATGTGGCATTACTATACCCAGATTTATTGCCATAGAACACATCTTCCTCTTCAACCCCAAGAGGGGCAAGGGCTATGCTACCTGGGGATGGACTATCTCCTCCTGCATAAATATCTCCCTTATAATCTATGTCCTTTCCCTCAACTTGGATTACCCTAGGTAGAGATATAGTTAATTAAGACTCAGCTAACCAACTAACAACAGAGGCATGTGGTTGGGCCTAACATTTAGAAAGAATAAAAAATGTTGTAGACATTTATTAATGATCCTGATGAAATTGGGATGTCTAGTCCTTCTGTAAACATAAGTACAATGTTCAATCGTGAAAACTATTCAAATTCGACATGTTTTATATTAAAAATAAGTCTTTCTTTCTTTCAGGTACCCGTGGAAACAAAATTATAATTACAATTTAGGGAGATCTTTAGCAGACTGTCCAGTATAGAAGAAACAACTTTATATCCAGAGAATCACAATAAGTTCATACATCGTATGAAGGATATTTTTACTACATGGAATTGTTTCAATCTTTGGAACAAGATTGTTCTAACAGCATATTTTTCACATGTCTATCATAGAATGATATACTCTTAATTTTTTATATTATAGATTTATCTGACAAAAAAGGAAATAATTATGTACATATATATTTGTATTTATATAGTGCTGATTGGATTCTAATCCAAGTCACTGCCTTGTGTATAAGGATTTTTACAATGTATTTACACAACTGCTTTGGACCCTGTAATTTATACATCTTTATAATAATACATTTACACAACCGCTTTGAATTCTGTAATTTATAAACCTTTTAAACCTTAAAATATGGCTTTGCTTTTTAAAGTCCTTTCAGGTGCATAGAAGCTTAATTTGTGTGTTATGATGAATACCTTTAAATTCTTTTTTAAAAAGGAAAAAAACCTTTGTGGCTATCTCCAAAGTTCCTTTAACTGTAATTTTTTTCAAAAAAGAGATCATGAGAATAAAGCTTCTTCTGAAAGATTCTTAGAAGACATTGACCTATTAACACTGTTGTTCGCTACTGAGATTTAGGCACACTATCTTTGCACAAAGTTAAAAGTTTGACTGACCAGAAGCAGTTAATGACCTGGGTGACGAGGTCAGATAGTCCAAAGCTCTCATTTTACAAATGAGGAAATAAAAGGTGGGTGAAATAATTTGTCCACAGCCACAAAGGCAGCAAGTGGTGAAGACAGAACACAAAGTGAAGTTCTTATATTCTAAATTCAATGTTCTTGCTGCTATTTAAGCTTATTTGGTCTTCTTTCTATAGTAAATACAGCAGTAGTAAAATCACAAAGGTATTTTTTCCTCAAGTAATTCTCACCATGTAGGTACACATTCCTAATTTTTGTTCCCAATTTTTAATTAAGTTACTAAAAAGGGCTAAAAAAAAACTTAAATTTTTAATTTAGAGAGAAGTAAAAGGGAAATGGGTAATTCACACTGGAGATGTTACCCAGAAATTAAAAATAATAATGATCAGAATTTTTAAAAGAGATTTCCAAAGGAAGAATGAATTAACATGTCTTTTAAAATTGATGGAGGGGGTGGCAGACTTACAAAAGAAAACTGTCATCCAGTTATCCTGGGAACCACAATCTCTAGGGAAATCAAGTAATCAGTGCAACTACAAGGCATCAGCACTAATTTTACAAAACAAAATTACATAGAACTGAATTTTAGTTCCCCTTGTCACTTTTTAATCCACTTGACCAGATAAGAGTAGTTTTCCTAGGTTCACCCTCAGAGATTACCATTTTCCCTGTTCTCTAAAACTAGAAATGAATAATTGAATGAAAAGCATTAAGTATGTATTGTGTACAAAGCACTGTATTATTATACAAAGAGAAAAGTAAGCAGGACCAGCTCTCAAAGAGCTCATATTTAAATGAGGGAGAAACACACTCGCGGGAGGTTTTAGATGCAAGACAAATGGAAAAGAGCCCATAGTCCCTAGAGTGCAACGGCAGAATAGGTGGTAATTTTGAAGCATTCTTGAGTTCAGAGTCCTGCTGCCTCCAAAGTGGCGGTGGCGAGTTTGATTTGTTGGGCACCTACTGCTTTCTCTCTCCTCCCCCAGAGGCTTTGCTACTTCAGTTAGGTTGGTTTGCTTTGGGAAGGGGCTGGGACCAGCAGTTGGTAGGAATAGTTGGTCCCCATCTGCACTAGAATTGCCTTCCCTGATGATGGCTCTGAGGGCTGCTTGGAAGCAGTGGGTGCTGCCGCTGTATTGGTCTGCCAATTAGTGGCAGCTGATTAGCAGTTGCTTTTGGTACTAAAAGTCTGCAGAATAATTTTTTTTTTTCCATTCAATGGACCAAATATTTATTAAAAGGAAATGCAATTTAGGGGGGGGGGGAAACTAGTGGGTTTTGGAGTCAAATGACTTGGGTTGTTCTTTTGTATAAATACTGACTTGTGGTATAACCATAAGTCAGTCACCTCATCTGCCTTCATTTCTCCATGTGTAGAGCAGAAATAATGCCTTACCTTTAGCATATTATAATGGCATAAGAAAAACATCTTATAAACTTTAAAACACTATAGAAATGTGAGCCACTGTCATTAACCCCCATCACATGCAGAAAACCAGCTAACATTGGGGGAAATGCCAAATTTAGATGACTAACTTCATAGAGCTATGGTTGTTGTATTCACTTGTCTCATAGAAATATTAGAATTTATTGATGCAATTTTTAAAAACTCCATGTGGCAGAGAATAAGAGATGTTACAAGGAAGAAATAAAGGTGAAAACAAAATTGAAGAATACTCAGAAGATGATAAACCAAAAATTTGGAGGTAAATTATTCTAATCTCTTCATTTTATGCATAAAATACCTCCAAAAAAGTGGGATTTGCCTAAAGTCCTTAGTAAGTACTTGGACTTTAAATCAAGATACTTTCTTTGCATTAATTATGCAGCAGATAGAGCACTGGACCTAGATTTCAGATGACCCAAGTTCAAATCCAAGCTGTTTCACCTTGATCAAGTCACTTCTCAGCTTCCTTAACTCTTAAATGATAACAGCTACTTCCCAGAATTATTGTCGAGAATGTTTTGCAAACCTTTGTTAGAGTCTAGAAAATGTTTTGTAAACCTTAAGATGCTATATAAATACTATTAATATTTTAGTCATCATTAGAAACCATCTAGTCCAGCCTTATTTTTACAGATGATTAACAGACTGAGAGGGAGTAACTTTTCTGGGATGCCATAACTACTGTTTAAGGCAAAATTTGAATCCAGCCTATCAAGTGGTGCTGATTATGTTGATGAGTCAAGAGAACTTGAGAAAGGACCTGTGATTATAAAAAAGAAAATGAGTTGAGACCAAACGATGACACCTTATTACAACCAGCTATTTCCTGGAAAGCCCAGTAATTATTAGATTTTTCATCTAATTTTAGCATTTATCATGCATGTGTCAAATCCAAGTAATAGCATCTCAACAGTTTAAAGGCAGCCCTGATCCAGGACAAACTAGCAACAGAGAAAGAGCTATGCATAAAGAACTGAATCGGTATGGGCCAGATTCTTATACTGAACACTATTCACTAATCTTAGCTCCAGAACTAAAGAATTTGGAGAACAAAGGAATACCACAAACATTCCTAATAATGTTTAAAATAATATCTAGAAATTAAGCAGAGATAATTGACTGTTTAAAAAAAAAAAAAGGAAGAGACTTAGATATAAAAGAAAACCTTAAAAATGAAAGTTATGAATAAACTATTGAGGGAAATTATAGAGCCCATAAATTCTCCACCTGGTGGTGGACAGCATTTTTCACCAGAGAACAGATGGAAGCAATTTCCTTTTCTTGCCTTTTTAAAACATGGCTGATGCAGAAATTTGTTTTGTGTGACTTCATCTTTATAATCAGTTTTGTGATTCTTCCCTTCTCACTTGGTTGGTTAGGTCAGGAGAGACTTTGGAATTGAAAATGAAATAACTTTTAAAAGTAAAATCATAGAAGCTATGCTTATGCTATGTATCTTTATGTGTTGAATGAATTTTAATCCAATGTATGTTGAATGTAGAGGTTTTGAAATTCTCTTCAAAACAATAATAAAGGTGAAAGAATTTAAAGTTTTACTTTAGGAAATAGAAGTTTCCTACCTGATGTGAGACAAGATTTGAAAAATCTACAACTTGGTTCTGAGAGAAGAGTAAAATAACTTCATTTTTAGTCCACTTAAGCATTAATTACTTGAATTATATACATTGTGAACATTTCCATTTAGCCATATTTACTTGACAAATTAGTTCACATACACAACAATGACTAATAGTATATATTATATAACAAATCTAGTATAGAGAAGAAACCATTTTGCTATTTTGATCAACTGAATTGAGTAAGATGCTGAACTTGACTCTAATCCACTTTTTTCCTTCCAAGCAATTCAATCTAGAGGTGGAATCATCCCAAAAAAAAAAAAAAAAAATCCTCAATGTTAACTAAATGAACTCATTGGAGGGGATATCCTTTACTCTTCAGTCATATCTGGCTCATTGTGATTCCATTTAGGGTTTTCTTAGCAAAGATACTCAACTGGTTTATCATTTCTTTCCCAGCTCATTTTACAGAAGAGAAATTAAAGCAAATAGGGTTAAGTGACCTGCCCAAAGTTACTCAGCTAGGAAGTGTATGACACTGGTGTTTAACTCAGGAAGATGTCTTCTGATTCCAAACTCAATGCTTGATCCCCTATGCCACCTCTGGTACCTTTAGGCCACTATAGGAATGTTTAAACATGAGGCTTTTAACAAAAACAACCATGAAGAACTCAAACATACTACACACACAATCACCCCATACATTAATCACAGCAAAACTTCAATTCTAATATAATACACTACATATATAGTCACTTAACCTGTGGGTTTTAAAGGAAAAAAATTTCAAACACTTATTTCTCCACACGGATACCACTGAAATATAATCATATATTATTTAATGACTTTGTGCAAGATTTGTGGGGTATTTTAACAACAAAACAAGTTTTTTAAATAACAGGTAAGCTGGAGATTTCATTTCCCCCACAAAAAAAAATGCTTTGAATAATATATATATATATATATATATATATATACACATATATATATATATACACACCAACAAAAGGTATTCATAACTGAATTGCTGCTTTTTTTATTCAAAGAAATATAAATTCGGCCTCAGAAAGTTAAGTTCAACATAAGAAGATTCTTAGTTATCCCAAGCATATTGCTATTTGGTAAAAACGCATCTAGGCAAAAATCAGTATTTATGCTTCCATTTTATTGTTTTTAAGAATTAAACTGCCACCTCAGTAGTCTTAAGAGCAATATAATGAAACATACATACATCTTAGTTTTAAAGGCTTCCCTGAAATAAAGCTGGGTTTCACATGTTTAATCTTTTTTAAAAAACTCTAAAGATTTTGTGTTACATTTTCACCCACCCACCCAATAAACAATAACCAGTTGTATTCAAGCCCAATATTATTTAAAAATTGTCTGCAACAACATATTCATTTGATATGGCTCCCTTTACTAGAAATATACACATTTCCCAAATTTAACTGCAAATAAGCTATCACTGAGAAAAAAAAAAGCCTACTTCTACAATATGTGGGATTTATCATGATACTAAATTTGTCTCCAATATGTAAGCTAAGTGGTTTCAGACTGAAATATAGTTTCAAATTCAATTCTAGGAAACTCCACGTTAGAAAAATCATGAAAACTGACAAGTCTTAAAAGTGAATTACACTATTTTGTGTGTGGGAGAATGTGACATGAAGCAATTATCTTATTTTAACAGCCCTTAATCGAAAAAGGGTAGGGGAAAGGGCAACTTCAAAGGAATAAAAGAGGAATTTTGCTCAAGTCCAACTGTCTACCAGAAAAGGATGGAAGCATTCAACACCAGAACTTGGCACTACTTCACCCTCACACTTCTAATAACAAGAATTTCTCATTTTCCTACTAAGAAATGTCACAATAATATGGGAATCTAATTGCTAATACGAAATTATATTTTCTCAATAGTTAAGTTGTACCTGATTCAATTTTTGCATTATCTATTTCAGGCAAATGAAATAAAGGTCATTTGTATTAACTCTAACTTCAACTCTTAAGTTTGGGAATGCCTTTATATCTAATGAACAAGGTGAGAAAAGCTTTTCACCTTTTCAGCTATCTGGCTGAGCAATCCCATTAAAAGCAGTCATACTTTTTGACAAAATATAAAACCAGCAAACTGATAAAACTCCTAAGACATATGTGCTAAATGTATTTACTATAAAGTATCTACTGAATGATCTGTGCATACCATAAATTTTGTTTGTACCATACAGCACTGTATAGAAAAAAAAATCTTCACATGGTTTACTTATAGGACATTCAACTATATCCTAAGGAATGTTAACTCATACCTATTTTAAGTTTAAACTAGTAATTAATAATCTAAGTTGGACTGTGAACAAGACCCTGTAATGCAAAAACTGACTCTAAAAAGGCACATTATAAAGTATGGACATTCATCTAACTTTACTATCATTTTCTCTTTCCATATATGGGAATGAAGCAATTTAATACAGCTCACTAACTCCATGTTAAGTTTTTTAAAAATTAAGGTTAGATTGTTTTACCATCCGGACTCAATTAGTCATAAATTAGTACTCAAATTAGAGGGGGAAGCCCTATCAGAAAGAACATAAAACAAGCCTGAGTATTTGTTTATATTTCCAGAACTTTCCTTCATTGATATATTACTTAAATGCCTTAAATGACATTTAAACTCTAACTTGAAACTCTATAAACAAGAAACCACTCAAGCCCCAAACTAATTGCTACTTAGGAAAAAAGGATTTTTGGTAATCTATAACTGTTCTAAATCTTTATCTTAGGACAAATAACCAGAGTAGGACATACATATTTCAACTGAATGCTATAATTTAAAACAATTTCTATAAAATAATCTGAGATTAGACTTATGAATGTAGTACACTCTGCGAGTCCAACCATTAGTAAACAAACAATTGCAATGGCATCACCAGCTTGGAGCCTACAAAATCTTACTTTAGCCCTGACTGTCTGAACAAGCAAAGGATTTTAATATCATTAACATGAACTGATGTAATTATAGTATTACAATTTCAATATATTTGGTGCTCCTGAGGTTGCCTAAAAATCAAAGGCATTTAAGTGAAGTGCAAAACATACTGTGCCTATGACTTTCAGTGCAGTGCCTTGAATGTGGAAGAATTGTACTTTACCATTAGCTGTCTGCCTTATAGTAAACTCTAGAAAAATTTGTATACTCGTAGCATTTTATTGTAACCTTTGGGAAAATATTAGTGGCAAAACATATGGTTTTAAGAAATAGTATGCAACTCCACTCAAGTTCACATAAAAAATAGCATCTTTTACAACCATATTGAAATTTAATTATTTTACACAGGTTAACAAAACGTTATCACAAGAAAAACTAAACATTGGATTTAACAAAAGCAATACTTCTGAAAGTGGTACAATGTCTGATTTTTTTTCCCAGGAAATAATATTACAAAATGATCAACTCTGGGGCCATTTACCACACTAGGGGCACAAAGTTGTTAAAATATACTTGTGCTCTATTGAGCCACTTATCTGCACTACAGTATACTTGAAGTCAGTCCTAAGGTCAAGGCTTAAAAACATTTTAAGATACAAGACCCTAAGAGTGTTTTATAGTCACCTCTGTAAGAGGTGCTTTTCCTCCCTCAAAATGCATAAAGTCCCCTCCCTCCCCCAACCCTCATTGTATCTTCAGTTCAAAACACTACTATCATTGGTAATATGGTCTATATCTTGTCTGATCAGGATGATGTGGTCCAGGAAGTGGGGCTTGAGAGGGTGGACCCTGCATTCTTGGAGGCGGAGGTGGCCCTCTTGGTGCAGGCCATATACCAGGACTCATTCCCCCTGGCTGTGTGAATGGAGGGCTTAGAGTTCCTTGATCTTCAGTGAATTGTGGCAAAGAGTTAGGATTATAGTGGTGAGGAGGGGGGGCATTTACAGGGGGTCCACCATGTTGAGGAGGAGGAGGTCCTGGTGGAGGGTGATTCATATATGGTGGCATCTGGGCAATGATGTGTCCAGGGGGTGGGGTAATTGGTGGTGGAGCAGAGGTCATTGGTGGAGGAGGAGCTTGGCTATAAACCATATGAGGAGTACCTGCTGCCTGGGGAGGATGCTGCATTGGATGGCTTATTGGTGGTGGAGGAGGAGGTGGTGGTGCATAATGTTGCTGTGGAGGCATAATATGATGAGGGTGAGAAACCACTGGTTGACCCTGATATTCAGGATGATGGTGAGTAGGTGCTGGGGCTGGAGGTGGTGGTTCTCTGGCACCTGAATTTGAATCATCCTGAATAGGGACAGTTATTAAATTGCTGTGTTTTCTTGTTGAAATTCGAAAGGTTTCCTGACTGACTGAACGAGGTGGAGGTGGAGCCATTGACAACTCCGCAGGAGGAGCTCGAATATCCTCATGGGGTTGATTATAATGCTCATGTGGCACATGTTGCAAAGGAGGTGGTGGCATCATGATGTGCTGCTTTGGCGGAATATGGCTCATGTGGTGCTTGTCTGGAGGCATTATAAAGCGATCAGGAATTTCAGCTGGTGGTGGGGCAATAGGAGGATGAACATTTTCAATTGGAGGACGAGTAACAGGTTTTGCAGCTCTCATATGACGGTGGTTGATGTGAGCCTGTAAGTCTCTCTGAGACAAGTACGTTCTTTTGCACCCTTGAACAATGCTACACATGAAGAGAGAACCCCGCATACACTGCTCAATTCGCTGCACAGGATCATTACAGCTAAATTAGAAGAAAATACATTGGTTAACCAATAACAACAACCTCCAACACTCTGTACTTTACAAAATCCTACCTCTCATCATATACTATCAATAACTAAAAGGCTAAGCTAAATGGGAATAGATAATTGAAAGAAGGAAAACAGAAATGTAAATGGACTGGCAACAAATAATTTCTTTCTCTCAGGAAGTAGAGGACCTTCTCTTAACTAGTAATAGAAAGAGAGACAGTCTCTCCTAGATATTCCAAACTGTACAATTTTTTTTCTGGAACCATTAGCATCTGACCCAGAGGGTCATAATCAAAAAAAAAAAAAAAAAAAATCAACCCATGTGCAATGATCTTCATTTCCAATCTGACCTTAGGTCTTAAGAAGCCTAGAGCTTAAAATGCAGTACAGAACACCAGCATCAAAAGTGGTTTATCAGCTTAAGTTTAACACAATCTAACTCTTATTAGCAACTTTTACAAAAGGACTTTAGTGAAAGAACCTCAAGGCAAATACACAATCATTATCAATCACTACAGTACAAAAACTTTTGTTTTAAAATTTAATGTTCTTACCCTGGGCACATTTTATCTGCCTTTTTCTCATGCAAAATAGCACAGTCATAGCAAAAAACATGCTTGCATGGGATCTGTAAACAGAGATCATAAAGTCATCATCTTATATTAACTTATAATTTTTCTATGAAAAAATTAACATTTATCAAATGCCAAAGACATGGAAATTCTAATAGCTTCATTTTCCTAGATTTTTTTCCTATTTTTATCTATTTTTCCTAGATATTATAAAACAATATATGATTTCTTTAATTAATTTAAATCTATTTAATATACATCATATTTCTCCTTCCAAAAAAGTCTTATTTCCAACAAAATGTTCTTCTCATTTATCTCACAATAAAAATACAGCAATCAATAATCAGTCACATAGCAATTGAAAGACTATCTTATTCTGACAGAACAATTGTATTTATTATCCATTATTCCACTTTATAGTAAAACAAGCAGATTTAAAAGTTACTATTTAAAATTAGGCTTCAGTAATACAAATCTTATATCCTGCTTTACAGGATATATAATGCTTTGCAACATCATGTGAGAACAACAATGCTCTTCCATAAATAAGGGAATATGCAAGAGTATATTAATCTAAAACAAATAAATTAGCTGTTATAAAACTATCCCATAATTCAATTTAGTACAGTAGCTGAACACAAAACTAAAATAACTACCTTCTAAGCAACAGAACTGACTTATTTCCCAGTCAATGTATTAATCTAGAGAAGAAAAGATAGTGGCCAAGGAATGAAAATGAAGGAGGAAGATAGACAACAAAAGGAACTGTCAGGGATAAAAGGAAGTTAGGATAAAAGAAATCAAACTCATAAACCATAGGAATGAGACTCCAAGAGAACTTCAAAGTTACATTTTGTTTAATGAAAAGTAGAACAAAAAGAGGTCAAAGGGATTCTGATGTCACTAACAAATGTTATAAACTGATAAGAGATGCATAATACTATTATAAGCTAATAATGAAAAAATATGTGCATTATTACTTTATAGAAAATTAGAAGGTAAAAGTAACATATCTTTTACATCAATCATAATGTAGACCATCATTGTGGCTGAAAATGACTGAAAAATCTTAAATGGAACTTAAGCAATCTAAGCCAGGAGTTAGGATCATTTTCTCTCAGTGAGACATAATAAACAAGGTATTGAACTGCAAATAAAGCATGAAACTTTAAATGATTCAAGGTTTAATGTCTTTAATTCAAAAGAATAATCAAATTTCTATTAGATTTAGCAAAAAATGGGGAAAAGCCATCAAAATTAAGCTTGGTTTTTAACACCGGGTCAAATGTCCCCTTGATGGAAATTCCATGTCCATCCATGATGATAAGCTTTGCTGGGATACAGTCTTTGGTAGAGGTAATGTGAACACATGTAATTTTGTGACTGAAATGGGTTAAGCCATGAACAAAATGTGTGCCCACAGGCAGGATATCCTGCAGAATCTTATATAGGGAAGGGAGAATGATGGTAGGATTTAATTGTACCATTTACCTGAGGACTTAACCCAGAGGAACCAAGTGCCTAACGAAGGCTCCTCTAGAAAACTTCTCCAGTGCCTACTCACACAGGGAAGGGCAAAAAGTATATAGTTAGTATAGGGCAGACTTGATATATATCAGGTAATCCATTTAATTCAATAATACTTACCATTCGCCCATAAATTTTAATAGGTAATCCACACTTATCACAGAAATGAACTGGAGTATCATCCTTTTCACCTAAGATGTTTATCTGTTGAAATGATATTATTATTAGATTGTCTTCTTATACTAGGTTAAGAGTATTATCACTGACACTATGCTAGGGTCTATTTTACAAATGCTAATTTAAAAATTAATTTATATCAATGTCATGATAGCTATTAAAAGAGTTTCTTGTGGAACTATTGTGCAAGGACTATATTTTATTTTTCTTTTTATCTTAACCATCACCTAGTACTATACATTATACACAATAGAAATGTTGGTTAAATAAAGAAAAATATTAATTTATATGTAATTTATTCCAAGACTATCTGTTCTTCACAATATTTTAAACTACATTTATGAAAGCATAGCACAACAGATAGAGGATGACTCTTGGAATCAGAAGACTTAGCCAGCTAAGTACTGCCTTTGACAAATACTAACCGATTAGGGACAAGTTTCTCAACCTCTCAGTGATTTAGGCAATAATCTAAATTAAAGACAAACTATTCACTTAATAAAGTAGAGTGACACTCACACAGAGTTCCCCAAAGATTATAAATCACAACAACCAAAAAAAAGTACACATCTATGTACATATAAAAAGTTATACCTGAAAATCCCAAAAAATGTGTCCAGGAAACCTTCGTTGATTTCCAAACATGTCACCCCCTTTACAGTCATATCGTTCTTCTTCATTATAATCAAATCCTTCTGAGGAGAAAAAACAAGCATTACCTACAAACTTTTTAAACTGAATTAAGTCACTGATGAAGTACATCTAGCAAATAACTAGTCAAATTCTTTGATTTCACTGATCATACATAATCCATATAAAATAACACATTTTAAGGATAATAAGTACAATCCTCATTTGTGACAGGATGATGTAGTGATTAGAGAACCAATCTGAAAAGCAGGAAGACCTGAATTTAGGCTCTGCAGATGACACACTGGCAAGGTATCCCTAGGTAGGTAAGTCCCTAAGTAAGAGATCATTTAACCTCTCTTGTGCCATGTCACTCTCTAAATATATATTACAGAGAAGATGCCAATCTCCATGGGTCAAAAAAGGAATCTCCATGCCAATGAAATCACAGATCTGGAGTCAAGAAACACTATGTTCAAATCTGGTCTCAGATACCCAACACTTACTAGCTATGTGATATTGGACCAGTCACTTAACCTTAATTGCCTCACATACACAACAAAAGATATATCTCAGAAACAATCTTTCTTTCAAAAAGGAAAAACTAAGATTTTTTTTTTTTTAATATAAGAACACTTTTCAGGGATTCTTCCATTCCTAAGTCCTAGGTTTCATGACAGAATTATTAAATAAAAGATTATTCCACTTTTCATTTCTGAAATGAAAATAATAGTTTACTAGAAAAATTCAAATGGCACCATTCTTTTTTTAATTATAACCTCTGTGTGATAAGAGGGGAGCCAGCAGAGTGGAGTGACTAAAGAGTTGCCCTTGGAATCAGAAGATCTGAGGTCCAAAAATTACCTACATAACAAGGGCAAGTCACTTAACCTCTCAAGGGTCTGATTCAATTTTACAGACTCTTAATGTTACAGAAGGGTTGCCACTAACTCCACAGTTTTTGGACTTTTCTGAACCTTTCCACATACACTCCCTTTCCCAGGAAATTCATCACTGAAAAATTCTCGTATATTGCCAGATTGAATCTTCCTAGTATTCACATCTCAACAAAGCCCACTTTATGCCTAAAGATCAAGATCAGGAGTTCCAGATCATCTATTTAGTGAGCTCACTCCATCTTCTTGAGTTTTCTCCCCACTTACTATTAACCCAGTTTATGGACTTCCTGGAACTCACCATTTAGGCTCCTTTCTCTTTTAAGCCTCCTTCTGTCTATAATCTTCCTCCATTAGACTGTCAGTTCCTTAAGGGCAGGGACCATCTTTGCTTTTATTTGCATCCCCAGAGCTTAGCACATAGTAAGCACTTAATAAAAGTTCATTTACCATATGGAAAATTTATCTTTTCCAAAATAAAGAGCAATTTGATGCCACATATCCAATTGCTCAATACAGGACAACTTTGGAGAAACATCAAGGACAAGGGGACTTAATTTGGGAGGGCTTAGTTAAAATATCAACCTTAATCATCTCATTTCATTTAAAAACATATAACTGGCAACACTACTGATTCTAATTAGAATTCAATTCAATTGAGGGGCAGCTAGATGCACAACATATAGAGCACCAACCCTGAAGTCAGGAGGACCCTGAGTTTAAATTTGGTCTCAGACACACTTCCTAGCTGTGTGACCTTAGGCAAGTCACTTAACCCCAATTGCCTCATCAAAATTAAAAAAAAAAAAAAGAAAGAAAAAGGAAAAAAAAAAAAAGAATTCAATTCAATTTCAGAAAGTGAAGTTAAGAGAAGATTTCTGTCATGCCTTCTGGAATAGAAACTAGAAGGATAACAGCCACAATATATACAGTTTTAAATTAGTCGTGAGCTTGGTCAAAATAGCCTCCAACAAATAAAAATAGTAAGCATGGAAAAGTACTGATAAGAGAACATACTAAAGGTTGTACAAAAGCACTACTATTAAGTTACATTTAAAAAGGAAAAAATACACTAGAGTACAAAAGTGGAGCAATCTTAATAAATGTGATCCAGTGGTAGTGTTAGTTTTTTGGAAACTTTCTGAAAAGTTTCCCAAATTTACTATATTATCACATTCATAAGTCTCATACCAACTAGGACTTAAAACAAAAGCGGGGCTGGAGGGTAATAAGTATTTTTAACACCCAACTAATCTCTGAAGCAGCCAACAGCAAAAACTTTTCATTGTCCTTTGTGTATCTGTGACATCAATGCAAAAACCATGTTTTCTCATCTGGGAATTGCCTGATCAAATCAAGTCCTCTCCCAGGGAGTATCCTATATATCATTAGGGAAGGACTGCATCTCAGGCTGGAAGGTCATTGTTTTTAAGTGTTAAAATTGAAAAGTAGATATTTGGTAAAAGTTGAGAGTAGAGAAAAATTCTTAACAGATTCAGGATTTTGGTTTTAAACTTCAACATATATAAACATTAAAAGGCAAAGTAAAAAAAGAAAAAAATCAAAATAAGAGGATTGGAAAGAATGATAAAATGACATAACAATAAAAGGCAATGGAAAAGATTAAAATTGCATGGGCTACATTGTGGGAATTATATACAGTCAGGATGTTACTGGACAAAGACAATAACGTGACAAGCAACTATTTCAAATACATTACCTTCATCACCAGGTTGTGTCTTAGAAGGCATCCTGTTCATAGTCCTTGGCGTTCGAGGAGCAGGTTTGGCTTTGTTAGTCTGTTTGGAGATTAGCTTTATAGGGATTCGTCTTCGAACATCAAGACCACCCAACGATCCAGAACTATTAGTGCCTTGCAAATCATTGTCTATATTAAAATAAAAGTGACTTCTTTCAGTTTTCTCACTTAAAACATTTTGCAAAAAATATGAATAACCTATCAAATATTGCTATGCTTTAAATGTTAGAAGTCCTGATTTAAAAAACCATAACCACATGTTTAGTTGCAGTTTTTTTCTATTTTCTGTTCAAAACTTTTATTTTTATATGAAATGTCTGAACATTGTCATGACAATTCCTCACCAATTTTTTAATTCCATGAGACAAGAGATGTCTTAATTTTAAAATTTTGATTTCTCTTTCAGCTTCCACTAAATTCCCATCCCTAATACCTTATCATGATGCAGAGATGAAGCCAGGTTTTCTAAGGCTACTCCAGTGGAAAGATCCTACACCAAGTTGGAAAGACTTCAAAGATAAGGTCTCTGATAGGTTGTCATTTAAGGACCAGCCTTGCTAAGTTTGTAAACATTAATTACTGAACAAATGTAGTCATTAGATGATGAAAGTCTATGGCCACAGCAATTCATCAGCTATCTGCATCGGGTAGCAGTGACCCCCCCCCACCCCCCAAATGAAATTCTGGATGTTTTAAAGCAGACAATATTTTTCTTATAAATAATATTTTAACATAATAAATACTTAATATAAGAATTATTTTTCCTAAATAAAATTTTTCCTAGTACAGATCTTTGTTATTTGGCAAGTGATT
This sequence comes from Sminthopsis crassicaudata, assembly GCF_048593235.1. NCBI lineage: Eukaryota > Metazoa > Chordata > Mammalia > Dasyuromorphia > Dasyuridae > Sminthopsis > Sminthopsis crassicaudata. Next base: position 141,315,436 of record NC_133621.1, read on the forward strand.
AAATATATTTACATAATAACAGAATCTTTAAAAGGGATGTGGATACAAATATTAGATAAATTATTTTCATGTGCAGGCGTTTTATTAAAGAAAGGTAAATCATAAAACATTAAATAATAGTATACTACCCTTAAATAGCAGAATAAGTAGGAACCATATTCCTGTGGTACAAAAGAAGGGTAAAAGAAGAAATAAGGTATATTTAAAAATAAATATAATCTTAAATAAATTTAAAAATTAAAAAATGAGGTCTATCTAAGATATAAGGCATTCCTAGATCTATATCATTGCTCAGACTTGCTGCTAAGCAATATTTTTTCCCACCCAAATAGGTTGAAAAGTACAACATGACTATGAGGACAACTAAGTCTAAATCAGACCAAAACAGGCTTCCTTGGCCCCACAAATCACTTATTTGCTCAATTAGCTGTAAAGGTTAATGTTAATAGTTTTAAAAAAGGGAGAAGGGGCTCTTATCTCCAAAACACATTTATTGCATAGGTAGAGAGATATGCACTTCTAAATGTGTAACACAAACATTATTTTCCTGATATAACTAATGCTGAGATTTATGAAAAACAAGTTACTTTTTACTTGCAAAACTAGGTTAAATTTCAGTTAATTAAAATTTATTTTTTCAATTACTTTTGTCAAGTACTTCAATAAATTATTGTGATGTCTAAGGATTTTTAAGATAGCTAGCTAAAACTGT